>NC_053168.1:27774482-28504802 GCF_016835505.1 Polypterus senegalus | reverse complement strand
TTAAATCAAGTGTTGCATAATTTATTCTTAAATAAGACTGAACAAAAGCAAAATTTCAGGTTTCATTATATTATATTATATTATATCAGCTGTCCCCCGCAGCTCTATCTGTGTAGTAGTGAAACAGGACAAATTGAAAAATCAATACAAAAAAATGTAATTTGTATTGAGAAGAATTTATATTGATATCTTTCTTATCTGAGGGCCTCCTCATACTGTATACAATATTTTTGATTTTGGCAAGAATGCAGCTGTGATATCTTTGCCAAAAATGTAAAAAGTTGGAAAGGTATGTCTGGCCAAGTGGCAGGTAGGTACTCTCCAACATCAAACGCTGGTACTGTATCTGATCGTATTAAGCTCTGACAGGAGAGAGTATCCTGCATGGTGAAAATAGCATGTGGCCATGATATCTCTGGCAATCAGCAGCTACCCTGTAAAACACACATAGCTGTGTTCTTTCTCTCAAAAACGTGAAATGTTACTCCTTAACAATCTCTAGATTATAATGTCCACTAAACAAACGGGTATCGCTAGGTCAGTGGAGGCAGGGTACACTCAGACACATGGTGAGACGTACACTGACTGGAATGGAGGTTGGCACGTGAATGAGGAGGACCCTGCTCAGCTTCCCACTCCTGACGTTACACTTCGCCCTCCCCTTGGCCCACAGCCTGTCTCTTGGATATGCAATAATAAATCGCTGCTGGTACCGAGCTATGATACTTAGCGTAATGAGAGAAGTCGCAAAATCAACCGGAATGTTCAAGCAAATTATAGAAAAAAAACCCGATCTAAATCTGTTAAGTAGTTCTCCCGTGAAGAGCAGACAGAAGTATTCTATTTATATATTACCAGTAACGGCGTACTGCACGATAACGTGCAGTGAATACACTTAACTTGAGCATTCGTAGTTTTCATACTCTTTCTCTGTACGTTTATCATTCGTTTACTCAGAGGTTGATGCCCTTGCTGCTTCCTGAGCAGCTCTTCTTTTCTCCACCCTAGCGGCCCACTTCTTCTCTTCTTTCGTCTGCAACTTTTTGCATTAAAACTGATTAAGTCAGTGTTTGTGCTGCAATTATTTATTTTGTTTTCTTTTCACTTAAGTCTTCAATCTGCCTCAAGAATGATTTAAAATATGAAAAGGTAGGGGAAGTGACGGCGAAGGTGGTAGGGATGAGAATGGCGCCCATATGCATGCGCTGCACGGCTGTCCTGCTAAAATTGATAATCTTACAAAGTGAAAATGTGACTGAAATTGGTTCATGCTACCTTTATTGAAAAGTAAGTGCTTTCTCTTAAAAAAATGGCATTAGGGCATAAACGGGACTATCAAAGTGAAATATGTCAATACTTTGTCTATAAGGCAAATAAAAAAGGTGAACTAGGACATATTACAGCACCTGTTTGGAGAAGTTTATCTTGCCAAAGGAGACAACACATTGAATTTTCCAAGCATTTATCATTGATTATCTCAATGTCTTCCAGGTGTTAAGAACTTGACAGGTGTGAATTGGTATTTGTAGTAAAAAGAAGAAATGTTAAGATTAATGTATGTCAAAGGGTTAATCGGGGCAGGATTTGTGACCTAGCGTGAGTTAACAAGGGTTGCTTTCCTTAGGTTGTTTGATGAATAAACACAAATGCAAACTTAAACCCAATAGTTTTATTCTGTAAAGTGGGATGAAAAACACCATACTAAAAAGAGTTGAACCACAACGTAGTCTATGCATTGCACACACTTATTATTAAAGCGCATGTCATGAATACTATTTATTAGCCTATGAGGACAGTTTGAAGTGTGTTTTTTTTTTCTAGTTTTACGTTAAATGTTTCAGGAACAATTTTCTAAATGTATTTTGCTTATTTTTTGAAGTTTTTGTATTTTTAATTATTTGAGATATTAAACATGACTGGCCATCTATCTGTAAAGCTGCCAAGAAGCTCGTTTTCTGAAGCAGCAATGGGTTATGCAATGAAGGATTGCAGTGAGCTCCTGGGGATAGTGAGGTATAGAGTAGGCAGATGCAGAAAAGCTGAGGGGAGCATAAGATTCTGGAGTTGGTTGGATGAGGATGTATGAAGGGAGAGGAGGAGTTGTAAAGATACTGAGGGTGAGAATAAGAGTTTTACGGGCACAGGAGAAGTGGAACAGTGTGTTGTGCTGCATTGGCCCATGAGAAGCAACTATAAAGAAAAAGAGTTTTTAAAAATGTAATTCCACAAATGTCAGCCACTGGTTAATGAGTATACAGAGAATGGATGGAAAGCGAAATGCGTGTCAGTCGATGTTGAAGTCAGGGGTTTTCTAGAATGATCACTGTGGAGGACACTGGAGATATTGGGATTTAGTGGGCAGCAGCACATGAAAATATGTACCTTGGATGGGACAAGAAACAAAAAGAGCATCACAATATTTGTAGTTGAGAAAACTGGAGCAGTGGATTAGCCTCCTGGCTCAAGTCCGGCCTGATCAACCCAGCTGGCACACCCTTTAGAAGATGTCATCATAGCACTGAAACATCTAATAAATTAGGAAATTACCTGAGGATGAGCAGCTATATAATCCAGCTTTCTGTAAATGGTTAAAAGGAAACATATTAAAGAAATGATTTTGAGAGAATTCCAAATAAATATGAGGATTTGTGTGCACAACAGAGAGTCTTCTAGAGTCCTGTCTTGGGTTTTAATTAGGTCCTACTCATCCTGCTTAGAAAGCAAAACGTTTATGCAATGTTCAAAGTGTGCTTTCTAATGTTAAAACCAGAACGTGTCTCACCGTGGGACAATAGCTGCCATAACGTGCATCCACCCAGTTACTGAAGACAACATAACACATAATCATGATTAAGAATAGCAAGGAGATGGAGGCCATCTCAACAGCATTTTGTGCAGCCCTCAGACTTGGCTCACTTGGCACAGGCATACATGCATACTCCTGCTCAGTCAATTTAGTGTGGCCACAGATTCTACTGAAACACACAGCATGTTCTATCATTTCATCTAAAAGCATCTAGGAAACCAAGGGGTGTTTATCTTTGGGGATTTGTTTTTCTTTATTTCCTCTTATCTTTGAGTCATGTGTTAATTAAATTGTCAGGAGTCTTTAATGCAAGCCGACCTGTACTTGCTATTTTTAGAGTTGTTGTCTGCAAGACTGATTTGGACTCTTGGTACTCTAATTAATGGCCAGAAATGTGTTTTATGTCTGACTTCGTCACACTAACAATCTTAATTGAAGTTTTTAAAACCACATAGACACACCACTTTTTTTCCTGTAGTTTGTTTTCGGTACTGTTCACCCACGTTTTTAAAGTTGATTTTCTAGTTTTAGTAGAGGCATTGATCATTTTTTAATTATTATTCTTCAATATAGTTTTAGGATTCAAAACAGCAATACAGGAAAGTTGTAAAAATAAACAAAGAAAAAGATGGAAGTGAGAATTAAGGCCTCACATGATATTTGACATTTAATGTAAGATAATGTTGAGATAAGAGTTGATGAGTATGTGCAAACCTGTGTGTGTTTTTGTTTATCAGCTATAGTAAAGATTGACCTATAAATAACAAAAGGATTTGAGGCCTCCAAAAGACCATCAAAACCAGGCCATAGTCTGTACTGGCCTGCATAAATATAGCCCTCACTCCAGGCTCCCCGAACCCAAACTCTTTAGGCAGGCTTTGGCCTGTCCAGGCTCCAAACATGGAAAACAGGTTTTTAAACTTCAAAAATACCCCTCAAGGAACTGGAAAACCTTTGGCTTTAGGAACACATCTACAAATAGGTAATATATCTACTATCTATATATATATATATATATATATATATATATATATATATATATATATATATAACTATATATATATATATATATATATATATATATATATATATATATATATATATATACTAGCAAAATACCCACGCTTTGAGGAGAAGTAGTGTGTTAAAGAAGCAATGAAAAAGAAAAGGAAACATTTTGAAAATAACGTACAGTCAGACCTCGCTAAGTCAAACCTTCCCTAGGTCAAAAACCTCCCTATGTCGAATTACTCGTTAGTCCCCGGCCGAATTCCCATAAGACCAATGTATTTAGATCTCCTCAACTCGAAAACTTTTCGGCTCCCAACCTCTGTTAGTCGAATTTTCTATGGCCTTTGGGTTATTATTCTGAGGCTACATTTCAGAACATGTGGTCCGGAAAATCAAGAAAAAGGACGCAAAGTCTTACCTTAATGCGTTCCACAAGAGATTAAGCGACTCTGTGAGGGTAGGACATCTATTTTGAGAACAAAAGTGTCCGAAAACTAAAGGGAGTGGCTGGAATAATCTGCGTCCCTTTTTGGCGGGAGGAACCTTGAATAGTGTTCGCGTCTGTGTGCTTCTCCATAGTCTCCCATACAGTTCGTGCCCCGAAAATGGCAACTGGTAAGCGTGAGCTTAAAACGTTGTCAATCGCGGAAAAAGTTACCATCATCAGAGCCGTCGAAAAGGGCGACAAGAAGAAAGTGGAAATTGCAAAGCAATTCAGCATTCCCGCAAGTACGCTCTCCACTTTTCTGAAAGAAAAAGAAAAGATTTTGAAACTGTATAGTGAGAAGTCATGTGGCCATCAGAAGAGAATGAGGGAATGTGAGTATCCCATCATTGAACAATGCGTTTTGAAGTGGGTTGTGCAAGCCAGGGATAGGAACGTTCCTATTGACGGGAAGCTTTTGCAAGCAAAAGCAGAAGAATTTGCCAAAGAGTTGGGCCATTCAGAATTTAAAGCCAGCAATGGTTGGCTGGACAAATTCAAGAAAAGACACGGAATTGTGTTTAATAGGCTATGTGGTGAAAGTGCGCAAGTGCAAGAAGAAGATTGCAGTCATTGGATACAGAAACTGCCAGAAATTGTTCAAGATTACAGTCCTGATGACGTCTTCAATGCTGACGAAACTGGTTTATTTTTTAAATGCACTCCAGACAAAACAATGACTTTCAAAGGTGAACCTTGCCACGGCGGAAAGAAAAGTAAGGAGCGCGTGACTCTTCTTTTGGGCGCAAACATGAGTGGGTTAGAAAAATTACCCGCTTTGTTTATTGGGAAATCTTTGAAACCCAGATATTTCAAAAATGTGAAATCGCTACCTATGCATTATGAGGCCAATAAGAAAGCTTGGATGACATCAGAGCTTTTCTCCAAGTGGCTGAAAAAAGTGGATGCAGCGATGATCCGGAAGAAAAGAAGAATTATTCTTTTTATCGACAATTGCACAGCACATAACCATATCCCTGTCATGAAAGCTGTGACAATCAAGTTTTTGCAGCCGAACACGACATCTAAGCTTCAACCTCTCGACCAGGGCATCATTAACAATTTCAAGTTGCAATACCGCAAACTCGTTGTGAGAAAATTGCTGCGGGATATCGAAGATGAACGCCCACTAGGAATTGACCTGCTAGAAGCGATGCGAATGGCCCGGAGAGCTTGGGATGAAGTTCCGGAGGAAACAATTAAGAATTGCTTCAAAAAAGCAGGTTTTGGACAGCAAACCGTTGACGATTCAGATGAGCACTTGGAAGGAATGTCAATGGAAACAGATGACGCACTTTCAAGTCCCGAAGAATGGTCCACGGTTCTGACAGCTACTGGCGCCAATAAGGAAGTGTCCTTTCAGGATTTTCTCGAAGTTGACAGTGCGGTGATTGTTTGCGGAGAACTAACGGATGCTGACATTATTGCTGAGGTGGCAAACGAAGAACAAAAGGAAAATGAGAGTGGGGATGAGGAAGAATACGGCAACAATGTCGATACTCAGCCTGTCCCCAGCCGAAAAGAAGCGAGGCAGGCTATTGACATACTGCGCAGATTTTTGGAATCTACGCCGGATCTTGAGGAAAATGTGTTTCGGTCCATTGACGAGATTGAGGAGATTGTCGAGCGAGATGCATCGGCACATCGATGCCAAACGAAGTTAACAAACTTTTTTCTCTAAAGGTACAGTAACCTGTTTCATTGCACTGTTTGATAGTACATACTGTAGATGCATCTACCGGTATGTCGCCTACATGTATACATATAAAACGACAATATAATAAACGGTTATACTGTACTGTATATTAATTAAGCCGGAAAAATAATGTCCTTGATTAACCGACGCCTATTACGCCATTTTCCCTTACTCGTAAACTCCGTAAGTCGAATTTTTTTTCGGGTCCCTTTGAGTTCGATTTAGCAAGGTCTGACTGTAACATGATTGTCAATGTAATTGTTTTGTCACTGTTGTGAGTGATGAGTGTTGCTGTCATATATATATATATATATATATATATATATATATATATATATATATATATACTGTATACACACACACACATATACACATATATATACATATATACATACATCCTCATATATCCTCATATATATATATATATATATATATATATATATATATATATATATATATATATATATATATATATATATATATATATATATATATATATATATATATATATATACAGTGGTGTGAAAAACTATTTGCCCCTTCCTGATTTCTTATTCTTTTGCATGTTTGTCACACAAAATGTTTCTGATCATCAAACACATTTAACCATTAGTCAAATATAACACAAGTAAACACAAAATGCAGTTTTTAAATGATGGTTTTTATTATTTAGGGAGAAAAAAAATCCAAACCTACATGGCCCTGTGTGAAAAAGTAATTGCCCCTGAACCTAATAACTGGTTGGGCCACCCTTAGCAGCAATAACTGCAATCAAGCGTTTGCGATAACTTGCAATGAGTCTTTTACAGCTCTGGAGGAATTTTGGCCCACTCATCTTTGCAGAATTGTTGTAATTCAGCTTTATTTGAGGGTTTTCTAGCATGAACCGCCTTTTTAAGGTCATGCCATAGCATCTCAATTGGATTCAGGTCAGGACTTTGACTAGGCCACTCCAAAGTCTTCATTTTGTTTTTCTTCAGCCATTCAGAGGTGGATTTGCTGGTGTGTTTTGGGTCATTGTCCTGTTGCAGCACCCAAGATCGCTTCAGCTTGAGCTGACGAACAGATGTCCGGACATTCTCCTTCAGGATTTTTTGGTAGACAGTAGAATTCATGGTTCCATCTATCACAGCAAGCCTTCCAGGTCCTGAAGCAGCAAAACAACCCCAGACCATCACACTACCACCAACATATTTTACTGTTGGTATGATGTTCTTTTCTGAAATGCTGTGTTCCTTTTACGCCAGATGTAACGGACATTTGCCTTCCAAAAGTTCAACTTTTGTCTCATCAGTCCACAAGGTATTTTCCCAAAAGTCTTGGCAATCATTGAGATGTTTCTTAGCAAAATTGAGACGAGCCCTAATGTTCTTTTTGCTTAACAGTGGTTTGCCTTGGAAATCTGCCATGCAGGCCGTTTTGCCCAGTCTCTTTCTTATGGTGGAGTCGTGAACACTGACCTTAATTGAGGCAAGTGAGGCCTGCAGTTCTTAGACGTTGTCCTGGGGTCTTTGTGACCTCTCGGATGAGTCGCCTCTGCGCTCTTGGGGTAATTTTGGTCGGCCGGCCACTCCTGGGAAGGTTCACCACTGTTCCATGTTTTTGCCATTTGTGGATAATGGCTCTCACTGTGGTTCGCTGGAGTCCCAAAGCTTTAGAAATGGCTTTATAACCTTTACCAGACTGATAGATCTCAATTACTTCTGTTCTCATTTGTTCCTGAATTTCTTTGGATCTTGGCATGATGTCTAGCTTTTGAGGTGCTTTTGGTCTACATCTCTGTGTCAGGCAGCTCCTATTTAAGTGATTTCTTGATTGAAACAGGTGTGGCAGTAATCAGGCCTGGGGTGGCTACGGAAATTGAACTCAGGTGTGATACACCACAGTTAGGTTATTTTTTAACAAGGGGGCAATTACTTTTTCACACAGGGCCATGTAGGTTTGGATTTTTTCTCCCTAAATAATAAAACCATCATTTAAAAACTGCATTTTGTGTTTACTTGTGTTATATTTGACTAATGGTTAAATGTGTTTGATGATCAGAAACATTTTGTGTGACAAACATGCAAAAGAATAAGAAATCATGAAGGGGGCAAATAGTTTTTCACACCACTGTACAAATACAGTCTTTGGGGTGCGAGCAACTGTTGCTGGGGTGCCAGAATGAAAAACATTATTTGTACAAAATCTTAATTTATTTATCCATTCCTAAATAATTAAATGGGCAGGCTATTTCGTATCAGTGCAATATGCTGTTTGTTAAAACGGATGACTCCCGCTCTTACGTGCAAGTCTGCCTGGATATTATGAACTATCGTATCTGTTCAAGTTCTATTTAAATTTTAAATAGAAGGAATTTTTATTTAGTCGACAGAATATTATTCCGGAATAAATCAACTCAAACCTTAAATAACTTATAATATTTTGCTCTCCATAAAAATATATCCTGTCAAAATTATACAAATTCAAATATGAACATGGTGCATAACAAAACCTGGAAATATAAATAAAATTTGTTCTTTTCAGCAATAACAAATCAAATCATTCAGTTGTGTTTGCTCATATGTCATTTTATCAGAGCTGGATGCCTGGCATCTTTTTTTGGCAACAAATTCGTTTATGTTTGGTGTGAGGTTCTGTGTTGTGGAGATTCTCAGGATGGACTGCAGGTGCTCATCAGTGAGGCGACTCCTGTGTGCTGTTTTGTTAGTCTTCATGACTGAGAAGAGCTTCTCACACAGATATGTGGTACCAAACATGCACAAGGTTCGAGCCGCATGTAGACGGAGCTGGAGCATTTTTGCGGGAATGGAGTGAATAAACTGTGCGGGCCCTGCAGTATCGTGACTTTGCCTTCAGTGTGCCATTACACTGCAGCTCAATCACCTCCATCTGAATCTGCACAGGTGCAGTTTCCACATCGACGGCAAATGGGTTGCGAAACAAGTCAAAATTCTTTTTTTGTTCTTCAAAGTCACCAAAGCGCCGTGCGAACTCAGTGCGCAGTACACTCAGTTTATCAGCAAAGTACGTATTTGGAAACACTGTAGTGCCGACTTGGTTCAACATTACTTGGCAACAGGGAAAGTGGGGCAAGTTTCACTGGTGCATTTGTGTCTCCCATAAAAGTAGCTTCACTTGAAATCACTTTGTGATTTTGCACGGGTAAAAACGTCTGCTGAAGTGTCAGATTCTTCTTTAACTCTTCTGCTTTCTGTATATTGTGCATTACATTCAGGTCTTTCAGGTTATCTTGATGTTTTGTCTCATAGTCCCGTCTTAGATTAAATTCTGTAATTACAGCCACATTAGCTCCACAAATTAGACACACGGGTTTACCGGCAATGTCAGTAAACATATACTCTATGTTCAGTATCACCTTTTCTCTTCGGCATCGTGTGGGCTAGCTTCGCAATAACTTGCAGCATCATAAGCTAGACTTGATTAACGAGGTAAGTGTTCGGCAAGGCAGCTGAAGCACTGGATTATGGGATCTGTAGTTTATTGTGTTACCAGCGCTTCATATCCCCGTGCCATTAATAACAATAATATATAAAATGATCTCGGGCGGATATAATTACACGGGCGGATGTGGCCTCTGGGCCTTGAGTTTGACACATATAGACTAAATAGAACTTGAAAAGATATATTTTTCAAATGTGATCGCACTTCAGATCGAGTTGACGCAAGACTACAGTACATCGAGCCAGCGTGCTATTGTGGTTTTGCCTGCGTGCCTCAATAAGTTACCCTCCCCTCGCTCTTACTTTTTTACCGTTCATCTAATGAATACACTGAGTATGGCTTTACCAAAACAATCATTGATCGCTAATAAAGTATCCATTATTCATAAAGCTTCAATTGGTGATCTGTCTTTCTGCGTTAACCGCATATTTTTTCATACGCCTCAAACCAAGGGGATGCGAGGCTAAAATGAATCGAGAAGCGCTGTACATACTCAGTGCATCCCTCTCAGGAATCGAACTCGACGCCGCGCTAGAGGCAAAGCCTCTACTATTGCGCCATGGCGCGTGGTTTGTCTATTAGAGCGTAGCAGTGTAATTGGTTTTGTTCAGCACTCTTTGGAACTGTTGCTTTTTGTCTGCGACGCGCCAGTTCACGTGAGCCGCTGAATATGGTTTTATATGAGCTTCTAATTGTTTCGCTGCCTTCTTAATTATATAATGTATGTTTTCTTCAGTTTTGAGGTGATTATGTGGGAGGCGTGATGATGCTAAACTCCGTCCCCACGGCTTTCGAGCTCAACTCCATTACAGTAAATGGAGAAAAATAGCTTCTAGTTATGATATGTAGAATTTCAAAATGAAATACTTTTATAAGGAAGCTGTAAGGAATGAACCTGCCAAATGTGTCTACCTACACGGCAAGTATATAGTATAGTCAGTATGAGTGAGTGAGTATAGTGATGTAGTATATATATATATATGTATGTATATATGTATATATATATATATATATATGTGTGTATATATATATATATATAATATATATGTATGTGTGTATATATATCGACTATATATATATATATTTATACAGGTACTTGTCAACATTCCGACCTAGCAAGTTATGACTGGCAGCCTGTTTCCCCGCCAGCTGTTGGCCCAAGTTTCTGTCCCTATGCAGCAGTAATAATATACGCAGCAGTGTTGCCCACGTGTGTTTGTGTCTTGTTGTTTTGGCAGTTTTATATAATAATATACCCCTAACATGTCTACCAAGAGGAAATTGTCTCTGTCCACTCCTCAGCCTGCCAAAAAGGAAAGAACGCCATTGATCTAGACACCAAAATGATGATGATAAAACAGTATGAAGGAGGAAAGAAAGTGAATGTGATCGCATGTGATATGAAGTTATCAGACTCTACTGTGTTGACTATTTTAAAGGACAAAAATAGAATTCATGAAGCTGTGAAAGGTTCTGCACCTTTGCGATCAACAGTGATTACGAAGCAACGTATCGGGCCCATCCATGAAATGGAGAAATTGTTAAACATTTGAGTGGAAGATCAGATTCAAAGCGGACGCCGTTAAGACTCTTTACAATACAGTCGAAGGCTAGAAGTCTGTTTGAGAATTTAAAGCAGCGCTTCCTGATTCATTTTAGTCTCGCACCCCCTGTGACGGACGAGGCCGATTTCGCACCCCCTTGGTTTGAGAAGAAGTATGAAAAAATATGAGTTCATATCATAGTTCATAATACCCACGCAGCACTAAGTGCGCGTAAGAGCTGAAGTCATCTGTTTTAACAAGAAGCGTATTGCACTGATACGAAATAGCCTGTCAATTTAATTATTTAGGAATGGATAGATAAATTAAGATTTTGTTCAAATAATGTTTTTCATTTTTCTTCCTCGATGGATTCTGGCACCCCCAGAAACAGTTGCTCACACCCCTTTGCTTTTGCTTGCCGTCCTTATTGCAAAATTTATGAAGAGAGAAAAAAACCAAACAATTCAGACGAAGCTCACTGTTTATGAAAAGAGCAACTCCTCCCATCACCCGTCCACAGCCTCGCCTATGAAGGCGAACAACAACCCACAGCCATGTACCAGTGGTGCCAGGAATTTAAATGTACAGTATTTCTTATTTTTGTGTGTTTTCCACATATTAAGCCAGTTGTACTGTAGTATGCTGTGTTTGACTTAGAAAGTAAGAAAATATTACTTTAAGATGATTACAATATCATTACCCAGTCTAATATTCTTACCTTTATTTAACATAGGCCGACTTACGTCCAGATCAACTTACAACCAGTCAGTCGGAACCAATCGCGGTCGTAAGTCGACGAGTACCTGTATATACTGTATATATATGTATGTATGTATGTATATATGTATGTATGTATATACTGTATATGTATGTATATATATGTATGTATGTATGTATAAAATCGTAAGCCTAAAAATGCAATGATTTATGTGATGTTTTTATGTCACGTTTTAAAATCTGGCTTATTTTAAGACCTACATATATATGTTTGGTATCATTCTTTTCAGAATTAATCGAACTTTAATGTGATGGTGTTAGACTGTCAGATATTTATTCCTTTTTTAAACTATAAACTAAAATATCAAGAGCTCATGTCCCACGAGACGAGACTTTGTGCCAAGGGATTTAACAACGCCCGGGGCTGGAAATAAAAGATAAAGAATAGGACAGCTACTGTGCAGGCTTTTAGTGCTCACGCGGCACAGCAGCAGCAGCAAGCCAGCAGCTGATCGAGCAAAGAGGTGGTAAAAAAAAAAAAAAAAAGTTTTTCCCATTTAAGAGGGGGTTTCAGAGGAGCGACCGCATCTCCTTGGGGTGCGGTCCCCCCTTCACAACATGAGTGGCAGAGACGTGAAGAGGCTGGTGTGTAGCGCAGGCTGGTTGCCGAGTGTAGCGCTGGGGTAAGCCCTCTAAAAATGACAAAAGACAAGACAAATGATTTTATATATATATATATATATATATATATATATATATATATATATAGGGTGGTCCAGATCTAATTATGCAATTTTCATTACGCTATAACTTATTAAGTTTATTACATAGAAAATCATCTGAAAAATCCCAGACCATCGAGAAGTTTCTGAACTGACGACATGAAGAATCGACTTCGCGCTGAACTGGAATCATCACCGCATAAATCAAAGCATCCGGACGATCTGGATCTGCATAATTAGATCTGGACCACCCTGTATACTATATATTTATATCAATATATATCCTGATCCGAAATACAGTAATCATAAACCAAAGCAAAAATTCAATAGCTAGAAATAGGTTATATTTCACAAAATAATACACTTCTCCATTTAATTACAATTAACCACAATGAATCATTGAAGAGCCTACTCCACAACTTCACATACTCTGTCAGTTGAAACTCTGAACACACCCAGAAATGTTTTTTGATTGAAACCTTTAAACTGATTTAAAAATACAGTTAAGATAGATGTAATTTTTATTATTTGTGATAAATTTCAAATTTTGGTTTAACTTCACTTTTTTTTAGGGATTTAATTTCTAAGGAATTTATATATACCTGTACTGCATATTTTTTACTTCTGATAAAATTTTGTTTACACTTTTATTAACTTTATTTTGTTTGAATTTTGTCGAAACACCCACCATTATGTGGAGCTATGTCCATGATATGACCATCTGTTGCCGATGTAAAGATTGTTGTCACAGACAAATCTTTGTCCAAGGCTACGTTTACATTAAAAGTCTCTTTGGCGAGATCAGATTTGCCTATCTGAACAATACACATTTATAAGTGCGCGTGACTTGAATCTAACTGCAATGTGAATACATTTGTCCCCAAAAGTGGCATGCATGCATGTATGCACATATTGATACGTTTGTGCACAAGTCATCTACGTCACCAACAACAAAAAATGTCATATTTGTGATATGAATCATAGTATTAAAACCAACAAAATGGAAGCACTAGTAGCTAGTGTGTGTGTTGTATTTTCCACTGGAGGATGGCAAACAGTTTGTCACCTGTGCATTAGGTTGAGAAGGTTAAAATGTCTTTGGATTGTGGCAGAAAACTGGTTAAAATCCAAAATTACTTTCATAAAAATTCCACGCAGGTACTTATTTTAGTAAAATAGTGCATCCGTCTATGGCCAAAAATCAGCATTGTGTGAAAAAATTACGTCAGTGCATAAAGTTAAGTTACAGCAGCAGTCCAGCCACAAGTCAAGAATTTGTAGCTAATCCAAGGTTCATCTCTTTGCACCATCATTAACATGCATCACAATCAGAGAGCTATTGACCACATTAAGAAAATTGTGTGTAAACGATATGGTGATAGATCACACAGACCATATTCGGACGTCGACTGAAATGAAGGCAATCACATTTAATACAAGTTGAAATTCGAATGTGTTTTCTATCCACACACAACAATCAAATCAGAGGAAAAGACCAAAGAATTGTGTAAGGTGGAGGTAATAGTCAGGTAAGCCATGGAAGAGTAGCCAGCTCTGACAAATGCACAGTCTTAAAAAGTATGTGGAGTGACAGTAGTGGTATGTATAAAGTGGATTAATCATCTCCTTCATGAGATCACCATGTCATTGGCATTGTGCTAAAACACTACATTTTTTTATGACAATGTAACATGTCACTTTCCTTTCACATTTTCTATTTGGGTCATTGCAAGCAGCCAGTTTCCATTCAAGTGACAGGTTAGTAGTTGCTGTGTGCTGTGCTGCGACTTTGGAGACACATTTCAGTGTAAGGTATGAATATACATTATGTACAGATACAGTCTTTGAATGAAACACACGTTAAACAGGGTCTTTGAGAAAACTAACCGCCTTAGTGGTCTGTATTTAACATGTTTTGAATATTGATAAAGCAGGCCTCTTTAGAAAGGTCCAAGGACTGGATCCAGCCCATGAACTCCTGAGTTTGACATTCCTATGTTAAAGACAGACACGTATTTGTTTATTAAGTTATCACTTTGTATGCAATGAGGCTCTTTGATTTGTATTCTATGCAGGCAAAGAAATGCAATGTAAAATATATATATAAATATATATATATATATATATATATATATATATATATATGCTCACCTACAATTCCTCTTATCATTGAACCACAAAGTTAAGATTAAGGATAAGCGCCCAATTGACCCAGGATTGCCTCTGTCCCTCTGAACCCATGAAGTGAATTTAGCATGTTTGATGATAAATGGATAACAGGAAATATCTGATAACAAGTTAAGACACAACACTTTTTACTGAAATATAAGTAAACAGTTAAATTAAGCTAAAAAATCATTTTATTTTAATTGTATTTTTGTCTTTCTCAAGAAGAACAAAAGCAAACTGTCTTTTTAACTAAACCTTTTAAGTTATATTGTTCAAAAATGATTTTTAGCATTACATTTGATGCTTTGTTTTAGATTACAATTGAGTTGCATTAGATATTATTTCCAGTTCAGTGGGCTTTGAGTTTCAATTAGTTTAGTGCTGGGGTACTCTAGTTGTGGCATTGCACACACTCCATATACATGTTTTCATTCTCTTCTCACCTTCCAACGTTATGCTCTCTTCTTGTTTGCTGACTCTAAATTGACATGGAGTGAGCTCTTGTGTATTTCTATATGTAATTATGAAGAGACCTCCTTTAGCAGACTGGTATCTACCTGGCACATATGGACTTGGCCCCAGCCACCTCTTTGATGAGATAAACTTTTTTTTTTTTTAGAAAATTGATGGATGTTTTTGGGTATTGTTTATTAAGAGAAGTTAAAAAAAAAACTCACTTACTGAAGAGTACATTTATTTATGACAAAAACTTTAATGAAACCTCTAGTCTATTTACTTGAGCCTGTTTTCTAATCTTAAGACTTATGTGTAATTAATCTTGTGAAGGATTGGCAGTGCTGTGTCTAATTAGAATTTTTGCTGTGCTCTGAGGTAGTAAATCGTAATTGGCTAGTATGTTATTCACATATACTTTAATTGCATATAATTAATTATTTAGAAAGTCTGCTTGTTTTTCACTGCATTGTCAGCTCATACCCAGAGAGTAGTAAAAGAGGTCATGTCATTTCTTTAGTTTAATCCAGGAAGCATGGGGGACAAATTGAAACCATTAATTTGCTAAGCATCTAAAATACTGTTAGAATTACAACTTGTGTACCCTTTCTATCATGTACTTTATCGAGATCTGTGGCTGACTGTAGTGACACCCCAATCTTCGCTCAATCATAGATGGCACCTGTGCCCAAACCAGTTCATTGATTTTCATGTGATTTCTATAAAAGATTAACATGTATAAAGATAAAATAAAGGTTTTTAGTGCTAACAGTAAATATTCTATGCATTTAGTTATAACTGTGCCTCCAGAGTCCATCATATGTATTGTCAAAACCATCATAGTTTAAGGATTCTTTTTTTGTATTCTGTTGCTTCTGCTTTCAAGAAAAGAAATGCTTTTCCTTAGTAGGAAAATATAAACTTTTAAAAATCTTTGAACAGAATTACTAAAAAGTATAATAGCGATTTAAAAAATTACAATACTGCATTAACCCAGTGCAGTTTTACTTTTTAAGTCTAATAGCCAGCATTCTGTTAATCATTTGCTCTCCAGGCAGTCTCATCTATTAGTAAGCGACTTGTGTTTTTTCTATGCTGATGTGGAACTTGTTCTGTAGTTTTTCTGACTCTGTTACAACATAAATGCATCATTTCACACATTTTGACTTATTTATAAGCCTTTAACCACATATCTCATTTAATCTTCACTGAGTTTCTTCATTTTCTTCTGTATTTACCTATGCAGTCAATTAATTGAATGTAATGCCTGAGGAATGTGTATTTAAATTTGCCCTTGAGCTCTATCATCAAATCCCATGGGTCTTTTAGATCGTTAGCCACTATCTCAAGTTCTGATTAGTTTCTGTAAAGTGTCTCATATATTTTTGATATTTTCTCTTCACCATCAACATTGCTAACAACTTGTCTGGGCCATAGCCTAATACCTTTAAAATTATTCTTTGTCTCCGAGCTGGCCATATTCTGCAGCTGCCAGAATAACACATTTTAATATAACATTGAACTTGGTCATCAAAAGCTTGGCCATTACAGAGTATAGCTAAATACTGAATGCGCTGCAGCCAAAATGGGAAGTAAGGCAAAAATGTGGAAAAGAAGATATTGAGCTCACCGATATTTTCCTAATGCTTACTAGTCATTTATCGATCGTCTCTTTTCATGTGTTTAGGCATCTGCACACCATCGTGTAATAAACCACACCAAATAGGCTGTTGGAGAAATAAAGCTTCAACAGCAAGACTAACACATAATAATAAATTTCATTCAGGGTTTAGAACTAAGCTAGGAAAAATTATAAAAGAAGCTCACTGGCAGCCATTTAATGAGACCTCAAGGACTTTCTTCTGTTGGCCTAACTTTGCAAAATTAAAACTAATGGAAACACCAACCTTTGTTTAGCCTTCTTGTAGTTCACCCTTCCTCCCAAAAAGCACAATGCAAAAACGCAAAATCAAAAATACTACAAATAAGCAAATACCTCAAGGTTAAAGTCACAAAGGTGGTCGTGTTCAGTTCACCCGAGGAGATTAGAAAGCCAATCTCTTACCTGGATCCTTCAGCTTCATTCATTTGAGAAATTTATGGATGTAATTTTTTGACAGAACTAGTGCTCATGCTTATTCAAACCCCACAATGTGTCAGAGAATAACAATTACACCGAGGGTGACACAGCAGTGCAGCCACTCTGCAAAAGGGAAAAATAGCAACAAACTGTGAAAATGAATAAATAATACAAAAAGAAAATAAAACTACACACATAAATCACATTGAATTGACTAAATGTTAATTTGTCCATTTTTAGACCTGTATATCATGACTCACTTCTTAATGTAATCTTTAGAAAATGTATATAACCATGCATTTCCTGATTTTTCTTGTTTTAGAATAATTTCTTATTAAGACAGCAGTAAGTAAACTCTAATCATAGCACACATATTTGGGCATCTGTATGTTTTTATTTTTACATACCATTCAGGATAAGGATTTAGTTATGTAAAAATGATGTATGGAAATATGTCGTATTTTATTTAAAAATGACTATTTAAATGTGTAAGATAATAAAACAGATCACAAAATGGTAAAGCATATTTCTTTCATAGAGGGATTAGGCTCATGTCACACTCAACACCATATGAATCGAGAAAAACTGAAAGGATAGTGTATGGTGTTTTATCGATCTGGAGAAGGCTTATTGTAGAGTGCTATGTCAAGAGGTCTGGAAAGGAGTACCAGGGAAGTATGTAAGGATTGTCCAGGACATGAATGATGGAGTGAGAACTTGGGTTAAAGGCAGTGTTGGGGTAACAGATAATCCCAGTTAGAGGAGGTCTGCACCAGGGATCTTCTTAAAGCACCCACCACTTTGATCTGATTATGGGAATGTTGAGTCATGGCATAAAAGACCTGTCCTCTGGTACTGCTTTTTGCTGATGACATTGTGTTATGTAGCACCAAAAAGAAGGATGTGGAGAGAAAGTTGGAAGAATGGAAAAGGGCTTTGGAAGATAGAGAGTTGAAGATAGATATAGGGAATACAGAATAATTGAGGTGTAAAGATGATCAGAATTCAGAAGTTAGGAAGAGCTATTGAAAGAGTAGACCAAACGTTTTAAATATCTAGGTAGGTAAAATGGAAAATTGGTCGTAGAGGTTACCCATAGAGTGCAGTATGGATGGAACAATTCGAAGAAGGTATAACGAGTATTGTGTGATTGAGGAATTAAGATGAAGGTTAAAGATAAGGTTTTAAAGACAGTGTTAAGACCAGCAATGATGTGTGGATCTGAGACCTGGGCAGTAAAGGTAGCACAAGTTAGATGTGACAGGAATGAGAATACTGAAATAAATTTGTGGAGTTAAAAAAAGGACAGAATAAGAAAGAGACAATCAGACGTACAACAAAAGTGAGAGAGATATCTTAGATTGAAGTAGCATTTACATGCAATGAGGAAAGACAATGACTATGTGGGCAAAAGAGTGATGGAAATGGAAGTAATGTGGAAGGGAAAGTGAGGAAGGCCAAAGCGAAGGTTGATGGGTAAAGTAAAAGAAGACCTAAAGGAAAAGGGTTTTTCCGAGGAAAAGGTCCAAGCTTTATGGAGAAGGCTTATCAAACACATCGACCCAAAGTTAGAAGTGGGAAAACATAAAGAGGAAGGAGAAGACTCTTGCAGAAGAAGTATTTAATGATGATAATTTCTATGTTTTGTTTCCATTAAGGTAAAGATTTTAATGCATTCAGAATTACAATTTATTTAAGCAAATTTTTATTAAGTTACATTATATACTGTATTGGGTATCAAAAGTGGCATTGAATTCCAATACTTTTTTTAGTATTGTATCGAAGTTTGAAATTTTGGTATCGTGACAACTCTAGTCTTATCTGTATTCAGTTTATACAGTACAAAGTACAGTAAATAGATAACTGCATATGCTGTGCATTTGAAGATTAATAAATACTATGTTATGCTGTTGTTTTTCAACTTTAGTCTCATACACATGCTATTTTTCGTTTTTGCTCATTTCTTTCCCACTTGTAAGTGGTAGTTTCTCCCATGTGCAGCAGAGACAAGGTAATGATTATTCACTCTGTCTGTTTTGCAATGCAGAGACACCTCCAGGGAATTCTATGCTTTGTGTGTAGGGATTAGGCCTGTAAAACCTCTGCTGCAGGCCTTGACTGCACCAGGAATGAACACAGTCAGTGATTAAAAGCCGGTTAATAGGCCAGATTAGCTCCCCGTTATGACTAAATCCCTTAAAGATGCCAAAGTCCTCTGGCTGACAAAACAGAAATCTAGGGATTTGGCCTGACTAGTTAGTTAATTCTGTCCATCAAAAGAAACTGTGTGATAATGTGTGATGTATCCCAGAGGATGAACTTTACTTAGCTATAAAAGAAAATATTTTTCCGAAGTTACACAATTTTGTCTCTGCACATTTTCTTTGTTTATTAGCTATTAACTAATGTTTTAATTATTAGCTCAGCAAACAAGCTTGATGGATCGTTTGTCAGAAGTCTTATGTTATTTTTGTGAACCTGCTAGTTTTCTATATATGTATTCTTATTTTCTGTATGACTGCAAATGGTTTTGGATAGAGCAAAATTGAAAAGCAGAATGTTTTAGGGTGTTTCAGTGCTTCTTAAAAACACATATTTAGTATTTATTAATATATAGCTGGTTTCATTGGGTGGTGACATAGCATTTTCAAATAGTGATGTTTTCATGCATGGATGTGTGTGTGCATGTGCAAGAGAGGCAGAGACAGATCTGATGTCATTCAAGTGGTTCATAGTATATAAAATAAACACGTTCACAAAGATATACAGTAATCCCTCGCTATATCGCGCTTCGACTTTCACGGCTTCACTCTTTCGCGGATTTTATATGAAAGCATAACTAAATATATAACACAGATTTTTCGCTGCTTCGCGGGTTCTGCGGACAATGTGTCTTTTTACTTCCTGGACATGCTTCCTCAGTTGGTTTGCCCAGTTGATTTCATACAAGGGACGCTATTGGTGGATGACTGAGAAGCTAACCAATCAGAGCACGCAGTTAAGTTCTCCTGACTGAGAAGCTAACCAATCAGAGCATGCAGTTAAGTTCCTGCCTGCTGAATGCAGTGTTAACCAGGAAGTCTCGTCTCGCTGATTCAGCATCAACGTGTTTCTCTGTGTAAAGAGTTGTGCTCTTTTGTGTTTATCTTTGTGCATAGTCAAGCCCTTCATTATGGCTCCAAAACAATCTGCTACTGCTTCAGGGGCGTGCCCAAGCAAACGGAAGATGTTAACGATTGCCGAAAAGGTAAATGTTTTGGATTTGTTAGAAGGTTACGATTCTTTTTATTTAAAAAGTAGGAAAGGAATATGAGATCAACGGCCGCAGTGTCCTTTTAACCAGGGTGCAAAACGAGGTGTAAGTGGATGTAATAAGGCAGTAGTCTGGATGGAATCTGCTTTAGGGATTTGGATTGAAGACTGCCAAAAGAAGAACAACGGCAGCTACACAATCGCCTGAAGTGGCTCGTTTGGAAGAACTGTAATGCTCTTTTTTGTTGTGCAGTAAAATTAAACTCATTGTTATCGGACAAGTCATCATGTCATTGTTGGTGAGTATCCATAATTAATTTTCTACTTACAGTACTTAGTACATGTACATACGTTTAGTGTCACTGTACACACATTTACTGTATACTATTTTTCTTGCATTGTACGTATTTATTGCTGGTGGCCTGTCTATCGCCATGGCTGTAACATATGTGATATTGGAGACACTCAATATCTTTAAAATAATATTTAGGTTTTACTGTATATAAACAGTGTGTTTACATACATAATTTCAATGAATCTTACCTAATATCTAAGAGAATACAAAGCGATTATGCTGTATAACTCTGCGGGGAATATTTATAAACAGTGTCGGAGAGTTTATAAGGGCTTAAAATATATAAAAATAACCATAAAAACATATGGTTTCTACTTTGCGGATTTTCACCTATCGCGGGGGGATCTGGAACGCAACCCCCGCTATCGAGGAGGGATTACTGTAATGAAATAAGTGTGATTTTATTCAAGATTAAAACTGAATAACAAAAAATTCAGTTGTCAACAAGATACCAAGAAGACATGATTCACCAGCATTTGTATATCTGCTTGTATCCCTTCAGCAATATCTTTTACAGGTAGTAAAAATTTACACCAGGTGTTACAGACTCAAATCAAATATATGTTTTTGTTATGTAATACTAATAATAACAGCAGCTCACTACTCAAAACAGGGAGAACCCAGACTTGAACCCACAACCTCTTGATTACAAGATTGGAATTTTTACCTATGCACCAGCCATGCAGATTTATCCACTTTATGTCAATTGATATTTGGGCTTGGGTTTTTACTCATTGACAATAAATTGAGTTATTTCTTTTTCTTTGGTTAGATTCTTAAATAAAAGCACATTTGTTTTGTTATACCTTTTGTGAAAGTGATTAATTTATATTTGGACTTCAGTCTTCACACATTATACACTTCACATCAGCATTTTTGTCATGACGCTTCTGTTTTAGTTATGTGTTTAACATTTCTTGCCTCGCATTTCCTGTCATCCTACATTTACACAGATTGTTGTAGGCACAGAACACACATGAAATGTATGTATTTCAAAGAACGATATATTATTTACCCTATACAATTCCAGACTCCTCATACCCAGATAAACAGACTAGAGCTGCGTCGGTGGGGGATGGGATGGCAGGCTGCTTGCTGCTTGTGCTGACTGACACATTCGCAAAACAATGACAACGATGAAGAGATGTGAGGAAATTTTACGCTGGCCCAGCATTACTCCTTTTTTTTGGAGGCTTCAGGGATTTTGTTGTTAAGCAGAGGAGTTTAAGTGTCTCTGAGTTTTGATCACAAGTTAGGGAAGATGGAAGTGAAAGATCAATAGGTGGATCAGAGCGGTATCAGCAGTTATGCAGATGTTTTACCTATCATTTATGGTGGAGAGAGAGAGCTAATCGGAAAGGTAAAGTTTCGATTTACTGGTCAATCTATGTTCCTTACCCTGCTTTTGGCCACGTGCTTTGGGTAATAACCGAAAGAACTAGTGGCAGAAATGAGCTACTGTGCCTTCACAGTGTGTCTGGGCTCAGACTTAGAGATAAGGAGAGGGATGCAGACATTTGGTTGGAGCTCAAGGTAGAAAGGATCCAGTTGTTGTTGTTCAGACATTTTATTAGGATGCCTCCTGTGCACCTCTTTGTGGAGGTGTATCGGATATGTCCAACTGACAGGAGACATCATGTCAAACGTAGGAGAGCTGGCCTGGGAATGCCTCGGTATGTGGGAGTTGGAGAAGGTGACAGGTAAAAAGGAGGTCTGGGCATCTTTGTATAGACTGCAAACCCTATGACCAAAACACAGATAAGCAGTAAAAAATAGGTCAATGGATTATAATAAACAGATCTTAGTAATTTTTTTTAACAATTAGCTAACAGTAAGAACATTTGAAAAGTTTTACAGGAAGCATGCTTCTCAGCACATCCTGGCTCCAAAATTCATTTTTACCCAGTATGTCCAAGATAAAGCCAGACTTTGATCTGAAGGTCTTGTATATGCTAATATCCACAGTACTACTTATTAGCATGTTCTTTGTATCTACTCTTGTCTGTTTAAAGAAATATTTCATAACATTTGTGCCAAAGTGCCTTGCATCCTTTTCCTGTTTCCTTGCTGAAGAACACATTTTTAATTCACAGATAGAATCAACTTTGCTTACTCCTTTTGATCATTTTATGTACTTTTGAGTATATAAGGTCATCTCTCATTTTCAGTTATCTCCTTCAAGCTCTCCTCACGGCTTTTATACCACAGTCCTGGAATAACTGCAGTAGATCTTCTCAAGGGATTTTCCAGCACTATTATATTTCTCTGTTTTTTCCCTTCAGTTCAAATTCTTTGAACAAACACAATCGTGGTCACAACAGAAATACATTTGGCTTATGTAGTCTCAGCTTTACTTGAGTGACTTTTGAAGGTGTAAACATTCACAATATGAGAAAAAAGCATATCGGTGCTTAAATAACTCTTCTAACTGCATTTCACAACAATTTAACTAGCTAGTAAAGTTAAATCATGCTGAGATATTTCCAACAGCTATTATGTGTAGATAGTCCAATTTAAGAAACACAGTGATCGCTCTTTAGAAGATATGAGCTAATGCGAGTACAGTTTCCATAGCAACTCTAACTAACAAAAGTGAAACTTAGTCTCAAGTTCAATGAATACATTCAACTAACAAAAGTACATGTTCATGTAGAATGCACGCATTTATACCTCAAATCTTACTTTTTTATTTAAAGACTAAGAAGCCACACTTTTGCTTGTTTTTCTTGCACCCATTCAAGAGCAGCTGAGTGGCTTGCTGTTTTTTTCCGCCCAGTGTAGTTTGAATAGGACAGTCGCATCACCATTATCACAGAATGGTCTTCTTGTGTCAGTTGAAACCATATACTGGTAGATAACAACATGTCACATAAGTCTTATTTGTTTAACATCATTGCATACAACTCCAATTATACTTTAGCGTCATTAGTAAATCTATCATGTTAGATGTGAAACTCTATAAATGAATTTTGATGCATTCCTACATTGACACTGTTTTTTTTATTTTATAAATAGTTATAATGCCTTTTAACATAGGCATGCATATTTGATATAGTGCAGATTAATGGCATTTATGTTCTATTTTGACTTTACTTCCTGTGTCAGTCACATAATCCCACAAAGATGTATCTCCATGTATATTAACCAATGTTATGTTAATTAAATACAGCAAATAACAAAATCTGAATTACAAAAACACAATGAAGAATGCCATGCATTGTAGAATAACATAACATTCTGAAACATGCTTCATTCAGTTCAAGGTTATGAATAGACAAAACTTGTCTGTCTGTCTGTCCATTCATCCATACATCCATCAACTAAAATTGGTCAGAAGACCCTTTGCAGGGCCAACTTATCTACACAGCCACACTCAGTCAGGGTCAATTTGCAATTACCAGTTAACTCAATATAATTTATCTTTAGGAATGTGGTAGAAAATAGAATAGCCAGTAAAGAAAAATTTAGATGCAGGGAGTGCGCTTCAAACCTAGGGTTCTGAATAGATAAGGTGGCAGCAGCACTAATTAGTGTCCCATACATTTTATACCGTGCACATAAATATTCAGTGCAAGGCATGTCTATAGACTTTATTTTTGAAGTTACCAAAATATCAACAAGGAATAATTAAAGAAATAAGTAGTGGAAATCTGTGGTGGGCTGGTGCCCTGCCTTGCGCCATGTGTTGGCTGGGATTGGCTCCAGCAGACCCCCGTGACCCTGTAGTTAGGATATAGCGGGTTGGATAATGGATGGGTGGAAATAATGCAGCAATACTTCCTCTTCCTCTACTGCTGGATCCCAAGGGCAGTATTTACAAAAAAAAAGAAGAAAATTAGAAATCTTTCAAACCCCAGATTTGAAGCTGTTGATGAGTTTGGAGGAGTACTTCTTAAGGTGTGACATTATCTCAGTATGGACAAAGCAACATTGGCTTCACAAGTGCTTAATGATAACCTCTTTTGACTTGTGCCATTCACAGCATGGCCGCTACAGTATATAATCTAATATCCTCTTAGTTTTGACCTTAACCCCAACAGTCTAACCTTTTCAGATGTTTACACACCTGGGTCAGTTGTGGGTAGTGATAAATCTGCTAGCACTCCCATGTGTTTTTCTTAAGGGATAATTTCTAACTTCACACTTTCCAGTGTGCTATTTATTTCATTTTAACCTTTTGAAGTAATAATAATAATAATAGTAAATTACATTATATAGCTCTTTTCTAACTACTCAAAGAGCTTCACTTAGTAGGGCAGCCAATTCAACTACCACTGATATGCAGCATTTACCTTGTTGATAGGATGACGGCCATTCTTAAGCCAGTACACTCACCACACATTAGCTATTAGATGGCGAAGGGGTGAGGGAGCCAAATTGAGATGGGATGATTAGGGGAACTGAATGGTCAAAGCCATGGTGGGCAATTTCACTAGGACTTTAGGGCACCCCCTACTGTTTTCGAAAAATTCCCAGGGATCACAGAGACCACAGAGAGTCAAGATGTCAATTTTATCTCTCATCTGAAGCATGGCACCAGTTTTAACAGCACAGTGTCCCTGTCATTGCACTGGTACACCAGGATTGACACACAGACCATAGGTTAGGCGCCTCCAATGGGTTTCACCAATACCTCTTCCAGCAGCAGCCTGAGGTTTTCCTAGATGGTCTCCCAACCAAGTACTGGCAAGGCCTAAACATGAGTAGCATCAGGTGGATGAACTTTGCTGAATTGCAGGTAACTGAGTGTTCTTACAGCTTTCATCCCAAGCAACTTTAGATGAACTCAGAGCTTTTCTATCCAAAACTGAAAATTTGTCAGTAATTCTTGTTGGAATCCCTGGAATAACATGTCTACATCAGTCCTCACTTACCATTTCATTCATATGTCAGCTGTGCATTTGTTGTTAAATTCATTAACTTCTACAGCAGACCCCTGTGACACTGTCTACCAATGCAAAGATTTCTTTAATTATGGCTCCATGTACCTTTATGTGAATGTCATGTATTGCCATGATGATGCACCTTATTGCCCACTTGTTAATGAAGAGGCACTGCTTTAGGACACTAGATCAGATAGTATATCTGCAAATGTACACCAATATAGCATAAGGGTTTGGAAACTGCGCTGTTTGTTAACATCACTTTAAGAATAGTTTGTTACTTAAAGGATTGCATGGCTCGTAGTTTGCCTGGCAACAGAAATTAACCATTTCATAAACTCACTTAGTGCAATTTCAGAATTGCAGGAGACTAGAGCCAATCCCAGGAAGACAAAGCAGGAGCCAATCCTTTGCCGGGCACCATTCCAATACAAGACATAGTTAAAGCACATACACTATCACTATCATTGACCCAAAGCCTGTCAACTTAACAGCTCTTTCCTTAGGCTGTCAAAGAAAAAACAATTGAACACAATTAAATATTCAAACTCTATATAGAAAGAGACCAGACTAAAACTCAAAGCTGTTCTGTGGGTGTTTGCTTGTTCCATACATTGTATGTTACATCAATAGTGCAGCAAAGTATGAAAGAAGCCAGATATCTGTTTCACTAACAATCAGAAACATTCCTTCATGACAGCTGTGTACCCATCCATAAATGTGCTTTTTCAGCAAGTTGATGCTATATGGCATAATACCATGAATGGCGTGAAACAATTCCAGAAACATGATGGAAAATTTTTCTTTGCCCACCAGATGTCAATGCACTTTTCAACAGCCGTGGGACCACATTAGTGTCAACATGGAGCAGATCCCTTGTGGTTTGGTTTCAATGCTTAGTTGAGTTCAGACCCTAACAATTTAATTCAATTGAGAGTGCAACTGAGGAGAATGTCTTGCTATTAGGTACATGTACCTAAACAAGTGGCCACTTAATGTACACTAGGAGGTCTGATACATGTTTTTGTGATACTAATTTCAAACAAACATATAAACTGTCAGTTTAGTGATTATTTGTGCAACTTAATTTATTGTGATCAGACTCCATCCTCAGGAGGCTTTTGATAAGAATTGTCATTTTTATACAGTATGAGTGAGTGACATTTTATTATATACAGTTGCTACTATTTATTTGCTAGTATTTTTTTTCAATTCGAGTTCATCTTTCAGCTGGTTTTGATGCTTCATGCAGCACTCCCTTTTGTTCTGCATTAGGGGGCACTATATACCCATCATCTTCAAATCTAAAGGCTTTACTCATTTTCACATATCGAGCAGTGTTTTGCAAATAGGGTGCCACACAGCAACTATTAAGTGAGCTGGGAACCTATGAGAAGATAATAAAATTAATGGAAAAGAAAAAATCCTGCTGTTGAAGGGCTCAAACAAACAGGAAGGCACTTGTCAACCTCATGCATGCAACAGCTTGAAACCCTTCTCAGTGGGTCCGCCTCTCCCCAAACTCGAGTTGCAGTATCTTTTAAAATGTTACAATCATCTGCACATTTAACCCATACTAAACCAACTCACCGGTTGGACAGGAGGTCTATATTACAAATACCAGGATATTCTTAAAACTGCTTTATCAATTTCAGGGATGTAAGGAGTCAAAGACTATCTTGGAAACAGTGGGTGGATGTCAGAGACCAGCCCCGAACAGGACACCAGTCCATTGCAATGTCCACAAGTACCTTCTGACACTTACCTTTACACCTATGAGAATGACAAAATATCCTAGCATTCACATTCATGGGATGTCAAAAGAAAAGTGGAAAACCCTTGGAACATCTCACTTGGAGGTAGAGGAGCACATAAAAAGTTGACACAGGTTGGGATGCTAGATCTGACGCAGCAATGCTAACCTATGCCTCACTGTGCTGCCCCATGAAACTAACGTACACGAATAGAACATTAGAACAAGTGTAACAAAAACAGGCTATTCAGATAAACAATTTACTAACTTTAGATTGTCTAAAATGACATCAAGTGGAGATTTGATAGTCTCTGAATTTCTGCTCTCCATCATACTACTTGGTAAATTGTTCCATGTTTCTATTGTTCTTTTGCTTGAAGAATCTTTCTAAAATTTGTGTAAAATCTGCCCTGAACAACTTTCAAACCATGAAACCCTGTTCTTGTTGAAGAATTTGTTTTAACATATGGTTGATGCACACTACTTATTCCTTTTTATGTACTTATATCCTGTCACCTGTTAATTTCAATTTGCTTAAACTGAAAAGGGTCAACTCCCTCAATCTCTCCTCATAGCTCATATCTCTCTGTCCCGATACCGGCGTAGTTGCTCTTCTCTAGACATTCTCTAGTACTGCTCTCTTTTGTAATATGGAGATCAAAATTGTACTTCAGGTGAAGTCTCACTAGTTTGTTATATAACTTAAGCTTAACCTCCTTTAACTTGTACTTCCCACATCATGCTGTACAACTTAGCATCCTATTAGCCTTCTTGGTTGCTTCTGTCCACTGGCTGGATTTAGCTAGTGATAAGTCCATTATGACTCCTTTCTCATAAGGGGTACATTCAGGTTTTTGAACCTCCCATTGTGTTTTCAAATCTAGCATTTTTCTTTCCTACATATAATACTTAACATACACTTACATTAAATTTCAACTGCCATAAATCTGCCCATGTCTGTGTGCTGCCAAGTCCCTCTGTAACAGTTTAGTGGGTTATACATTATCCATTGAGATCTTGGGGCTCCAGGAAACCTTAGGAGTTACATTTTACCTGGAGTTACTAACCCCTTCAAAAGCAATTTTTGTAGTTAAGGGTGGATTGTGGGATTGTGAAATTCACAAAGTTAAACCGTATGACAGTCCCAAGTTATTTTTGTTAATCACTTATTTTAATCTGGCAGAGAATTATTGGCATCAAGTGAGCTTAAAGGTGGGAGGACTAAACAAAAGATTAGTGGTGAATACAATGATTCCCATAATAGAGAAAAGATTACACAGATAAGCAGAAGATTTTCAGCTTGTGAACCATTTAAGGCAGGAAAGCGTTTGCCCCAACATCTGTGTGGGCAACAGAACAAAGTGCAGTCATGTAAAATTAATGGTGCACTTTATTAAAAATTCTCTATTGTTTATTTTACAAATTCCTCTTGATATTTTTTAGTTTGTGCAAAGCCTGTGTTTCTCTAGCAGGAGGCAGTTGCTCCATGGAATTAGGTTCTTTATAGAAATACAGGAAATACTTGGAACATGTATATATACCCCTACAGTAACCATGGTGGAAATAATCACATGAAAAAATGTATATATATATATATATATTTAACTTGCTTTAAAATGCAGCTTTCACTCCCAATATGCAATGTAGTGCAATCATTTGTAGATACATATGCAGGCCAAAAAGAGGCCATTGGAGCAGTACAGTCATTGTCCGGTTCTTCAGTGGAGAATGCTGATGATTGATTATATGTCTAAATCTGTGAAGTGCGGAAGGCATTCTTCTGGTGTTCCTCACCATTATAAAAACTAACACGTTTTGCATATTCAGTGGGCTTTGTATTAAACTTGCCAGGTATGTTATATATGCACTGGGCTCTTCTAAGCACCTACTCAGTTCTTTCATGGCCTTTGCCTGAATGTGATGAGTCAAGCCTGAGGTGACAGATCAGACCTGCTTTAATCAACCAAAATCCCTGCCTGAAAGAACTGTCGTCACATCAGCTGCTTTAGGCTCACAAATCACAGTTATCAAATAGTTATTTTTCAAATCTGGTTACAGTGTAACCCAGTGACCTGCAGTAAATATGTTAATGTGGAGCTTTTTACTTTGTGAAGCACAAACTTAAACAATAAGGAAAGCAGATATTAAAAATTTAGATGCATGTGAAATTTGAATTTGGAGACAAATGGAGGGAATGAGCTGGGGAAAAAGGAATGAATACCAAGAAGTGTAAGTGTAAGGAAATTTGGACATGTATTTAAGCATTACAAACAGCTAAGAGCTATAACAGAAGGAAATGTGCAGAGGTTAGAAGTGCCACCTGAAAGACAGAGAATGATGCTACTGGATAAGGCTTGCAAAGAACGGAACTTACTAAAGTGTGGAAAGGAGGGTACAAGATTGGAAACGTTGAGATAGCATTCCATGACAATGACTTGCCTACATGCATTAACAAATGAATAAATAAATCCAGTGCATATCCAAAGGGTAAGAAATCCTTTTTGTGATAAAGTGCATTATGGATGTGTGTCGTTGTAAGTTTTAATACAAAAACAATGCAGCAGCTGCAACTTGTGGTTATGGGAGCACAATGCTACGAAAGCTATACCGTCCCAGTCTTTAATGAGGAGGTATGCTGATTGCTTGATACATACAGTTGGATCACCACATCAGCATTTCACCGCTGACATTCCATAGGTCATCAGGCAGAGCATCTGTGCCCACAGGGTATAAAATGAACCTGGAGAAGGGTGGAAAGGGGTTTAAAAAATAAAAAATATAGATAGAAAGAAAGAACAGAGGTTAAATAGAAAGGAAAAAGTGAAAGTCAGGATCAGGGCAGAGGTGGTGCAGCAGAGAAGTGGCATGGAGGTTAGGGAAAAAGCCCTGTGTGGAGCCGTGGCGCTCCAGAGCATCCAAGGAGCAAGAGCGGCCAATCACTGTAAGAGTTCCTATATGAGAAGGGAGTAGGGCTCTCAGGGTTCCCCCAGTCGCTGAGGGATGGTTGTGGCAACACGAGCTAGTGAGGGTTTACCATGACTTCTGGAGCAGACCTTATGGGTGAGCAACAGGAATTATGGAAATGTAAGGATGCACTGAGGCTTGTGTGTATGTATTTTTTTTTAAATAAATGGTTCCTAACTGTGTTTTAATCTTGATTTTAACCGTTTTTGGATTATTTATTGATTCAGGTTTTAACCCTCACTTGAACACAGTTTTTATCATAGATTATTTAATTATTTATTGAAAGGCACCTTACTTATTGTTTGGACACTGTAATGAAGTATAAAACGCACTGAGCATGCTGTGCACCACACTTGTTGTTATGTGTCCTCATTTGCCCTAGTCCATTTTGTTTCTTGATTATTGGTGGTGTGGGTTCAAGGAGGAAATACCTGCTTCGGCAACCCGAACATCACAACTTTCTTTACAGTACTAAGCACAAGACAGAAGCAAAACCTGGACAGGAGGATCAGTTTCTCATAGGACTCACACACTCTACAATACATGGCCAATTCAGAAATGCCAATTAACTTAAACACATCTGCATTCATTTAAATTAAGATAGTAGGTGAACACAAGACTGTTGTCAAACCTTCTCTAAATATAAACAAACAGTTTCTATGTAAATCTTTTTGTAAGAGCATCCTAATGTCTTAGACGAGAGACTGCACCTGGCTAATTTAAAATCTCATCCATGTGCATTTTAACAGCATTTTTTCTGTGCTTTTTCCATGTAGCATCAAAGATGTGATTCTAGCAGTTTTAGGGTAAAGTAGTCTTCTCTTCTTCTACTTCACAGCTTTTTAATAATTGCATTTACAAATTAAAAATGATACTTTACATCAAAGATGCACCACTTCACATCCTAATTACAAGAGATGCCTCCCAAATGAATTCCCTCTTCTCCTTTTTGTGTTGGTTTGAAGTAGGGGGCAAGAAAAGTGGTCTTTGATGTCGGTACAACTGTCGCATCTTTCTCCTGGTTTTTGTTCCCTCCTCCTCTATCTCCTCCTACTTGTAAGCAGTGGTTTCTATAGAAACCAGAACCTAAACAAGTTACTAAGTAAAGTAAAACCTTGCACTGTTTCTGACTAGACCAATGTGCCTCTGCTGAGCAGCTTATATTCTTGTAATGCTCCATCCATCAAATCCACTGGGTTCATTATATGGTTGTTACATGTCCTGGCAATCCTTGACACACGTGTTAATTGTACATTGGACAGCATGCCAGTCCATCAGCCTCACCTGTATGTGCCTGCTACGGGTCACCACTAAAGCTAATCTGCACATTTTGGGGGTTTATGTTGAAAACTAGAAAACCAAGAGAAGACTCCATGCAGAAATGGTCAGAATGTGCAGACTCCACAGAGACATTGCCTAAGCCACACTTCAACCCTAGAACTTTGATGGCATACCACTGCTGTGCCCTAGCCACTTCGCACCTCTGCTCCTCGTGTTGTGTGTGGGGTGGTGGGGGCAAACACACGCTAAGGAGATGCGGTTGGATCAGCTGCTGACTTGCTGCTACTGCTGCAGAGCTACATGCTCTGCTTGTCGCGCTGCATTTCGATCATTTAAAAGCCTGTGCAGCAGCTGTCCTTTTGCCTCACTGTCTTATCTCGCAGGATGTTAAAGTGTCTCTAAGAAAATCACATATAGTCTCTTCCAAGCCTTCCAAGATTTTTTTTTCTAATAGAGAGACAATTTTTTTTTTTTTAACAAAATCTGCCATTTTACTTACTCACCATAAGGGAAAAGTGTATAGTAGCTGTGAATGCTAGTCAGCACTCTGATGTGGTTAAAGTTGAAACCAGTCCACCACTGACTTATTTTGTAAATTAAATGATGCAGTTTGTTTGTATTATAATTTAGTTTCATGTATTATTTGTAATTTTTAAATTTTTGTAATTGAGGTTTATAACTGTAATGTTTCACAATTATATCTAGTCATAATGCATATCTGTGAACTTCAGTTCCATTCCTGTGAATCAGTACTTTGTATTTTGTTGACCTAATATGGTCCTTCCATTTTTATTTTGCTTTCATTTTTTTTTTTAACGTTTTTAACATCTACGTGGAATTTTCATGGTCTCCCAATTTCGGAATGGCATTTTGTAAGGGCAGTAAGGTTTGTCTGCCACGTAATGATATTATGCATGTTGGTTGACTGGTTTATTCCAAATTGGGGGCAAAGCACGGGTATGGGTATGAACATGAATGGACCCTCTGATTGTCCAGTGCCTCCATTTTATGTGTGTGAAAGCTCCCCCACAACTCTAAATTGGATTAAGCAGGTTGAACAATATTATTACAGAGATAAAATTCAGCTTGTATGGACATACTCACTTATTCATCATGCAGATATTTTTCCATTGGTATAGCTTTACAAACATAGTTTCATTTTCTAAAAAACTCTGCATGGCATATTTATTTTAGATACAGTAGGAGATGGGAATGGAAAATAACCTTTTAAATAGGCATCATGTCTGTGCTTTCAATCAAGGATCACTTACTATGTGTTTTTAAGATTCTAGCGTGGTTTAGGCTTTAAGGTGCACTACAGAACATCTCAAAGAATGAAGGCAAAGCTTAAAGGTAAGGTCTTTAAGATAGTGTAAGATCAGCAGTGATATGTGGAGCTGAGACTTCGGCAATAAAGGGAGCACAGAAGAAAAAGTTAGATGTGGTAGAAATGAGAATGTTGAGATGGACGTGTAGAGTTACAAAAAGGGAAGATTAAGAAATGAAATGATTAAAGGTACAACAAAAGTGGTAGGGATATCTAAGTAGAGGAAAGTAGACTGACATGGTATGGACATATGATGATAAAAGACAAGGAATGTGTCTGCAAAAGAATGATGGGAATGAAAGTACAGGGGAAAAGAAAACGAGGAAGTCCAATGTGAAAGTGGATGTATAAAGTGAAATAAGATCTTAAGGGAAAGGGCTTGACTGTTGAGGAGGTGCAGAAGAAAGCTGTTTGGAGAAGGCTGATCAAGCACATCAACCCCACAGGGAAGTGGGACAAGATGATGATGAAGAAGTAGTGCAGAACATCTCAAAACAAATATATAAAAGCGACTTAGATAAAAGCAGCCAGAAAGGAACAGAAATACAGTAATACAGTGTGTTACATGGTGGTAAGACAGAAGTAGGAATTTCACTGTACTTAGCCCAGTGTACAATAATTGAACTTGAACCGGAATTTCTTGTGCAGACACCTAATTGACTGTCTTAGGTTCAGTGCAGCTATGCAGAAAATAAACACCATGCAATATATGCACTATTGATTCAGAAAGCATCCAGAATCATTCATTTTCAGCACACTTTATTGTGTTGTAGATTTAATTTTAAATTGAGACATTTGCCATTTTTGCCCATCAATCTACTGTCAATAACTGACAAAATGAGGTTTGCAAATTTGTTAAAAATCAAAAGCTGAATTCTTTCTTTTATAGAAGTATTTAGACCCTTAATTCAGTAATTCGTAGATAAAGTATCTATCTGTCTGTCTGGATTGGCTGAGAAGTGCAAATAAACTGCTATCTTCAGGTCTCTGCACAGATGTCTTTTCAGATTTAAGTCTGGGCATCGGCTGGGCCACTCAAGGGAAGTCAGAGAGTTGCCCCAGAGTTGCCATAGCTGTATGCTTAGGATCATTGTCATGCTGATAGGTGGACCATCACCCCAGTCTGAGATTGCAAGAACTCTGGAGCAGGTTTTCTTAAGGACCTCTCTGTATTTGATTGCATTCATCCCTGCTTCAGTTCTGACTAGTCTCACTGCTTCTACCACTGAGAAGCACCCCCATAGCATGATGATGCCACCATCACCCATTATCATTATCACCCACCTGACTAAGGCCTTTCTTGTTCATTTTCTCAGTTTGACATTGACAACCAACTCTAGGAATAGTCCTGGTGGTTCCAGTCTTCTTCATTTGACAACTACAGTGGAACCTCGGTTTGCGAGCATAATTCGTTCCAGAAACATGCTTGCAATCCAAAGCATTCGTATATCAAAGTGAATTTTCCCATTAGAAATAATGTAAACTCAGATGATTCATTCCACAACCCAAAACTATTCATATAGAAATGATTAATACAAAATATAAAGTGAAAATACATAAAATAAATTAACCTGCACTTTACCTTTAAAAAGAATCTTGGCTGGTGTGAGTTTCTAAACTCATGTGGGATTCCACCCAACGGGACGACACGTAGAAGAGTGTCCCAAAGCAATCACAGTCTCCCAGCACTGTAGCAGTTCGCTGTATAAGCACATCCAAAAAAATCGCAGACATGCTATAAGCGCCTGCCATCGATGGGTGATACAAGGAACATTATAAAGATCCCGCTACAATAAATAACAGCGCTGTTGCTGTTTCAAGCTGAATAAAGCTGGTGTTGTTAAAGTACTGAGACTCAGCTTCGTGTTTTGGGGCGCAAGATGGGGACTCACAATTCACACACACACACACACACACAGTCACAGTGCTGTAGTAAACAGTATACGCTCGTACGGATGTTGACTATATGAGTGAGGCACACAGACTCACACGGAGAATAGGAGACGATTGCCCTCAAGAGAAGAGAGAGAGACGTGCGAGCAAGCAAGATAAGGAGAGAGAGACGCGGGTGAGCGAGAGAGATAAGGAGAGAGATAGAGACGCATGAGCGAGAGAGATGAGAGAGTGAAGAACCATCAGCTCAGTTGTGATCACATGACGCTCGGCAGACAAAGTGTATCCATACTACTCTTATTGCAAGACATCGCTCGTTTGTCAAGTCAAAATTTATTAAAAAATTTTGCTCTTCTTGCAAAACACTCGTAAACCAAGTTACTCGTAAGCCGAGGTTCCACTGTATTATTATTTTTGATTGATTTTATTTGAGAAAAATAACATTCTATGCACTCAAGTTAAACTTAACTAACCAGAATGCTACCCCCACCTGAGAGAATGAGAATAGAGCCAACTGCATGAGCAAATCGTTAAAAACATCAAAGAAAAGAGGATGTTCTTTTCCCCTGATATAAATGCTTTTTCAAAGATTTGATTAATTAGATCTTGCCATATTTTAAAAAAAGTTTTGAACAAATCCTCAAAGTGAGAATTTTTTTTTCCCCCCAATTTCAAATAGTATAGTTACCAAATGACTTGTAACAGGTGGGCTGGGATTCTTCCAGTTGAGCAAGGTAAGTGTGGGAGTCAACCAAACACATCTGCTAATAAGTTAGGAGTCATTGTGACACCAAGGCTGTCTGAGAGGTTTTTGAAGATTTTTGTCCAAATGATGTTAATTTGGTACTTGCTCAAAACATGTGGCCAAGTGTGGCTGTAGCTAGAATGCAACATGTGCATGTTGAATCTTGCCTTGGATACATGTTGGACAATTTTAATCAAGATAAATGTGATCAATGGATGATTTTAAGTTGAATAATTGAGTGCTTTACACATATGGCTCTATTATTGTATACATGGCTGCCTTCCACTCCTTTTCAGACATGTTAAGTGAAAGATACTTTACCCATCGTATCTTGGGGACTTTGAAAAGAAGAGATTATGTATGTTTTTATATATTATTTTGTTATATGTTTTTGAGATATTATGTTACATTTTTTATGAGATATGTTTGTATATATTATTGTGTTGCTCTCCAATTCTTCAAGACTGATCAGTATTGCCTCTGGAATAGAAATTGATTGGAGGTCAATTTTAGTAAAGTTACTGATTTGAAAGTACTGGAAAAATTGTGTTGATGGAAAGTTAAATTTGAAGCATAATTGTTCATAAGATGCAAAGACATTATGTTTATAATATACAATACAGTCTCGATTGTCCAAGGTAATGTGGACTGAGGCCACCTCGGAAAATCAAAAACTCGAATAATACAGAAGGCTTATGTGCGAACATAAATTGGGACAAAAATAAGATATTTCCATGCTTTGCCACTGTATGACATACATATAATATATTTAAACAACTTAAAAGTAATACATGCAGTAGTTTTATAAACAAAATATTTTTTCTTTCATTAATGAAATACTGTATTTGTATACACTTTTTTCAATATCCTGTAGGCAGCAACATAATATCTGCAGGTACGGTATCCTGCAGTTTAAACAAATAAAATATCAAATTAAAGGCCTGATAAAACAACCAAAAATTAATTACACTACATTATATCTGGTTTAAGATTGTGGAGATCTAACTTCTTTCATACTCACTTTTCACTGAATAAGTGAAGTGACATTTTTAGGCAAAAAAGAGCCCTGATGTCACCAAAAACTAGTTTGCTTTCATCTGGGAGGGATGGAGCATTATCTAGTATTAGAATTTTATATTCGTTCAAAAATTATATTATGCTGGGAACAAAGTCTTCATGAAACCATTTTTTGAACAAAATTGAATTCAACCATGCGTTTCTTTGGTTTCTACAGTTAACTGGCAGATTATTTAAATTTACATTTTTTAAGGCTCTGGGTTTCTTTGATTTTCCTAGAAGAGTTAATTTAAGTTTATGCCTACCTGATGCATTAGAACAGGCCAATACCATCACTCTCTCCTTGCTTCGCTTGTACCCAGGTTCTGATTTTTCTTCTCTCGCTGCAACTGTTTTGGTTGGAAGAATTTTATAACTTGTGCCCTTTTCATCACAGTTGTAAATTTGATCAAGACTTAAATCTTCTTCCTCTTTAATCTTCGCCACTTTAGCACTTCTGTTTCTTCAGTAGAAGCTGACAGTTTCTCCCCAGTAATGTTTAACGGTCTAACTCCAAACCTTTTTTTCCACCCGTCCAACCAACCAGCACTAGATGTGAATTCTTCTTCCCCTTCTTTAAAATGCTTATGAAATTCTAAAGCCCTTGCTTGTAATATCAGTCCAGAAATTGGGCTGCCTTTTTCTCCCATCTGACCAAACCACAAAAACAGAGCTTGCACGTTTTTTTCAAATTCTCCTTTCTTCATTGTTTTTCTTTCCGTATTTTCACATCTTACCGCAGCTCTTTCTAAACACCATTTTTCCATTTCCACTATCTTTCTCTTCCAATCATCTACTGTCACTTCACCAACACCCAAGTCACTAGCCACTTTTTTTTTATTGTTTCACCCTTATCCAAGCGCTTAATCACATTCCACTTCACCTCTAAGGGCACAACAACACGCTTCCGCTTCCCATGCATGATAACTTTTACTTTGTGGCTTAATAACATTAAAACTTGAATAGAATAATAAAAAAAACTGCATGAAAAAATACAATGAACTGTACATAGAACTGCAGCTTAATTAACACACTACACCTGACGATTAAGGCTACAGCCACACAGAAGGTGATTTCCGGAGTGTGTGAGCAAGAAAAATACACACTTTGTATGAAATGAACCGGCCGCACAAAGAATTTTAGGAAGTTATGGATTAATCTGATCCTTCTTAAAAAGGTAATTAGTTTGTGACAATGTATGGATAAAATAATGCTGTCAGCCCCCGTGAATATGAAGATCAAATCCAGTGCCGAATTCTGACGTTCATTTGTTTGAGTTGAACTGGTTTGTTACAGCCACAACATAAGTATCTGTACCTTGGATAATACAGAGCCTTGGTAAATTGGGAATCAAGACTGTAATGTATTGTGATGGACAACTGCACAGTCGGGATGCTTGGGACGTGGAAGGACCTGGAGAGTGCCAATATCTCCCCCAGGACACGAGAGGGCTACTGCCCTGGGATACAGGGGAGCCACAAGATTGGAGCTGGGAGGCTCCACCCTGTTGGGGCACAAGGTCACCACCAGGGGACGGCCAAAACGTTCCAGGCAACCTGGTGTGGCGGAAGTGCTGCAGGAAGCTCGTCAGGAAGCACCTGGAGCACATCTGGGTACTGGATAAAAGGGGCCGCCTCACTCCATTCCGGGAGCCAGAGTTGGGAGGTAGCTTGACGGAGTTTGACGAGAGAGGAGTGGAGGTGGCAGGAGAAGAAAATAATAAGGACTGAGAGTGTTTTGGCCATTGTGCTGTACTGGCTTCAAAATATATATATATATATATATATATATATATATATATATTGTGGAGACTGGCCCAGACACAGACAGGCAGACACGTTCATGTCACCCACAAACACATTTATTTACACCATTTACAAGAGTCAAGTGCACCACAAACCCCCAAAGTCCTGGCCACACAATGCCTTTCTCTTCAGACTGCCTCCTTCTCTCTTCTCCAGCTCAGTCCACTCCACTCCTGACTTGCCTCGAATGAAGGGAGGCGGCCCCTTTTATTATCACCCGGATGTGCTCCAGGTAGATTCCACCAATCAACCGCCGACACGCCCCTGTGTGGCGGAAGTGCCGGCTGCATCCCCAGAAGCACTCCGTGTGTCCCTGCTCTTCTTCCCCCCAGCACTTCCTGGTGTGGCGGAAGTACTGAGGTCCAGGGTTCCCAAGGCATTGTGGCACCCCCTGGTGGTGACCACGGGCCCCTACAGGGTTGGGCTTCCATGCCCTCAACCCGTGGCCCCCAAAGCAACCAGGGTGGCGGCCCTCTTCCGGTCCTTCGTGGCATCCTAGCCGGGTTGTCGCCCCTGGCACCTCTGACAGTACCCCACTGCCAGCGAAGACCACTCGGGAGGAGCAGCACGTCCCGCGAGGGCAGCTTACCCCCGAAGTGTGTCCTACTCCTGGGAAGCCAGGGTCCGGCCCTGTTCTCCCAACAGGCATAGGGGCGGAGACGCCACCTTGACACCACCACCTGGTGTCCTCCTGTGCCTCGCACAGGCTGCGCTCCCCCCTCTTACTGGCACCCCGGGGCCCACTCCTTCGGCACCCCCTACAAGGTTCTCGTGCCCCTTTGGTTGGAGCCACTCGCCCCTTCGTAGCCTACCCCCTAGCCAGCGGAGAGTCCTCCCATCAGATGGCCCGTCGCATGAGGGCAGGTTCCCAACGAAGCGGGTCCTACTGCTCGTCCAGGGTCCGGTCCTGCAATAAACAGAAACAAGGGGGCAGAGCCGCTGCCTGGACACCCTTCCCTGGCGTCCCCTTGTGCCACGCACTGGCAGCGCTCCCCCTTCTGACCAGCACCCCAGCACTTGCCTGTTCGGCACCCCCTCCGTGTGTTCCGCATCCCTCCTGTCGGTGGATTAGACGGGACTGCCTGCAGACCTTTCCTCCTCGCTGACTTTGTGGGTTCCATCTGCCCCTGCAGAGGGCGGCCAGGAACCGGACGTGAGCCCCATGCCTCACGTCCTCCCGTATTGGAGGAACCGGCATTCTTCCCTCGATTCCTCCTTTTCCTCTGGGACGCAGTGACGGTCTGGGTCTGAGTATGGCAAGCGCTCAGATCCGATCCCGTCTGTGTTCCTACAAAGTGACGGGAGACTGCCGCGGGCTCGGAGCGTGGGGCACTAGGACCCAGGGCACTCATCAGTCCTTGTCCTACCAGCCCCTGCGATCTCTCCCTCCTCACCTCGTGCACAGCACTTCCTGCCGCGTCCGTTGTTGGAGAACTGCGTCTTCGATACTGATCGTTAGCTTCACAGTCAATTTCGGCAGAATCTCCTTCATGCTGTCAGCAACACACGCCGGCGACTCCTGTGGGCCTCTTCCTCCGGCCCAATCGGGTCTTTCCTGGGCACGAGATGGACATTCCTTGGTCCCGCCTCTATACAGTCATTGGCGGGCACACAAGACACACCGGCCAATCCCGTGCCTGTCAGCGGGTGGGACTTCCGGTCCGCGGCCATCTTTACTCTCCTCTTCCTGGTGCAGTGGCCTTTTTGGGCTTTCACGAGCGGCAGCGGCTCCCTTTCTGCAGCTCTCGTCGCTGCTGCCGCGCCGCTGAAGCCCCGCAACCCGACATGCCCCCGCCACTGACGCGGATCCGGGCAGCCACTGCTCTGAAAACAAAGAACACAATCGGGCCCCACTGGGCTGGTTGCCAATAAGCAGGGAACTTACCTCCCAGATCCCGTCTGCACGAGGAAACGTACCCGGCATGGCTTCACTGGGCGACACGCCGTCACAGGCGCCTCCAGCGCCGGCACGCTCGTTGGAGCCCGCTGCTCTCTTGCCCTGGCCGTTGTCTTTCTCCCGCACCAGGTGAGCACCAGTCATCCGCGGTCCGGCAGTGGTCTGCTGGGCGACTCCTTGTCCCGGGGTTGTGGGCGGGCTGCACCCGCAGCACGTGTGTGGGCGCACCTACTGCGCCGGGCCGTCCACAAAATATTTATTTAGTGGTCGGCGTCTTGTAACAGACGGATCGCCCCACGTTGGGCGCCATTGTGGAGACTGGCCCAGACACAGACAGGGAGACACGTTCATGTCACCCACAAACACGTTTATTTACACTATTTACAAGAGTCAAGTGCACCACAAACCCTCAAAGTCCCCAAAGTCCTGGCCACACAATGCCTTTCTCTTCAGACTGCCTCCTTCTCTCTTCTCCAGCTCAGTCCACTCCACTCCCGACTTGCCTCGAATGAAGGGAGGTGGCCCCTTTTATTATCACCCAGATGTGCTCCAAGTGGGTTCCGGCAATCACCTGCCAACACGCCCCTGTGTGGCGGAAGTGCCGGCTGCATCCCCTGAAGCACTCCGGGTGTCCCTGCTCTTCTTCCCCCCAGCACTTCCTGGTGTGGCGGAAGTACTGAGGTCCAGGTTTCTCAAGGCATTGGGGCACCCCCTGGCGGTGACCACGGGCCCCTACAGGGTTGGGCTTCCATGCCCTCAACCCGTGGCCCCCAGGTGGTGATCCAAGGTGGGTGCACGCCCTCTTCCGATCCTTTATGGCGTAGTCTTGAACTGTAGGGTTTATGAATAAATGAGTTCAATGGTACAAATAATAATAATATATTCAATTCTGTGTAGGTTGGAGAGGATAGAAAAAGGTGATTATCACGTAGAGGTGGCAACAGATAAAAGCTTCTCTGTCTTGAAGTACTTCCTGCATTGTTTCCATATTCTGAACGAATGATGGACAGTTGGATTATTAGTATTGATGATAATTTGTATTTACTGGGGCACAAAGCAGGGAATTTAAAGAAGTACAGCAAGATTTTTTTTCCTATTGCAGACCAGGCTCTTGTATGTTCATCATTTGGTGTCAATGTTCAGGTCTTTATAACTTGTGTATTTGCCAACCAGTAATAAAACTGAAAGCGAGGCAGTGCCATACCACTTTCTGCTTTAGATCGTTGTAGTCATCTTTTGCGTGCATGGATGTTTAGAATTCCAAATAAATAAGGTTACAGTTGAATCTAATTTCTTAAAGAACAATTTGTTAATGTATATTGGGATGCTCTGAAATAGAAAAAGAAGCTTGGAAAGGATTTCATCTTGTCAGTATTGATTCTCACTGCTAGTGTGAGATGGAGTGTAGACCATCTGTTTACATCTTGTTTAATTTTTTCAATGCAGATAGCAAAATTTTGTTAAAAAAGATCTTTATATTTACTTATTTGTCTAACGCCTTTGTCCAGGTCAACATTTAATGATACAATTGGTTAAGTTTCTTTTTGTTTTCTGACTTGGTCATGGTCACACAATGTCAGTAGCATGGATTTGAACCCACAACCTTAGGGTTTGCAGACCAAAGCCTTAACCACTACACCACAGTGCCTGCCTAGGTATGTTTACCTCTAGGCATTTAAACTGATCTGCCAAAATAAATGGGAAGGTGTCTAGTCTAATATTGTGTGCTAGAGAGTTCACCGGAAAAAAAACATTGACAATTATTGAGGCCGCTGGGAACACTCATGGCTTTAGAAATGGTTTTATACCGTTTCCCTGATCTTTACCTCAGCACCATTTGATTTGCGGCAGACTACAGAAAGTTATTTGGACTTCATGGCTTGGGTTTTGTCCTCATGTGCAGTGTGAATTGTCATTTCTAAATAATGTCAAATCAGTTCAGTTTGCCATGGGTGAACTAAAATATAATTCTTGAAACATCTTAAGGAGAATTTAAGCAGATATGATGCACATGAGTACAATTTGGAGTGCCGTACGGCAAAGGGGCTGGATTCTTCTATGAATGAGAGATTTCAGTTTTTGTTTGTTAATAAATTTGCAGTCCTTTCTGAAAACACTGTGTCATTATTGGTTATGAAGTGTATTTAAGACAAGTTAGTCACTAAGGAACTGTAGGGTTTATGAATAAATGAGTTCAATGGTACAAAAAGAGTGGAAAATTAAAATTAAGTTGGAGAGAAATATTGCAGAAAATGTAAAAGATGGCCCAAAGCAATTCTTTTACTAATTTAGTAGTCAAAGAATAGTCAGGAGGAGGTGAAGTGTGTTAGGGCTGACTAAAATTTACAGGCAGTGATATGTCTTATGATGCAAGTGCGTTAAGAGGTGATTGTCAGACTACAGAGATCTCTATTTTATTTGCCTTATGGGGGTTTTGTGTAACTGATTTGTCTTTAAATTATTTTTTTCTACGTTAAATATATTTCATTGAGGTGTAAATGCATTGCATATGGGGTTACTTCCTGCCTTTTGCCGAAAGTAGCTGTAATAGGCAGTGCCTCCTGTTTGTCTTGAACTGGATAAGTGCATTAGAAAATGGATGGATGAATGGATAAATATTGTTCTCTTCAGAAATTTGAATAAAATCTTGGTTGATTTTGTGAAAAAATATTTTTAATGCAAGTGTTTTTTTTTTCTCATATATGTATTATGGGGCGTGGTATCGCAGTGGTTAGAATCAAATCCTATGGCTGTTGTCAGTTTGAAGTCTGCACATTTTCCTTTTGACTGTGTGGGGTCTTTTGACTGTGTGTTAGCTTGTTTTCAACTTGACCCATTGCGAGTGTGCGTGTGGGCAAGTGTCAAGTTGAAAACAAGCTAACACACAGTCAAAAGACCCCAAGTGTCAAGTGTCAATTGACTAACACCCTTTCTAGAGCTCCTTTTTCATTGCGCCCAGTGTTGCTGCAGCAGTCTTACTGCAACCCTAAATAGGATTGTGTTTGTAAAGTACAAGACACGTTTCCTTAAATTTAGTATTTGTTATAAAGTTTATAATTTTGTTATTTAAATGCTTTTTAGTTATTTCTATTTTGTTACTGTACAGCCTCCTGTCTAATTTCTTTTCAGGTTTGTAGGTTTAAAGTCATCAAATAGATTTTCTGCTGTGTTTGCAAGAAGAGGGTATGCATGTTTTCTGATTTAGCATTAGAAAAGAACTATTGCCCTTAAACTGCTATTTTATTTTAAGTTTCTTTAATTTGCCTTAATTTACAATGATTACCGGCTTCTCTCCTTTATTACATAATTGTTATTGATGCCATTATTGTTCTTGCTCCCAGGCTGCCACTTAACCATGTACTGATCTTTGTGGTACCTTGTTTATCTGCTGTGAGCATTAAATGATTAAATGTCTTTTTTTCTCTCATGAAAGGAGCACAAGATAATTTACTTTTATTCTTAAAATGTACAATAAAATAGAGTAGGGAATTAACAATGTGCAACAAAGCACTGTTTCTGCCATGTAAACATTTTTTTCCTAGACTGTTGTACAAAAGTAAGTGCTACAGGGCAATAGTAAAATGACTCCCTTCTAAAAGGAGACCCAGGTATGTACAGTACGTTATTTTAAACTATAGACTCTGCCACCTAGCATAATTGTATTTATTCTATGATTTGTTCTCTTCATGTACTTATTTAACATTACTGTTTATTTATTGCTTTACTAAATGCTACAGGGGAGTGTGCAAACTACATTTGATTTTGATCATCTTCAGGTTGACTTGTAAATGCTAATATCTAAAACACTATAGATTATGTTGTACTCTGCTGTCAGTAAAGATTCGCAGATGTCTAGCCACATACAGGTGCCGGTCATAAAATTAGAATATCATGACAAAGTTGATTTATTTCAGTAATTCCATTCAAAAAGTGAAACTTGTATATTAGATTCATTCATTACACACAGAATGATGTATTTCAAATGTTTATTTCTTTTAATTTTGATGACTATAACTGACAACTAATGAAAGTCCCAAATTCAGTATCTCGGAAAATTAGAATATTGTGAAAAGGTTCAATACTGAAGACACCTGGTGCCACACTCTAAAAAGACGAATATTGACACCTTGCACAAGGAGGACAAGACACAAAAGGTCATTGCTAAAGAGGCTGGCTGTTCACAGAGCTCTGTGTCCAAGCACATTAATAGAGAGGTGAAGGAAGGACAAGATGTGGTAGAAAAAAGTGTACAAGCAATAGGGATAACCGCACCCTGGAGAGGATTGTGAAACAAAACCCATTCAAAACTGTGGGGGAGATTCACAAAGAGTGGACTGCAGCTGGAGTCAGTGCTTCAAGAACCACCATGCACAGACGTATGCAAGACATGGGTTTCAGCTGTCGCATTCCTTGTGTCAAGCCACTCTTGAACAAGAGACAACGTCAGAAGCATCTTGCCTGGGCTAAAGACAAAAAGGACTGGACTGCTGCTGACTGGTCCAAAGTTATGTTCTCTGATGAAAGTAAATTTTGCATTTCCTTTGGAAATCAAGGTCCCAGAGTCTGGAGGAATAGAGGAGAGGCACAGAATCAACGTTGCTTGAGGTCCAGTGTAAAGTTTCCACAGTCAGTGATGGTTTGAGGTGCCATGTCATCTGCTGGTGTTGGTCCATTGTGTTCTCTGAGGTCCAAGGTCAACGCAGCCGTCTACCAGGAAGTTTTAGAGCACTTCATGCTTCCTGCTGCTGACAAACTTTATGGAGATGCAGATTTCATTTTCCAACAAGACCTGGCACCTGCACAAAGTGCCAAAGCTACCAGTACCTGGTTTAAGGACCATGGTATCCCTGTTCTTGATTAGCCAGCAAACTCGCCTGACCTTAACCCCATAGAAAATCTATGGAGTATTGTGAAGAGGAAGATGCATTACGCCAGACCCAACAATTCAGAAGAGCTGACGGCCACTATCAGAGCAACATGGCTCTCATAACACCTGAGCAGTGCCACAGACTGATCGACTCCATGCCACGCTGCTTTGCTGCAGTAATCCAGACCAAAGGAGCCCCAACTAAATAATGAGTGCTGTACATGCTCATACTTTTCATGTTCATACCTTTCAGTTGGCCAACATTTCTAAAAATCCTTTTTGCATTGGTCTTAATTGATATTCTAATTTTCTGAGATACTGAATTTGGGACTTTCATTAGTTGTCAGTTATAATCATCAAAATTACAAGAAATAAACATTTCAAATACATCAGTCTGTGTGTAATGAATGAATCTAATATACAAGTTTCACTTTTTGAATGGAATTACTGAAATAAATCAACTTTGTCATGATATTCTAATTTTATGACCGGCACCTGTACATACAGTCATATGAAAAAGTTTGGGAACCCCTCTTAATTCTTTGGATTTTTGTATATCATTGGTTGATCTTTCAAAGTAGCAGCTTCCTTTTAATAGATGACATGCCTTATGGAGATAGTAGTATTTCAGCAGTGACATTAAGTTTATTAGATTAACAGAAAATATTCAATATGCATCATAACAAAATTAGACAGGTGCATAAATTTGGGCACCCCAACAGAGATATTACATCAATACTTAGTTGATCCTCCTTTTGTAAATATAACAGCCTCTCGACGTCTCCTATAGCCTTTGATGAGTGTCTGGATTCTGGATGGAGTTATTTTTCACCATTCTTCCATACAAAATCTCTCCAGTTCAGTTAAATTTGATGGCTGCCGAGCATGGACGTCCTGCTTCAAATCATCCCATAGATTTTCGATGATATTCAAGTCAGGGGACTGTGATGGCCATTCGAGAACATTGTACTTCTCCCTCTGCATGAATGCCTTTGTAGATTTTGAACTGTGTTTTGGGTCTTTGTATTGTTGAAATATCCAACCCCTGCGTAACTTCAACTTTGTGACTGATGCTTGAACATTATTCTGAAGAATTTATTGATATTGGGTTGAATTCATCTGACCCTCGACTTTAACAAGGGCCCCAGTACCTGAACTAGTCACACAGCCCCACAGCATGATGGAACCTCCACCAAATTTGACAGTAGGTAGCAGGTGTTCTTCTTGGAATGCTGTGTTATTCTTCCTCCATGCAAAGCACTTTTTGTTATGACCAAATAGCTCAATTTTTGTCTCATCAGTCCAAAGCACTTTGTTCCAAAATGAATCTGGCTTGTCTAAATGAGCATTTGCATACAACCAGCAACTCTGTTTGTGGCGTGAGTGCAGAAAGGGCTTCTTTCTCATCACCCCGCCATATAGATGTTCTTTGTGCAAATTGCGCTGAATTGTAGAACGATGTGCAGATACACCATCTGCAGCAAAATGTTCTTGCAGGTCTTTGGAAGTAGAAATGTGGGTTCTCTGTAACCATTCTCACAATCCTGTGCATATGCCACTCCTGTATTTTTCTTGGCCTGTCAGACCTGGTGGGTTTAACAGCAACTGTGCCTGTGGCCTTCCTGATTACATTCCTTACAGTTGAAACTGACAGTCAAAGGGAAGCACAACTTGCAATTGACCACCTTAAATACATTTTCTCATGATTGCACACACCTGTCTATGAAGTTCAAGGTTTGATAAGCTAATCCAACCAAATTGGTGTTGCAAGTAATCAGTATTGAGCAGTTACATGAATTCAAATCAGCAGAATTACAAGGGGACCCACATTTTTGCACAGCCAGTTTTTCACATTTGATTTAATCTCATACAACTAAATACTGCTTCACTAAAAATCTTTGTTCTGAAAACACCCCAATACTCAGATGTTCCTAGGAAATGAAAGACATACCACTGTTATCTTTTTTGTTGAAAGTACTGTAGAGTAAATTATTATGCAGGCTTAGAGGGGTTCCCAAACTTTTTCATATGAATGTATCTGGATGTCTTTTTGCAATTACATTTTAATTGTTTAGTAGTTTTCCAGCTTGCATGTTAGATCTGTTTTTGAAAAAAGAAATCTTTAAAAGATATTTTAAATAAAAAAAAATGTTCATAGAAATGATGGAGTTACTTTTCAGATACCCTTACCTAAAGAGCAGGAAATGACAGATATATCTAACACATCATTGAACAGCTTTATACAGTATAACTAAATTGTCAACTTAAGAACAGTGAAACTAATAGCACGTTTTAACAAAGATTTGAAGTAGTTCAGTTCAGTTTGTCATCATTAATCCTTAGCTGAGTGCAATGAAATTTTGCTAATTCCAGGCTTAGAAGCCTTGCACAATGATTTGTTCGACCAAATACCATGCTGCAGCAAATATAGATGAATAAACAATACCTAAGGGTCAACAATATCAAATAAATCGGAAAATGTCAAATTCTGAATATATAGTATGTACTAAACTGAACACTGCAAGTAACTTGGCTTTAGAGTGGTCAGCAATTGACTATAACTGAAGGCTAAAGTGATGCCATGCCACAGATTTGCAGGTGCATTTAAATGAGTAGGTCAAAAAATATTCACTATGAAGTTTCCTCTCGGATCTGGTCAAGAAGATTAATATATAGTGTACTAGAGATCTTAATAGTTTGGAAGTAAAGAATAATAACTCAGTATTGCTTGGTAAAAAATGTGTATACACAGTACAGATATGTACTGTATATATTTAAGTTAAAGTTAAGGGAGGCGCTACAGGTGCATCACAACAAAGACAAACAGACTCAAGAACAGTTTTTTCCCAAAAGCCATAACCATTCTAAACTCACACATGCACTGACTACACACTGTATTGTGCAATATTTAAATTATGTGCAATAGTTATTCATTCTTTCCAGTATTTCAATAATGGGCAATAACTCGGTTTAGTTATTATTCTTTCCATTTGTATATAACGTTGCAGAACTTTTTTTTGCAACTTTTTGCACTATTTGTTTATTTACTTGTTGTGTACTATATATATATGTCTGCACTGAAGGAGCTGCTTTTAATCTCATTGTACATGTGTATAGTGACAATAAAAGGCATTCATTCATTTAAGTTTGTCACTGGCACACTGACGATAATATGTCAATAATATGCCTAATATGTTTGCCAGATTTGGATGCATTAAAAAGCTGTGTTGATGGACTTTAAAATTCAGAGGCTTTGTTAATATTGGATATAACTTTTGTGACGTATGGCTGGGGCCCTTTCACAAATCGGATGCCTCCTTAATGGAAGGACCGGGGGAGAGGACATGCACAGAGCACTACTACCTCTGGAATGCTAGATGGTAGCCCCCTTGGATTGCAGTGGAGCCTCGCATTCCCACAGGGCTACAAGGAAACTGGAGTCTGGCACAGCCCTGTTGTGTGCTGTACTGGGCTTTGGTGGGAAGCATTTGGAAAGTGTTTCCCACATCTGAATTAAAAATCTCTTTTGTTGCTGGATATGTACCTGGTGTCTGGCTGTGTTAGTTTTGGGGAGCTGGTGCGCCCCCTGGTTTCCATGTTGGGGTTTGCTTCACGCTCCTTTTTGTGTTTGGGGAGGCTCTTGGGAGGCTCTTGATTGTGAATCATTGATCGTCATAATCGAGGTGAGCTGGGCAAATGAGGACAGACATATACAGCAAGGAGTAGGTACAAAAGTGAAAAGTGCTTTTAATTAAACTAAGTCAAACAAACAGTGATTCAAAAATTCAGTGCATCCATCCATAAATAAATAATCCAATTAAAATTAAGTATCCACGTGAAGGTTAAATACAGTTCAATAAAATTTTCCTTAAAATCAGATGTTAAAAACATGGCAGGAAACTCTTCTTTAAAGCTCATTTGGTGGTTCATCCCTTTAAAACCTGACGTCTCTTCTGCTTTTCCTGCACGGGCCTCGCAGCAGAGGAGATGTCCAGCTGACAGGCACAGCCCACCCTTCCCTCCAGGTTCAGGTCCCTGCTGTCAATTGCTTCCAGCAGGTCACTGCACCGAACCTCATTTCTCTTAGGCTTGGATGCTGCAGCCCTCTGTGGCCCTGGCAGGGCGATGGGCTGAGCCTCCCTGACTCCCGCTGCCTAACCTCACTCTTACTCAGGTCACTCCAGCTACCAACACGCTCAACCAGCGTGCTCCTCTTCACCTTTGTGTGTCGGCCCTACACTCCTCTATGAGGCTGTCTTTCTGGCTCGCTGCCTCCTTTCTTCTGCACCAGCACTCTCCCATTCCTTTCTTCTCTCTCTGTATTTTAACCTCCATCTTTCTGTTTCATTTTCTCTTCTCTCTGCCATGCAGGCTCCTCTTTAACAGAAGGGGAAAATAAGTATTGATCTATTAACGTTTTTATCAAGTAAATACATTTCTAATGGGGCTATTGACATGAATTTTTCACCAGATGTCGGTAATGACCCAAGTAATCCATTTATGCAAAGAAATCAAAACAAATAAGTCTATAAATTGTTATGTGTAATAAAGTGGAATGACACAGGGGGAAAGTATTGAACACATGAAGAAAATGAGGTGCAAAAGGCATGGAAAGCCAAGAAACCAGCTGAAATCTGTCAGTAATTAGAAAGCAATCCTGCCCCCTGTCAGTGCAAATTAATATCAACTGGTTTAGTCCTAACTGATGGCCTATAAAAAGGTTTCTCATTACCAGGGTGTCACACAAGAAGCATCTCATGATGGGTAAAATCAAAGATTTTTCTCAAGACCTTCTCAACCTTGTTGTTGCATAACATGCTGGTGGCATTGGTTAGAGACATACTTCTAAATTTCTGAATGTTCTAGTGAGCAATGTTGAGGCCATAATCTGGAAATGGAAAGAACGTCATTTCACCATAAACTGGCCATAATCAGGAGCTCCTCACAAAATTATTGACAGAGTAGTCAAAAGAATAATCAGAAGAGTTGTCCAAGAGCCAGGGACCAAGGACCACTCGCTGAGAGCTACAGAAAGACATGGAATTAGCAGGTACAGCTGTTTCAAAGAAAACGATAAGTAATGCTCGCTCACTGCGCAAGACTCTGCTACTGATGGAAAAGCATATTGAAGCTCGTTTTAAAGTTTGCTGTGCAACATTTGGTCAAGTCAATTAAATACTGGGAGAATATAGTCTGGTCAGATGAGACCAAAATTGAACTCTTTGGATGTCATTGCACACACCATGTTTAGAGGAGAAATTGCACTGCATATCACCTCAAAAACACCATACCAACATGCTGTTTTTTCAGCATATGGTACTGCCAGACTTCATATAATTAAAGGAAGTATGAATGGAGAAATGTACCGGGACATTCTTGATAAGAATCTGCTGCCATCTAACAGGATGCTGAAGATGAAATGACAATGGACATTTCAGCAAGATATTGATCCCAAACACACAGCCAAGGAAACTCTCAGTTGGTTTCAGAGAAAGAAAATAAAGTTGCTAGAATGGCCCAGTCTATCACCCAAAAATCTATGAAAAGAACTGAAGATCAGAGTTCATAGAAGAGGCTCCTGGAACCTTCAAGATTTGAAGATAGTTTGTGTGGAAGAATCGGCCAAAATCACACCCGAGCAATGCATGCGACTAGTTTCACTATACAGGAGGTGTCTTGAAGCTTTTATTATGAACGATGGCTGTTCTACTAAATATGAAATAAATTTCAGTAAACATATTCTATACTTATTCCCTGTGTCATTCCACTTTATTATATATTACTTAATTTATGGACTTAATTTGTCTTGATTTCTTTGTATGTTTGGATTACTTGGGTTCTTACCGACATGTGTTGAAAATTTTATGTCAATAGCCCTATTAGAAATATATTTACTGAGAAAAATGTTTACTCATTCAATGTTTGTTTTCCTAGCTGTATTTCCTGCCCAGTCGGGTGCAGGTGAAAAAACACAGCTTCCTCCATGACAACAATTAGGAACCTGACTGATGCTTGCTTTCGCTCGTGTATGTGTTATCAACCAGGTATCCCAACCGCCCCTTGGGGGAAGTGCGTTTGTGTACACCCTCCCCGATTTTGAACATGTACACGCTTGGGCATGATTATTTTCTTTTAATTCTCCCAATGCCATGGACCACTCATCATATTTCATTATACCAACTCTAAAGACCAAAATAATTCTTGGTTTCAATACAGGCTCTGGAGGTAGTTTCTGATTTGGTCAGGATGCAGAAGGAGGCTAAACATCTTACTGAATATGTCAACTAAGTCATCAAGGAGCTCCCAATGTACTATGGACCAATGAGAACATGTAATGTCACTCCTATGGAGAGACAGTGATACTCAAGAAAAAGTAGAACATACGTACTTTGTGCATATAAATGTAACGTTTGTATAGTGAGTAATGTCATTGACCACTTTTGTGAGTGTTAGCCCCACACCATAACTGAGTGTCCTCATAGGTTACCCTTTATCACGACAGATCACAAGCTCTTACCTCAGATCTGCTGTCCATTCCCTGAAGTAAAACCTGGTCCCACCAATCATGAATCCCCTCTTATTATAGTTATTTTTTCCCTCCAAACAATGCTATCTGTTGTGCTCCTGGTGAGCATTGTCATAACTTCTTCTGGAGATGTCCAGTATGATCTTCACTAAAGATTAATATCAACATGAAGTATTTTACAAGATCACATTTGTTGCACAATAGACATTATACCTTTTTTTGAGCCTTGACTGCATTGAGATCTCAGAGTAAACTCATGGAAAGGAGGTGATTTCAGAACATGTCTATTATCGAGTCAGATTAGGTTTTTTTTATTTGAGTATTTCGCTGCAATTTATTTACCCATAAAATTCCAAGGCTTCCCTAGGACATGAGTATGATTGTGTGCTTTGTACCATTTTTCAGCCAATTTACTCTTAATACAGATCCCATCTCTGCAAACCAAGAAAAGGCAATGCATTTCAGATGTGTATGTTTTTATTTGCAAAGCTGGAGTCCAGATAGCACAGTCTGACTTGTTCACTATATATATATATATATATATATATATATATATATATATATATATATATATATATATATATATATATATATATATATATATATATATGATGAATTGTAGTTAGATTGAAATTGGAAGCTGTTTACTTTTCTTTGTTTTGATGCAGATTTTCTTCTAGGTTTTTGAAGGTTGTCAGGAGTACAGCACTGAGTGAAAGCTAATATTAATTTTAACACCTTTCCGCAACATTTTACCCTAGGTACTGGAAAACAAGCTGGACAGAAGGTGTGGACAGCAGTGCTGTGCTGTTTCTGTGCTATAATTGGCTCTAACAGAGCAGGAAGACACAGTGGAAAGGGCACAGTGTGCAGCCAAATTAAATCACAATGTTCTGCTACTTACCTTTCCTGGGCCATATTATGTATCTTTATTATTGTCAATTATTTTTGTCTGCACACAAGGATGATGTGAATGGTTTTGTCAGTCATCAGGACATTGATAAGTCTACACTTGTGCAAGTCTGTGTGAAAAATGAAAGTAAAACATGTGAGAAATGCAGTTTTAATGCTTGTATATCAAACCTTAATGCTTTATAAAAGTTGAATGCCCTTATGGGAGATGTACTACAGATATTGTGTTGTTTATTTACAAAAAAATAATAATGCAGAAATGTAACTGACATTCCTAATTTATGTAACACTTCTCTGAAGTAAATTAATCTGACATGTTTTATCTGACAAAAATAGATGCATGTGAAGCAGCAAAGTGTCATTTTTGGCAAATGTAATGATTAGCAGGTCTGCTAGCAACTTTGTTTTGCATTTACATTTCTAAAAATTTTTTGACTTCAGGCACATTTTTTCACTTTTACTTTTTTTGCTTATAGGTTCACTTTATTAGAAAATTACTCTATCTAAAAAGGTCAGCATGCTATCAGCTAATGTTAACACATTTTGGCTGTTTTACAGACCTAAGCTTCTATTTATTTTTCCTCCCATTTGTGAGGGACACTTGTTTAAATCTTGTATGAGGAAGTTGCTTATGCAAGGTGACAGCTGCCAGTTAATAGCAATGTGAATTGTTCTTTCCTTGTCCCTGAATCAGCAGAAGCCTGGAATAAAATTAAAGTAGCATTCACTCTGATTAACATTGTATTGATTCATAGCAACATCATTTTCTGGAGAATTTGTGCACTCCTGTATTTTTTTTCCAGTTTTTCTTTATGTACTGTACATGTGCTTAGATAGTAAAATAAATAGAGGAGAATTTATCAAAGCTGAAAATCTATAATTTAATTTGATTAACACTTCTTTTAATGTAGTGAAAAGCTAAGGTTGAACTAATGCTTCAAATAGCATTGGAGAAATAACTTCAGCGTTTCACAGTTGTGCATTGTTGTTTCTTGGCTCCAGTAGCAATGCTTAAAGCATCCACCCATTATGTTAAGCTTGTTTTAGTTAGGAACCCAATGCATCAAATCCTGTTTTGTATTTATACCCACCCTTCTTCTCGTCTTCAGACATATTATGTTGGATCTTCTTCTTCTGACAAATGAATTACTGCACTTCATTTTTCAATGATGCTCTCTCTATCCATACACAATAAACACATCACCCTTCTGCCATATAAGAGCATGGATTTCATCTTTTGCTCCTTTCTTTCTGTGTTGTTTGTTATTGGCCATAACAATTATACAGTTTATAATTGATGGGAGGGAAAGTAACCATGGATGCCCTGATCCTGGGTTAGACTTTAGAAATTTGAGAAAAGAGCAAAGACCATTCAGTCCATCATGCCCGTTTCTTTAGCTAATAACTAAGCTGTCCCAACTTCTCTTCCAGATTCTTCTTAACATCTTCTTAAGATGAAGTTCTTCTTAGAGGTTGTCAAGGTTTCTGCATCAACTACATGTCCTGGTATTTTGTTCCAGAGTTGTATAACCCTTTGTGTAAAAATGTGCTTCCTGGCTTCAGTTTCAAATGCATTTCCCTTTAATGTCCACTGATGTCCTTGAGTATGTGATTCACCCTTAAGCTAAAAGAATGTTGCTGGATCTTCTTTATTAGTGCCTTTGATGATTTTAAGTACCAGGATTAGGTCCCTTGCACAGTCTCCTCTATTTGCGACTAACCAGGTTTAATTCTCTTATGTTTGCCAGAGTAGGACATGTCCTTAAGTCCTGGGATGACCCTGGTTAATCTCCTCTGCATGGCTTCAAGTGATGTTAAGGTCCTGTCCACACGTACCCGGGTGCCTTTTTGTGTGTGTTTTGGCCTTTCGTCCACACACAAACTGAATTTTAGGTCCCTGAAAACGGACCTTTTGAAACATTCCCTCCAGAGTGAAATGATTAGAAACACCATCTTCCCTATTTACATTTAAACTGAGTTTTTGGCTTGTAACATTGGAGTGTGCAACAGTATCCTCTTTGATTGACGTCAGTGTGTATGCCGTTGTCTGTGTTGTTTACATGAGCCAATTTTGTGCAATAGCAGTCGTAGCTAAAGTAGTTCTGGTGTTAACTTTGTAAACAGGACTTTTTACATGTTTACATTTAAACATACAATTACTTTATCACTATATTGAGCATCAGATGTGTCAAAATGTGCTACAGAGGTCACTGCTACATCGAACACTCCAACGACACAGACCTCTAGTTGGTAGAACAACTTTGAGAACAAAGTGGGTGTTGCTGAAGAGAATTTTCATTTGTCAAAGACATCACTGTTGTCTTTGAGTGAGCTGCTTCACCCGCACATTGAAGGAAGGGCAATTGTAATGAGATCTGTCAGTGTTGTCAAAACAGTCGCCTGCACACTCTACTATTAGCAGACAAGGGGAGATTACGCAACATGGCAAACATCTTTGGGTTGGCAAGACAGGTTTCTAAAACAGTAAGCTAAGAGTGTGAAGCAACTACAGGCCACTTGGGCCCTGTGTATATACAGTACAGTTACTTGTTACTGAGTCCAAAGTAGATGAACTTGTAGCAGGGTTTCACCGGAGCGCATATAGAAATAAAGCAGCCATCCACAAATTCCATGGATTATTTGAACAGAAAGGAGACATAACGTACAAGCCACCTGTGTTCATTTATTGACATCGTAGTGAAATGGCCTGTGAGTGTTCGTGACGCCTATATTTTTGCAAATTGCTGAGCCCACATTTGAGAAAAAAAAGAGTGATTGACAGTCATCTAATTGGCATTCCCTTTGTTATCTATGCCTGTTTTGTGCTCTTGACAGCAGATTTTTGCATTTTCATATGTATGGGATTTTTTTATATAACTGTGTGCCTGTGGATGGGATTTTTTTAACAAAGGAAAGGAAAACTCCCATTTTAAAATATACCCAGGTACGTGTGGACGAGGCCTAAGTCTTTCTTGTACCACGGTGACCAGAACTACACATGATACTCCAGATGCTGTCTTACTTGTACATTCTATAGTAATCATAATACAGTATTCCTTTACTTAAACAGTCGTTTTTGTGATGTATCATAACATTTTGTTTGCCTTTTTAATCGGTTCTGTATATTGCTTAGTCGATGAAACTGTTGTTTCAACATGCACCCCACCAGGATTTCCACTACTTCAGTTACTTACTTGAAATTGCAAACTTGAAAAAAAATCTGTTTTTTAAAATGTAAATTCACCTTTGTACATGTGTGGCTCTTCTTTAGTTCTGCACCACTCTTTGGGCCAAAGTGCGATGTGACATTGTTTTGATCTGTCCTCGAGGTTCAGTTTCTATGCTGCTGAATCTGGTATTGGATTGATTCCTCTGAGTGAGTGACCGCTCTAAAGGCACAGTTTTTACAAGTCTGTCAGCCTCAGCTCTCTTCACTGTGCTGGCTTCTTCTGTGAAACTGTATTATCTTCAGAGGTATGTGTGGGTCTAGGTCTAACTTTTTAAGTAAAGGTTTAATGACTGACACTTTTAGTGCATCAGATACGGTGCCATGCAGTAATGAACTATTGATAATGGTTAAAATAGGCGGTGCAAGTTTTATTGGCACTGGATCTAGGGAACAAGTAGTGGGCTTCATTTTAGTAATTGAAGTTAAGACTTCCTGCTCAGTTACAGGATTAAAATTACTAAAATGCTGAATGCAATGTGCAGCAGGGTCTGCTAAGCTAGTATTTGGTTTGTACTGTGATGCTGAGATCTGGGATCTTATATTTTTAATTTTCTCATTGAAGAAGTTCATAAAGTCTGTACTGCTAATATCTGTTGGTATTTTGCACTGTTGATCTGAATTCCCATTTGTTAATTTAGCCACTGCTCTAAAAAGTACCCTAGGATTTTTATTATTGCTATCTATTAATGTAGAATAGTATTCTGAGCGAGCTTTAAAGAGGGCTTTTTTATATTTATTAACACTCTCTGTCCATGCAATTTGAAAGACATGTAGCTTTGTTGTTCTCCATCTGCGCTCCAGTTTTCGACACTCTAATTTAAGAGCTCGAGTGTTTTCATTAAACCAGGGAGAGTTTCTATGTGCTTTGATCACTTTTGTTTTAATGGGAGCCACTGTGTCCAGAGCATCTCTCAAGGTCACATTATAATGTGATATTAGCTGATCTAAATTGTTTTCCACGTTTACATTTGATGTTAACTGATCTAAATGGTTTTCCACAATTACACTCGACTTACTCAAGGTATCTATAAATTTTGAAGCAGAATTACAATCTAGATGTCACACTGTCTTTGTTTTAATCTGTGAGTGCGTTGGCATGGGCAGAACTAAATCAAATGTAATTAAGAAGTGATCGGAAATAACTACATTTAATGGAGTAATATTTAAATTTTGAATTTCAACTTTGTAAGTTATAATTAAATCTAATGTGTGGTTATGATTATGAGTTGGACCTTTGACAATCTGACAAAATCCTACTGAATTTAACAAATAAGTAAAACATTTGCTAAAAGTGTCAGTTTCCACATCAATGTGTACATTAAAATCCCCATCAGAACTACGTGATCATAATTTATAGCCAAATCAGACAGAAGGTTGCTAAATTCAGTCATGAACAATGAATATGGCCCTGGTGGTCTGTAGACTAGCACTATAATTGTGTTGGAATCTGTTTTAATATTTAAAATGAATGCCTCAAAGGATGTAAAGTTGCCTAAATTTTTAGGAGTGATTTGCATTTTGTTACAATGAATTATTCCAAGGCCTCCTCCTCGACCAGAATCTCTAGACTTATGAAGGAACAGTATCCATCTGGTGACGCCTCAGCTAGGGAACAGTGTCACATTTACTAAGCCAGGTTTCAGTAAGAAGACACAGATCAGATTTTGTACTTAATATTATATCATTTACTAAAACAGCTTTAGTGCCAAGAGATCGAATGTTCAATAAACAGCATTTAAAACTGCATGGTTCTTTCTGAACTGCTGATATATTTTTGTTTTAATTTGAATTAAATTTCTATTACAGATGCCCCTGGTGGAGGTCTGGTTTTATCCCTTGGTCTAATTATACACCTTATTTTTGGTTATCAATTAATTTATGGTTTGTATCAAGACTAAATTTACTGGATGCCCCACAACAGGGATTATGGGTAACAGCTTCAGGAAAATAACAGGTGGGATAAACAACAGCCTGTGATTTAAGATCACATGACTGCGGCCTGGATGGTGCTCTAATCAGTCAACCAGGCAGTTTTGCTGCCATATTTTGGGATAATACATAAGATCCCTCCAGTTAGGATGAAGACCATCTCTTCTGAAAAATCCAGGCCTTTCCCAAAAATCATCCCAATTGTTCACAAATGCTATGCTTTTATTTGCACACCAGGTTTCTAGCCAGCAGTGAAAGGAATGCAATCTGCTATAAATCACATCCCTCTATATAATCTTGGTAAGGGACCAGATACAATTAAATTCCGACATTTTGTTTTAGCTTTGGTGCATAGAGATGAAGTTCGCTTTAATACCTCAGATTGCTGTAAATAAATATCATTAGTGCCGACATGCAGCAATAAGGTAGATACTTCATCGTCGGCAACACGGTCCAATGCGCCTTATGCCAGAAATCTTGGCCCCTGCAAGGCACTTAACATTAACTGCTGGTTTAACATAGTTTGGAATTCTAACATTCCGCACTATGGAATCACCAATTATGAGCACTTTATTATTCTCAGTTTCCACAGGCGCTGCGGAGAGCTGAGAACCTGTTCTGGGTCCGAATTGGTGACCTGGGTGCTGGGGACTAAATTTTGGATTCTTAGACCCCGTCTTACTGTTACCCACTCGCCCTGTGGCTGAATTGGTGCTGCTGATTTCGCCTGCACTGACTACAGTGGGACCTGGAGAGACTGAAGCGAATCAGATGTAGCCGAATTGTCTAAACAAACCGAGTCGATCCAATTTTCGGTTTGCCTAATCGCTATCAGATTCCTAACGCGGTCCTCCAATTCGCGTATTTTCCCAACCAACTCTAAATTAACTAAACACTTTTGGCAGGTGAAACTATCTGCACTGTCGGCCGGAAAACCTGAGCTGTACATACTGCAGGACACACAACATATAAACGTGCCCTCGATGGGCAGAGAGTAGATAGAACTTACGTTAAGTGTTGAAGTCATCTTTGCCGCTTTTATAGGTGCTTCTGCTTTCCGTGTTCAGCTGAATCACCGTCGCTTTAAGTTTCCACCACCCGCTGAGCGATCAACTTTAATTTCTCACTGCCGGTTATTTCTACTGGTCAGCTGCTGGCTTTACCTCAGGTGAACTTGCTCGTGTGCTTGCGAAGGGCTGCGTGGCTGTGGGAGACGCCGTTGCCTGTGGGAGACGCCGCTGCTCTGTGCTTCCGCTTGCTGATCCGCTCTGTGCTTCCACTTGCTGATCCGCTCTGTGCTTCCACTTGCTGATCCGCTCTGTGCTTCCGCTTGCTGGAACCCAATGACCCAGATGTCACTAAAGTTCTTTTTCTGTCCAATATGGTGCACAAAGCCCAATTATGTGACATAGAAAACCTATACGTCCAATTCACGAGTTGATTTATGCGTATTATAGCATAAACTCTTAAAACCAAGATTAAGGTTCAAGCCAAAGTGGTTCACAGTTTTTACATTACAGACAGACAACTTTTAGTATTTTATATATAGAGATCTATGAAATCAACTGTGTATTTTTGTGTATTTTTTTAGGCTAAACAAAACAGAAGGAAACTGGTGTGTCCTATCACATAACATTACAAATTATTCAGTGCCTATTAATAAGTTAATGAGAAAATAATGTATGGGCAGGATTGAAAGATGGCAGTCTGAATGGGGAGATATGTGTGTTTGGAACCAGGCCTGGACTGGGTTGAATGTTGTGAAGCCCAGGCACGTACAGCTGCCCTAACCCAGACACAGACAGGCAGGACACAGGTTTTAGTCGACACAGCACACGGTTTATTTATAGTTTTGCCTTCACAGCACAAAAGGCTCCCAGACCACAGCACAGTCCTTCCGCCTCCACTTTTCCTCAAGAGCTTAGTCCACTTCCTCCCGACTCAGGTTATTTAGTTGTGGTGACTGGCTTCTTTTATAGGGCACTCGGAAGGAGTCCAGGTGCCCAACTAGCTTCTTCTGGCTGCACTTTTGAGTGTTGTGGAAGTGCTGCCAAATAGAGCCCTGTAAAATCGCAGGTGCCGCCTGGCAGTGGCCACGGTCCCCAGCAGGGTTGAGCTTCTTTGCTTACAACCCGTGGCCCCGCTACAAGTCAAGGGGTCTGCCCTCTGTCGGTCCAGAGGAGAAACAGTCTTGCAAATACTCTCCCCCCCAATCCTTCCATACTTGGGACGCTGGCTGGCTGGGTATGGGCTCCGGCCATCCATCACAATGTTTAAATGGCAGCAGTCTGCATCCATTTAATCAGCAGGGTTTGAGAAAAAGAATGAAAATTTTAGTTGTTCAAGAGACAAGCGATTTATTGAGTTAATCCTGTGGCAGGGCTACCGAGAGAAATTCAGTTCCTAGCATTCAGAAGAAGTGTGTTTTGGGTGTATGCTTTTAAAGAAGATGGCAGTCAGATTCTAATTTTAGATGGGAACAAAGCAGGTGGGGCGGCATGGTGGTGCAGTGGTTAGCGCTGCTGCCTCACAGTTAGGAGACCTGAGTTCGCTTCCCAGGTCCTCCCTGCATGGAGTTTGCATGTTCTCCCCGTGTCTGCGTGGGTTTCCTCCCAGAGTCCAAAGTCATGCAGGTTCAGGTGCATTGGCGATCCTAAATTGTCCCTAGTGTGTGTGTGTGTGTGCCGTGCAGTGGGCTGGCGCCTGCCCTGTGCTGGCTGGAATTGGCTCCAGCAGACGCCCGTGACCCTGTAGTTAGGATATAGCGAGTTGGACAATGACTGACTGACAAAGCAGGTGATGATACTGTGGCGAATAACATATAGTATTTGGGTTATTTACATCATGAAAAGCAGCTTTTCTGACTATTACTGGCTTGTTTTTTCTTTGCATACTGTGTATCCATGTACAGTGTGATTTGTGTACTTAAAAAATGCATATCTTAACTTCATTGTGTATTTCATAGTACCAGATTAAGATTTCCGTGTTGTGCCAATGGGACTCTAAAATATCCTGTGACAATTGTGAGCACTGACCACAAGCCTATTAATTAAGACGTTTTGAGGTATTTAAAGAGTATTTAAAAAAAAAAAAAAGTAAATGTCAACACTGGAATCTCAAAATGTTTCTTTATTATTATGTTAACATCACAACCAAATTAAAACGGATTGGCTAGGCAAATATTTGAATATGAATAATAATGTAATCCTGTCCCTTACACACCAACACTGAGTACTTTCAGCCAACGAATTATTCATCAGAAGTGTGTCAAGAAACACTACTGGAGCTCCTTCATACCAGCAACAGTACGTCTTAGCCAATTTATTTTACTTACTTATCTGTCTATTTATGTATGTATTTATATATTTATTTAACAAGTTTGTGTAAAAAAACAGATTTCCCCCTGGGGACAAGTTCTATCTATCTATCTATCTATCTATCTATCTATCTATCTATCTATCTATCTATCTATCTATCTATCTATCTATCTATCTATCTATCTATCTATCTCTCTGTCTTTCTTCCTTCCTTCCTTCCTTCCAACTTTACAAAAAAATGTAGGCAAGTTTTAAACAAAATTTCTGTTAGGTTTGGTGGCGTATCCTCCAGAATTTCTGAGGAGGTCACCAAATTTTGAACTATGCCAGTACTGAAAGGTGCTATTTAAGTAAACATTTATTGATCAAATAAACTGTATCAGAGCCCATAAAAATGCCTTGATTCTCAGTCATGTAGATCTTTGTTCTTAGGATGGAATGATAATGTTATCTTCCTGTCAGTATGCAATTTTTTTTTGAGAATATTAAAATTCTGTGTTTTAAAATTGAGGTATTTATTAATATAGAAGATTTCATTAATATTTCTAGAACTTTTAAGAAAATGGCATCTGTGTATAGCCATCAAAAGGTTCATGTTCAATTTACTAATCAGCACGTATATCTAAGCAAGCTTTTATTAAAGATACAACTTAAATTCAAATTAAAGAAAACAAAATGCACCGGGTCACTGCTTGGATCTTCTGAAAATGGTGACATCAAAGGTTCTGTTCAAAAGAAAACAAATGCATGAGCATGATGTATCTAAATTTAAAAGGGCCTGGACTCTGCTGCTGGTTCAAAGGGGTTGTTTGAATATAATTGTGAAAAATGACTGTTACCTTCTTTTTGTGTAACCCTGACATGCTGATTAGTGCATGTCCTTCTGTTATAGCAGTAGGGCTCTTGCCTTCTATCAAAGTAAATTTGATTTTCATTTTGCAATTTTTTTTGCTTCAGTTTCCATTATCTGCAGCATAAGATGTTTTTGATCTGACAATGCATTTGGTAGACCATAAAAACTATATGTGTTTATGAGTAGAGAGTTTAAGGTTAACACAAGCACATTACTGTGCTATTACTTTTTATTACAGGTCTTTTAACTTTTTCCTTAAATTGCCTTTCATGATATTAAATCAATTAAATGATACTCAAAAAATAAAATTATACACTTTAGGTCCTCTTAACCGCTGATTCTTCCACTACATTTATACTCTCTGTCAAACTCTTTTCAAATTGTGCTAGCTTGTCATTTTCTTTAATCATTATATTATTAGAATCACACTACATACATTCTTTCAGCAAAAATAATCAAAAGTTGGAACCAGGCAGGAGTCATTTTTGAGTGGTTAATATAGCCTGAACTGCCTGCCTGCTTCAAAGAAATGAAAGACTCTAAACACTGCCATTTGGATGAGTGAGAAAACATTTCTCAACTCACATACTAGCCCAGATGAGCTGAAGAAAAAACTTTGAACTATAATGCAAGGAGTTGGATAGATCATTAGGCTCTTTTGGCTATTGGCTGTGTTGTTCCAATTGCTCACCTAGATATTTTTAAAAAATTGTTGAGATTTCCACTTGAGCTCCATGTTACAGTCATTTCTTACAGACATTACCAAACCTCTGCAGAAAGAAGTGCGTTCCGCCTCCAGTCTATATGTTGTGTTTCAGATAGGGTTCCCTGGGGTTCAAATTCATGTCTTTAGTCACTTTTAATTATTTTATTTATGTTGGTATTTTTGTTAATTGTGTGCATTATTCCCTTCTTTTGATCATGTCTATTCATGTAAGCAGCCTTGGCTATAGTCCTTGTGTATTGTGGGTGGTCCCCAATGTGGTGGGGCCACCTGCCAATCACTGCCAGGAACTGCGCTCCACCCCATAAATTCGGAGGGTCTCCCACAATTCCTGGGGTATTATTTGGTGAATTCCTGAGTTTTTGCTGCATCTTGTACTTTATTTGAATTATTGTTTTGTCATTTTGCTCTATATTTTGACAATTCTTTGATTTACTGCCTTAGGACTTGTTTGCCTTGGATTGCCTTGTGTCTCACAATGCCATTTTGCCTTTCTTCTCCATGGAGGTTCATTGCTATTGGTTGACTGTTTTGTAAGGAATAAATCTTTTATAAAGATCCCGTATTTGGCCTGCTCCTGTCTGGATTTTGATAGTTTTACCCATTCTAGTGGGCATTTTTGGGAGTGCTTTTTGGGACTCACTTGCCTTTGCTCTCCAAGTTTGTGACACTTAAATGTGCTTCTCCTTAATTTCCACCAGTGTCCTCAAGTAAGTGACCTCCAACTGAAAGAATTCTGCTGAATCAACTTATTCTGCACACATACTAATTAATTGTGGAATACAGGCACTGGTAAATACAAAATAAACAAAGAAGTGATGGCCCATCCTGTGTGATTCCTATTGGCTAGGATATGTGCAAACTTCATCACTTTTTGGCAATTGAGGGGGACAGAAATACACTTGAATAAATGAAGCATACAAATTAAACTGAAAACTGATGTTACTTTATCAGTGTGGTTATTGAGCCATTAACATCCCATCATATTCAAGTTCATGTATAAAATTGCAAGACTGACCCTGTTGGTCATTATGTTGCCAACTACTGAATGCCAATAAATGAGACTGTTTTCTGCAAAAATTATCATTTGTAATTAGCGATGAGACAGAAAGTCTAAATTAACTCTTTCAGCACTCATCCCTAATAGAAATTAAGAAAGAATATGGCATAGAAGGATACTGGGTGGATTATTTTATTGAGAAATTCTTTGACTTCCAAAAATCATCAGGGCCTGAGGGATCATATGGCAAATGCTGTGACATTTTTGGCATTCTGGCCTTCAAAGTCATCATTCAATGGTTCTTGTCTCAGACACAATGTAAGTGGGTGTGCGCTTTCTTCACGTCATCTTGGATGAGCTTCAACACTGCCATGAGAATCCTCAGTTTAAATCCCATAGTGCCCAATGCATTAAGGCAGCTTACCCCGAAATATGGTTAGGTGTAAGAAGCTTTTCTTCTTATGTAAAGTCTGTGTCACATCACTTGACTTTTCAGTCGCAGACTTCGTTTACACAATCTTAATGAACCGGGTGCGATAATGCAGTTTGATATGCAGAGTCGAACCAGTGTTTGACTCACTCAGTCAAGTTTGTGTGAATGTGAGAGCTGACAACCACTCAGTGCTCAGCTTGAAGTACAATGCAGCATCGATGAATAAGGAATGCAGGCTTTTGGACCTGACAAATGACAGAGGGACTTTTCCATCTTATATTCCATGTTTTACATACTACAACAGAATGGGAAAAAAAAATTAAAAAATGGCAGAGATTGCAACTGAAAACCTTTGCATTAGCACTGGCTCCATCCGACAGCATGTTATTGGCTGTCAGGTAAAAAAGGCAACCTTGCGATACTTTAGAATGTGAAACTGTGGTGGAAAGTAATTTTGCAGTTATATAACATGCCATATCCTGAATTACTAGTTGCATAATATGACATGCTCGGGTAATGAGATTAGCAGCCACAGTCAACAAGTTTTACATCACCTCCGAGTAGAGGTTGTGTAGTGTGACTTGAATTAACTGGCGAATACATCCATTGTTCAGTCTAACTAAATAGCTAATTTGTACAGTCCATCTGAGTGTGTCTGTTCCCAGCTTAAGGTTTGACCATATCAATTCTATTGAAGTCTGGATAGTCTTATCAGTCCCCTTTATATCAAGATAGTCTGACTACAAGAAGTACAAAGTTACAACAACATAAAATACATGTTTGATTTATAATAAAACCTCTGAGGCTAGGTTGCTACTTCAACTTGGCATGCATTACATAAATAATATTCTATGCGCGACCTTAGAGGCTAGGTGCCATTTCCTTAGCGTGCGCCTTTAGCAACCACACATTGAGCCACAGAAAGTATTGGGGAAAAGTGGCCAAAAGAAAATAAAATAGCAAAATAAAGATGTGCTCCTAAGAGATCTGTCTCAAAGGCTGAGAGTCAACAGACTGAATGTCTCCTTCTGGTCCTGGGTGGTTTTATATGGCTGGATCCCAAAAGGGGCAGGTATTGATGACGAGTTCTATCACTCGTCTTTCGACCAACGCTCCCCTGAACAGTGGACAAGCATACAGTGGTACTGCTAACCTGAACAGAGCCTCATAGTGACGTGTGCCTGGCAGTAGATAGACAGGTAGATAGTACTTTTAAAAGAAAACTTCAAAAGCTAAGTAGCTAATGTAACATGTGCTTCCTATAATCCAAGGACTATACTCACAAAACATATGAATATTCAGTACGGGAACCTCAGAGGTTGAGTTCTGGGGCTCAGAAAAGGGCTATACTATTACAACATAGGTTGGAGACAGAGAAGGTGGTGGCAGAGTTAAAAATGCTAAGATTTGCATTGAGCGTGACGAGGATGGACAGGAATAGAAATGAGTACATTAGAGGGTCAGTTTAGGTTGGATGATTTGGAGACAAAGTCAGAGATCTGAGATTGTGTTGGTTTGGACATGTGCAGAGGAGAGATGCTGAGTATATTGGGAGAAGGATGCTAAGGATAGAGCTGTCAGGGAAGAGGAAAAGAAGAAGGCCTAAGCAAAGGTTTATGGATGTGGTGAGAAAGGACATGTAGGTGATGGGTGTAACAGAACAAGATGACGAGGACAGAAAGATATGGAAGAAGTTGATCCGCAGTGGCGACCCCTAACAGGAGCAGCCAAAAGAAGAAGTTGTTGTTATGATGGTGGGCAAATAATCAGTCAGTCTTTAATTAAAATATATTAATAGCAAACTCCAACTATATAGTAGCAAAGAAGGAATTATAGAAACAGCAGAATAAATAGATTGGACACACATAGATGTGTTGTAAAAGGCAAACATGCAAATCTTACATTTGTACATTAAACATCATCCTTTGTATACACCTTGAGAACCTAAAATATAGTACTTAAGGTCAGAAGACAAAGCTCATCCTTTGTAACAAATTTTTGACCATAGAAAGTTCAAACAGTTGACAGTAGTTTGACTTGATGTGAAAAAATAAAAGTGGAAAAGCAAGAAACCCACAATCTGAAAGCCATTACCTCCAGCCTTAACCATGAGAAAACAACCCAGGATGTAATTTATTAACATACACATATTTCAAAAAATCTTTCAAATGCAAAACTCTTCTGAAAATAATTCCTTGTCCAAAAGACCAATTTAAGACCAGATATCCCCTTGAATATATTTCACATGGCATGGTCATTCTTGAATTGTGTCTGATGATCTTTGATGAATTCAAGCTGGATGACTGTCCATTTGAATGAGGACAGATAATGTTGCTCTTATCAAATGAAAGCGGTTCTCACTTTCCAGTTTACTGCTGATGATGCAACTATAATTTCTATATCTCTTATACTTGAATTTTCTACAGACCAAAAATAAGGAGCCGACAGGATCAGTTGATGAAGTGCAGAGAATTAAGGGTCAAGACAAAGAATATTCAGAAAAATAGGCAAAGATATGAAGTTGAAAAAGTCATAGAGTGCCAGCAACTAAAGCTCCAAACAAGATCCAAACATCAAGTTTCAAAACAAATTTTTGTTTTGTCATAACTGTTAATAACAAGTGTCATTCCTTAACTAACATTTCCAAGAGCAATTTAATGCTGTTCATCACCCAAAAGCTTGGATACCAATGACTGAAAGTTGCCATTTTTTAAAGAATGAAGATTTCATGTGTTGCAATGCCAGCAATCACATGACCGGCATCAGACACCATTATTACAAAGAATGTGGTTACTACCATGCTAAAAAAGTGATTAAAAATGTATGAAATAAAATATCAATAATAAAACACCATGCCAAATGAAAGATAATGAAAGTAAAACATATCTACAACAGCTCTTCTGTCAGCGAGATGTATAGATTCTGCTACTGTTTTTGATTTAAATTGATATGTGTGCTCATAATTTTAGAATTGCATGGGTATTTATTGATTTTTGTTTGGATGCCTTTTATTTGTCTTCACTAAAGAGTGCCATGTAAGAATAAACTGAATTAAAATGAATTGAATGGGAACTTGTGACAGAACATTCTTAAAAACTACTTTTTGATAATAGCAGAAAAGTAACTCTCTTATTTTGTTGTTTTGATAGGATGGCTATTCAAGTGAACAAGTTCAATTTTGAAAATCTTCCTCAGTTATCAGAAGACACCTCAAATTTCACCAATCTAAAACAGCAAGAAGAAGAAAGACAACAGGCAAGAGGCTTCAAAATTAACAGCCAGCTGGATATTTGCTGGAGAATTATATCCTTTTAGTACATGGGTAATTTAATGTACATGACTAAATTTATTCTTGACTGGTATTCACTGTCTTGATGTTAAAAGCCTGGCCCCTTTGATGTACAGTGTTACTTAAACGATCTAGCGCTGCTGATATGACAACCATTAGTTACACATGAATTATTGCTTATTTTATTTCATGTTCCACTATATGACTCTCTTCTGAATAATGATGTCACAGAAATTCAACCATTGTTTTAAATCATGCATTCGTTGTTTAGACAGGGAGAAGACTTATTAGCTTAAAGTGAAATATATTTGCATTTTTTCACCACAGTATAGCTTTGCGGTTAAAAAAGAGCAATTTTATCCATCAGGTGGCTGTCTGTTTTCTGTTAATTCAACAGAGTGTTGACCTTTGAGACAGATGGTTATGAGAGTTTGTCACGCTGTGCAGAGAAATTTGTCAGTGGTGCTGAAAAGATCCAAAAAGCTATTTTTCATGCCCTCTCAATGTGTGCTTCTTAAAATTGCAGAAGTATATCTGATTTCTCAGAGAGTGTTCTTATACAGCTCCAGCTGTTAATGTGCACTGCGAGAAATGTCCTCTTTGTTGTTGACCAGTTTTTGATTTGAGAAAAATAAAATCTGCATCATGCCAAATGTGATGGAAAAGAGAGCAGATTGACTGATTTCCAGCTGATAGGAAATGTAGCAGCGAGATGGTGGTTATACTGTACATTGCCACTTCATTATTATACTTAATTTTGATTTAATGTTTCTCTACAGTTTTGTTTACTTAGTGTTAATTTTTATACTGGCAGCTATCATTGCCTTAGGCTGAAGAGTATACTTGAGGAAACATATGGTTGGCGTCATTTATTGTCCTGGGACTAGAAAAGTTCACTGTTAGCAAAGCAACAGTATATTTTACTGTTAATCCTTTACACTTTAGCAATGAAGATATTCATAACAGATAAAAAAAATATGCATTTCATGAAAGCCGTGTCAGATGACACCTTGAATTACAGTCATCTCTCCTTCCATTTTCTTAACCTCTTCAAGCCAACCTTAATTCTCAAGAGGCTCTGATGTGGATTTCTTTTTAATACATTTTCTGAAGTCTTTTTGGAAAAGTTTCCATATTATAGCCAAGTGAAATTAACTGGCTTTATTATCATACCATTCATACACAGTACTGCAGCATATAGTGATGCAAAATAAAATCCCCCTGGACTACAGTGCAACACATTCAGAAAACACAGGATGAGAGCAGGGCAAGTAAAGAGCTATACAGTCAACCCTCGTTTATCGCGGTTAATCCGTTCCAGACTCTGCCGCGATAAATGAATTTCCGCGAAGTAGGATTCTTTATTTATAAATCCAATATTTTCGCAGTTAGAGCATAGAAAACCTGTTTACGACCTTCTAAATACAGTAATCCCTCCTCGATCGCGGGGGTTGCGTTCCAGACCCCCCGATAGGTGAAAATCATGAAGTAGAAACCATATGTTTGTATGGTTATTTTTATATATTTTAAGCCCTTATAAACTCTCCCACACTGTTAACATTATTAGAGCCCTCTAGACATGAAATAACACCCTTTAGTCAAACGTTTAAACTGTGCTTCATTACAAGACAGAGATGGCAGTTCTTTCTCACAATTAAAAGAATGCAAACATATCTTATCTTCAAAGGAGCACCGTGAAGAGCAGATAATTTCAGAGAGAGCGCTCGCTAAGAAAAGCAAACAATCAAAAAATCAATTCCTGCTTTTAAGTATACAGAAGCACCGCGATAAAGCGGCATTTTGTAGAGGAGCGTCCTATCTTCTAGGCAAACAGCCACTGTGTAAACAGCCCCCTCTGCTCACACCCCCTCCGTCAGGCAGAGAGAGTGAGAGAGACAGAGAGAAGCAAACAAAACGCCACGCGGGAAGCATATCTTATAGCATTGAGGAGTTTTAGTTAATATGTAATACATGCTCTCATTGGGTAGCTTCTAAGCCATCCGCCAATAGCGTCCCTTGTATGAAATCAACTGGGCAATCAAACTGAGGAAGCATGTAACCTAAATTAAAAGACCCATTGTCCGAAGAAAGCGCTAACCAGCAAAAATTCGTGATATATATTTGGATGTGCTTACATTTAAAATCCGCGATAGAGTGAAGCCGCGAAAGTCGAAGCGCGATATAGCGAGGGATTACTGTACTATACTATTTATGATGAGACCAGCTAACAGTAAAGACAACAGTAATCACAGATGTACTCTATATAAATAGGCTATTAAGAGCAGATCTGAGGGCAAGGGAGCAGCATAGAGTTGAGAGTCTGGACAGCCAAGAATTAGAAGCTGTTGCAGAATTGCTTTGGATGCTATGGTACTTTCTGCCAAATGGAAGTGGGATGAAGAGACCATGTAGGGATGATAGTGGTTTTCCACCATGCTACAGACTTTGCAAATACAGAGGTTGATAAAGATGTATTTAATAGAGGGTAGAGAGGTCCAGTGATCTTTCCTGCTATGTGCATTATCTACTATAGGACCTTGAGGTCAGAGGCAGTGGAGTTTCCAAACTAGACTGTGATGCGGCTGGTCAGAACACTCTCAATGGTGGCCCTGTAGAAGGTGGTAAGAATGCTGGGAAGTAGGCTTGCTTTCTTTAGCCACCGAAAGAAGTGGAGATGCATCTGCACCTTCTTGGCTAAAGAGGTGGTGTTAAGTAAGTAATCAAGTAAGGTCAGGTGCACAACAAAGAATTTTGTGCCGTTGACCATTTCCACTGCATAGCCATTGATGTACATAGGAACACCATAGACCTTTGTAAATTCAGCAATCCTCTCTTTTGTCTTGACTGCTTTAAGAGATGGATTGCACTTGCACCAGTCTGACAGTTGTTGTCTTTCCATTCCGTAAGCTGACTCATCCTAATTGCTGATGAGACCCACCAACTTTGTATCACCTTTCAATTTAATAAAGGTGTTAGAGCTATAGATAGATAGATAGATACTTTATTAATCCCAAGGGGAAATAAACAGATGTGTGTTGAGCACGCAGCTTTGAGGGGTACCAGTGCTTAGCATGATGGTGCTGGAGATGATGTTTCCAGTGCAGACTGCAGGGGTTCTTGCAGTTAGGAAGTCCAGGATTCAGTTGTATAGGGAAAGGTTTTAACCTAGCAGACTCAAGACTCAACTTCCAAAACTTCTGGATGAGGATGTTGAATGCCGAACTGAAGTCAATGAACAGTATTCTAGCATAAGTGTCTCTTTTGTCCAGAAGGGACCGGGTCAGAGTAGAGTAGATGATCCTCAGTGGAAAAGTTCAGTGAACTGGAAAAGGCCCTGTGATGATGGAAGTCCAGCTGTGTGTGTGTGTGTGTGTGTGTGTGTGTGTGTATATATATATATTATATATATATATATATATAAATTCAATTAATCTATTGGAAAGTGCCTGAACTCTTTATTCATCTTGTGGTACTATGACTATACAAAGCCATTTCTAAACTTATATAGGTAAAGATAAGACCACGACAGCTAGGAGACTGCTTAGTCATCCTATAGACTGTGTCAGAGTAAGCAACCTAAAGTTAAAATTGAGTCCTTTGTACTATAATAGTAATATTTACATACTGTGCATATCATTGTTATGTAAGTGAGTGTATTTATGTATGTGTGTGTGTGTGTGTGTGTGTATCAATAGCATCCAGTGTAAGGCAGGAACTAATATCAGATGACACTAAAATAAAATGCTGTAGTAGTAGTTTACAAGGTAAAATGATCAGAGCTGGTCTTGTGTTTCCATTGATTCTTTATGTAATTCCTTTACTCTTTAAGATGTATTAATTAATACAATTCCAATAATTAAGGGTAACACCATTTCATTTCAAATGCATTCTGTCTTTTTCCATTGTCCTTCACAAGAATCAAACACAAAAGGCATTCTCTTTCCTTTATACTTATCAACATGGAAAGTCCTTGCTTTACTCCTCATTGAAACATTAGATTTAGAAATGCCCCAATAAACTTTAGCATTCCAAAGGCAGGCTGATACAATTTAATTGCAAAGAGAAACCTTTCCAAAAGTCATGAACTTTCACAACCTAAAAATCAACTGATCAGAACAAAGATCATTCCTTACATGTAGTTTTTCATGACTAGAATGAAATAGCACTGCATTGAACACTGCATGTAAAACTAAACTAAAGTAGAGTTGGTGCAAACTAATCCATTCTGCTCATGCTCTAAAAAGCCATAAAGAATTGTTTTTATCATGCTCTCCACGAGGGCTCCAAGTTTGACTTGGTTAGAGTTCAGCCAGGAAAATATGAATGGTCTCCTTATCAGGCAACACATTGGGTAGAAACTTAATAAATATGAAGAATGTCGTCAATAATGATCTATTACAGGTTAGTGTAGAATGACAGCAATTTGCAATTTATTATGTACTTGGCAGATAGCGTTACCCAAGGCGAATAACTTAGGATGCATTACAATTTTTATATCATTCATTTTTTTTTTTTTGCAGTTGTAGCACAGACAGATTGAGTTGCATGGTGAGTTGAAAATAAGGAACTAGCAGTGTTATAGTTTTAAATCCAACACTCTACTCCCTTCACCACACTCAAATGTTCAAATACATGGATGTGATTAGTATGGTTCTATTTTTTATGTTTTAAAGTACTGGTTCAACACCCTGAAGCTTCGACCAACACACCCCATTTGTTTTAATCTCTTTGCTTTTATTGCTGGATTGTGCCTCAGGGTGCTGTTTCTGAACCCACCAAAACTGCCACATCTTACTACTCATTATCTAGAAATGTGCTGAAAACCTAGCCCCTTCTTCTCCACAGTTATGCTTACTTTGCTTTTTCTTTCTTACATTATTTTTTCTTCTTTTTCTTCACTTCAGTTTACCAAAAAGATCTGTGTCAAGTATGTTTATGTCAGTCGACGGATGAAACAGGAGGTATCAGTGGATTGATCAGTACCATTGTCAAAATCACAGGAAACACAGAAAAACGTTTAGTATAACTCACCACTTTAAAGCACCAGACCTATTCATGATTGCACAGTAGTGTTGGACCAGTACTAAAATTTTAACTCCAGTATCTGTACCAATTTTTGAACCTCAGAACTGGTACCAAAACAAACAACAGATAATTTCCCAACCCACCACCCCCTGTCCCCCAGGGTCTCTCAGCAGCCTTACAATGGCATGCTTCCCTGTTCCACCACACAGTCGCACCCCTATTTGTCTTTCTGCACTCTAAAAATAAGCACGATGAGAGTTGTCTCCTTTGGTATATCCAGCATATGTGTGGAGGTGTTTCCTCCATGGGGAATTGTGCTGGATATAACATGTATGTTTCGAACAGAGGGGTGAGTTGCAATTGAGCTAATAAATGACTGAACATGAGGTGCTTGAAGACTATTTTTTACTTCTGGTACCAAAATTAAGGAAATGCTCGTACCATACAGTTTTAAAAATTTGGGTTTTCAGTAATTGCACAGCATAGGTTTGCACCGAGAATGACAACGAATTCCTGTTTGTTGGGATCAGAACATGTTCTCCTCAGGTCTGCTGGGGGTTTTCTCTGGAAGTGATTCAGAGTTAGAATCTCTGGATTGCCACACCAGTTTGTCTTAAGTTTTTCCTATAGGTACATAGTCACTGAGGCAATCCATTTTTATTTTCTTTGCCCCAGAGATAATTGTTGTGTTCTTGAAGCAAGGGACCACCAAATCTCTCTAAGAAATGAAGATGTCACTAAAAATGCCAGGTGACTGGTCAATAAAGGTTTTGAAAATGCATCCTGAAATATTCCATCCATATTAAATGCTTTATGAAAATTAAAAAATCCTCCTTATGTTGTCCAAAGAATCACAGAAGGAAGAATTGTGATGTACCAGGCAATTATGTATAAGAAATTTGCTATTGCAAGCACAGAAACCATTTGGTTTACCTACAATAAAAATTGTGGATGTAACTGCATTAGAATTGTTTAAGTTTGTAAGACCTGTGTCTAACTGTAGTCTGTGTGAAGTTTGCAGACCCTTTTTTCTGTGGGTTCCCCCTCTGGTACTGCAGTTTTCTTCTGACCATTCCCAGAGATTTGAGGGGTTGTGTAAGTGGACCCTGTGATTTTCAGGGTTAATTCTTGCTGCAGTGATATGGTCCAGCCCCACTGTAGACCTCAAATGAATTATTGAACTTTGAGATTTTGAAGGTATTTTTAGCTAATTGATATTAATATAAACGTTCGTGTACAGTATCTCATTGTTATGTATTTTCAGTGTTTGTTGTTTGCTGTATCATTTGAGTCACAGTGGCTGTTTTGTTAAATTAGTATTTTTTTCATTTAGTCAACAGAAATGTTTGGTGTTTGCTACATTATTTTAAAGATGAGTTCAAATTATTTTAAGAACTTTTCCATATTTTCTACTCAGTCTACAGAGCATGTTTTCTCAGAATGTATGGAAAGTTTGAGGCTGTGTTTTGATAGATAGCTGCTACTGTGCTTTAAATGAGACGGGTCTTGCTCTGTAAATAAGAGCATATAAAGTGAATATGTTTCCATCCCGAGATGACACAAGTACTAAAATGAAATTAAGATGTCTCTCTTTGCATCCGTCTATGTTTTTTTATTGCTTGTTGTCTGAAACCAATCAGCCTAGGGGCTCTCATTGAACAATGATGAACGTTTTATCTTCCTTCTATTTTTTAATGCAATTTTATGCTTTTCAAAGAGATTGGTCCTTTTCAGCAAGCATCTGCCATCAGCATATGGATGTCATAAAAATAAGGAGGCTTTTCCTGTTTTGCAGGATTGATGCTTACTGAGTTATTTATTTGAAATCATCCTGCGTAATCAATTTCACAGTATTGGGTGCAAAGCAGGAATATATATATATATATATATATATATATATATATATATATATATATATATATATATATATATATATATATATATATATATATATATATATATATATATATACTATCAGTGCTTACATTTGGAGAGGAAAATTTTCAGTTTCCTATTTAACCTAATACACACATCTTTGAAATGAGATTGGAATACTAGACTAGCTGGAGAATTATCCAAAAAAGCACATATGAACAGTGCTGACTCCACACAGGCAAATCCCAGATCTGCATGACGTCATATGTCAATATAGAAGAGTCAATTGTTTCATTACGCATACCTTAATAATTTAGTTTGAGCCAACAAACTGAATGGTTTGTCCTTTATATCCGTTGCTCTGTTTTGTACCTTCAGCCAATCAAAAATGTCCACTAAATAGGCAAAACATGTTAAATGCAATCGATAGATATGATTTGTAACAGGGTTAATTGTATTGTCATGGAGACATTTTTTTCTTATCAGGATATGTTTCTTTATAGGGACCTGCTAAGCCACAATTTTTAAATCCAAAAGAATTTCTTTTGAAAATCTCATAATCGCTGCAGTGTTCTTGACGAGTATACCTACTGTTCATTCATTTGTTTCAGAAGCCTGATTATTTCAGAATGCAACCACACTGGGCCTGAGGCCATCCTTGTAGCATCAGGCATGTTAGTCCATCATATGGCACACTCATTCATATTGGAAGACTTGAATATGTTTAGACTTTATCAGAGACATGGGGAGAAAGTGAAAGCTCCACACCGGCTGCAACCAGGAAGCGGCAGTGCTAACCAATGGCCAATGTGCCACTCCCATTTTATTCTTCTTGGGGAAATTATTACAGTGGAAAAATTTCAAACAGTGAACCGTATCTGCTTAATTTGATTAAGCTTTTCAATTCAGTTTATTCTTGTATTTATATTTACTGTATATGTTGTGCAGGACTAGTGATGAGTGAAACATAAGTTTTGATTCTCATGCTGGTGACTTCCCAATTATGAAATGCAAAACTTCCTAAAAAAAAAAGTTTACTTTGATGGTTTTACGTTTTTGTTGGAGTGGAACATAAGGAATATTTTTGACATGTTGCATATTTTTCATGCAAAGACAAAGTATAACATATCATCATGCACATTACTGTACCCTGTTAGCTAGCAATCACCTTATCCTAGCTGAGGATATGCACACTTCTGGTAATTTTTTTCCTACTGGATATCTTTACTTAAATACTAAATGACAGTAGATTAATGTGGAATTTGTGCATGAAATCCCACCCAGGCAAGAACTAAACACCTTTCTTCTTGTATGAATGGCCTGAATTTCACTGGAAGCAAAACAGAGCAAAACTAGGAATTCAGCTTTGTGCAAATGATTTTGCTCACCGAACTCAAGACCAAGAACTGACTATTAAGGAAATTTACAGTGCAATGTTGATTCAATACAGGATAAAAATAAGCTACTTTACCAGAATACTGTGTCCTTCCATTTTCTAAAACCACTTAGTCTGTTACAGGATCACATACAGCCAGAGCCCATCTCAGAAGAATTGGCAAGGTCCATCCATGTATCCTCTTACATAGCTAGTTTAGAGTGAGACATAAATGAACTTAACATTTTGATCTTAAGAATCACTACAATAATCTGATGAATATGTCCTAAGTTTGCTTGTGTTAAATTCTTTATGCTGCATTTTGTATTGATGTTTTAATTGAATAAGCTTTACCAAATCGAACTATCATTGTTATGGCAGTAGTGTAAAGTAAATGTAAATTATTGTGCAGCATTTGTGTCATGCCTCCCTGGATTTAGGAAACAGCAGCGTTTACCACTGAAGCACTGTGCGGCCCTGCCAAGACATATAATGGTGGTAGTATTGCCACATACTTAATACAGTTAAATTCTTATTTGAACACACAGCCAACACGCAACATGTTGCTGCTTGCTGACAGTGTCATAAATATTTATTAAAATATTTGATTTTCATGAATAGAAAAAACAAATCAGCTTAGCTAATGTACTTCTTACTCATGTGTCTGTGCTTCTGTTACCTGAAACCTTCTGGAAAAAACATTGCATGTTTTCATAGACATGATAAAAATTCTTCTTTTATCATAGGATGTGGAAGACAAGCATTCCAATTCGAGTCGGTTCCTGCCTTATGCATTCCGTTTAAAGGTGACCAGATTTTTAAAGTTCATGTGAAAGTTATTCTTCTCCTTACTATCTTGTTCAGTTAGACTTATCCAATGAATAAGCAACTGATTTTTTCTATGTACCTTATCTGTTTTTAAGATATTGATTAAGAAATATTGCCCTGTGTCTGGTTTCTTAGAAATTCTATGTTCATTTTCTCTATGATATGTCTTATAACCAGCTCAGAGCCTCCATGTCACATATTTTCCATCGAACATGCAATTTGTAAAGGTATTTACCATCAGTGTACATCTGGAAAAGGAATTAAAAGTAGTGAACACACAGGTCTAATAAAGACACACCAGCCTTTATATTGCATGATGAGATGGCTCGTTGTCAGGTCGCATGTGCTGGTAAGACGTACTCGGCATAGCCATACAGTACATAAGCTGACTCTGCACTGGGACACCTTGCCCAAGGTTATGGATATATTCACAAGATTTTAGTGTGTTGTAGTTAGTGATTTATGGCAAACATATTTGTAGTTGTGTTATTGACTAAAACTTGCATTTTTGTTTTGGTTTTAACAAAAGTTTAGTTTTGACTAAACGTTTAATTTTCTGACCTGTCATTCTCTGCCCTCAAGGCAGTCTCTTTCTATCTCTTGCCAGTACATTTTCTTATATCAGGACAATAAAATTTCTTTCTTGAGTTTATTGAGGCTTGCTCCCCACAGCTTCAATAGCAGGTACTCGCATCTCTTGAAACAAAAAGTAAAGTATTTTTTTTCCCTGATGTTTTTGCTTGCTCACTGCCACTGTTACCAAATATGCACAACACTAAAGCACACATATTCTTCACTTCTTTCTGTTTTGATCCACCACACAACACTCTGGATAATACTACTTAAAAGGTAGGCTCATTGTCATGCCATGGCTCCCCACAGCTATCAGTACCTTCTATTTCCCAGGGCATTGATAGTCATAACCGAGGATGGGCTAGAGCAAGTGAGGACACAACAGCAGATATCAGCGCACAATGCTTTTATTCAATCAAAGGCGGTGTTCAAAAAGTGTAGTACAGAAAGCCTTCAATAAATAATGATTAATAAAACAGTAGTGTGCAGACAATAAAATGCAATAAAGTTAATAAATATATAAACAATAACATCACAGTCTGAATCATCTTTCTTTCATCATGTTCCTAATGCCTTCTGTCTTTTTCTTTCTCATTTTACCCTCCTCACTCATCAGGAACGCTCAGCAGGGCTGAGACCCTGGGGAATGCACTCCACACTACGACTTACAATCTAGCCACCTTCTGTTGGCATCTTCTTTGGTGCTCTGAGCCCAATTTACTTGTTCTTCCATCAGTTCAGCAGGACCCATGGAGCTAATGACATCTACTCTACAAAATCAGCAGGGCTGATCTGCCCATGAAACACCTTTGCCATGCTCTTCCGAGGGCTTCCCTGACAGCTTGTCTCTGTCCACTGGCACTTGCTCCATCCAGATTGTGCTCTCCTCTTTTCCCCCTCAATTACTTTCTTTCTCCTTTTTTTCCTTTCCTACTTCTTGTTAGTGTTGGTGATTTATATGATCCACAGTGCACTATTCCATGTAGAAATCACTTTCAGGGAGCCATTCCAGGTAGCACTGGGCACAAGAAAAAACCAGAAACATCCCTGAACTGGGTTCATTCATGCACACACCTACTCTCCCACTCACATGGCTATCTGAGCCAAATGAACACTCTGGTCTTCACATAAGACAAATTAACATGCTGTAATTTAAAATTGTGAAATATAAATCTGCAGCAGACATTATTGTAGGGAATAAAAATCTGTAGTGTTATTGTTCATTTTGAAAAAAGTTGGTCTTTATGAAATATTTGATTCTTTAACTTATTTTTGTGTTATAATCTGAAAACTTACTCTGCATTTACTAATACAAAGAAATAAACTAAGAGAAGTTCAGGGTTGCAGTTAAGTAAGTGAAACAGACTTGTTGAAGATGCATTCATTCAACTTAACACGCTTTAATTTTTTTTTGCAAAAGTAGCTACTGGTGATATACAGAAGTTTCCAACTCTTGACCAGAGCAGTAAAGGAATTAGAGTAGGACTTGATGTGGTGTCTGCAGACATCAAATAAAACTAAAATGTAGAAGCTTTCCATTATGTACGCGAATGAGAACAGCTAATAGTCCACAAGAGCACAAAATAGACACCTCGACTCCATCGCCCTTAGCAACTTTTGTGTCATATTTATCAAAATCCATTACTAACCATCAGAATCAGTTTTTGCTCCATTGTGACTGAGAACATAATAGGGAATGGCTACAGCAGTTCACAGGGGTTAATATTTGATCACAGAATGTGTGAAGCTGATTCTGTGTCTTCTTTCTGGGAGCTGTCAGGCAAACGTTGTGCTATCCGCACATGCCAAGCTCTGGCAAGCTTTAATAGACTAGAATAGAGAATATTGCCAACAGACTGATATGAAGTTATCAGAGGTGTCAAGGTAGTTTATATTCCAAAAATTAAGTCCAAAACCAGGCAAAATTTCTGTGCATATTCAATGGATTCTGAAACTATTCGGATTCCTCCATTTTCTTCACACTTTATTGTGTTATAGATTTAATTTTAAAACGATACATTTGCTATTTTTTCCCATCACTCTACATTTAGTGACCTATAATGACAAAGATAAGGAATGTTTTAGATAGATAGAACTTTTGTCCTCAGAAGGGCTTCCAAATTTATTAAAATCAAAAAATGAAATCTCTCATAAGTCTTTACACTCTTAATTCTGTACTTTGTAGAAGCCCCTTTAACAGCAATTACAGCTTTATGTCTTTTTGGGTAAGTCTCTACAAGCTTTTAACACCTACCAGTTTATCACATTCTTCCAGGCAGATCCTGTGAGTGTCCATTAGATTGGATAAGAAGCATCTATAAACTGCCACCCTCAGGTCTCTGAGCACGTGTTTGGTGTTGTCTTTTCTTTATGCTTCGGGTCATTGTCTTGCTAAAAGATGAACCACCACAATAGTCTGATGTTACACACACTCTAGATCAGGTTTTCCTCAAGAACCTCTCAATATTTGACTGCTTTGATTCTTTCAAATTCTGACACGTCATTCTGTCCCTGCCACTGAGTAGCACCCAAATAGCATGATGCTGCCATCACCATGCTTCATAGTATAGATGGTATTGGGCAGATGATAAGCATTGCCTGGTCTTTGCCAGACATAGTGCTTAGAGTTCTGCCTAACGATTAACATTTTTCTCTTATCATACAAAAGAATTTTTCTTCATGTTCTCAGAGACATTTAAATGCTTTTTGGAAAACTGCAAGTGAGCTGTCATATGCACCTGATTGATGGAGTGCTGCTGAGATGGTCGTTCTTTCGACAGGTTCTCTCATCTCAGCGGAGAAATTCTAAAGCTCTGTTAGTGTGACCATTGGATTCTTGGTTACCTCCTTGACCAAGGCCCTTCTTGCAGTTACTCAGTTTGACTGTATAGCCAACTCTAGAAAGAGTCCTGGTGGTTCCAGGTTTCTTCTATATCACAATTATTGAGTTTATTATGCACCTGGAAACACTCAAAGCTTTAGAAATGGTTTTATAGCCATTTCTGTGATCTGTGCCATACTGCAGTTTGATCCCAGAGGTCTATAAATAGTTCCTGACTTGATTTTTGCTCTGACATGCAGTGTGAATTATGAGACTTTGTGTGCAAGGGGTGTATGTCTTTTTAAATGATGTCCAATCAATTCAGCTCACCACAGATGGACTTTAATCAAGTTCTAGACACATATCAAGGAGAATTTAAGCAAACAGGATGCACCCAACCACAGTCTGGAGTGCCTCAGCAAGGGGTCTGAATACTTATAAGAATGAGAGATTTCAGTTTTTAAGTGTTTAATAAATTTGCAAACCTATGTGAAATTATTTTTTCACTTTGCCATTATGGGTTATTAAATGAAGATTGGTGGGGAAAGATAGCAAATTTATTCATTTAAAATTAAATCCGCAACACATTAAAATAAAGGGGTCTGAATACTTTCTAAATCAGCTGTAACTTCACATTTATTTAAATACTAGCAAAATACCCACGAGAAGTAGTGTGTTAAAGAAGTTATGACAAAGAAAAGGAAACATTTTAAAAATAACATAACTTGATTGTGAATGTAATTGTTTTGTCACTGTTATGAGTGTTGCTGTCATCAAGGATTTGATTATCATTATTTCTTTCAGTCAGGTTCGTATTTGGAGGACGTGTTGTTTTAAAGTTGCATTCCGTGTTTGTCAACCGTTGTAAAGATAACAGGTTTCATTCATCGAAGTGTTCACTACCCAAATCACTACTCGTGAATGTAAGATGTTTAACAGGCATTCCCGGTATTAACTTGTGGATTTTCCTGCAAATATTTAGCGCCAGTGTGTCTATGAACTTGTGGAATCTCTTGCAAGTATTTAGCGACAGCGTCTTATAACAGTTGTCACAAAATTTTTTGTTGTGTGCCTTTAACTGTTTCTGCCGCGTGCTTCCTTTTAGAGATTATATCGCAGTAATTAACCATCTGTGGAATATCTGTTTAAGAAGAATTGGGGGCAAACTACGCCTGTGGGTCCTTGCTAAACATACAATGGTGTAACGTAAGGGGAACTGACTGTAAAAAGGCAAGGAGGCGCGTATTTTGAACGAAAAGGGAGAAGACAGTGAAGGAACGGAAAAGTGAGAAGGAAAACTTTAAATAAAGAGCTAGGAAGGTGAATGGAAAGAAGCAGCTAGCAGTAAAGCAAGGAAGACTCCATAATAAGGGCGGTTGGGTGCACGTAGAAGGTGTAACAATAAAATTGTTAAGCCTTATGATAATGTTCCTGCACGGAGGGTTTAAAGAGATGCACTGGGAGAAGTATAGGATAGGGAAGCCCGCGTGACTGTTCTGCTGTTCTCCTTCGACAGTTCTGTGGCTCTGCATATTTGTATGCACCTCTCTAAAGTCAGTTTGTCTTCTCTCAGTAATCTTTGTTGCAAACGTACATCACTGGTTCTGCACACAATTCGGCCATGTATAAGGGAACTTTTAATCTCCCCGAAATTGCATGTGCCTGCTAACACTCTCAGATCTGTGACGTAGTTGTCTATATTTTCTCCCCTTGCCTGATTTCTTGAAAAAAATCTGAACCTTTCTACAGTTTCGTTTATTTTCGGGTTGTAATGTTCATCAAATTTATGTATCATCACAGGTCAGCACCTGACACAATTCTCTTCCGCTCTCTTCAATAAGATAACGGAATAATCTGACCTTAGTGTTTTCCTCTGCCTCTGTCATTGCAAGTTCTGTGTATAATCTGAACTCGTCTTTCCATGTTCTCCATAACTTCGCCAGATCTTTAGCACCAAGGCTTTATACCCTGCGTCTTTTCAATAAACTTGTATCTCGCGAAAATCTCGTGCGATCTTGCAATGTCCACGGCTTTATTTAATTTTAGATCATACCCGGGACTTAAAAGTTTCTTTCGCACTTTCGCTGAGTTTGTGCCAAACACTATTCTATCCCTGACCATCTTCGTTTGCATAAGCACATCCCTTCACCATCAATTTTAACTCCGTTAGAAAGTGATCAAGTCTCGTTTACTCTCTGGGTCTTCTCATTTAAACTTGTATCTCGCGAGCGTGTCTATGAACTTTATTTAAACTTAAGGTTTACACCGTGCTTTGTTTACGCAGTAGCTGCACTTATGAATGTGCTTGTATGTGTCACTCCATATTCTTTTGCTGCCTTCTCAATTGTGTAATGCATTTTTTGAACAGGTTTCATTCATCGAAGTGATCACTACCCAAATCGGTGAATCTAAGATGTTTAATAGGCATTCCCGGTATTAAGTTGTGGATTTGCCTGCGAATATTTAGCGGCAGCGTGTCTATGAACTGTGAGCGCTGAAGTCGGAAAACAACGGAAGAACTTAAACCCAATTAAAAAAATAATTTCTTTATTCTTAATTCTTGGTGAGTAGACAGAATGTGAGACAACCTCTTCCCAACTCAGTCAACTAATTTGGGTTTTAGCAGAATCCCTAAAGTAAACCCATTCTCTCTTTTATATCCTAGAAAAGAAAAAAAAACCCTAGCAGTTCATTCTGAGGTTATACATAGCTTAAGGTTAAATCCTTATTTATGATATACTGGAATGTTCTAAAACATGAAACAAACAGCCATTTGCATTCCTAAGGAATATACCCTTCTAATTAAACACACTTAGAATCAATTTAAACATTCTTATAGTCCATAAAGATCTTACATTCTTCACAGGGTCTTCTGATAATATCAGAGGTCAGCCTTTCCTCATAAAGGAATGCAAGCTAATAATGTTTTAATTTTTTTCTTTCTCAGAACGTAATTTAAACTTAAGCTTTACACCTTCATTACCTGTTGATATGTGTACAAAGGCTTGTTAAGCATCAGAAGGTTTCCGCAGTAGCTGCACTTATGAATATGCTAAGCGCAGTTCTTCACCCGCGAATATTTACCTTCTATGGGCAGGCACTAAATTATGTGGGAGGCGTGATGATGCGGGACGCAACTCCGCCTCACGGCGACCGAGTTGCAGGCTATGGCCGTATATATGGACGAAAGTAGGTTCCAGTTGTGACCGTTACGCGTAGAATTTCGAAATGAAACCTGCCTAACTTTTGTAAGTAAGCTGTAAGGAGTGAGCCTGCCTAATTTCAGCCTTCCACCTACACTGGAAGTTGGAGAATTAGTGATGAGTCAGTGAGTGAGTGAGTCAGTCAGTGAACTTTTATTAGTATAGATATAGCCATTAACTAATACATTAAGTAAATCTGTACTGCATATTGGCTTGACATTTCTCAAAGGTGAATATTGGGGAAATATATTTGTTTATAGTACTTTTGAGTTGGCCTTAAAGGAGATGAACTCAAAAAAAATTCAACATAACACTACTGAGGTAATTAAACCTCTTGGCTATTTGCAGTTATCGTTTTTCAAGACTGGCTGACCTATGCCAACTGGCCATCTGACCTGGCATGTTTGTATTGTATATAGTTTGTTGCATGCTAGTTTCTATAAGTATGCTATAATCATGTAATAAGTTGACTATATGTCTATGCCAAAAGATATCTAATGTTATGTTTACCATGTCATTTCCGAAAATGGGGAGAGATTTTTTGGCCACAGGAGCTGTGGCACCAAGTGCTGCAGCAGAATTCAGACAAGCCACAAAACTTCAAAAGGTTGTGATGCAGCAAGGAATATTATTTTTGTAAACCTAAGCATTATCTTTACGTTGCTGTACATTCTGCTCTGCACAGTGTGCATCATCACTACCCTGTTTGAAAGCTAATAAGTGTATGAAAACCGAGTCAGAAGGACATAAAGGGAAAGTGACAAAAATAAAGAATAGGTCTATAAATAACTAACCTTAATATAAATTGACCAAAACACATTGTAAAATTGCTAAAACAGAGTTATTAACTATGGTTATTTAATTTTTCCTCTTTTATTATTAAGTTTCTGTGCTTTTGAGGCATACAGCTTGAAGCTTTTGATGGCAAGTAATTTACTTCAGTGTGTTGCCTGTTGTTTGGTCGCACAAGTAAACATTTCACTAATCCTTTCAATTTAGAATATTACTACTAATACCACTGCCCAATCAAACATTTGAATGAGTTTTAAAATCAAGAAATATTCATTTTACAATTAAGTTGTAATTGCATAAATCCAGTTTTGTCTAATGGAATATTTTTGGATTATAGAATCCATTTCTTAACCTACTACATTGCCTTACTCTTACACATAATCACATTTCAAAGATTTCTTGTGATATATACACGTTTCAGTGACTTTACCATTTCCTCTCTTAAAGCAGCCATGCATGCTTTTACAACAGACAGGACATGGCAATCATAAGGTGCAGGCCTTCTTATGATTCCTTCTGTAAATAAAGTGTGTAGCTACAGAGCAGTACAAACCTGAAACTACCTACTTTTCAGTTTAATAATAAAAATAAAGCAATGTATTTGTACCTATTTTGGATTGCAAAGGCAGTGACGGTCTTAGAAGGAGAGTTGACAGACTGGTCTGTACTTTATTAGGAGGACCCACAATAGGAATAATATGGTTTGTTAGCCACTAGAGGGCCCCCCATCTCAGTGAAATATGATGTTGGGAATGCACAGTATAAACAGACAACTCCAGAAGCTTATGGGGGTCATTATTTTCTTGTGTACCAAATACAGAGAAATTTTTTGATGTGTACTAATCAACATGAAATCTCACCACGAAACTTGGAAAAATCTCATTCAGTTTACAACAATACCTACCACAGTGTTCCCTACCTGACAGTTACCCAATTTGAAAATAGTGAGTTGTCTTAAATAGTGAGACACTGTGCAGAGACTGATCCTTAAGTCTCAGCACTGTACTGGCAGCAATTCCATCTGCAGTGTTAAACTGAAACCCCAATTGAGAGTCTCTCTGCATTATCCTGTCATTCTATGCATTTGTCTTATGTGGATAACTAGCATTTTTGGGGGACTTGAATGAATTAGTGTCATTGTGTCAAAGCAAATTGGGGTTAAGTTAACAGATAAATCGAACTTTGTCCCCAAGGAAAAATTTGGCTTTTTACACAAGCTCTTTAAATAAATAAAAACGAAATATATATTTACACACACATACACTATGGCCTGAAATCACACCAGAACATCTAAAAAGGGTGAAAAATTTTAAGAAGAAAGTAAACAAAACTGGCAGTCCCACTCTCAGTGAGGCATTATGCAGGTGTATTGCTGTTGTATAAAGTTTCCTGGTGGTGTAACCGATGGTGTAATCTAAAATTGAAAATTATTAGAGAAGATTACAGCTAAAATTTTTGGAGGGTTATAGGTTTCAGTAACATAGGAAATGTCAAGGTCCTTGCTTTGAATGACGTCCGCACAGTGTAGGAAATCTGAGAGCCTAAGATTGTAAGTGGTAAAGATGAAATACTATCACAGCATGTCAGGCACATAACTGTTCACTTTCTGTCTTTGAACCTGTCATTTACCCAAACCATCACGCTTCCTTCTCCAAAGTCAGTTTCAGAAACAGTCCATATTAAAATCTGCTTCTGCAAGAAGGTTTCGGTCACTGCTTAGTGGCTGCCTGGTATTGAAAAGTGGAGCACTGTACGCAATTCCATCAGCAGTGTTAAACTGAACTGGAGCCTGACATAACCAGCATTTTTGGGGACTTGAATGAAAAGTAAAGCTGACCTAAGTGTTGCATGATAAATAGGGCTTGTCAGATAATAATTTGCATTAGCACTAGGTGCCAGATTAACAACAATAAGTGGGCAGTATCTGAGAATGTTCTTTAATTTTAATCAAAGTTCTTAAGATTTCTCATTTACATTTTTATATTGTGCTTCAATTATGAAATTATGAAATAAGCTTAAAAACTGCCCTTCTATTCCAGTTAGGATAACTAGGTATAAGCAGTGATCCTGAAATTAAGGAGGTCACTGCTGTAGCTTGAATCACAATGACAACAGATTTTTGGAGTTGGTGTTTGCAATTGAACTGTGACTAGCAGTACATGAGAAATTGAACTGGTTACCCTTGTGACTCAAAGTCTTGTTTGCTATACTAGGGTTGTCCCTCCGATTGTAGAATTTAAATTAAACTGTTATCTTCTTATGGCTACTGGTGATACTGTTCATTATTATTGCTGTTTTATGTTTTTACTTTAATTGTGGAAGTTGCCTTGTTCATACCTAACTTTAATTTTGGTTAATACAGTATACACAATGCCGTTAACTCATATAAACTGATAATCAACATCACATTTACAATTTTGCCCCTGACTTCTGATTAATGTCTTTTCCTTTGATTCCTGGTTGCCTAATTATTTTTTGCATTATTATCTCTTGATTTAATTATCTCAGAACATGATTAAAGACATTTCAGTTTTGAGTATTCAATGATTGTCTCTAGATATTTTTGCTGTCAACAGTCTCCACTGTCTTGCTTTATTCGTTCCTTAGTTTTTGTAGTTTTAGTGGAAAAGACTAATTACACCAGTTAACAAAATCACCTACCACTGGACGGTGACTGGCTACTCAGTTAACCATCAAATAATCAACAGATTTTAAGATAAGCCCAGAACTGGAGCCTGACATAATTAAAGTAGGACCTAACTGTAGAGAGGTAAGTGAAGACTCATCGGCCTTGATAATCCATATACTGTACAAGTGCAAACATTTCTATTGGTTTATGCCCATAAATATTGATTATCAAATGTATGTTTTCTTCTCCTTTGCAGCTGATAGGCTTTATTTTGCTGAAAGTGAATATATATCCATCTATTTTAAAATGCACCACTAATATAAAAGCCTAAAAGATTGTAAAAACTAAAATAAATAAATAATTTTAAACATAAACATTAGACTCTATCTGTTAAACTAGGACCTAACTCTAGAGAGCAGAAAATGACTTTGATTGTGACAGCTTCTAATATAATTCCACCCCAATCATGGACACTTTCACATATCTGCACTGAATTATTGAGAAAATGACTTATTTGTTTTTGGTCAAGAAGACTTTGGCTTTCCCTAACAATTGCAGCTCGCCAGAGGATTTCTTTTTCCATAGTCCACATTTTTTCTATCCACCTATCCTTACACATGTTGTGATATTATGTATTTTTGAATATGCTGCTATTATACTTGACCTACAAATCTGGGCAGTGATAAGACCCTTTTGACTAAAAAGGTGCGTATATGGGATTGTGTTGAGTTAATCTAAATTTCACTCATTTATATTACGTAGCCTTTATTACAAGATATTTGAGCTCCATTATTCTCTTTAATCTTTCATAATACATATTAAAATGTCTTGTACTGTCCTGTATCACTGTTGTGAGAAAAATCAAATAGAGGTGACTTTTGACAGGTCAAGTCAGGAACACATTTAACAACTTTCCTATTTGCCAAACACTATCTGTTAGATAACCTAATAGTGGATCCGAGTTTAATGAGCCTAAGTATTTCATAATCAACAACAGGTAACTCTTAAAAAATAGCATCTGGTTTCTCATTACCAGACGTTTATATGATTAAAATGGAAACTGGCCTAAAGCAGGTTACAGTCTGCAAGTGCTTAATTCAACATAAGGCCTTTTTAAGAGTTACCAGAGGGCAATGTGCTTGTTGATGATATAAGGGACATTATTGTACTGGAAAATGACCTGGGGATTTTGTTAGCCTGAAGGGACACAAGTGAGGTTTACTGTGTTAATTGAGAGATAAAAGTGTGAGGCAGCATTTTACATTAAGAAGAATATTTTCATAAAAATTAGTTAACTTAGAATTTCCTCAAGCAAATTTTGAAACATTTCAGAAGGGTGACTCACATGTTGGATAGAGTTGCTAATGCTGTCATAGTTGTAATTTTTGTGAATATTTTAAAAGCCTGAGCCCACTGTCATCATGAACTTCTCAGAAGCAGTCCCAAGCTTAATATGCAAGCACTCCAATCCAGTGTTCATGCTGAATGACCTAAGGGGTTGTAATTAAAGACTCTAAAAAGAAAGAAAATGTGGCGTTACATTTAGCTACTTGAATTTCAGTTATTGGTATGTTAGTAATTTTGTAAGACCTACCAATCAAATCTGTTTGAATTTGTAGGCCAAAACACAGATCCATTATATTTTGTTTGTCTTCATCTCCGGTTATTTCCTTCTTCCTTCACAATATTTTAGACTTTCTATGTAGTATTCCCAAAATATCCCCTGGGCTGGTAGCTTTATGGTGACCGATTAGATGTTACCTCCCTAGTTTTTCCAGGTAGAAAAACATATAATGTGAGTATTGACCATCACAGGAGCCTCATTTTCTTCTGATGTTACCTTAAGTTTCTTTCCTTTAAATGCTATCAGTTGTCATATTTAATAAAGCCAATTTTTTTTCCATTAAACCATTCAAGCATTTGTAGTAAGAGCATCGGAGATAACAAAGATTTTCATACTGAAGGCCTCAATGATGACCAGCGGTGTCTAATGCTGAAGAATAGCAAACAATATTAAAACATCCATGAAAACCTCTCAAGATGCTCCTGTCACATAACCCATGTGTCAGCTATCTAACCGTATGCATATATGCATACAACATTTAAAACACATGTATTTTAACATAGAGGTGGGATCTTGATAGACCGGAATAGGAAGTGAAATTGACTGACTCCTGAGGACCAGAAGTGGTTTTAAGATGAGGGTTTGTTGACTGGGTTTTAGGGAAAGAGGAGAAAGAGTTAGTGGGCAGTGCCAGCCCCTGGTGTGGTAGGAACACACACATATTCAAGCCCATAAACTGTCTCCCGTGCACAGATGTGCGACAATAAAAAAAATAGTCCATAAAGGCAGTGTTTTTGTGAATTTTAAAACAATCAATATATAGGTCCATTAAAATCCATGAATAAAACAATTCCAAATTGGGTTCCTTATAAAATCCCATGCTATGAGCCCAGCACATCTTTCAACAACATCTCCCCAGCTCACCCTTCAGGTCTCTTCAGCTGGTGGTGATGGCAGCAGCTATGGTCCCATCCTCCGGCTCTCATCCCAGCATCCTCAGCCGGTCACTCTTGGGAGGCTTGCAGCCAGACCACCGTCTTCCATACGTCCATCTGGTATTTACTGGATCCCTAGGAGAGCACCTCTATCATACTCTGCTCCTCTATAAATACTCAACTGTGGACAATACAGTGATCCCTCGCTATATCGCGCTTCGACTTTTGCTGCTTCACTCCATCATGGATTTTATATGGAAGCATATCTAAATATATATATCACAGATTATATTATTTTCGCTGGTTCGCCGCTTTCTGCGGACAATGGGTCTTTTAATTTATGGTACATGCTTCCTTAGTTCGTTTGCCCAGTTGATTTCATACAAGGGACGCTATTGGCGGATGGCTGAGAAGCTACCCAATCAGAGCACGTATTACGTATTAAATAAAACTCCTCGATAATATACAATATGCTTCCCGTGCGGTGCTTTGCATACTTAAAAGCTCTTAACAGCACGTATTGATTTTTGATTGTTTGCTTTTTTTTCTCTGTCTCTCTCACTCTCTCTGACATTCTCTGCTTCTGACGGAGGGGGTGTGAGCAGAGGGGCTGTTCACACACTGGCCTAGAGGATACGGACGCTGCTCTTAAAAATGCTGAAAGACTGCCTTCACATTGCTCCCTTCATTGTGCCTGCTTCACATACTTAAAAGCACCTATTGATTTTTGATTGTTTGCTTTTCTCTCTCTGTCTCTCTCTATGACATTCTCTGCTTCTGACGCGCACTCCTTTGAGGAGGAACATATGTTTGCATTCTTTTAATTGTGAGATGGAACTGTCATCTCTGTCTTGCCATGGAGCACAGTTTAAACTTTTGAAAAGAGACAAATGTTTGCAGTGTTTTGAAGACCCTGTCTCTACAACCTCCCATGTTTCTGTGCAAATCTGTGACCCAAGCGTGACAATATAAAAATATCAATATAAACGTATGGTTTTTACTTCGTGGATTTTCAACTTTCGCGGGGGGTTTTGCAACGCAACCCCCGTGATCGAGGAGGGATTACTGTACACCTATGCTCCTCTCGCTTCCTTCTCAAGGCCTCTGACTGCTCTGCCATCTTCCCACCTTGCTGGCTTGTACATTTCCGATTCTTTTTTCTTTCTACTATGTCCCTTCACGAATCTCTCTCTCTGCGTCCTCTTTTTATCCTTGAATGGCGCAGGTGCCGAATTACGCACCCCAGAGTGCTAATGAAGAAATTGGCTAAACTGGACACTTCTGCACATGAATGCAGGTCAAGCCAATCTCAAGCCATCAACACCCGAGGGCCACTTGACCACAGTATCCTGTGCATCTACACTCAGCCAGAGCCTGAGAACACTGTTTTTACTTAAAAAAAAAAAAAGTACCCTGCCACAGATATCTATCCACTTTCTTCATCAGAAAATCAGAGTGGCACATGAAAGTAAAGCATGTTCAAACGAGATCAAGTTTTAGATTTGAAGACTTGACCAGTGAATGGGGGGTCTTTGGCTTAACTGTCTTCTCAAAACTAAACTCACCATTTGTGATTTGCTTTCTTGGTATTGCCATTGTCCTGGCATTTTTTGGCAGCTAAGTGCCCAATCACAATACTGTAATTACCATTATAGGCATAGATATAGAAAAATTATCCTGAAGAATCTCAGAGCATTTCTCTTTTTTACATGAATGCATATGAAAAGGAACACCAAGTACAAAATTTTCTACCATACGACTGAGAATGGTGATTTAAAATAAGATTTGTCACATTAGACAACTCAAAAAAAATCAAAAAAAGAGTAATTAATTATGTTTGAAATAACCCATAAGTAACGTGTGCATTGGAAGCGAGCCAGAATGCTATCAGATTTAATTAGCGCACACTTTTCATTGAGCCATAGTTCACTTAAATTATGAACATTTTCTTAAGGGTGTTCTACTTTTCATGCTTGATCCATAGTACTCTCTTTTCATATTAAAGAGTCCTATTCGGCGCTCTGTTCTTTTTTCAATTTGAGACAGGATTTTAATGGATACAGATTAGCAGCCTTCTATGTAGCTTTTATCCGAATGTATGCACCAGTCTTTTTAAAAATACTGGAAATAATTGTAGAAACTAGGTGTCCTTTAGTCATCTATTAGTTCAGTCATCTTTTGAAGCTTTTTAAAGCTTTACAATTTCTGCCACAAAGTCGAAACACACCCTTCATGGGATGCCAGTACGTGAAGGGGCCACATTAATGCAGACACACGTAGCCAATCTAGAGTAGCTAATTAACCTGAAATAACATGAATAACATGTAGGCTTAGGTATCCCGCTTGTTCTATAAGTGGCCTTAACTAAAATCACCTAATCTGTGTGGTCTTTAAGTAGAGTGCCTATAAAAAGTACCCCCACCTTGGATGTTTTCCTATTACATTATCAGCAATGAATCACAATGGATTTAATTTGCCTTTTTTGATGCTGATCAACAAAAAAACAAATGTGTAATGTCAAAATTAAAAAAAGATCTTTGCATTAACTACAAGTATAAAACACTAAATAATTTATTTCATAGGTATTTTACCCCCCCTCAAGTCAGTATTTAGTAGATGCACTTTTGGCAGCCATGACAGTCTTAAGTCTTAGTGTACAGGCCTCTATCTGTCATCTTTGCACATCTTGACACTGAACTGTCACATTCTTCAGGCTTTTTCAGTTTGCATGGGGATTGTGAATGAATAGGCTTCTTCGAGTCTAGCCAGAAATTCTTGATTAATTTAAGACTCAGCTACTCCATTAAAATTTGTTGTTTTGAAGCCTTTCCTGTACAGCTTTGGCTTAATGTATAGAGTCGTTATCTTACTAGGAAACAAATCTTCTCTCAAGGCACAAGTTTCTCAAAGATAACATCACGTTTTCCTCCAGGATTTCCCAGTATTTTGCCCCATTGGTTTTACCCTCATAGGCATTCCAAGACCTGCTGCAGAGAATCATTGTCCCATCATTATGTTGCTGCCATCGTACCTCATGGAGTAGATGGTATGTTTTTGATTATGTGCAGTGTTCAAAAATGACATTTAGTCTGATGGCCACAAAGCCCATCAAGCCATTGAACCTTCTTCCAACTGAATTCCCAGTTTTGCCTAGTGCCTTCTGGCAAATTCTGACCACGATGTTGTGTGTTTTTTCTCCTTGCCACTTCACCTTAAGTATGTGACTTGTGAAGCACCAAGACAACAGTTGTTGTCTATTCAGTCTCTCACATCTCCTCCGCTGTAGCTTTTAACTTCTTCAGAGTACTCATGATTGACCTTATTCACTACTCTTCTCCTTGCTTGACCACTCAGTTTTTGTGGATGGCCTGCTCATGGCAGATGTACATCTCTACCATGCTGTTTCCATTTCTTAATGATTGATTTAACCGGAACCCAAGAGATATTCAGTGATTTTTGTTTTGTATAAATCCACTGATTTTTGCTTTTCAATCACCTTTTTTAACTGAGTTGCCTGGAGCATGATGAGGTATATTAGAGGATTAAGTATTAGTAATAAACTCATTTTGCACTTTATTTTCAAATCACAACAATCATTTTTAATTTACAAAAAGTTAATCTGTAAAACACTGTAGTACAGCTAACAAATTCAGCAGTCCACACCTCAGGGGGCAATGCAGTGCAGTTGTGTCGAGCCCGAGTGTCAGTGGCTGAATTCATTGCAGTGTAAGATCGCAATCAATTGGTCTTTTTCTAAAAAAAGAAAAACAGAGAAGCCTAGTATCATTCATCTTAATAGCAAAGTTTATAATGATAGACATACAGGACATAGCATGCAGCGAGTAGCACTGCATCTGATAGAATGGATGAATAAAAAGGGTTTATTATATATTATACCTTATATATGCCTTTGACAACTCAAAATAAGATAGATGGACTACAGCAGAAGGAGAAATATAACAGAACTGATATTAATATTCTAGTATTACACCTGTGATTCATAGCCCCTCACTCCACCTCCCCCCGAGACTCACAATGCACTGCAGCACTACATTTTTGGAAATCTAAATACCTTCTTCACAGCCTTAAGGAATTAAGCAGTAAGAGGAACGTACAGTACTCTCTGAATAGAAGGAACACTATTAAAGGCAGTCTGACATATTTTAATTCAGTGATCATGACGACAGAAGAACCAGTTGACAACACATGGCTATATTCTTAAGCAGATTGACAAATAAATGAATACTGGATCCAACTGACACAACGTTTGTTCACAGTAAATATTTTTTTGGGAAGCTGTCAACAGTAAAACTCAGAGGATATTAGCTATTGTGACCTTTAAAGGGATACTTAAACCACCAACAAGAGAACTCTCACTATGTTTTCTCTATGGTATAAAAGAAAAATGTTTTTTATAATTAACTAGGTAGCTGTGCTCCCTACTCGCTTCACTCGCCCACCCCACAAGCCCCAAACCCGGGGGCACACTTCACACTAGCCACTTCGCGTCTCTGCCGCTCGCATTGTGAAGGGAGGTGCTGAACGCACACTAAGGAGATGTGGACGGGTCAGCTACTAGCTGCTACGAGCTTAGTGTTCTGCATGTTGCGCTGTGCGTCGATCATTTAAAAGCCCGTACAGCAGCTGTCCTTTTGTCTGACTTCCTTGTCTCGTGGGATGTAAAAGTGTCTCAGAGAAATTGTTTGTAAGTAGGGCGTGACATGCAAGAAGTCTCGCGGGACTTCAAAGTGTCTCTCCGAGATGATCACGTATCGACCCCAAATTTTTTTATATAATAGATAGATTTTTTTTTTTTATTTTTAAACACATCGTCAAAAGTCTTAATCATAATATATGGAGCCTCTCTGGGCTAAGCCTTTCAGTCTGTTAGACTGGGCTGCCACCCTTCCTGATGCAAAAATACACAGGGCAGCGTTCCTTCTCTTCTCAGTGCTGTATTTGACATGACTTGTGGTGTTTCATTTCTTAGACTCGATAACGTGAGCGGAAGAGAAGGGTATCACTCTTCCTAGAGGTGACCTTGCAGGGTGGTCCATAGCAACTTAGATTCCAATATCCCTTCTTGGTGGGGCCATCCAGAGCTAGATTCTGAAAAACAAGGTGAACATGTTGTGAGGCATCAGAATTTCTTTGACCTCTCCCCCAGGTTGTGTCTGCACTTCCAGCCCCAGCGTCACAAGAAGGTTGTGCAAAATGTCACACTATGCAGAGGTTTTTTTAGGCTGTGTTGTCTGTAGCATGTATGGTATTTCCTGAATATATAGAAAACAATTTACTGAACAGTTAAGGTATAAAGCTACAGTGCTTTCAGAACGTACTCAGACTCCATCATTTTTTACACATTTTGTTGTGTGGCAGCCTTGTGCTAAAATCATTTAAACTAACTTTTTCTTTATCAAGCTACACTCAAAATAATAAAGAGAGAACAAGATTTTAGAAAATTTTGCAAATGTATTCAAAATAAAAAATCTGAAATATGACATAATTATCTGGGCACTTAGTACTTTGTCAAGACAACTTTAGTACCAGTTCTGGCCTGGAGTGTTTTGAATGCAATGTGACAAGCTTCGCACAGATCTTCTCAAGTTGTGTCTGGTTGGATGGACAGCGTTGGTGGGCAGTAATTTTCAGGACTCTCCAGAGATATTCAATTAGATTCAAGTCTAATAAATCCATGCATTTATGTAGCGCTTTTCTCACCACTCAAAGCGCTCAGCAATTGCAGGTTAAGAGCCTTGCTGAAGGGCCCAACAGAGCAGAGTCCCTATTGGCATTTGCGGGATTCAAACAGGCAACCTTCCGATTGCCAGTGCAGATCCCTAGCCTCAGAGCCACCACTCTTGTGTTGTTTTTGCTTTGTGCTTTGGTTCATTGTCCTTTTGGCCAAATGTGAGGTCCAGAATGCTCTGGACAGGTTTCGTTAAGGATATCGCTGTACTTTGCTCCATTCAGCTTTCCCTCAAACCAGTCTTCTAGTACCTGACCGTAAAAACAGCTCCACAACATGATGCTCCCATCACCATGCTTCACCATTGGAATGGTAATTCACAGGTGATGAGTGGTGTTTGGTTTTCTTCAGATGTGACATTTAGAATTGAAGCCAAGAAGTTAAATCTTGGTTTCATCAAACCAGAGAATCTTGTTACTCATAATCAGAGAGACCTTTAGGTGCCTTTTTCCAAACTCCAAATGGGCTTTCGTGTATTGTCTGACCACTCTGCCATAAACCCCACATTAGTGGAGTGTTTCAATGATTTTTTTTTTAATCCTTCTGAAAGTTTCTCCCATCTCACAGGTTTCTGTAGAGTTTAGTTTAGGCTCAGGTTCTTGGTCACCTTTCTTACCAAGGCCCTTCTCCAAGGTTGCTCAGTAGTGTAGTAGTTGCAAATTTCTTCCATTTTAGAATTGCGGAGACCACTTTAATATTGGTAAACCTTCAATGCTATACAATTTTTTTGTAGCCCTCCCCAGATCTGTGCCTTGACACAATCCTATCTCTAAGCTCTGTATGCAGTTTCTTCGACCTCATGGCTAGGTTCATGCACAGTTGTGAGACCTTTATAATATACAGGTGGGTGCCTTACCTAATTGTGCCCAATTGAATTGACCACAGTCGAACTAGAAACAAGGTGTGGAAAGATCTCTACGATGATCAATAGAATGGGATGCATTTGATACTTCTGTCAATGTAATATTTTCATTCATTTTTAATGCTTTTGTGAAATTTCCTAAAATCCTGTTTTTTCTTTGTTATTCTGAGGTATTAAGTGTTGTTTGATGTCAGGAAAATAATGAATTGAAACCATTTATCATCTGCAACATAACCAAATGGGGAAAAAAAAAGAGTCTGAATAATTTCTGAAGGCACTGTATGTCTAAGAGTTACATATTCTGTATCTATTTTCAGGTACCATCTATCCAAATAAAATTGTTGATCATTTTCAGAATGTAGCTGACCTTGGACATTTTTGTATATATTTTTATATATATTGTACATTATTTATTTCTATTTCCACATGCTTTATATTTTCTATATATTGCACTTCTTTTTTCTATATGTTGTTTGTAATCACTGCATAGAGTGCTGGGCTTATAATTTGAAGAAAGGTCAATTGCAATTTAATCAAATGTAATGTTTTATTACATTTTTATGCTTCTTCCTGTCAAGTCGTTGCATTATATAACAGTCTTGTACTATCAATGCTAAAGACCTTATGAATTCAAGGTTTTTTTTTAAGTAAAATAGCAAAATGTAACACCAAAATGCAAAGAGAATATGAGTTGAGATTATATATGTGTACACACATACTGTGTGTGAAGCCACCAGCATTTCAATTTCTATTAAAAAATAATTGCAGCTAATGTTGGATACTTTAGAAAACAACTTTGTTGTTAAAAAAAAAGAACTGTTTGATATTAAGTTATCTCCATGTTTGGGACAAAGACACATTTTTCTTTGATTTACCGCTCTGTTTCCACAGTTTAAACAATTCAGACGAGATTAAAGTGCACATTGCAGACTTTCATTTTAAGAGTATTTGCATACATTTTGGTCACACAATGTAAAAATGACAGCACTTTTTCTACCAGGCCATCCCATTTCAGGGCAGCATAATGTTTGGGATAGAGCAATGATGGGTATATTAAACCAGTTATATTTAGTACTATGTTGCATATCTCTCGCAAGTAACAACTACTTGAAATCTGCGATTCATAGACATCACCAGGCATTGAGGATCGTTTGGTGATGCTCTGCCAAACCTCTAATGCAGCCATCTTCAGCTCCTGCTTGTATCAGGGGCTCATCCCCTTAAGTTTTCTCATTAGCAAATGGAAGGCCTTCTTAACTGGACTTAAATCGGGTGACTGGCTTAGCCATTCAAGAATTTTCCAGTATTTTAACTTTGAAAAAGCCCTGTGTTGTCTTATCAGTAGGTTTGGGATCATTATTTTGTTGTAGGATGAAACAACATGCTATTCAATGAGTTTAGAGGCATTTACTGGAACTTAAGGAGATGCTGCTCTCAGAATTCCTCAGAATTAATTGTTCAACTGCCTTATCATACATGTTCATCTTTGTTTTGTATGTCCACAAGTCTATTTTCTAGAATTCTGCAGGCTCTTTTAAGTACTTTTTTGCAAACTGTAATTTGGACATCCTGTTTTTGAGGCTAACTAGTGGTTTGCATCTTGCAGTGTGTTCTGTGTATTTGTGTTCATGAAGTTTGCTGCAGATAGCCATCTCTGACACATCCACATCTGCCTCCTAAAGAATGGTTCTGATCAACTGGACAAGCATTTGGGGATTTTTCTTCACCATAGTGAGGATTCTTCTATCATCAGCATTGGAGGTCTTCCTTGGCCTATCAGTCCCTTTGCAATTAACACTCACCAGTGCATTCCTACTTAATGATATTCCATACAGTTGACTTAGGTCATCCTAAGGTTTTACTGTTGTCTCTAATGGTTTTACTCTTGTATTTCAGCCTCATAATAGATTCTTTGGCTCTTATTGGCACAGCTCTTGTCCTCAGGTTGAACAATGGCAACTACAGACTCCAAAGAGTAGAAGCAGAGCGAGGTATCTTAAGAAGCAATAAAACACACCTGAGGAATCATAAACACCTGTGAGGGCAATTGTCCTAAACATTATGGTGTCCTGAAATTTGAGGACCTTGTAGAAAAAGTGTTGACCGAGATGTATGCAAACACCCTTAACTTAAAGTTCAATTAAAGCAATGTGCACTTTAATCACATCTGAATTGTTTAATTTATAATTTTAAACTGTGGAGCAGAGGGGTAAATCAATTAAAAATGTGACTTTGTCCTAAACATTATATCAAGATTTGTTCAAGCTGATGAACATGGAGATAGAAGTGGGATACAATGTACCTCATTTTGGAACTTGTTTTAGTCACTCATCAAAGCACTTTCTAAATTCATTTGTATTGGCTGTTATATTCACACAAATGCATCTGGCTAGTGTTACATATTCATTTATGTTACCAAATTATTATTGTTTTGCATAGCATTTGGCTACTGGAGGTATATTTAAAAAAAGACTCTTAAAACTAATATCAGCAAGCTTAAGCCTTGTATCCTGTCATCAGAGAAGAGCTATTGTTTCCAAACTCACCAAGTCATGAATGTTTTGTGCTGTTGAGAAAGCTTATTACCCCTAAGCAGTTGACATCAATCTACATATTATTACACACTAGAGTGTCATGGTTCTTACACATAATACCTTTGGTTTTCTTGTCTGGTGCCACTTGCTATAAGGTGATATTTTCAAGAACAGCCTAATATGTTGGATACCCTTTGTATGACATTATAAGAGAGAGAGAAGTTGGGAGCATGCAATGATACAGCGCATTTCCACACACATAACACAACAAACCACCTCAGGATCCCAAACTAGGACCCGGGCACAGCCATGCAACAGGTGACACCTCAGCACCATGCTAGTTCGAAATGACAGTTTTTTAAATAACAGTGGCTGGAGTGCCAATCCAGCCACCAACCCCCAGAAGGAGCAATTACAGGTTAAGGGCCATACTCAAGGACCCAATGCAGTGGAATCACTTCTGGCATTTGCAGGATTCAAACCGGTAACCTTCTGATTGATAAACAAGTTAAAAATATTCCGAAGGCAGGAATCAGAACCAGAGGGCTGCTTTGGTCCCTTCATTCAGTTAGACAATTATTACAGTAATGCTATTTTGTGACAAAATAATCAGGTTAAAGATGTCAGGTGTTATATTTTAATTCTGGAGATGATGTTACAGTTGTTAAGATATGTAGTCTGATAACTTGAGACTCGTTCCACATGAAGTGCAGACTATGACTAAAGCACACAGGTTGGAATTGAATAATTTTGGTTACCACTGAGTTATCTGACACCTTTTTCTGAGCCATTCTGTCTCTCCGCTTTATTGGTTCACTTCAAATTGCAGTGTCATCGCCTACTGTCACACTAATGAGTTGCACAAAGTATATTCTACACCTTTCTGTGATACTTTGGTGGAAGAAGGTGATTGTTAATCAACCGTACTATACAATGTGAAAGAATGTCCCCATTTCACATATAGCCAGTGCTGTTTTTTGTGGGCATTGCTAATACCACATGCAACTTAGTGATTATTGTAACATTGTGCTTTCTCTATTTAGCACAAGACGTTTATTATGGATTTGGGATATCTGCATTTAAAATGATGAAGACACATTTTATAAGATCTCATTTTTTATAAGATTGCTAGTTTGCATAAACAATTTAACATTTCAGGCCTGCTTCTTGTTCAGCTGATCTAAAACCTGCTTTGAATGTTCCTTCTGGCTATTTCTGATTACATGTTCATCAAAGCCTATGAAATTTGTTAATGTAAAATTCCTGATTTCAGAAAGCAGTTTGGAACAATTTGTTAAAACTTTGTTTTTTTGTTGTTCATTGCCATGATTATTTTAATTAAAGTTCACATCTCGGTTTTTCTTAACTAACAAATACCCTTCTCTTGGAAGACAAGGGGAAGCCAGCGTAGAAGGAGTTCTCAACCAGCTTGTCCTGGAGCATCTGCAGCTGGCGCCATTGCAGTGGGGTGAGTCACAAAGCCATTTCTGTTCTTTGGTGGCGATGCTTTGGCTAACTATGGTAAATGAAGAGATCCCCTAACTTTAATCTTTGAACGCACTGCAGTATTGATTTTGGTAATAGTTTAACAGCATCCAGTATTTTCTGTTTATCCCTTGGTGAAACCTTATACAATACGTGTCACAAAGGAAATGGTTTGTGTGAATTCTGAGTGTTTTTAGCCTCTAAGTCTGTTTTATTATAGAGAAGAACAAAAAAATGACATGCTGTATATGGATAATTTCGTATTATTGCAAGAGTATAGATTTTGCTAGCTTTTTGAGGAGACTGTTGCAAACTGAATTAATACTTTTATTGAAACGTATTTCTGGCAATCTAAAAATACATATGAAATAGATCTATAGATACTGTACAAAGATTTATTTGCCCCAAGGTGGGGATTTAACTTTTACAGAAACTCAATAAAAAATAAATAAATAAAAATGAATACACACTAGAAATACTAAAAAGAAAGAAAACGTCTGACTTGGTTTAAAATTAAAACAGCACTCACAGTCAAAGTGAGCCATTCTATTGCTTTGGGTGAAAAGAAGCCCCAGTCACGTTTCTTGACACACATCTTCTGAATCATTTGTTGACAGAAAGTCCTCAGTGTTAGTGTGTCAAAGAGAGGATGTGTGCCGTTGTTCATAGTGGCACTCAGTTTTGTCTTCATTGCATTCTCAACTCCTATATCCAGTGGGCTGACAGTGCGCCCCAAAGCTAAGCTTGCTTTCTTAATTAGCTTTTTAATTTGGTGGGCCTCTCTTGAAGTGAGGTTACCAGCCCAGCACACCACAGCATGCAGTTTGCATTGGCAAGCACAAAGTTACAGAACATGTAAATGATGTCACTCCCCACTTTTAAGGAATGCATTGTTCTAAAAAAAGAGCCTGACCTGCCCTTTCTTATGTGATTCCTTGTGTTGCTAGACCACTCTAGCCTGTCATTGACCCCCACAAACCCCTAGTACTTGTAGTGGGCTCTACCGCTACATCCACCTATGAATTGTGATGGGGTGTAGTGACTGTTTGGTGTGACAAAAGTTAAAAACCAGTTGCTTTGTTTTGCTGATGTGGTGCAGACAATTCACTTTACACCAAGAAACAAAATGTTTTCCATCTAAATCCTATTCTCTGTCACATCCCCTTGATCAATGTTCCCTATAAATGCAGAATTATCAGAGAATTTCTACAAGTGATATGACTTGGTGTTATATTTATAGTCTGAGGTGTATAGAGTGAAAAGAAAAGGAGACAGGACTGTCTGTTGTGGTGCTCACACAGTCCTTGAGTCTCAAATAGTCTCTGCCTGACGGAAAGTCCGTTGCCAATGCACTTGGACAGTATCTTAAAATAGATATTAAGGACCTGGGAAAACACTGTTAAACAAATCAGCTTGTACTTAGTGTTAAATACATGAAAATTCATAACCCATAGTTATAACAATTTCTTGCACTGATCTGAAAATGTGCATTATGTTTCGTTAGCATAAGAAGTTGCTGATTATTTTACTTTTTTTTAATGTAGTTTGTGCAGGTTTTCAAATAATGACTCAGACTTACTGATCACTCAAAGGGAATTGGTGTTTGCCTAGGTAATACGGTGCTATCAAGTTAATTAATTTAAATTTTCAAGTTTTGTTGCTGTGTGATACTAGCTGGGCTTCCATTACTCACTGGCTAGCTGGGATGTGTTAAGAGGAAGATATCGGTAAACGTTTGGCTGGAGGCAAGAGAAGACAGAATATTGGGAATCAATGTTATTTATTTATTTATTGTGATATTGGATTTGACGTTATCAGACTAGCTTTTTGGTTTTACATTTAATGTTTGGTTTTTTTCCATGAAGGATTTCTCCTTTTTAAGTAAATTATTCCATAGCACTATTAATGCAAACATGGTCTCACCTTCTTAACTTGCTTTGCTGTCACGTTATTTCAGGTGTCATTTATGTAGATTCTCTTCATTAGTGTTTGGCCAACCAGAGATCTGAATATTTTGAAAGGAAATAACTCTTGAAACTGTTTGATGAAGAAGGCAAATACATTTTAATTGTTTGTGACTTTTTTGATACTTTCTGTATGTGTATCGTCAGCTGTCTCGACTTGGTATGATTTTGGGTCTTCAAAGGCTGCCAGTGTTTTCTTTATCATTAGGTTCACTTCCAGCATTGCTATAGGGTGCATCCTCTGAGGTCAGGACCCATGAGTAATCGATGTGATGGGATTAAAGGATGGCTGTGAGTGCAAATTGTTACCCTATCTGCAGATATCAAGTCTCTTTAGTATTACATCTTGTATTTGTGCTTTTTTCTCGTGTGTATTTTCAGTTTTGACTCTCTTATTCTGTCGACCACGATTATTGTCTCTCGTTTGGGCTTTGATTTTGTATTACTTTTTTTTTTTTTTTTAATGTGCATCTCCCAGTTTTTGTTCAAAAATGTGTCTGCCAGTTTCCTGACAGAAAATCAGCACCGCTGTTTCCTCCATATGATGTAGAAAGTAGAAGTGCTTGATTGTTGTTCTATTAATTTACTTAGCTTTCTAATTTGCTTTATTTATTCATTTTAATTCACTTACTGTGCTTTTACCTCCTAAAACAGAAACTGTTTATCTATGCAAAGTAAAATATTATAATTGGACAGTGGTGTGCCAAGCTAGGCAAATGAAATTAAGATAATGTGAGCCGTGATCAATTTGGTTACATTTTTGGATTCTCCAGTTTTCATTAGTGTATAAACAAAGCAAGGCAAATGCCCAACCAAAATGATACATTAGATTATACACAAACATTTTTAATTATATGTAGCGTATGTTAAGATGGAGCTGCACACAAAATGGAAAAGGAGTGAGACCTATACAAAACCCACAAAGCCAGGTCAGGGCCTTCCCTAGCCTACCAAGAATAGGCCTATTCCAAGACAGCCTGACCCCAAACTCTATTGGCAAGCTTCAGCCTGTCCAGATCCCCAAATCAGACTTTAAATGTTCAAAAATACTGTCAATGTACAAGATGCCTTTCAAGTGAAAGGAACACAGTAACAAAATCCTTTGGTTTGAGAAACAATTCCACAGAGAATTTTTATAAAATAAGAATGTGTTTACTATACAGTAAACATAAAATGGCAAAAAGATAGGGTATATACTATAGGGCATTTAATATATAAAATAGAGCAAAAGGATTGAAACCACAAAACAGAAGTGAAAAATTCAGAATCCTAAAAACAACACTCATAATAGAATAGATCTCTCCAAAGGTTAATGAACCACCAAAAGATCTGCTACCAACTATGGAATATAAAGGCTGAGGGAGGTCCTTCAGTGGTGACATCAGAGTGTCCTGCTTCTTAGTGATTCCACCCACAAAGCTCAGGGAATATAAGTAATCAAAGAAGCATAATATGCCGATACTAAAGATTAAACAACAATAACAAAAATGCATACCAGCAATAGACACATGAGAAATAACAATGTAAAATAAACAAAGAAAGCAAAATAAAGGAAATAAACATAAGGCTGTACCATAACAGCTTAGGCTTAGTGGCAAAAGAGGAGAGGAAGATAAAATCTTCACATGTTAAATAGAGGTATAGGAAAATTTTAATAATTGTGTCAAACTTGATATGTCACCACTGAATAAATGTAGACAGTCATTTTTTGAAATCATTTCTGGATTTATCTGTATGTCAAGATGGGTTTGGAGCATAAAAAATAATGTCTTATATTGCATTTCAGATTAAGTAATGGCAAGTAAACAGAAAGCACACTGCAAGGTGAAGGAAGAATCTGCACAGTGAGGCTGAATAGGGCCATGGCAGAAATCACCAGCATTTGTGGTTGTGGAAAATATACATATTGGTCCTTTTTATATAGTGTTTGGGCAATTATAAATGCAATTTGAGCTTTGTTTCTTTAAAACTTTTTCTTATTTTACAAAATTTATTTTGCATGTCTGTGACAAAAATTGATACGTAGTCACTGCAGAAGGTTAGCAGTATATGAACTGGTGCTTAAGGCATTTGCACAACTTTCCCCTAGAGTTTTGTTAGCATTTTCCCATTATCTTGACAAATCAATACAAAAAAGGTTACTTTTGTTTTTATTTGTTAGGGCATGGAAAACATTTGAAATGACAAACATTCTTCAAGTGAAAACACGCAGATATTGTAGCAATTAGTTGTTGAAGTCTAGATTTTGTGAATAAAAAATTTCAGAAAAATGTTACCTTATATTTGTGTGTGTAAAATAGGATCTATCTATCTATCTATCTATCTATCTATCTATCTATCTATCTATCTATCTATCTATCTATCTATCTATCTATCTATCTATCTATCTATCTATCTATCTATGTAATGTGATAGTCTTGAAGTGATAGACAATAGTTTATTCTTTAAAAAATACTGTTCATTTGTTAAGGGCACCCAAACAGCCTGTGTCTTATCTCCTTCTATTCATCACATCTCTGTCTTACTGTCTCTGTTTCAAAAGCACAATTGTCCTGACTCTAGAAATGACTCCAGAGATTGGCCAGTAGTGATCCTTGGAAGGGGATTAAAATCACCCCATGACCAAAGGTTGGGAAGTGACTTGAGACAAGGTTTCAGAGTTGAGAACAATAGAAACCATAGGTGAGAGAAAGGGGCAAGAGTTGAAGAATGTGATGGATTTGTAGTACTTTGAAGTAGGTGAGGTGGTTGGGTTACACAGCCCGGTGGACAGTTTTCCATACCTGTGAAAGTAGGCCCAAAAAGGCAACAGGTGTTATACTATTTTGTCTTTTTTGTTCATATTCACAACATTCCTCACTTCCTAATGATTTTAAGTATTTTTTACCAGTTTTTTTTATATACAAATGCAAAAAATATGCAGTAACCCCATTTACTTCAGAAGTAAAAAAAAAAAAAAGATAAAAGAAACTGCCCCAACAGTGAAACAATTCAGACTTCAAAGATTTGAAATGTTTTCAAAATAAATTTAAACAAAGTCTAATATTTACTCGTCCGAGCTGCTGTCTCATCAGATGATGCCACCTTCTGCTTATTATGTTCCTGGCACTCAAAGGGGTGGGACTTTACCACCAAGCTTGGTTGCCCATCTTGGCTGTGTTTTCTCGGCCATGGAAAAAGAAGAGCTGACTATTAGCAACAGTCTGGGCACAGCAATTTATAGTCAAGTTTATAGTTTCCTAGGATCTTAGGTTTTGTATTTCAACTATATAGAGCACTTTTTACTAAGTATAAAAAATAATATAGTGTAAGAGAAAGACAAGACTACAATAAAGATTGGAGGTACCAACCTGGTAACCCTATATATTTGAATGGTATTAAGCAAAGAAAACATGCAACAATTGTAGAAACATCTTCACAGATGTGAGTTCATAAAAGAACTGATTCAAAATGGTGGATTTTCTGCTTTTAGGTCCTTCTGGAAGGAACAGGTGGGTCCAGGTGGTCAACACCAGAATGGACGTCATTCTTCCTGAAGGAAGAGAAAAGGCATTAGAACAAAGCGCCTACCCTCAGTGCCTTTAAGCTGTCCCCTATACTGTATGCACACGCATGACAGGAAACAAAACATTTAAAGAATAGGCAGTGTTGCGTGAATTTCAGTCAGCAATGCATTTTACTGTGGATAATAATGTTGCTTTAAAAAAATGTTTACTCTAATATCAAGTGCTGACAATGGCTCTTAATACCTTAATAATTCTGCATTTTCTTACTTGGACTTGTCTTTGACCTCCTTACTTATCCAGTCATACCAGCCATCTGTCTAGTTAAGCGTTTCATCATTTGTTTGAGTATTTATGTTAAGCGTTTCATCATTTGTTTGAGTATTTATGTTTCATTGTTGAGAGAGAAAAAGTGGATTGCAATTTTTTCATTTTAATATTTTATTTATAAAAAAGGCATTTATAATGAAAAAGGAAAAGAAAAAAGTGTCAAAATAAGGAAAACTTGCTTGGTTAAAAAGACAATCCAAGGCAAACAGTTCCCAATATGAAATCCTAAGATGAGACCATAAAACAAAAGCGAAAAACAATACTCGCAACAGAACAGAACTCTCTAAAGGCCAATGAACTTTGGAAGGATCAGTGCTCAGCCGCAGAACATAAATCCTGAGTGTAGTTCTTCAGCAGTCACATCAGAGTGATATCCACAAATCACATGGACCCTAAGAGAACATAAACGCACAGTACATTGGTATTAAATATTAAACTAACAGAGCAGTAACAAAAATGTATAATTACTGCAGACACATGGAAAAAAATAATGTGTAAAAATAAAAAAACAAGGCACAAAAAGGAAACCTAAACAGAAGATAGGGACTAAACCCTGACTGTTAAATAATAGCTTGGGCTTATAGGTAAAAGAGAAGAGGAAAACAAAATCACATGGTAAGTACAGAGATACAGATGGATTCTAATGTTTATGTTCAAATTGGTTTTTTTAAGTTTTTACACTCTTTCAGGCATTTATAATGGCGGTGCAGTTTAAAATTGATGGATATATATTCATCTACAGTAATTGAAGGCTCATCAGCAGCAAAGGAGAGGAAAACATACATTTGATAATCCGTATTTAAGTGAAAACACCTCTGTTGGCCTATGCCCATGTAGAAAGCAGAACATAACATTTAATTGCTCAGTCGTTCCCCAGATAATGTACAGTATGTTTTGACAGAATATATTCAGAATATATGGTACCTGATATTCACTGCATCAATGGCTTCTTTGACACTGAACCTCCGAAGTCCTTTCATGTAGAATTTCAAAATGCTGAGTAGACAAAGACAACATTGATTTTCTCAATTATAACAAAATAACAGCCAATAAAGCAGTATGAAAAGCTGAATCCATATTCTGACCAAGTAACAAGCCTTCCACATTGATTTCAATGCTGAATCCATTACAGTGTTCCCAAACTTAACAAGGAGATTAATGTTTCGTTTCCTTCATTGTTATATTAGGTAACCGTACTTCAGTTACTGGTCCTTTTTTTTTCTTTTATTGTGTTTTTTATTTTTCAATTTTTTAGCAGTTCATGTGTTGCAGGTGCTGCCTTTGTTTTGCTTTATACTGTTCTTTTTTTACTTGTTAGTTTTTCTTTTTATTATCCTGCTTTTATTATTAATATTTCACTCTTAAAGTCTTAGAGTACATTGATAAATGAAATTTGATATGAAAAATAATGTTGTGACATTAAATATTATTTGTTTATTTTTTGTTGACAAATGTGTTCAGTAATAACTGTTGGTTAGAAATTCTGTACAATTAGTGGCTTACGGTTCTATTACATGAAGGTTGATGCCACTACACAGATATCGAACTGAAGAGGACGTCGTTACTTAATGTAAAATGTAATGGCCTCCCAAACTGCTTAGATAATGGCTGGCATGTGAACTGAATCCAAATCTCCAGATGTTATTTATTAGTTAATTAATCTGTTCTGTAGTTAGGGCATGCAATAAATGTTTCTTCAGTTTTTCCACACATTCCACAGGCAGTAAATAAAGCATTTGACTAAAAAATCACTTGGAAGATAATATAACAGCAAATTTGCCAAAAATAAAAAAAAAACAGTATATAAAACCTGAGTCATGAAGGCTTTATTATCTGATGAGGTAGAAGCAGCAACACCTGTCTGGTGAGTAACTGTATAAAAGACAAAAATATTTATTATACTTGCAGAGATTATCTGATCGTTTACATCTTTGACCAGCTCAAAAGTCTCTTCCTGCTGACATGAAAGTCATTACTACGTCTGTATTTTCCAATATAAGAGGAAGAAGCTGCCAGCTCTGTATCAGCATATTGCAGATTAGTGAAGTAATCTATCATGTGAATGTACATCAGACCCCATTGAAAGAGATATATGTTGAAGCTCCATCATTTGTGTGCAATTTTTGGCTATTGTTTATTTTTTTAACTATAGCAAAAAAAAGAAGATAAAGTGCATTTTGTTCTACTTGTTTACAGTGTTTGCTAATTAGAGTGAGCATGTACAGTGGGTACGGAAAGTATTCAGACCCCCTTCAATTTTTCACTCTTTGTTCTATTGCAGCCATTTGCTAAAATCATTTAAATTAATTTTTTCCCTCATTAATGTACACAAAGCACCCCATATTGACAGACAAAAAAAGAATTTTTAAAATTGTTGCCGATTTATTAAAAAAGAAAAACTGAAATATCACTTGGTCCTAAGTATTCAGACCCTTTGCTCAGTATTTAGTAGAAGCACCCTTTTGAGCTAATACAGCCATGAGTCTTCTTGGGAAAGATGCAACAAGTTTTTCACACTTGGATTTGGGGATCCTCTGCCATTCCTCCTTGCAGATCCTCTCCAGTTCTGTCAGGTTGGATGGTAAACGTTGGTGGACAGCCATTTTTAGGTCTCTCCAGAGATGCTCAATTGGGTTTAAGTCAGGGCTCTGGCTGGGCCATTCAAGAACAGTCACAGAGTTGTCGTGAAGCCACTCCTTCGTTATTTTAGCTGTGTGCTTAGGGTCATTGTCTTGTTGGAAGGTAAACCTTCGGCCCAGTCTGATGTCCTTAGCTCTCTGGAGAAGGTTTTTGTCCAGGATATCCCTGTACTTGGCCGCATTCATCTTTCCCTCGATTGCAAACAGTCGTCCTGTCCCTGCAGCTGAAAAACACCCCCAGAGCATGATGCTGCCACCGCCATGCTTCACTGTGGGGACTGTATTGGACAAGTGATGAGCAGTCAACATGGAACTTTATCCTTGTTTAAGCACTGTAGCCTTGTTTAGAAGTGCATGTTCCCCTAAGGGAGGACCTGCCTTGAAGAAATAGTATAAAGCCTTGGAACATTGCCTGGCACATCTTTGAAGCCGATGGACAGATGGGATATAACATCATCTGGTCCAGAAAATGTCTTCCACTGCACCGACGAGATAAACAGACTACACATCAAACCCCCACTACCGGACTAGATTTTGTCATTGGCTTCCTTCATCTGTTATGCAGCGTAAGTCGATATTAAACAAAGCTAAGCTAGTTCTCCGGCGTGATTTCTTACCGCCGTATCACTAGTGAGGGGTAATATCTTTTATGTTATATCAATATCGATTTGGGTTACATAACATGCCGCAATTACAAAAGAACTCATTCCTAGAGAGCGCTGGACACAGATACTGTCCTGACTCTCTTTGGACATAACAGATCCCTGGGCATCCATTGTATAGAGTAGGGTGTTTCCTGCTGTTCAAGCTAAATAGTCCACCATGGCCTGATCATTTTGGCCCCTTAATTATGCCCTGTCCCTATCTGGCTAACTATCTCCCTCATTGCATAACCCCCTAATAATTAATTTGTGGTGAGTGCACATATGTAAAATGGCGTCCATCTCATCATCCAGGTGGATGCTGTGCATTGGTAGTGGTTGAAGTGGTTTCCCCCTCTCTATGTAAAGTGCTCTGAGTGTCTTGAAATGTGCTATATGAAAGCAATTTCTCCTTCTTCTGAATCCACTGAAAACAGGAATATGCAGTATACAGACAGGCAGGACCCAGCAGCAATGATGCCAGGATAGCCGTGTCTTCCACAAAACACAAGAAATGGCAGGGCATTTAAAGACACGGTACATTAACATGAAATAAAAAGCAACCCCTTTGAAATTACATAAAGGTATGAAAAGAATAATTTAAAACAAATAATGAAACAGAAAATAACTAAAGACAGGGAATAAACCCTGGCTGAAACATAGATAAAATATTGCATTACTTTTAATGCTGCCTATACTATATTTCTCCAGTCAAATGTTGTTCCTTTGTTTTCATATAGTGTTAAAATATTACAATATACATGATAACAAACAGTACATTATATTTTACAGCCTAAAGATCACCTTTACTTTAAATCAATGTTTCATATCTGAGTAAAGCACTGATGCCTTTTTCCTCAGCATTGTATCATGCTGTAGTACCTATTTACAGGGTGCTTCGTTTCAAAATCAGAATTGCTTTTCTTTCCGAGGTAAACTACTTAGACTCTCCTTATGAGGCTGACTGCAACAAAAGAACTGTGCCTTAATATCCTTAATTACTATTATCTGCAATGTGATAATCCTTCTTTACATTACCACTTGTACGTCTGATTGCACAACACTCTGAAGCACTTTCTGTGCAGTCACTGGCAGAATTTTTTGTGAGTTTGGCTGTGAGTTGCACAGTAAGCGTATAAAACCAAACCTAAACTGGGCTGAATGCAAAACAGGGTTATGAAACAACTGGTATGGCTCTGTCTTGAAAAGACTATTTTGAAGGTGATTGTGTCTGCTCATTTGATGTTTTCCACCTGTTAAAGTTACAGCTGTCCTCTTACATAGCACTTCATCTGAATGACTTTGATGTGCAAATGTTTCTCCTCATGTGGCCTTGACCTGCACCTCTTACACTCTATTGAATCATGTTCCAGGCCACAGGAACCATTGATCTGCAGTGTTTTGTTTTGTTAGCTCTGTGTTCATTTTTCATTAAGGATGTCCTGAGGTTAATGAGGGAGCGCTTGCCTATCTGGCTAGCTGCCAGAGTACCCAGTGATAGCAGTTAGCTTGCCAAAGGCCATTCTGCAGCTTGAGGCCTGTTGAGTTTGATGTCTCTCACTGGGATATCTTTATTAATTATGTTTTATTTTAATGTATTCTTCTGGATACACTGAATTTCAGGATATTTCTGTTCAGTTCCTTTCTGCCTGGCTTCCTGTGTGCTTTATCATAATGTTTCCCATTTTCTTCATATATCAGGCTTGTTCTGTCTATCACTAGCTATCCTTTGTTTTATGACCAGAGATGCCTGGATTATAATTGGCAAGACCTGTCACTTTCACAGAAGGTATTCATATTATTCCGAATGTAAGTCTCAGTAAGAATTGCCACATTGCTGTTGACAAACTCTCTATGGCACACTGAGGGGCAGCCAGATTTATTCAGTATAAACATATATCAATTTACATCTACATTTGGCATTGTCACATGTTGCTTGTTGTTGCTTTACATAATTAGGGTGATGAACACTAAACTTTCTGTTTTACCACTGTTATAAGTATCCACATGAAATACTTTTAGTATGATTTATTACATTTAAGACTATTTTTTGTAAACATGATGAAGAAGATAAAGCTAAACTTACAAAGATCAACATGGTGAAACTGATTTTATAGTGTTCAGTGGTGTTCGGCACAAGCAAATGAGATTTGAGAGTAAGCCGGAAGAATCGGCAAAAGTCAAAAAAAGGGTCAATACCAGGAAATCAAAAAGTACAAATGTCAAAGCCAAAATGTCTGCAAGCAGGCGGGTTTTGAGTGTGTGCCAGTAGAACTGGAAAAAGCCATAAAAGGTCAATACTAGGAGATCAAAAAGTATGAGTGCCAATGCCAAAACTAGAGGCAAATATCTTAGGAAAAAAAAGAAAACAAACAAGAGCAAAGAACACATTAACCAACATTTCATTAGCAGAAGAGTTTAAAAGAGTGATTAGAAAAGAGTTTTGATTCCTCAGCTCAGATGAGGAACTCTGTTCCAGGGAAAGCTTTCAACCCATTGTGTTGAGCCACAGAGGACACACCCCTAATAATAGGTACCTCTCAGTTAACAATGGCAGCTTCAAAATAGCAGAATCAATACAGAAAATCATACAAACATTCAAAATGAAACTCTAGACCAATGTGCTCAAAATGGTAAAAGGATTTGAGGCCTCTCAAAATATGCATAAATCAGGCCAGGGCCTTCCTGGACCTGCCCAGAAATAGGCCTCCCTCTAGACAGACTGACCCCAAACTCTACAGGCTAGCTTCAATCTACACAGTCCTAAAAGGGATTTTGGCTTCAGCTGTTCTAAACATATCGTAAAAGCTCCAGAAATACACAAAATTCCTCTATGGAGAGGAACTGTATACTCTTGGCAAGGTGACACGTGTCTACAATAAAATCTTTATAAAGAGATATTTCTTAGCAATTAAAAAAGGATGCAAAATAGCAAAAAAAAAAAAGCAAGGCAAAAAGGATTTGCCTAAGAAGGCAATCTAGAGTAAACAGGTTCCAATATATAACTCAACAATCAAAAGCCAAGAACAGAAGCAAGAAAATCCAAGGAACCAGAAAAATCAGCATGACAAATAATGAGATGCTAAGGGACCTTCTTCTTCTTCTAGTACTTTATGGCAATCAGCAGACCGTGCATTACCGCCACCTACTGGACAGGAGTATGCAGCAAGATGGAGAAAAAAAACTCTCTTTTATGATTTAAAACCCAATCTGTTTCAAAAAGTCAAAGAGACTGTATTCTATATTGGTAAGTCCATGCACAAATATATAGGCTTAGGGTGGTCCACACGTCAATGAATCACTGAAGGGTCCACTCCTAGGTTTAGAATACAAAGGCTTAGGGTGGTCCTTCAACAATAACACCTCTTGGGTTCTAAACATGAAACGCAAAGAGCAAAGGAGAACAGATACTACATAGATTGTTAATAAATAAACAAAATAATAGCAAAACAAAAATGCATACTGTAAATACAGTAAACATCAGAAAAATAAAACATTACAGTAAACAAAGAAGGTACAGCAAATCAGAATAAACATGAAGCAGGGAACACATCAAGGCAGGAACAGGACATGTAGGACAACAAAAATAAAACTTTTCTCAAATGACTTACTGAGTCCCCTAGTCTACTGACACTCCCGCTATTTGTAAACTATACTGCCTTCTGTAACACTCCAAGGCAGGGGTTCTCAAACTCTGTTCCACTGTCGCTTTAAGTTTTTGTTTCAACGAGATTCATAATCAGTGACAACAACTGATAACACTCATCTCATTTAATTAGCTGGTGTTTTTTCTCTTCTCTTATTCTACATTCAGAAAAGCACAGCAACATGATTTTTACATTTATACTATACTCTATACTATATTACAAAACTATTTCTAGTTTTGCTATGATTTTAAATGCTTAACTCATTTTTGTTGATTTGATTATATTTTGCCTTATTTGCTGGTGCAGTTTGCTCCTTTCGTTGTATTTTAATAATGACATTAAAAAATGAGCAGAGCAGACACCAAGGCAAACAACACTGAATCATGCAACTACTTTAGCGTCAGACCCACTAATCTATATATATAATTCACTAAGGCAAGACAACCATTAAAAGCACGCCGGAAGGGGCGTGGATTCACTAAGCCGCCGACAAGTGAGACACCTATGGCGCGCAGGAAGGAGCCACGCCCACCAACTCCAAGACTATTGGATACGACGACAACTCGCAGGGCCACACCCACCAACTCGGACACGACGACGCAGAAAAAATGGCGTCATTTATGTTCGTCTGTCGTAGAGGCCACATGCAGTGCAGGTCAGGTTAATGTCATGTACCTCCGAGCTACGTTGACTGTTCATAGAGGCATGTTTCTCGCGGAGGTGAATCGCCATATGCAGCGTGTGAAACGGTTTGCGAGGAGTATCCCATGGGATCCTTAAAACAATCCTTTAAAACTGAGGTTAAAGCACAATGAAGGAATCAGTCTTTAAAAACCAATAAGCCCTGTGCCTCTGTTTTATTACCGTCTCACCTGCTTCACCAATGCAGGCCCTGCAACAGTCGAGACGCTCTGTCAGCAGCTGACCTTCTCTGTGCCTGACCGGTTCACACAGAGGCAGCGCAAGAGAAAGCCGCGCCAGAGACGGACAGAAGCACACACACAGGCAGCTGGTGGGCGGCTCTCCATGAGTTTCTCTTGCGAGCGGACACATAACCAGGCGGTGTGTATGCTTCGAGAACGAGGCTGGACGCGGCTTGCGACCGGGCACATGAGCAGGCAGTGTGTATGCTTCGAGTGCGAGGGTGAACACGACAGGACCATCTAGGAAAAATCATGTCGCGGATGTGATTCGCTGTATGCAGTGTGTAAAACAGTTTGTTGCAGATGTGATTCGCTGTATGTTGCATGTAGAACAGTTTGCGAGGGGTGACCCTGTGTCTTTCCAGAAGTATTCAACCATCAATAAATAATTATGCGGCGTTTGTTATACCGCGGGTTCACTATTGTGTTGTATTTTGCTCTCTTCAGAGTTCCATCTTTTCATTCACTTACTGTTGTATTCTCACACTAACCTGTTTTAGAGAACCGTGTCTTTCCAGAAGTGTTTACCATTCAATAAATAATTATGCATGAGATTGAGCGTGTGTCTAGGCGTGGGTAAGCCGTTGAACCCCATTCGGGCTGCAAACCATGGAATTGCCACTAAGTGCGACTCATACGCTCCCACTGTTTTCGTCCCTACCCTTTGTGCACACCCCCCTCCCACACGTTGACTGTTAATGGAGGCATGTTTCTCGCGGAGGTGAATCACCATATGCAGCGTATAAAACTGTTTGCGAGGGGTATCCCATGGGATCATTAAAACATTCCTTTACAACTGAGGTTAAAACACAATGAAGTGAGCAGTCTTTAAAAAACGAGTTTTCGGTTTCGACGCACGACAGCGTGCAGCATAGCAAAGTGTTGTACACGCTACATACAGCAACTCGCATCCGCTACAAACATGCGTCTTCTTAGATGCTCCTGCACTTTGTACACACCCCCCTCCCACCTCGCTATGCCGCACGGACGATTGTGTGTTGGTTCGTTCCGTGCATTGTTACAATGTTGCTTTTCTTGCTGATTTATTACATTACCGATTTTGCAAATGTTAAATTTTCTCCCTGTGCTTAAAAATGATTAAAAAACCGGCCTGATTAGGCGGTGTATGGTACGCCGCGGGTTGGCTAGTTAGTAAATAATGGATTAATTAAACAATTACAACACCTGGAAAATTTAGAATGAAAACAAAATGAAAATATTGTTTAAAAGAAAAAAAATACATTTTTTCCATATAATTACTTAGTATATTGTTACAAAAGAAATTTATACTAAACTTAAGTTTTCCAGTCTCTATGTTGTTTCCCAAAACACAGAATCTGAGAAATAACAGTTCACTTCATTAGTCCAGCAGTCCAACTAAAAACAGAAGGTGGTTGCAACAAAAACCTGCCACCACAGTGGGTCTCCAGGACTGAGTTTGCGAACCCCCGCATTAAGGTGTTAAAGTGCCAGCCTGATCTGGGGGAAGGCGTGCACCTGTCATGTAGATAGGCAGCCTGGTTACACAAAGCCATACAACAAAGAACTCTAAAATGCACTTTGAACGGTTTGGGTAAAATGTTAGGAAAATGTACTTCTACCGTGAACCCTGCAATTGGAAACAGAGCAAAGTTGCAGACATCTAGAGTTCTGCTGCATTGATGAGCCAATCAAATTGGACTTATCTGAGGATATTTATTAGCCCTTACATTACACATCATTCATGGGTATGCGACATGCCCAATCATTTGCACCTTTCTCAACACACCCATTTCAAGTCGTACCTCACGTACCGTTCTTATAAAACAATCCTTGCACTGTGGTAAAGATCAGAGTTGTGGAAGGGTTATCTTACATTTCTTCTATTAGGCATGTCATATGGCAGGAGAGTCATGTACTCCAGCCAGACCTTTCTCAGTGTTTTTTCTGTGTAAGTCATTTATCATGAACATGTACTCTGATTGACTGTTCAGCAAAGGGTCCTGATTTGCTGAGCTTTGGAGGTCTGTAGCTAGACCCTTCTCAAAACTGATTTAAGCAGTTTCAGCAAATGGATGGATGGATGGATAAATGTAAAGATGAAAGTATGTACTGTTTGTGGTACTTTTTTAATAAAATCCCTACCTTCTTTGCTTCTGGAATCACCCACCAGTTGTAAGGTGTAAGTGGACAGACCACCTTGTGGCTTGAATTGACAGTGGTGGAGACCGAAAATCTTCCTAGAAGCAATCGTTTTTTCGTCCAAAAATTATCTGAACCACCTTAACCCAATTCACGGAACTTAAAACACTGTATGAGGCATCAGTCCAACACTTGTGACAGTCATCATTTTTTACCTTTATTTTTAAATGATGAGGGCATGGTGCACAAAGAATAGATTTGCCATCAATGTTGTACCAGCCTAACCCCTCATCCCATTCTCCCCTATCTGGTAATTGTTTGATGTGACTTTTGGCATCTGTGTGGGTATAAAGAAACTTTGCCAAGTTTACTGACAACTTAATTGCGTGCATCACATCATTGTTTTGAGCTATTAATGTTATACATCCATCCATTATCCATTATCCAACCCGCTATATCCTAACTACAGGGCCACGGGGGTCTGCTGCAGCCAATCCCAGCCAGCATAGGGCGCAAGGCAGGAAACAAACCCTGGGCAGGGCGCCAACCCACCACAGGGCACACACACACACACACCAAGCACACAATAGGGACAATTTAGAATTGCCAATGCACCTAACTTTCATGTCTTTGGACTGTCGGAGGAAACCCATGCAGACATGGTGAGAACATGCAAACTCCACGCAGGGAGGACCCGTGAAGCGAACCCGGGTCTCCTAACTGCAAGGCAGCAGCGCTATCCACTGCACCACCGTGCTACCCTAATGTTATACATTTTTGCTATATTTTTTTGTTGCTTCTTTTGTGTTGTTGTGTGTCAATGGTTTTGTAATATGTAGAATGAGTTTCTGTCTTTCTTGGTTTTTATTTGTTTGTGTTTTTTTTTTAACAATACCCAACTTTGTTGATTTTGTTTTACATCTTTTCCCTGGATATCTCCAGCCTGAAATTCTGTTGCCTGGATGCAACATCACATTGCTGAGGAACTAACTTTGGAAGTTGTGTATTATGACATCATTAGCCTTATTTTAAGTACCAGCACTACACATCTATCAATATCTGCGTTTGGGGATAAAATTATCAAAAAAAACTCTTAAGAGTGTGTGTGTGTGTACAGTACCGTTATTTAGATTTATGACTTTTGACTTCTGTTTCTTTCTTTGATGCTTGATCTAATATTTTGAATAATTGAAAGAGAGGCTTGATGGTTAGTTTTGAATTTCTAGCTTGTTTAGTGTTTCCTCCGCTTGTCACTTCTATTCTTTCTGTTTGCCTTTCCTAGTACTAGGCACAACACTGACTTACATTTCGTCTCCTGGTTGCTGCATTATAATTAGCCTGTCAAATGTGACAGTGAAGCACTGGTGTTATGGCCAAGTATGATTTTGATGTCTCCATAAAAACGCTGACCTGAAGTAAAGCAGTGATCAAAAATGAATGGATGGATTTGTAGCAATTTTATCTTGAATTAGCAGCTTCAGTTATTCTATTGTACTTCATCTATACCACTAAAATGTACTTTTATTTTATTTTTGAAAACCAGAACATTACAATAACTACTACTCAATCAAACATATAGTAACATAACATACACAGAGTACAGATAAAACTGGGAGAAAATTAGAATGCAAAGGAACAAACAAAAAAAATAAAAATCTACATTCAACAAAACAAAAAGAGAAAAAAGAGACACAAGCAAAAAACACATCTAAATGTGATAGAACAGGCAATTGTATGAGAGAGTCCATCACAGACCAGCATGCTCATTCTAAAATAATATTAATGTCCTTTAAGACAGAATTAGATTTTTCAAACTTGAGATAAGGTAGACTGTCCCTTACCCACTGAGTTACAGAAGGTGGATTTGTATTATTTCAGTTAAGCAAGATAAGTCTGTGTGCTGGTAGTGTGGTATCACCTATTACAATCTTTCTTTACAAAGTTTCTCCCTATGCACTTTAATGCCATCCTAGAATACAGCAAGTACCATCATCAATAGTTTAAGAGTAATTGTAACACCAAAACTGTCTGAGAAGTATATAAAGAGTTTTGTCCAACATGTTGTTAATTTAGTGCATTCCCAAAATGTGTCCTAGTGATGCTAGAGGTAGATGACAGCACTCACAGATTCGATTTTACCCTGGGTACATTTTTGACAATTTTAAACAAGATAAACGTGATCAATGAAAGATCTTTAGGTGAATTATGGAATGCTTGGCACATATAAAACTAGAGTGTATTCTATGACCATTCCTTAGGTTCTGTGAAGGGTAGGTTCTATGAAATAAATATATAGTATATATACACACTACAGTTTAAAAGTTTTACAGCTTCAAATTTAATCAATTGAAATGCAATGAATGACCTAAAATGGTGAAAGCAGTTGCAGAAACATTTGACTGGTAGTGTACAGAAGATGTGTGTACCTATGTATACACACATGTATTGACTTTCCCACACCTAATATATGTATATGTTACTGCTAAAGTTTAGAAATCAGTTATTCTACAGATTTATCTAATTAATGTACAGATTAACTAGGGTGATTCGTTAAAGTGCCGAAAATTGTCTCATTTCTCAATTACCTCAGTAATCTGCGCATTACCTACTAGGCACTCGTTAAAGTGAAAATAAGATCTTTGCTGGAACAACAGCAACGTTTCTGTATGCTTAAATTAACATAATGTTATTTATTTATTTTTCGATATCTAAAGAATCAAGTTAATACAATCAATCAAAAAATTAGTTGATAGAATCAATCATCAATCAATTAAAAAACTATAATACAAAGAATCAAATGGTTTAAAATATTATTACAATTAAGGAAATGAATTTGCAAAACATATGATAAAATTGTGCTTACTTATTAGTGCAATCTAAAGATTGGTGACGCTTTGAATTACATAGCAATTGGTTTTTGCGACAAGCACACCTATTTGTGGTACATTTAGATTTGCAGTCACATTTTCTGAAGCCCTGCCCAGTACCAAGGGATTGTTTTATTGCTGTTTGACGTAAAGATATTTCTACAGCAGGGACATCTTCTTTCATTAAAAATCTCGCTTTGCAAACACTGAATTCAGATTTTGCATACAATTGTTTTAAAATACCCGTTTTAGTACCAAGTTTATAAAAGCCATCCTCTGTTTTACTAAGAACCACAGAGAAAATCGAGCGGGCATCAGTTTTTGCTCTGTCTACTTCGGGTACTTTAATTCTCACAGTGACACCCTTTTTTAAATTGTGACCGATTTTTGCTGTTAATGGACTTCTTTTCGCTCACTTTAATTGCCTTGTTTTTAAGATTCAGTCCTCTGAATTACTTCATTTTTTTTTTCCTTAAACGGCACCCAAACAGAAATGAGATGCAAAGTGAGACAACAGATGACCAGTTAAGTTGCAACCTCAAACTCCCAACAAATTTCACCCCAATCAGTTTCTTAATTAGAAGGCAATTCTTGTTGTTAATTAAACCTGATATTTCATTCCATGCCTTGTTGGTCCCCTCATTCTACCACTGCAGGCATTTCCAAAGCTGTTGATTTTTTTTCTAAGAACATCTTCAAAATATTTTGTGGACCTGAGCAGATCAACATTACTGAGACTTTCAGCTTTCTTTATTTTCAGATATTGTTATGATGGACATATACTGTAGGTCAGCTGGTCATGTGTTGGCTTGTTTTATATATATCATTATAATTTGGCAACTGATTAAGTAAAAAAGAAATAATTAGGATTCTGACAGTTAAATTGCATTTTAATTAAAATTAAGGAAAAATAATTAATTACCAGCCTCAATTTGTCACTCATTAAGAAAAGGGTTAGAATAAAAACCTGTAGCCACATTAGTGCTTCAGGACTGACAGGAGTTGGAGACCCCTGATTTAGACTAAAACCAGTTTGGCCTCTGGTTAGTTATCCACCTTGAGTTTATTGTGTCAGTATTTTTTAAAATTGATGCAGTTGTGATATATATGACAATTAGAACAGTTGAGCCTGGGAATTACACATGAGTTCCTGGGAGACCACTTGGTGTGGTCCATCCATCACCACATCTTGCCAGCCATTGAAATGCCAATGAATTTTTGAGAATAGTAATCACTTTTTACTTTTCTCAGTATATAGGAGCACATTGGCATATAAAATGGCATGAACCGCCTTATAGGGGCAACCATCAGCTGTGGAAAAAAAAAGTGATATGACGGGCCCTGATCAAACAACGGTTACCTTTACACTTTTTTCTTTTATAACTGAATATCTGTTAGATATCTGCAGCACACTTTACTGAATATTTTACTTAATTTTCACACTCCCTCAGCTTTTTGTACTTTTTTTTAACCTGAACGTATTCCTGGCAGCATATCAAGTCTTAATGTCGTTTTCCTGTCTTTAACTCACTGCTGTTCCAAATGAGCGATCATAGCTGTAATTGTTCAGTGGAAAACTGTGCATTGAAAAGCATGGCTCACTTTACTCAATTAGGCTCTCATGCTTTTTCCCTGACAAGGCCGATTTTATTGCCAGTCAGGCACTGTATCTTTATCCAGACCTGGCCCTTAAAAGTAAATGTGTGAGACTTTCCCAATAACTTCAGGTGATTATACATGTCAGTGAATTGGATATCTGATTATAAATTGTGTTTCACTTAAGTAAGGACAAATCCTAAAGAACCAGTGCTTGCAGCAATCAGGGCTGGCTACAACCTCAGCCTGTAAACTGCGAGGGTTGAAGAATGCTTTAGATTTGTTTTTGTCTAGTATTTTAAAAAGAAAATATTTTTATTTGCAAACTTAATATATGGATGGCTTTTATGATTTATGTAGTTTTAGGTCTTGCCCAGGGTGGCACGGTGGTGCAGTGGTAGCGCTGCTGCCTCGCAGTTAGGAGACCCAGGTTCGGTTCCCGGGTCCTCCCTGCGTGGAGTTTACATGTTCTCCCCATGTCTGCGTGGATTTCCTCCCACAGTCCAAAGACATGCTGGTTAAGTGGATTGGCGATTCTAAATTGGCCCTAGTGTGCGATTGGTGTGTGGGTGTGTTTGTGTGTGTGCCCTGTGGTGGCTTGGTTCCTGCCTTGCGCCCTGTGTTGGCTGGGTTGGCTGCGGTGACCACCATGCCGCCCATTATTAGGTTGATTTAATTCTATTACCACTACAACATTGTTACAATAAGAATAATGCAAGATGAAAATATAGTTAACAAAAACAAACATTAAATGACAAATAATACTACAGATTTTTCATGATAAAACTGTCGGTTGCTTTTACAGAGCACACCAGAAACATTCAGAGCATCAACTGGATGATAACATACATACAAGACCACAAGACTGCTACAGTTTGCTTTATATATAAGATATATATATATGGCGGCTCTAGTCGCAAAGACAGAATGAGTCCCAGAAATAGTTGAGATGCCAACCCGGCCAACTCTATTTAATTTCAGAAGCAACAGGGGCGCGGTGGGGCTCAAACATAAAGAATGCTGGCAGTCACCTCCAGTTTGCCCTCTGGTGGTCGTTCTGAGTGTCAACTGGATGATAACATGCATACAAGACCTCAAGATCACCCCCCACCCTTCCCAGAAGGGGGTGAGTTACGGTTGATTTCACCCTACAGTATTTTTAGTCGACCAATGAGAAGCATGTGTACCAAGTTTCATGAAAATCGCTCCAGCCATTCAGAAGTGATGCTGGAACATACATGCGTACCCAAACACATACATTGACTTTTTATATATATATATATATATATATATATATATATATATATATATATATAGATATAGATAGATAGATAGATTCCTAAGGCTGTAGGATAGAGAAAATATATTAATGCAAGCAAGGGGAGCACGTAATGCTTTTTTATTCAGTCATTGTAGCAAAAAACTATCAAAAATCCTTAATGTGCCAAAAGCAGAAGAAAATGCATGTGCATGTGGCAAATCACCAATACACCCTGTATAGTTCAGGAGCTGTCATAGACAATGCTGGCCGACACAAGCAAATGTGTGTTATGTTCAGTCACTTAATTACATTGCTGTGTCTTCTTGGTAACTGTGTTCTGGGAGAATAGAGATGGTGAAATTTAAAACTTTTAAGGGGAAGAGTGAAAGGAAGAAGGAAAAGATCCTCATTTTTTTCTGTAAATATTTTTCTTTGCAAGTCATTTCTTTGTGTGTGTGTCTTTGCTAACAGACTGTTTGGATAACTGATTGCATAACATTTTGGTTTTCTTCTTTTGGCACTTGTATATAAAACAACCACTGTTTGTTTTTTTTTCTCTCTGTATAATATTTTTTGTCTGTGTCTTGATTCTCTCAACCACTGACCTGTTCAGCTATGACACAAGATGCCCTGTGATGCCTGCCATCACACCCAGACATACTTTATCAAGAAGCTAAATTTAAACAAATCAAATGATGTATCTGCTATATATGAAAGTGCAATCTGCTTTTTAATGCATTTTGTATATATTTTTGCCAGTCATAAAGGAAGAGGGAAATAATTGATTACCAAGTGACATTGTCTTGTAGAAGGTGAGACATATTTCAAATGAGTTGGACTTCCAGACATTAGACTACAGATCTAACCCCAATGTGGGCTTATCCTACGACATTCTCTACACCTATCTGTGGTCCCTTTTTAATAATATGTTCTTCAGCTTAAAATGTGTATATATAAGCTTATTACTTAATGTGCTGTGACACAATGAACAGCACTGATGCTTCGCAAATCAAATACCTTGGTGTGAATTGAGCACACAGTTATTGTCCATGTAACGTCTCCCAAGTTTGCATGTGTTTTCCCCTAGTTATTCCAGCTTTCTTCCACACTCCCAAGGTTAAGGTTGGTTGGTGATTTTAAATTGATCCTGGCTATGTATAAATGTGAGCCCTGTAATGGACTGGCCCACTAACTGGGCCTGTTTTGAAGCTAGAACCAGACCATCATCCACAGTAAAGTAGGTTTGAAAATATGTTACCTATGCATAGTCTGTAGTGGAATGTTGCAATGACAATTATAGAGACACAAAGTGACAATAAAGATTTTTAACAGGTCAAACAACTGAGAAATGAAAATATTTTCAGTAAACCAATAAAGGGTTAGAGCTGGAAAAACAAAACCATGCAAGAAAACCCTAATCGCTAAACAAAACCTGTGGTAAAGAGACATTCAAAAATTATTCAAAATGCATCTCCTGTCTTTGAGAATTGTCCACAACCTTGGACAACCTGGAAGTGCACAATGTTGACCTTTCTACGGGGTGGGCCATTTATATGGATACACCTTGATAAAATGGGAATGGTTGGTGATAATAACTTCCTGTTTGTGGCACATTAGTATAATGAATTGAAAAAAGATGGGTGGTGACCATGGTGGCCATTTTGAAGTCGGCCATTTTGGATCCAACTTTTGTTTTTTTAATAGGAAGAGGGTCATGTGACACATCAAACTTATTGGGAATTTCACAAGAAAAACAATGGTGTGCTTGGTTTTAACGTAACTTTATTCTTTCATGAGTTATTTACAAGTTTCTGACCACTTATAAAATGTGTTCAATGTGCTGCCCATTGTGTTGGATTGTCAATGCAACCCTCTTCTCCCACTCTTCACACACTGATAGCAACACCGCCTGAGAAATGCTAGCACAGGCTTCCAGTATCCATAGTTTCAGGTGCTGAACATCTCGTATCTTCACAGCATAGACAATTGCCTTCAGATGACCCCAAAGATAAAAGTCTAAGGGGGTCAGATCGGGAGACCTTGGGGCCATTCAACTGGCCCACACGACCAATCCACTTTCCAGGAAACTGTTCATCTAGGAATGCTCGGACCTGACACCCATAATGTGGTGGTGCACCATCTTGCTGGAAAAACTCAGGGAACGTGCCAGCTTCAGTGCATAAAGAGGGAAACACATCATCATGTAGCAATTTCACATATCCAGTGGCCTTGAGGTTTCCATTGATGAAGAATGGCCCCACTATCTTTGTACCCCATATACCACACCATACCATAAATTTTTTGTTCCAACAGTCTTGGAGGGATCTATCCAATGTGGGTTAGTGTCAGACCAATAGCGGTGGTTTTGTTTGTTAACTTCACCATTCACATAAAAGTTTGCCTCATCACTGAACAAAATCTTCTGCGTAAACTGAGGGTCCTGTTCCAATTTTGTTTTGCCCATTCTGCAAATTCAGTGCCGATCTGGGTCATCCTCGTTGAGATGCTGCAGTAGCTGGAGTTTGTAAGGGTGCCATTTGTGAGTAGCTAATATCCGCCGAAGGGATGTTCGACTAATGCCACTCTCCAGTGACATGCGGCGAGTGCTACGCTGTGGGCTCTTGCTGAATGAAGCTAGGACAGCCACTGATGTTTCTTCATTAGTGACAGTTTTCATGCATCCACATTTTGGCAAATCCAACACTGAACCAGTTTCACGAAACTTAGCAAGCAGTTTGCTAACTGTAGCATGGGAGATGGGTGGTCTCGTAGGGTGTCTTGCATTGAAATCTGCTGCAATGACCCAGTTACTGCGTTCACCAGACATCAACACAATTTCTATCTGCTCCTCACGTGTTAACCTCTCCGACATGTCAATGGCTGTAAACAAAGAGAAACTTGTAAATAACTCATGAAAGAATAAAGTTACGTTAAAACCAAGCACACCATTGTTTTTCTTATGAAATTCCCAATAAGTTGGATGTGTCACATGACCCTCTTCCTATTGAAAAAACAAAAGTTGGATCCAAAATGGCCGACTTCAAAATGGCCACCATGGTCACCACCCATCTTGAAAAGTTTCCCCCCTCACATATACTAATGTGCCACAAACAGGAAGTTAATATCACCAACCATTCCCATTTTATTAAGGTGTATCCATATAAATGGCCCACCCTGTACTATTGTGATTGTGACATCACAAGTCACACAATTCCTGTTGTCACATGGTAGCAACCAAGTTGGCAACCACAAACTAAAGTTCACAGCATAGTAACCATGTAAAAGCAAAATGTTGGCACGTAACAGTAGCCAAATCAAAAGTCAAAAATAATAACAAAATTAAATTCTGCTTAATCCCAAACCCCTAGTTGCACCAAAAACATGTTATTAAACGCAAAATACAGCATGAAATAAAATAAAAACTGTTTAATCATCAAGATAATGTACCGTATATTTAAAAATATTTGTTTCTAGTCGAGTTTGTTTAATAAAAATCTGCTCCATCACGTTCATCACAAGATAAGCCACCACTTTGGAACAATTTATCAGAATAATTGTGTTAAAAAGTATGCACACATTTTAGATTAAGAAACCTTCTTAAATACATTCCATACAACTTATTTTTAAATATTAATTAAGAAATCTTGAAACACGTTTCTTTATCATTGCAGAATTACATTCATTAATTAACAGTAAAAGAATTAGGGGAATCAACAATAAAACGCGAGATTTAAATACCAGTCCTGCATTCACTGCATTGTTAAAATTGTTGTGTAATGACAATGGACATCCTACCGTTTTGAAGCCATGACCTTGTCTAAGGTCACATCTGCCTCATAATTAACAGGCATGTGTTGGCTCCAGGAGCAATCAGGCTCTTTAACCTGCCTCGTTTACTCCTTTCTGCCTGCCTTATTCAGGGATAATGACTTGGTGCATGGCTGCTCTTTGTTTTCACCATTTATCAAATATTGTACACCTACAGTAATTACCCGTACACATGCAATTCAATTAAGTCAACAAGTAATGCTTACCATTTATGCACTGAGCGAAGGTGCCTTGGTGCTTCAGTACACAGATATATCATCTATTGGTGGCACTGGATGTGACATGACATACTGTACTGATGGCTTATGATTTTTGGGAATGTGTTCTTCTCCAAGCATTTGACTTCTGTTTTGATTTTACCTACGAGTAAATTTGGGTGGATGGAGAAGATTGACTTGTTGAAAGTGTCATTTACAAGTAATACATTAAAAACTGCTTTCCTTAATGCTAGGAGAATTAAGAAACAGAGTTGGAATTAAATTCAGCTGCACGTAACTTTGATATAAAAAGAATAACAGAAACCTGACTAAATAATAGAGATGGACAGGAATGTAACATATAGTAGATGGGTACACATTATTTAAGAAAGACTTGCAACACTGAAAAGGTGGGGAAGTCACCATATATGTTAAACAGAATTTAAATTCAAGGCTTCTTTAATTAGATGGTGAGCCATAGCTTACTGAGGATGTTTGGATTTGACTAGAACAGATCTAATGAAATGAGTTTTGCTGTCCTTTGGAGTCGCTTCATTTAAGGTGTAAACTCCTCACCTTTTTTATCTCATTTTTTTATGACGTTATAAGATTGCAGTCAGCAATGAATCAGATAGTTGTAGTGCTTTACAATTGATGAGCAGAATGTTAAGAGCAACAATGTTAAATGAAAAAGGTTCATTAGTAGATTATATTTCAGTATTCTTGTGATTATTGTTCTTATGTGATATCATCTACTCTTGCATTTTGCTATGTACTTGTAATATCACTATTGTACTATCATCTTGTATTGAGGATTACTTGTGTTCTGTTCTATGTATTGTATTCTATTTACCCTTTTTTTTTTTTAAACCCACTGCACAACCAACCTACAGTGCATCCAGAAAGTATTCACAGCACATCACTTTTTCCACATTTTGTTATGTTACATCCTTATTCCAAAATGGATTAAATTAATTTTTTTACTCAGAATTCTACACACAACACCCCATAATGACAACGTGAAAAAAGTTTGAGGTTTTTGTAAATTTATTAAAAATAAAAAAACTGAGAAATCACATGTACTGTTCATACGTATTCACAGCCTTTGCTCAACACTTTGTCGATGCACCTTTGGCAGCAATTACAGCCTCAAATCTTTTTGAATATGATGCCACAAGCTTGGCACACCTATCCTTGGCCAGTTTCTCCCATTCCTCTTTGCAGCACCTCTCAAGCTCCATCAGTTTGGATGGGAAGCGTCGGTGCACAGCCATTTTAAGATCTCTCCAGAGATGTTCAATCGGATTCAAATCTGGGCTCTGGCTGGTCCCCTCAAGGACATTCACAGAGTTGTCCTGAAGCCACTCCTTTCATATCTCTTGGCTGTGTCCTTAGGGTCGCTGTCCTGCTGAAAGATGAACCATTACCCCAGTCTGAGGTCAAGAGTGCTCTGGAGCAGGTTTTCATCCAGGATGTCTCTGTACATTGCTGCAGTCATCTTTCCCTTTATCCTGACTAGTCTCCCAATTCCTGCCACTGAAAAACATCCCCACAGCATGATGCTGCCACCACCATGCTTCACTGTAGGGATGGTATTGGCCTAGTGATGAGCGGTGCCTGGTTTCCACCAAACGTGACGCCTGGCATTCACACCAAAGAGTTTAATCTTTGTCTTAATCTTGTTTCTCATGGTCTGAGAGTTCTCCTCTCTCCACAGAGGACATGTGCAGCTCTGACAGAGTGACCATCGGGTTTTTGTTCACCTCCCTGACTAAAGCCCTTCTCCCCTGATTGCTCAATTTAGATGGCCGGCCAGCTCTAGGAAGAGTCCGGGTGGTTTCAAACTTTTTCCACTTATGGATGATGGAGGCCACTGTGCTCATTGGGACCTTCAAAGCAGCAGAAATTTTTCTATAACCTTCCCCAGATTTATGCCGCGAGACAATCCTGTCTCAGAGGTCTACAGACAATTCCTTTGACTTCATACTTGGTTTGTGCTCTGACATGAACTGTCAACTGTGGGACCTTATATAGACAGGTGTGTGCCTTTCCAAATCATGTCCAATTAACTGAATTTACCACAGGTGGACTCCAAATAAGCTGCAGAAACATCTCAAGGATGATCAGGGGAAACAGGATGCACCTGAGCTCAATTTTGAGCTTCACGGCAAAAGCTGTGAATACTTATGTACATGTGATTTCTCAGTTTTTTTTATTTTTAATAAATTTGCACAAATCTCAAATAAACTTTTTTCACATTATCATTATGGGGTGTTATGTATAGAATTCTGAGGGAAAAAATGAATTTAATCCATTTTGGAATAAGGCTGTAACATAACAAAATGTGGAAAAAGTGATGCGCTGTAAATACTTTCCAGATGCACTGTACCTGGAAAGGGGTCTCTCTTTGAATTACCTTTCCAGAGATTTCTTCCTTTTTTCCCCTCTACAAGGTTTTTTTTTTTTTTTGGGAGTTTTTTCTTGTCTTCTTAGAGAGTCAAGATTGGGGGGCTATCAAAAGACATGGCCTGTTAAAGCCCATTGCTGCACTCCTTGTGTGATTTTGGGCTATAAGAAAATAAATTGTGTTGTATAATAAGCCCTGAGCAGGACAGCATATTTTAGAATTAAGAGAGCTGATGTACTTCAAATTACAGACTGGTAACATCACCTTCCCTTTTTAAAAAAAACTTCCCATACTGTAGCAATCAAAATACTGTATATTAAGATTCCTCAATCCAAAACAACAAGGTTCAAAGAAGCAATGTGCAGAAAGATGAGTGTGAAAATTAGAAGGTCACACTAAAGCTTGATATCATTAAACAAGGAGAGTATCTAGAATCGGGTTGAAATCAGTAACCTTTCACTCAATGGCAGTAGAGTCCATGTACAGCAGGTCTGATGCAACAATAGGCAAGGCAGCCACTGCCTAGGCTGTAATTTAGGCTTGTATGGAGCATTGACCACAACGACAGCTATTATTTACAGTAGATTTGGACTGGTGAGTTGTACATTTAGGACAGAAATAAGTAGCTGTCTGCTAGGCTGTGGATGGCTTGCTGCACAGGCAAAATAGAAACAACACGGCCATGAAGAGTTGTTACGCTGGACAGACAGAAGAAAGAGAATGGTAATTAATGCTTGGCATGAGCTAGCCAACTTCACAAAACGATTTGAACATCATTTGCCCTGCAATGTCTAACTTCATAAGAGCAGAGGGGCCACTATTTCATGTGAGGTAGTCAGCTTAATAGGAAAGGGGAATAAAGATAAATATAAAACAAAAGACTTCACAATTTTCTCTGAGCTCCTACTCAATCCAAAACTCCCAGGTACCTAATACTAAATAAACCAGAGACTTCCAAAATAGATTTTAAATTAAAAAGTTTTTGTACCAAAGTGTTTCTTTCCTTTGTTGAAGTTGTTTCATGATGAGCAATATATTTTCCTGCTTTCATGTCAGAGCAAAGTGGTTCGCAGCATGGCATCGTTCAGCTGTAATTCGATTAATTTATTATTATTCGGTAAACTTTCACTTAAGAGTCTAACACATTTTGTAATAGTTACAAATGAATGCAACATAAATAGAAAATATAATCAGAGAAACGTCATACAATATACTAAAAAAATATATATACAGTATGTGCACTACAGAAGACATTTAGAAATACAGTAGGTTTACCATGTGATAATACATTTGTTCCAAGATGGACCAGGTGTCCACAAGAATACCAAGAGAGGAAAGGAAATGGCAATGACTTCTTCTTCTATTGGCTGCTCCCGTTAAGGGTTGCCACCGCTGATCATCTTCTTCCATATCTTTCTGTCCTCTGCATCTTGTTCTGTTACACCCATCACCTGCATGTCCTCTCTCACCACATCCATAAACCTCCTCTTAGGCCTTCTTCTTTTCCCCTTTCCTGGCAGCTCTATCCTTAACATCATTCTCTCAATATACCCAGCATCTCTCCTCTTCACATGTCCAAACCATCTCAATGACAAAGTAAAAATGGAATTTTAGAACTTTTTGCCAACTTATAAATAAAAATCTGAATACTTAGATGAAGCCCCTTTGGCAGCAATGACTGCCTGAAGCCTTTCTGGGTAGTATGCAACAAGCCTTACACACCTTGATTTGGGGATTTTCTACCATTCTCCTCTGCAGATCTTCTCAAGGCCTGTCAGGTTGAATGGGGACCATCAGTGGAGAGCTGTTTTTAGGACTCTGTAGAGATGTTCAGTTGGGTTCAAGTCTTGGCTTTGGTAGGGCAACTCAAGAACATATACACAGAGTTGACCCTAAGCCAATCCTGTCTTGTGTTTGCTTTGCTTTGTCCTGTTGGAGGTTGAAGCTTCACCCCAGTCTGAGACCCAGAGAGTTGTGGCACAGGCTTTCATTAAAGATGTACTTTTCCTTTTCTCCATTGAGCTTTTCTTCAACCCTGACTACTGTTTCATTGCCTGCTCCTGAAAATCAATCCCACAGCATGATACTGCTACCACCATGCTTCATCGCTGAATGGTATAGTGCAGGTGATGAGCACTGCCTGGTTTCCACCAGATGTGATGCTTAGAATTGAGCTGAACTGTTTCATCTTAGTTTAATCAGATAAAAGAGTCTTCCATCTATCTTGTTTCTCATAATCTGCGAGTCCTTGGGGGTGACTTTTTGCAAACTCCAAGAAGGCTTTCATCTGCTGTTTAACCAGAAACCCCAGATTAGGGGGTATTGCAGTGGTGTCTGCTGTTCTGCAAGTTTCTCCCATCTCCACATTGGCTTTGTGGAGCTCAACCAGAGTGACCATTGGGTTTTTAGTCACCTCTTTCACTAAGGCCCTTCTCCCTTGATGGCTTGGTTTGGCTGGGTAGCCAGCTCTAGGAAGAGTCAGACTTAATCCATTTAAAAAATGCGGACGCCATTGTGCTCTTGGGACTTTCAATGTTTCTGCAGCCTTCCCCAGATTTGTGCTGCAGACAACTCCTTTGACCTCTTGAATTGTTTTTTGCTCTGAAACACATTGTCACATGGAACTGCCTATAGACAGGTGTGTGCCTTTCCTATTAATGTACTGTTGATTGAATTGACCACAGGTGGACTCCAAACAAGACGTAGAAACATCTCAAAGGTAACTAATAGCATGGGACACAGTTGAGCTAAATTTCAACTATAATAGTAAAGGGTCTGAACACTTGTGTCATATGTGATATTTTACGTTTTATTTTTAATAAATTTGCAAAATTTCTTAAAGCCCTGTTTTCACTGTGTGTTGCTTGATGAGGGAAACAAAGTGAATTTAAATGATATTAACAGAAGGCTACAACATAATACAAAATGTGTAAAAAGGGAAGGGGTCTGAATACTTTCTGAAGGCACTGTACAACAGCAAAAGGATGGTTTACAGTATTTAATGCTTCCTTTGGCAGAAATCATTACAAATTTATATTTGAAAACAGCAAACTTCATTTGGTATGGTAGATCAGGAACAGAGCTTAATTGCAAAGGTGGGTGCTCATGATTTTAATTCTTATATTTGAAATAGCACACACCTAGTAACACAACTAAAGAACTCTTTATAAAATTGCTTGATTTATCTTCTTTTTGAATTATAGAGCCGGTAATGATTGTGAGCCGCTGGCGGATGTGATGCATGTGACTGTGGATCAGACATACTGTTTATGCTTCTAAGCTTGTGCTAGACTAACATTTATGTACTGACAGGTTTTTTGACATCTTCTCAGCCACTCTTGTTGTGACTCCTGCTGCATCCCCTGAATAGCCAGATGGACACAGTTATGCGGAGTCTTCCGCTGACATTCTCACTTTGGTATGTTGCTTCTAGTTTAAATGGTCCCTGTACTAATACATGTTGAAGAAGTTTATGCCAACTTAACATTTCAAATTAGCTGGCACACATAACTGCTACCTAATTTTTCCACTTAAATTGTGGAAATTGAATTATTATGTCTTTTTAGCTGGGAACTTCTGAAAGCACTCTGAGCCTGTACTCAGTGAAGAGTTCTATACAAAAGTGAATTGATTTGAATTAAATTGAATTGAATGCTGCAGGTTGTAGAGAAACTGATATCTTGAGATTTGGCGGTCAGACAGCATATCAAATGTAAGGACTGGAGCAATTAGCCACATTCTTTTGGATATATGATGCAAAATTGATATTCTGTGTTAATTGAAACTTGCATGAAGTTGTGCCATGTATTATGTAAGGCTCATCTGTTATACTGTATTTACTTGTCAAGGAGAAACATGTATTTGCATTATGAATATAACTGGGACTTAAAAGTGTAAATATAACCAAACAAACAATTAAGGCCTACTGAGTCTCAGCCATTATTCATAAGCAGTGTCTGCTAAAAACTACTGAACTTTCCACTTCCTCAAGCAGCGGTCTCCCCTTTTTGTTCTTGTGTTTTTAAGTTACTTATTGTTAGTTTATTACAAAATGTTATGAATTTCAGCCATCAAATCCATTTTCTTTTGAGACACTAATGGTGATTACAGCATATCCACAAAAATGGTATGAAGTAGTGGCTATGAAGGTCAGTTTGTTGTGGAAAATCTGAGCCACAATCTAGCAGCGGAACTATTCCCGTTTTGCACATTATGCTACCAGGATAGGCCACAGTCCTGTTGGAGTAACTATGCCAAATAAATGATTGATTTCACAGTCAGTCTTTGGGTGCCTGAGAATTAGTCCAGATATTCATCAGTTATAATGTAGCTTATACTTTATTACTGCGTTCACATTTCCAGGATGAAGTGACTCAAATACCATTTTTTGCCTTAATGTGACACAAATCTGATGTCTTCAGAGCTGTGTGGACACAGAAATTTGATCTTTTCAAATCAGATTTCAGTCACTTTTATATATGGGCCTAGATCAAATACTGTACATATCATGGTCATGTGACATGAATGAGAATGGCCAGATCAGAATTCATGTGATTTTATACCTACAGTATGTGCATGGGCCGAGTATTGTCATCATCAGTGCAGCAAAACAACAATGGAGGAGAGCTACAGCTATGGCAAAAGTCATGGTCCCACATATCTCTTGGTGCACCAGTGCCAGTAATATAGCTGCCAAAACAGCATGAGCTAGCTGTCTGGCTTTTTCTTGCCATCTTGACCTAATCATGTACAGCTGGCATACTGTCTGCCCTTCTTCAGAGCAAAATTCCATGCATACAGTAGCTACTAGGGCATCCATTTTGTTGGTTTTAATACCGCAAATTGTCTCAGAAATATATTGTTTTGTTTATGACACAGTTGACTCATGAACAAACATATTAACGTGCACATGTATGCTGTTTCAGAAGACAGATGCGTTCACACCACAGTTACATACAGGTCACTTAAACTTATGAATTTGAACTGACAAAATGGACAAATCCTATTTAAGCAAAATATCAGAATTAAGTAATGAGGCTTGTACCGTGAACGTAGCATGTGAAATGGGATCAGAATGGGGCTCATAGCCTTGTCTTGGGTGTTTGGCAAATCCAGAATAGTAATATTATTAAACTAGGGGTTTCACCCCTTGTTTGCTTTGCTCGCCAACCCCTTCCTCAACGCCAACCCCGCCAGCGGCCGCTTCCTCGAAACCCATCGTAAATGGTGATACAATGGTAAACAAATACATTTTTTTTTTTAAAACTGTGATGCAATGGGAAACAAATACATTTTTTTTAAAACTGTGATGCAATGGGAAACAAATACATTTTTTAACTTCTCTTTACTCGAGCAGCTGCTTGCATGCTGCTGCTGCCCTCACACGTGATCTGCAATTCACTCGCCAAACCCACCGTTGTGAAGAGGGTGTCTGAGCGCACCCCAGGGAGACACGGCTGCTTCTCCTAAACCCCTCTTAAATGGTGATACATTGGGAAACAAGTAACAGGTGTTCTTTTCACCTCCACTTTGCTCGAGAAGCTGTTGGCTTGCTGCTGCTGCGTGCCGCGTGATTTGCATTTTGTGCAGAGCTTCGAACGTTTAACAGCCTGTACCAAACCTGAATATTCGATCTCTTTTCACTGTTCCGTTATTTCCCCGAGTAATATTTTTAGTTTGTTTGTGCTAATGTGATCTTTACTCTCATGTTTTGAGACTTTTGAATTTTCCATTATCTCTAACCTGCTCTGCATGTGTATCATGGGACTTGTGTGTGAAGGTTTTAAGTATGATGTGACTTGTCCATCTCGCAGGAAGTGAAAGTGTCTCTGTCTCTCTCTCTGTCTTCAAAAGATCTCTCTTCAAAAGATCACGTCTCGTCACTGGGAAAAAGTCTCGTCTCATCTCATCGCAAGTTTTTTGTATGATAGAGAGAAAGGTAAAACAAATTACAACCATAATAATAATAACTAACTGCATTTTGCATGTTTTCCACTAAGACCAGAATCCAAGAATGACATTGACTAGGGTTGCCATATTGCTAAAACATGTATAGCCCAATGAGAAGTAGAATGACAAACCAGAAATGGAGCGGTGTCAGAGCAGGATGGTTAGGTACATACCATCAGCACCCGAGTGGAGAGCTGGGTATCCCCTCTGAGATATTACAGAGTGATAGAATGGGTATATACCATCACATAACGGGGTAGGGGTGATTTTACAATGGTAAAGAACATCTACAAGTGTGAATAGCAGGAGATGGGGTACCAGATGGATGAAAAACATGGTCAAAATTTGTTGGAAGGGGTTTAAAATAGCCCAAAATACTGCGTTGTTTTTAAAAAAGTGCTAAAAAATGCACCCTGTGAATGCTCATTTTTTTTCCCTTAGACAACAATCAACAAATAACCCAACTAAGCAAGAATACCGCAGACTGGCCCAACCCTTAGGCTGACTGCCTTACGTGAGATGTTTCACCATTTCAAACAAGAACAGTAAAGAGGTCTAACTTTGAACACTCAGGTAGCAAAATAACCAACATATATTTGAATTTGTATAAACATTACTACTAGTATAGTAAGTTTTTTGTGACCTGTGCCATCATTTTTGTTTTTTTTTTTTTTTTTTTTGTTTTTTTTGTAACTGTCATTTAACTTTTTTAATGTTTTTTGCCATGCTTGGTTTCAGCCAACTTTTTTATATGTGCCTCTCCACACAAATTCTTTCAAGATCAACATCTCTAACTCACATGCAATAAAGCTGTTATGATCAGGCTTTCTTTCTTAAGTATTCCTTGGCCTTCAAAAATTATTTACGTATAGTTCCTGGAGTTTTGAAAGTCAAGGAGTCTATTGGAAGTATTTTTTGTTCCCACGTGTTTTTGCCTTTGTTAAATATAATTCATGTTCTCTTATAGTTCTGTTTTGCTTTTCTTCTGGGATCCACCATTCTGGGATAGTTTTGCTGATGTTTGCTATGTCGTTGTTATTCTTGACGAATGGGAGTGTGTGACATGTGGCATCATTACCATGTATGGCTGCCAGGGGGCACACCAGCTCCCTAAACCCAACGCAGACAGACAGACAAACACCAGGAATAAGTCCAGCAGCACACACGTTTTATTTACCGTATCTTTCCTTTCGTTCCCCCGACAGCAAGCATAGTACAATGAAGCACAATATACAGCACACAATTCTTTTTTTGCTCCTCTCTCTTGTCCTTCACCTCCACTCCTCCTCTAGCAAGCTTTGTCCACCTTCCACCCGACTCTGGCTCCCTGAAGTGAGGCAGGCAGCTACTTTTGATTTAGACACCCCGTAAGTGTTTCCACCTATGTGGTCTGACAGCAGGTCCGGGTGGGTGGAAACCACATGATGCAGGACTCTTCGGTCCTTGCAGCATACCCTGGTGGCACCCACAGCACCCAACAGGGCTGAGTTAAAGGACTGCAAGTCCCATGATGCTCTTTGGGAATCTGGGGAACCCCTGCAACCCAGGGGGCTGCCATCTACTGTTCTGGGGAAGGTAGTGCCCTAAAGAAGCTGCCTTCCCCCATCGTTCAGTCCCCTGAGCATCCCGGCTGGTTTAAGAACACTGGCTGTTCATCACACACGATAGCATAAAGGACGGCAGTTTACATTTCCTTATTATTTAAGACTAACGAATAACATTTAGTTTCTTTATTATTGATACTTGAGTAGTTACTGGTTACAACATTTTCTGCCCTTCGACTTCACATTACGTCTTGCACATTTTTTATTGGTTCTGGTTACATGTTTTTTTATTTTACAACTTACGGCTGTGTTTGCTGACCCTGTTTCTGGCTAAACACCCTGATCTTTGTTTATTTAAATATTGCACACAGTGTGGCATAGTGGTTAGGTCTTAGAACTTAGGAATTCAGAACCTTAGGTTGTAGGTTAAAATCCTGCAAGTGACACGGTGTGATCATGAGTAAGTCACTTCACTTGCCTGAATTAAGAAAAGAAGAAAAAAAAAGAAATGTAAACAATAATATCACATACTGTATATTGTAAGTTGGCTTGGATAAAAGCATCAGCCAAATAAATAAATCTCTCTATTATAATAAAAAACTCGCTCAAACAACAGATATGACTAAAGCTGGCTTTCCTGATTATCGCTGAAGAGATAATCATCACGAACAACACAGTTATCACGGAAAGAAAGATTGTAAAATTGTGATGCTCGATACTGCAATGGTTGTACCATATAACCTGTATTTGCTCAAACGATTCGATTGTCATATTAATGTTGAGTATTGTGCATCGGTTATGAGTATTAAGTACATTCATATAGGGCACGATAGAGTATGTGTAACTTTATCGAAAGAACAGTCTCAGGACGAAGATCAAGCATATTTAGATACTCGGTATGTCAGTTCAATGGAAAGCGGGTGGTATTTAATGGAATTGCCAATGCACAGTCGAAGTCATTCTGTTGAATTATTACCGATTCATTTACCAGGTCAGAATATGATTCAGTTTAAAGTGGGCAAAGAAGCAGAAGCTTTAGATGTAGCAAAAAATAGAAATACAAAATTATTGGCTTATTTTGAACTTAATAAAACAGATGTAAATACAAAAGCATATACGTATGCGCAAATTCCTCAGCATTACACATGGCAGAAACAAAAAAGAGTGTGGCATCCAAGAAAAATTAATTGCAAAACTGCTGCTCGATTAAATATTGTATCACCAAAAGATATTGAACGGTTTCATTTAAAGTTGTTGTTATGTGATGTGAAAGGATCAACATCATATAAAGATGTTCTAACTATAGATGGAACTAAGTACGGTACATTTGAAGAAACAGCACGAGCAGCTGGGTTATGTAAATCAGACGGCTATATGTTTGAAACGATGTCTGATGCCGCTTCTGTAATGATGCCTGACAAACTAAGACACTTCTTCGAGGACTTAATTATGACGGGTGAAGTTGATGCTTTACAATTATGGGAAGCGTTCAAAGGAACATTATCTGAAAAGTCGAATGAACAAATGGCTCTTTCAATCATCAAATAAATGTTAGAAGCAGAAGATTTAACGATACAGCAATTAGGACTTCCAGAAGAAATAGACGAGTCAGAGGTAAAGGAGGAGATAACAGCAGACGAAAATCTAACAGTGGAAGACCATAAAAAATTATATCAGAAAAGTTAATTCCAAATATTATTTTTACTGAAGTTTTAAAGTAAAAGTTAACATAATGCACACGTAACAATTCCCATGAAAAAAACAATCTCTTTAAATTGTATTTCCGGAAAAACAAATCCGGGGGTTTGCGAGCAAAGCGAACTGGGGTCAAAGCCCCCTAGTAATAATAATAATAAAACATTGGTCTTCTCTGAATTCTCATCAGTTGCCATCTCCTGGTTTCATTCTATGTCTCTCAAAACTGATGTCGCCCTGTGTAAGCAGTACAAATTGTTGCACTGTTTTATCAAGTGTGCCAAGTACTCAGTTTTACATGATGTTAAGGGATTAATGCACAAAGTAAAATAAACCCAAACAACTAAAGCAAGCATGTTATAAACAAAAGGGCACTGAAAGATGTCAGAGTCAATGCTGGTCTATGTACTGAGAAGGAGTCAACTGTGCAAGAGTTCATAGTTGGTTCTGGGAGCTTACAGAAAAATGTAAAGGAAACGAAGCAAGGTTAAATATTAACCTTCTGTAATGTACAGTATATACAAATGATCCACGTCTGAGCAGAAAAGCAATCTTGCATTTCTTTACTTATTACGTTACAGTATATTTGATACATCTGAGGAAAACAAAAAAAAGAAAAGAAAAGAAAGATCCTTGCTCGTGTTTCCAGATTATTTTTTAGACAGGTAGTCCATAAACTGACATTACTACTATATGTTAACTGAAGTTCAGTGAAGTTATTTGAAAGGAATCCTCCCTCATCATGCTTAATGCTACTGACAGACAACTCCAAAAGCTCTTGATTTGACTCCCACATTAGACATTGTCTGTATGGAGTTCATATGATCTCCTCATGTTTGTATTGTTCTTTCTCTACAGACTCAGATTTCCCAGTAGCATTTGGCAGCTCAAAATTGGTGTACTATGTGAAGAAGTGGTGTCCCATCCAGAGGGGATGCCTGCCTTGCACCTGGTGACGATAGGATGGGTACCAGCCTGCTGTGATCCTAAACCAAATTAAGCATATCAGATAATGAATGAGTGAATTAATGAATGGATGGTTAGACGTGTTATTGTTCTATTTAGCAGCATTAAAAATTATATCCTTTAGGCTGATGCACTTGTGTAACTATGTTTTAAAGGATGGTTTGCTACCAAATGGTTGAAAAGCCTTTCTCAGAAGATGAACAGTTGGCATTCTTGTATTCATTTTATAATTCAACATTTGTCATGCTTAGGCTTTAAAGAAAGCCCTCTGTGATCAAGTGGAGGTTATCAGCCTATAACCACAACCTGACAATATTAGTCTTCCCAAGCCTGAATTATGCTTTCATTTTAGATGCACTTTGAGGTCACTAAGGTCATAAATTCTTTTTAAAGTCACAGGACCCATCAATAACAGTTGATCTCTCAGCTTAGCCATCTTTACTCTTTTGACATCTAATATCATTTGCTCCCGAGCCTGTGTATTGCTGTCCCGATGAGTCACTGACTTATATGATTGCAATTTATAGTAGCTACTCTTTTTCTAGGTGCAGCACATTTTAGGCCATTGTCCTCAAACATCATTAAATATAATAATGACCATTTAAAAATGAACTAGAGGGCTTTCTCTGTATGTTTTAGTGTGCATACATAACCCTCCTTTTATTATTCATACTGCTTCATCCACTTGTCTCCTACAGATTCTACAATACCAAACACGGAACATGAATACAGCATGATACTAATTCAGTATATGTAGAGCTTTGAAATCCCTGGGAACATTTGTCGTTTTGTTGTTGTTGTTTTTTAAATCAAATCAAATAAATGTGCATGTGCAATTATTATTTGTACTGCATTCAGGAACTATTCAGAGCCCTTTACTTTTTGTACACTTTAATGTGTTGTACATTTAATTTTTAATGGATTCAATTGCCATTTTTGCCTATGAATCTGCACTCAATTACCCATAATAAAAAAATGAAAATGTCTTTTCAGACACATTTGCAAATTTGTTAAAAATCAAAAACTGAAATGACTCATTCATGTAGGTATTCAGACACTTATTTCAGTACTTTGTAGAAGCCAATTTGGCAGCTTTGAGTCCTCTTGGGTAAATCTCTACACCAGGATTTGGGCAGTTGTTCCTGTCAGATCCTATCAAACTCCATTATTTGAATGACAAGCATCTGTAAACTGCCATCTTGATGTTTCTCCACAGATATTCTGTTGGAGTTTAAGTGTGGGCTTTGGGTGGGACACTCAAGTACAGTCGAATACTTGTCCTAAAGCCGGCATTGCCATGGTTGTATAGCTCAGATCATTGTTGTGCTGAAAGGTGAAACGCCACCCTAGTCCGAGGTTACATGCACTCTGTAGCAGGTTTTCTTCAAGGATTTTCTGTGTACAGTATCTGGTTGCATTCATCCTTTCCTCAATTCTGAACATTCACTTTGTTCCTGTCGGTCAGAAGCACCCCTGCAGCATGAAGTGGCCACCACCATGCTTCACCGTAGGGATGGTATAATTCAGGTGATGAGCACTGCACATTCTTCACCAGACATCGTGCTTAGAGTTCTGCCCAAAGAGTTCAATAGTTGTTACGACAGACCAACGAATCAGTTTCCACATGCTGTCAGAATCCAAGCAGACAGTCATATGCCCTTTATTCAAGTGTGGCTTCTGTCTAGCCACTTTACCATAAACACTTGATTGATGCAGTGCTGCTGAAATGTTTGTCTGTCTGACAGGTTCTCCTATTTCAGCAGAGGACTTTGGACTTTGGAATCTCTGTTAGAGTGACCATTGTGTTCTTGTTCACCTCCCTGATCAAGACCCTTCTTGATAAATTACTCAGTTTGGCTGGATGTTCAACTGTAAGAACTTCTTCCATTTCAAAATTATTGACTCCACTGTGCTAATAGGAACACTCAAAGCTTTAGAAATGGTTTTATATCCTTGCCCTGAGGTCTGCTGAAGGTTCTTTGAACTTTGTGGAATTTGTTTTCTCCTGACATGCATTCTGAATTATAGAACCTTCCATACACAGCTGTGTGAATTTCTAAATAATGACCAGTCAATTCAATTTGCCACAGGTGGATTCCATTCAAAATCTAGACGCATGTCAGGGATTATTAAAATTAACAGGATGCACTTGACCACTATTTGGAGTACCAAAGCAAAGGGTCTTTATACTTAACTAGACATTAAGCCCGTTACAATAATGGGCGCTAGAACAGTAGTGTATAAACATTAGTAGGAACAGTCTATATTAAATGGCAAGGGACCCTGACCTCATTCTGTTTCTTGTCTTAATTTTTTTTTTTTTTTGTCAAAAGTATTTTTGCAAGAAGCTTAAAGTAAAATAATAATAAAAATAAAATAGAAACGTATGACAATACAGTAAGTGTAATTAATATTGCCTTAGTGTAAACCTTTGTAACAATCTGTATGTAATACACAAAATCTGAAGAAGATATTTAGGAAAAATCTTCTATAAAATTTCATTATAGACAACATTTCTTGTAAATATTCTGTCTGAGTTTGGCAACAGTTTGCCTTGTTCATGAATCTCTACAACCTTGACAACAACATCTGGAAAACTTCTAACTCTTGATAATGCAACATATAACTGACTGTGGCTGAATACTGGTTCTAGCAAGTAAATGCCAACTTTTGTAAGGTTTGCTCTTCTGAGTCTCTCTCTTTTAGCGTTTTTCTGACGCTCGTTTTCTTTTTCTTCAATCGATCTATTTGTTTGTATTTTTTTTTTTTTTTTTTTGTCTTTCAGCTTTTCTTTTGTTGATTTTTACTTGTTGAGCTGACCGATCTTCCAGGAGATGATGCTTATATAGGATTTGATTATCTGTATCTTTTGTCCTACTTGACGTGTCCTTTTTTTTTTGGGTGGCATGTTGTTAGTAGATATGTCTGTAATATTTTCTCTTACAGTAATACTGGCTGGTATGTGGCTGTAATATGCGCCAGTGTTTTGTGTGCCTTTAAATTTCTCTCGCAGTAGTACTGGTTTTGTATTTCCGTAAAATGCAATGTAATTTTCTCTGACAGTAATTCTGGCTTTGATGTCCATAATATGACTTTAATTTTCTGTCACAACAGTGGGAAATCAGCAGTGTCCCCAGCAACTGATGTAATGTGTGGCGTGCAGTTGATAATCGTGACTGTGTCGTCTCCCCAGCAAGTATTTTAATCTGTGCTGGCGTGTAGCTGATTATTGTACGTGTGGCGTCTCCCCAGCAACGGATTTTATGTGCGCGGCCGCGACTACCTAATCAGCAATCTCTCCAGCAATGATGTCTTTTATTTGCTTATCATGCGCTGCTGCGGCAAGGCCGTTCACTGTGTGCCCAGCTTCCAGCGTGTGTGCTTTATTTGCTTATTGTTCGCTGCCACGGATAGGCCATTCACTGTGTGCCCAGCTTCGAGTGTGTGTGTGCGACCAAGGTGCTGTGCACATGGGCAGGGCACGGTGCGATGTGCGTTGCGGCCCCGCGCATGCACACTTCAGCAGAAGACACACACACACGGACACCTGGACGCACACAGGGCTTTTATTAAAGCGGATAAGTGAGTGATTTCAGTTTTTAATTTTTAATAAATCTGCAAATCTTTATGAAGTCACGTTTTCACTCTGCCATTTAGGGTTATTGAGAGTCAATTGACTGGCAAAAATGTATCCATTTCAAATTCAATTTACAACAAAATACAGTGTGCAGAAAGTTAAGGGAGATGGATACTTTTTGAATCCACTGTACTAATTGAATTTAATTTCTTTGGAAGAAAATAAAATATATCATGTTTCGGTGCGTTTTCAATCAGTACTTAGTAATGCCACCCTTAGGGAGAAGCCACTGCCTCCAAATGTTTGTTGTAGCCAGTAATCAAATCCATCCTTCTATTTTTGCTTTAGGAATTTTTTTTGTCACTCTTCCATGCATAACACTTCTAAATCAAGAATATTCTTAAGTTGTCTTGTGTGCTGAGAATGTGTGAGATTTACCCTCTGATTCAAGTCTGGCGACTGTGGAGGCCATTTCAGAGTCATAAGCTTTTGCCTCCCGAACTTGTTCATAGTTGATTTTCAGGTATGATCTGGATTATTCTCTCATAAATTTAAACTTCCTTTCTGCTTAGTCTCTTCATTGACTATAAGCCATTAGTTTCAAGGATTTGTTGACACTTACTAAAATTCATTCTTACCTCTACCTACACAGAATTTTCTATGCCACTGGCTGCCACACTGCCCCGATGCATAGTAGATCCACCCCATAATTAACAGTTGGCAAGGTATTCTTTTCTTTACATTTTCCTCTAAGCGTAATAATGGTGATTGTAACCAAAGAGTTCAGACTTCTGTAAGCACTGCATTTCATACTTCAGACATTGAATTTTGTGATGAGCTTGCAGGAGGACTTCTTCCACCAATTCCTCCATGAAGTCTTGCTTTGGTTTACATACCTGACCAGTCTATGAGCAGTGACTTCAGAGGTTTTTCTTGGTCTTCCAGATCCTGCCTTAACTTAACAAGTCCCTTTTTTCTTATTGACATTTTTATGTCATGGAAATTGCAAGCACGAAATGTTTAGATATCATTTTGTAGGTTTCACTTACTTTCTACAGTTTCAACCAAATGCGTTTGTGGCCTTCCACTATTTTAATAAGTGACAATTTCTATGAAGTAAGTTTAACTGACAAAATCAATTGACATTCATTCTTTATTCCATAGTATCAACACTTTTCTTTTGATATAGAACTTAACATATTATTTAAAAAAATAAAACAAATGAAAATAGCGGACAAAATTATTGGGATTCTTTACACATAGGCTATTTTCAGAGTATCTAGCGATGGGTGCCTAACAGGTAAAACTAACGCCATTGCTATGTTACGACCAGCATCAGCAGTTCTCAAAAGAGATCCCAACAAAACCCCTGGAACAACAATTGGTGGTAATTCTCCACAGTATGTTGCAGTTCCCCTAGAAGGACCACCTGTGGGATCATGGTCGTTAGTGATTCTGTGTCTTGATGACACAGAAAGGCAAAATTTGGTTGTGAGAAAAAAAAAATTAAGATCCACTAACCTAATATTTTGTAACTCAAAAACAAATATGAGGGTATAACTGCAATCAAGGGATTTCTGTAGCTCTGAATGTGAAATTTGGCTGACTCTTCTTGAGTTAACTGCTCTGGTTCTTCTAGGTTTGATAGATAGCTTGTCCCAACTGTGAATTTGAGGTGTATCTACAAATACTCAGCTGCATTCAGTCCAAGACTAATAATAGGTCATTTCAGAACATTCCAGTGTTTTCAGACTTTTTTGGGTGGTCATCAAGGTCTATTTTGGGTTGTTATTTTGACAGAGGTTCAATGACCTGCAACTGAAACAGAGCTTTCTGACCCTAGGCAATATGCTTTGGTTCAGAATTTCTACATCTATATATTTATAATCTATACACACACATATATATATATATATATATATATATATATATATATATATATATATATATATATATATATATATATATATATATATATATTGTGCTCAGAGGATAGAATAGCGGAGCTGTTTCTCTTTAATAAACAAAACAAAGAAAACTTGTGCATAATGTTGCAACAGAAAAGACCCCTTGAAACAGACCAACAAATAAAGGGTTGTAAGGAGCAGGAAGCACAGATAATGTGTTGGAGGCTTCTCCAGATTGGGTTCAAGTTCCAAACTTAGATACCATTTTCTGGGACCACCCGGTTTTATAGAGTCCTGACCGGAAGGGTTGGGGCCAACTGTGGTCACTACAGCTGGAGGTAGTTGCCCTCAATGAGTGGCTTGTTGGAGCTGTAGGTGGAAAAGGGCAGACAATTAATGTGAGCATCCACCACCATAATCCACCCCAATCCACCCCATCCATCCCAGAGTGGTACCAGTTACCTCAGCAAAGCCAGGAATCTGCTCTCCAGGTACACATGAATGACAATATATATTTATAATCTTCTGATTTTATTGTGTCCTGCACATATCCAAGGTACCAACTGCCATTTGCAATACAGCAACCCCAAAACATTAATGAGCCTTCTCCATGTTTCACAGTTGGGATTGTGTTTTTTTTCCTTTGGAAGCATTGTTCTGTCTTCTGTGAGCATAGAGTTGTAGTAACTTACGAAAAATCTCTAATTTAGTTTTGTCTGTCCAAAGGATATTCTCCTTGTAGGACTGTGACTTGTGAACATGCATTTTAGCACACACATTTTAGCAGTTGGGCTTTTTTTCTGTTTTTCTTTCATAAATACATTCTTCCTGGGTCTTCCACCATGGAACCAACCCACTTAGCTTCAAATAGTGCAGAAGGTGCAACTTGAAACTGTTGTACCTTGATCATGGAGATCAACCTGAATCTGTCTTGATATTTTTCTTGTTTTTTTCCTTCTATTTACCCTTGGGTCAATTTTCATTTTCATTATGTTCTGAAGGGCATGTAGGTATTTAGCTGTGCTCTATGGCGGTTCTGTGAGACTGGGTTCAAATCCCACCCCAGTTTGCATGTAGCACCAGTGGGCAGTACTGCCAAAATTCCACATAACAGTATAATGGAAAATTTTGAACATTTTGGTGGATACCAGTGCAATGTATTTGTAGATTGAAATATGTATTTTGACAGCAGATGTATTAATGCTTTTATTGTGTACACTGACATGCCTTTTATCTGATGGAACACTTGTTAATGTTCTGCTGCTCAAACTGATTTGATAATAGGTGTCCACATCTCTTTAACTGATAGAAATATGTCTTTCTCACTCAGTTACTCACTCACAATGGTGCTGCCACCAAGAAAACACACCACAAGACATGGCTTTTCCCTTTCCATTTTTTCGTTTTGCATCAATTCACCTATCATGCTGAACCTCTAATTGCTTTGGCCAGTTCTATTAAAATGGTAGGCTCACTTGTTACTTGCAGTTCACACACAAACCCATACACAAAGACATTACCTCTAAGAAAATAATACACCAACGTAATTTAATTGTGCACGTACAGATTAGCCTGTTTTGTGATAGAACATGTTTTATAAATTTTCTACTAATATTTAACATACCAGTGAAACATTTTTTTGAAATCCATACCATGGAATGAGTTATACCCAGTGTACAAGGTCAGGTTTATTGCCCATAGTTTGTAGGCGGCACATTGTGTTTTTTTTTCCTCTCTGTGGCTACCCTATCTTTTGTTATCCTAAAGGCGTAATTGCATGGTGTATGACGTGTGCGATAATCTAGCACCCCAGCCAGGACCAGTTCCAGGGTTATTCCAGTTGCTGCTATAATATCCTCTTGCTCTCTTTGACCTTAAATATTGGATTAAATATGTTCAGAATAAGGATGTAATTTTGCTAAAAAAATTGAAAAGTGCTTATAAAGGACATCTGTACACATATGCTTCTTTAAAAATAATAATAATAATCTGTGCTCTTCTGTGCAGTTATTTAGGCCAAAGCTGTTTACTGTACTTCACTTCTCTGTAATAATTAAAATTAAGTTATGTTACATAATATGGTTAAAACGTATTTTATACAAGTGTCAACTTGTACTAGTGAGTTTAAATAAATCAGGAACCAGCCCCGGATAAGATACCAATCCATCATTTGACACGCACACAGAGCGGTTCAGTTTTGAATGTAAGAGTAGAGCAGAGAACTTGGAAAAACCCACAAGAACATGGGAAAAGCGTGCAAACTACACAGAGTTAGGATTTAAACCCAAGAACATGCAGTGATGAAGCACCTGCACTAAACTCCATGTTCTGTTTTATTGCTTTTGATTTTGTTAACAACTGTTATGACATGCTACCACATTGGAACTGTCCTTCAAAGTCCTGGAATGTTAACTAGACTTCATATTTTTTGTTTTGTAGTAGAACATGCCGTTTACTAAGTATATTTTTGTTGCCCTTCCTCTGCAAATTTGAAATTTCTTTACTTTTCCCTTGAATTTTCAAGTGATATCCATCCTTGTCTGATTATTGAGGTTATCTTGGCTTCCAATCTGTACAAAGTCGAAATGATTTATAAAAAGCAGAGAAGTAGAGCTAGGTGACCTTATAAATATGCCGTGTCAGTACTTGTCAGTCTATGTAATCTGTGTCTGCTGTTTCACTCCACAGGAGTATTTTGACAGCCTTACTTCAATTTATCTACAGCTTTGCTGTACTTTGAATCACCTAATAAATATTTGATTTTATTTATCTCGTTTTTTTCAATTTCCGCTCATCGTATTTTCCATCTAAAGCTGCTTCATCCTGAGCAGGGGCACAGAGCCAGCGCGTGTCCTCATAGAATTTGGACTCAGTGTGAGACTACAAGTCGACAACTAAGACAGCTTTCCTCTAATCTAGACTGCATGACTCCAAAGAACTCCAGCTGACATGACAACCATTAGAATAAAATTGTGCACTTGTTACTTACTTGGTAAATACAATGCCTGTTCCTGCTTTGTACATCTTAATTTCGAGTTAATAAAGTCCTTTTCCTTTTTTTCATTAGGAGAGTGCATCATTTACCCTTTTGACCCTGATTCTCTCAAAGTGTCATGACTAGCGTCTACATAATTTCATGTGGCTTAATGTTTTATACACAGCGAGAGTGTCTTCCTTGCAGCCTTTGTATGTGACTTGCCATCAAAAGGTCTTCCATTTCCATGTGTCAGAAAGGAGCACTGCCTTAGTACAAGTGCTTCGGGCGGTTTTGTGCATTGTTAAGCACAATGTTTTTTCTCAGCATTATCAGGCTGAGAAAATAATGCCCCTGTCTAAATGTCAGCCTAGGCGCTGCTGCATGCAGCGGGTTTGTTTTATTTATTTATTTAATTTTTTTTTTGTTTTCTCCTATTGTGTTGTAGAAGGTTACTGGCTGGCTGGTTAATTATCTGTGACAAATGATTGTGAAGTTCCAGAGTGCCTTGAGGGGTTCTTGTCATCGTTAGAAACAGATGAGTCAGAAGGAACCTGGTAACAAAAGAGCTGAGGAAAGCAAGAGAGAAGGTGAACGTGCGCTACTCTCTTTGCTATATCTGTTAAGAAGTGAAGTTAAAATATGCTCTAGAGTGAATGATCTAGAAGTGTTTGAACCGTAGATTCATCAAAGCTGTTATTATTGATGTACAATGTGATGTGACCGTACTTTTAAGTAAGCACACTCAAATGAAACAACGGCACAACATGTCTGACACAGTGTGGATAGAAGTAACCTATTACTGTACAACATTTATGCTTAAATGTATTTTTCCTTCTTTAAATTAATTGAGTATGTGTATTACCTATTAAACTTTTTGAAATCATTTTATTTTAGATATAATGGCACACTTTTCATATTTACAACCTCAGAGTGCCAAATGGATTTGTAAAGTGATTCATCCTATCCTTCCTTCTATGCGCACTGTGCAGTTTAGGGACATGGGAGTTAGAGCCTGTCAGGTACAAAGCAGGAAAGCAACCTTGGCCATGGTGCCAACTCATTACATAGCACACTCAGGTGGCACCCACCGTTGGTCACTTGTCATCATAAGCTGCATGGAAAACTGGAGGAAAAAAGATGCACAGATTGGAGGATAACCTGTAAGGTATGAGCCACCATCAGTGATAACCTGAAGAAGGAATGACACAGCCTGGCTGTTTTCAAACTAGCTCACCAATTTCTTTACTACCTCAGATAAAAAAAAAATACAAAATACGAGGGACGTTCAAAAAGCTTCCGAACTCTATTTATTAAGAATTTCAAAAACAAATTACATCACCTTTCTACATAGTCACCTTCGTTTGTGATGCAATTTTCCCAGCGCCGTACCAACTTTTTAATGCCCAATTACTACTCTTCCCGCCTTTGCCGTTTCCAACGAAAATATAAAAGTGCAGAAACCTTTTGAACGTTCCTTTGTAGCTTCTACAGGTGCACAGTGGAGTCTGTCCTCACTGTCTCCATAATATTCTGATCGAGCACCAGCTTAGTTGAGGACCACAGTATAGAGTGGGGAAATCAGCTGAATATCTAAAGAAAGAATGCGTAAATCACACAAACTGTGCGCAACATATTTTTATTTAATACTCAGATGATCTGGAATTTCATGGTGTTGACCTTTTATATCCTCGTGTTGATGATGACGCACATCGCATACTCCCAGTTGGTACTCATGGCAACCAGACAACACAGAGTGGGCAAGATGCCTTTGAAAAGAAATGAAAAAATAAGTGTCTTTAATCTCAAAAATATTTTTAAAGTGCAAATTTAGATCCATCACTGTTTAAAATGTTTAGAACAGAAAAGACAATTCAAACAAGGTCAAAAAAATTCAAAAAGAAGCTAAGCCATAACATTGGTGGTATCTACTGTTATGGATATGCAGTGGGACAATGAGGTTGTTAAAAGCCTCCGCTATTCTGTTAACGATTGTCTCTTCTGCATTCTGGCAAATGCTACCAGACTATTAGAACCCACCATACTAGTTTCTGGACCAGACTGTGCCCACAGGCCATATGGTTTCTCAGCAGGTATTCATACTGGCAGCAGCATAGGTATTTGTTGTACTGTGTGTGCATTATCAAATAAGTCTGAATGTAATATAAATGTGGTTCATCCTGAATATACTGTTGCAACGACATGGGCATTTGAAATGTGCTTTGAAAGAAGAACAGAAGCGTTATATGCACACTGATGAAATAATCTAAAGGTTTAAAAACACAGCACTGATTTGTGTCAGCTCTGGAACTTTAACACTAAATAAAATGTTGTAAGCTGTGTCACAAATTGATATACTGTAGACACCAGGGAGTCAAGGTGATGGTGGGTGTCCCAAATAACAAATATGACACGGGGATCCAGCAGATCCCCGTGACCCTGTAGTTAGGATATAGCGAGTTGGATAATGGATGGATGGATGCAGCATTAATAATGTGACAGAGGAATCAAAGAATATAAGCTCATCAAATAAAAAAGAATTACTCCATTTTAAAAACAAATGCCCAATATTAGATACTAGGAGAATCTAACAATCAGGCCTTTGTTAACGGAATTTAACTATTACTTTTTATTAAGTACTTAATGCATTTTATTATAGTGTGTGGAACTTGAACCCCGACAGACACGACACCAGATGTCCACAAAGACAGCACAAACACAGTGCCCAAAGACTCACAGTCCTTTTCCACTCCTTTCTCTTCCTTCTCTTCTGCCGCCTCCACTCCTCCCATCGCAAGTTCCGTCCTCTGCCTCCCGATTCCTGGCTCCTCGAATGCAGTGAGGCGGCCTCTTTTATACTTCCAGTTGTGGCAGAAGTGCCGCATTCCAAGGCTCCATGATTCTTCGGGTGCCCCCTGGCGGTGGCCATGGGCCCCAACAGGGATGAGCCTCTACGCTCTGATCCCATGGCCCCAATGCAGACCAGGGTGGTTGCCCTCTCATGGCCCAGGGGAGGTATTGTCCCTCTCCCGGTCCTTCCAGGCGTCCCGGCTGACAGGATCCCCAGCCATCCGCCACATTTGCTAGATTACCTGGAGTTAAAATATCTGGCCTGCCTAATTCCATTATCTTTATATTTTCTTGAGCAAAAATTGAACATGCTCAAATGCGACTGAGCACTGGAACAGAACACCTAAAAACAAGTTCAGCCCAGTGACGGCTTACTCATTGGCTAACATCACATTTCATGTGATCTCAACATTACAAAGTATAGTGAGCGATGAATGCAGCTAAACATTAAAAGTTAAAGAAAAGTGAGTGGAAGCATTATTAAGAAGAGAATATGCCTCATACATGGGCAGATTTGAGATGCTTCAACAAGAGGAAGGTCAGTTCACTCGTTCAGTTCCACAAACTAAATAATCCCAGGGTGCTGTAGTTGTGGATATGAAGATAAATGTAATGACTGGAGGCAGTGTGCAGTTTTAATCATTGTTCATCTCTGAGCGCATTTCATTTTCCAGAATCGGTTTATTTATCAGTAATTTAGTAAAAAAAATATGTTTTTGGTATCTTGTGAGCATACAAATGGATGACTTGACATGAGGATTACGTGACATTGAGTAGCATGGCATTTCTTTATGACCATCTGTGATACTAATATTTGATATTTTGCTGTTGTCTGGTGTTGGTCAGCATAGGCACTTCTTTTGTAACATTTTATAATCTTTATTCTGCATGCTGCAAACTTTTATTTGCCATCACTACAATGTATGTGGGGCAATTAACATATAAAACAATCCTTTTTGGGTGGAGTATTGGCACAAAGAGAAAAATATACAGCATTTAGAAAAGATATGTTCTGGAGTTAAGTGACAATTTTCCATTTTGAATATTTACAGTATTTGTCTGAATTCATTAGAACGTATTGGAATGAAAGAGGATTGAACTTCATCTGACAAAGAATTTGAATTATTCAGGCATGTTCCTCTATACTGACAATATTGTAATCTTCTCTGAAAAATACAGTAATTAAATATTATAAAAGTTTTGTATCTAATGTTTTATGTAATTCAGCTGTAATGTTTCCCAAAACCTTCAGCTTAAGCATCAGGCAGATATGTAACATACAGCATAACCGCTCAGACAAATATTACAAGATTTGTGCTGACTTAAATTTCAATCACCATATCACTGTCCCCTGGAAATAATGTTTAATTCACATTATTTAGTTGATTGTAGGTTTGATATCGCTTGTGTTCTTCATCAGATGTGAATGCATAAAAAAGAGCATAATAATTTATAAAGATGACAACAGTTGATACTACATTACAGGGGTCTCCTGCTTTAGTCCTGGAGGGCTATGGTGGATACAGGTGTTCATTCCTACCCTTTTCTTAATAATTGACCAATTTTTGTTGCTAATTAACTTTTTCACCTTAATTGTAATTGACTTGCTATTTAGGACTCAGACCCCTTTAGCCAACCACTGTCCATCATCTGCAAATAAAAAAAGATGATGTTCATCTGCTCAGGTCCAGAAACCATTTTAACGGTGATCTTAGAAAAATGAATTTGTCGGTTGTGGCAGAATGAGAGCAAAAACAAACCATGGAATTAAGTAACGCGTTTAATTAACAGCAAGAACCGGCTGTTAATGAAGAAACTGGTGGAGGTGGATTTGGTTGGAGTGTAAAGCCCTGTTTTAGCTGGTCATCTTTTGGCTCACTTCACATCTCATTTTTGTTTGGCTGCCATTCAAGGTAAAGACAAGCAAATCAGAGGACTTGGGAAAAGAAGGAAATTAAAATGAAGAGAAAAGTAGTCAATGTTAACAGTAGCATTTTAAAAAGTGGCCAGAAGGAAAACCTGCAACCACTGTGACCTTCCAGGATCAAAGCTGGACACCTCTGCTATATTCAAATACAAATAATAAGGATTTTTTAACATATAAAGTTTTTTCTCTTTTGTAAGAAATATAAAAAACTAAAATAACTTTTATGATATTGCTAAAGACTCAGGTTCGCTTCCCGGGTCCTCCCTGCGTGGAGTTTGCATGTTCTCCCCGTGTCTGCATGGGTTTCCTCCAGGGGCCCCGGTTTGCTCCCACAGTCCAAAGACATGCATGTTAGGTGCATTGGCGATCCTAAATTGTCCCTAGTGTGTGTGTGTGTGTGCGCCCTGCGGTGGGCTGGCGCCCTGCCCGGGGTTTTGTTTCTTGCCTTGCGCCCTGTGTTGTCTGGGATTGGCTCCAGCCGACCCCCCGTGACTCTGTAGTTAGGATATAGCAGGTTGGGTAATGGATGGATGGATGGATATTGCTAAAAAAGAAACCTTAATACTGGTATACAAAAAAGTTTCAAATTTGCAGTGGTCATAGTTCATGCCTCTCCACACTCTTGGCACAGAAAATATTTTATTGTCACAAAACCTGCAATGCATATTTCACTTCTAATCCCTTTGTACTGAAATTATTATTTTATTGATTGAACAGTAAGCCTGACACATGCAGCAGTGCCATGAATTTTTGTGCAGTCTATGCTTAGTTTTCCAGTGATAGTTACACTTTCATAAGTTCTAAATTATTTATACACGGTCCTCTTTGACAAGTAAACCAATCACAGTTTCATCTTTTGGAACCATTCTATTAAAAGCAAGTCAAAAGAGTAATGGAATTGTGTGATAAAAAATGTTCTCTATTTTATAAATCACATGGTTATCAGTCTTTTCATGATTATATGTTGCAAATATAAATTCACTTTGCAGTGACAGTTGTTTTAGGGTCATCTCTATTCAGTCTTGGAGCCCGGAACAAATTATAACAGGCCACTATACAGAAAAAGCTATTTCTGCTTTTCTCCCAAGATCCCTTTTGAAGGAGGGCAAGCACAAGGACTTTAACATACAGCCAACAGTAAAGCCTACAGAGACTGACCTGTGTAAGCCTAACAAATCCTTTATCCCAGTGACGGCTGCATACTTACATTGCTTTCCCAGGAATGCCACATTCTTTTATAAATGTGTGTAATTTTTGTTTTTTTATTTTGATTTTTCATATATTCTTCCCCTTGATTGTTGTTTTTTTTTCTTTCAGGGTTTTATTGTATCTGTAATTACTTTCATTTTTGTTATCTACTTTTCTTTTTGAACGTATGTAATTTTATTGGTTTTTTTTTTGTTTTTAATGACCACAATGGAATTTTTTTGTTTCTATGTCATCCACTTTTTTGAGTATCTGTTGCCAAGACACAATGAATCGTTGTTAGGTACATGGCCCCAGAAGTCACACTGATGCTTCGAATATATTTAAGCCTACACCTTTCGAGTTTGCAGATAAATAATGCAATTTGAGAGAGTTGAATGCCTTATTAGGGGTAAGACTTGATCTGATTTCATTTTCACATTGGTATTTTTGTTTAGTTTTTTCACTTAAGGTTCCAACTTATGCTTTACTTTTTGACTGCAATTTTAGAGACTTTCATCTCTTGCTCCATTCTCTTGCCTAACATTTCTGTCATTGTTCCAATAGTTGCAGGACTCATTCCCTTCATAAACATCAGCAGCCATAACACCAACAATAAACCACATAGAACATGAGTGGAGAGATCTGAAGATGGCAGCTTTGCAAATGCTTCCCATCAAATCTAACAGAGATTGAGAGAATGAACTCCCCAAATCCAGGTGTGCAAAGCTGGTAGAGACTCTCCCAAGAATACTTGAGGTTGTAATTAGGTAATCGGGAGCCCGGGATTCCTGGACATTTTTCATTCCCGCATTCCCAGGAATGAAACTGCTGTAATTCCTGGGAAACTGGGAACGGCCAAGCTCACATATATAGCGTGTAGAAATCGATCAAGAAATAACAGAGTTATAGTTGAAAACTGAAAACTTCATTGACGTCTATCAGACAACAGCTTTGAACAGCAACTTGAAATTGCAATCCGTCAGTCTGTTGTATCCGCTTTATCTGTGCCAAGAAACTTGCCATCACAGAATAATGACAAGAAACTGGATGCATCAGTAAAAGTTGAAATGGCGGTGTTTCAGAGCAACGGCAAGCACGGGTGTTGTTTAGAACAAGTGTATCTGATGACTGTGCTGCCTACTTCAGTGGAGGCAGAGCGTGCTTTCTCAGCAGCTGGCGTACTCTGCACGAAGTACGCTCTCACCTGGACGACCACACACTGGACACGTTGTGCTTTCTATGCTTTTATTACCGCAACTAACGATTTGGATTTAATAATCTTCATGTGAGAAAAGGCTGACTCGCATAAATAAGTAGAGCCGAATAATTCTGCTGAGTGAAAAAAGACGGCTGTCCGATTAACTGCAATTTTAGTTCCCTCTTCTTTCTCTTTCTCAGATCGCTTTTCGGAAAGGAAGTCAGTTTTGTAGTTTTTATGAACGGTTCGAAAGTGCCTTTCCACATTTTCCTTCTTTGGAATAGCAATATTAGATTGACAGATCAGGCAAATGCACTTCGATTGGGAAATTGTGAGAAATAAAATCCTCTTCCAATTCCACATCCAGTCCATACCCTCCCTAAACAATTTTTTTTTAAATTCCTTCTTTAGTCGATATAAATTGGAAGGCTAACTAGATCATAGCCGGAGTTTTGCAGTAGCTCGCGCGTTTGATAGTGCGTGCGGGATGACCAGTGTGTTAGAAGAGAAGAGAGCTCAAACTGGCCACCCTGTATGTCAATCAAGTGGCAAATGCCATAGAGAGGATATATGATAGACTAACATTTAAAAAAAAAATTTTTTTCAATGCAAGGCGATCTACCAGTGCACCCCTGAACTAGATACATGTACTTGTATGACAGCAAGAACTGCTTGTAGATAAGGTTAGTCTTTTATTGGTGTCAACATATTGCAGTAGTTTTATTAAAAATAAGTGTCGGTCATTTTAAAACCGTTCACATGTGAGATGCCCGTGGATCCCCGGGAGCCCGGTATTTCCGGGAATGACATGCGGGATTTCCGAATTCACGATAATGGATAAACCCGTCCGGGAGTGGATTCCCTAGTTGTAATTGCTGCCAAAGGGGCTTCTACAAAGTACTGAATTAGCCATCTGAATATTTGTATGAATAAGAGATTTCAGTTTTTGATTTTTAATACATTTTTAAACCTTACTCAAAAATGGGTTATTGAGTGTAGACTGATGTGATCTAAATATTTTCTGAATCTGCTGTATGTAAATAAATTTAAAATAGGCAACATATTATCATACCAGTAATGGCGCACTGCATGATAACGTGTAGCAAATACACTTGACTTGACCATTCACAGTTTTCATCCTCTTTCGTTTGCTCAGAAGTTGATGCGCTTGCTGCTTCCTGAACAGCTCTTCTTTTCTCCACCCTTGCAGCCCGCTTCTTCTCTTCATTCGTCGGCATCTCTTTGCATTAAAACTGATTAAGTCAGTGTTTGTGGTGCAGTTAGTACATTTTCTTTAATTTTTCACTTAAGCTGGCACTTAAGTCTTCAACCTACCTCAATAATGATTTAAGATATGAAGAGGTAGGGGAAGTGACAGTGAAGGGATGAGAGTGGCACCAATATGCATGCACCGAAAGGGCTCCCTGCTGGCTGCTGCCGAGAGTTAATTCTACAGTAAAATAAAATAAAAAGCGGAATAACCTTAGAGGTCAATCATTACCCTGAAAGCTGATAGTAGACTTCACGTAGTATATGTGTCCCAAATTTCAGGTCAATAGTTTGAAAAAGTTTGCGAGCTACAGGTGATTTAAAATCCTGGACAGACAAACGAACAGCCACGGTAGCGTATTATGTACGAAGACTGTATAGGGTGGTCCACATCTAATAATATAATTTTCATTACGCTATAACTTATTAAGTTTATTACATAGAAAATCACCTGAAAAATCCCGGACCAATCGAGAAGTGTGTGAACTGACGACATGAAGAATCGTCTTTGTGCCGACCTGGAATCGTCTCCACATAAATCAAAGTCATCCAGACAATCTGGACCTGCATAATTAGATCTGGACCACCCTGTATATGGTGTATCGATCACAGAAATGTACAGTGAGGTATTAATGTGTTGAAAATTCTCATAGAAACTCTTCTTGAGCAGCCTCACTCTATAGACATCTTATATGGCATATGTTTCTTTTACTCCTGGAAATTGAAAATGACAGTGTCTAGAAAAAAAGGGCAAAAAAAACACCAAAAACAATTCTCTAGGTTGCATTTAAGTGGAAAATAAAACAAGGGAGGTAATGTGATGCAATATTATACGATTTATTGGCCTCCTGGTTTGACAGCCAGAGCAATAATTGACTCCTTTTATGCTCCTGGGATCTGAAACTTCACCCTCATGTTTTGCTGATATCATTAAAGCCCCTTTGGTGAATTGCTTCCCTTGTACCATTGCCCTGTGGGGTTGTACTGTTTTCTTTTTCATTAAAAACAATTGAAGATAGATTTCTCATGTGTTCCCCGAACTTGTAAATGCATTACCTGATTAGAGTACCAAAACGCCAGACCTTCTGCTTTTTCTCCTTTTGCTTGCTTTTTCCTGCTGCATTGCATTTGCCCTTTTTTGTTCCTTTTAAATAGCAGTTCTATTTTTGGAACATGAGGATGCATAATTTTAGCAGTAACCTGGTAACCAGTTTTTCTCACGTGCATGCAAGCTCGCTGACACACATTCAGACAGATCTGTAGCTTTCCACCGTTCCCATTGTGGGGGTGCAGAAAATTATTTTTGTCAGAATTGCATTACTGTATAAAAATGAACCTGAAAAATTACAAACAAGAATATGCCATTTTATTTATATAACCATCTAACCATAAACACAAAGGACAGTATGATTCCCATTCTTAAGGGACAGAAACTTCCTATCATCACAGCCAGTTACAGTAAATCCACTGCATATATGTTTAAAAAATAATACTGTAAATGCCATTTCAAGGTCATTGGGACATTAGCTGCAACTCTACGCGAAGGGCTGTTCATGCTCAGATTAAATATCGGTATATGTGAGGATTGTTGTAAACATTTGTGCAATGACAGGATTGAGAACATATTTTATATTCTCAATAATTTGTCATTGTAATTTATTGTGACATTTTTGCTTTTTGGCCAATACTGCTACTGTCCCCCACTGCTTGTATTTCTTCCATTTTTTAAAATGATTTTTCTATTTTAACACCCCAGTCTGAAACAACAGCTCAGATCAGCATTTAGTGTGTCTTTTTTGGTACAGACTACAAGATATGAAGGCTTATGTATTGTCCCAAAGCAGCAGTACCTCATCGATGCCGCTTTCCACAGCATCAGCTGTTTAGTGTTCTCACAGCCTTCAGTACTTATCAGCAGAATTTAAAAAGCTTCTGTCAAGTAACTCTTATTTGAATCTTTTTCTCTTGAGGCAACAGATTTAATTCTGTCAGTTTATTCCAATCCCTTCAAAAGTAAAGGATTAAGTCGTTCCTGTTCCCTGCACTTTTTTAAAATTTGTACAATATAGCAGTTATAGAATGCAGTTAGCTTCTCCTCTCACTTACAGTGAGCCTAGGCGACTAAGTTTAAATTCATGCTGTATGGAATTTCCATGTTCTCCCCGTGTCTGTGCGAGTCACTCCATGTTTCACCCCACATCACAGATGAGTGTGTCAGGTCATATGGTGACTGTGGGTTACCCCAGTGTTGGTTAATATTGGTGTGGATGTGAGTGTGTCTGGTGCCTTCCTTGAACCCAGTGTTGCTGGTCTTGGGTAATTAAGACCTTGACATAGAGTTATGTAGGCTCTGGTAAAGAATGGATGGGTGCATGGGAGAAGCTCAAGTATGCACTTTCAGTGAAAAGTTTTAGAGCACCTGTTTTTACAGTTTTTCTTCAGATTTAATCAGTTGAATTGCAATGGATGGTAAGCAGCAAACTTCCAGAGGTTTCAATTTAAAGTTTAGGTTAGCAAAACCCGAAAAAAGGGACCTATCAGAATATTGCAAATGGGCCTTCTTCAGGGAACAACTAACAGGTTACTACTTACAGATGTTTTCCAATAATTCAAGTAAATTAAGTCTTGCAAGTTGAAGCAAACAGTTTGCACAGGTGTCCCCACTTCTGTTGATTACTTAAAACCCCCTTGTCTGCCTTAAAGCAGAGTTGGAACAGAATGTGTTACTACAACCTGTCGAGTACTACTTGGACAATATTCCAATGATAATGGCAAGAAAACGGTAATTAACAAATGAAATGAGACAAAGCATTAGTAACCCTTAGAAGTGCAACAAAAAATCGAAGTGTCAGTGAGTATGGTGTCCTGCACAATTCAAAGGCAATTGGAAACCGAAAGAAACTCTGATAGGAAAAGATCTGGCAGACCCAAAGACACAACCCAATCAGAAGACAAGTTTCTGTGGGTCAGCAGCTTCACAGCACAAGTGCTTCAAGCACAGCTTAACGGTGGTCGAAAAAAGCAAATCTCAGTTTCTACTGTGAAGAGGAAACTTTGTGCTTCAGGTCTAACAGGGCAAGTATCAGTAAGATAGCCATTCCTTAACTCTTTCAGGGCTGATGTCAAAATTCAGGGGTAGAGGACAGTAATTGGCTGCTAACTGCGACAAAACTCGCCCTTAGATTTTAGTTCGACTCTCTTTGCCAGAAGGAAAATGACATAGCTTTGTTCATTCAACCTCAATTCCCTACGCGTGCATGAGTAGCAAAGAGCAAACAACCTCTAAAATGGCATCAACATCTGGCAAGAGACCAAAGCGAACGTGCAAAGCAAAATACTCTATGGACGTTTTACATAATTTCGTTGAATAGGACTCTTACTTGTCGGACTCCGAGTTTAATGCAAGTGATCTGGAGATGGAGATCGAAAACGAAAGTGAGGTACCAGCATCATCTGATCGGTCCCCAGCTGATCGTGGTGCTAAACACTTTCATGAAGCTGTTGCGCCCACAGCAGTGTTCACCTGGGAGGACCGCCACTTATGATGACAAGAGGTACAAACCACCGCCACAGCTGCCCACCTGCTGTGCGAGGACAACCAGGCAGCTAACCCACTGTATATTCCTGCTGACCATCGAGGCGCCCCTGCACAGCCACTGCTGCCAGAGATGCTGAACATGCGCCAACAGCAGCCACAGCACATAACAATAGATTATTACAACAACAATATTTATTTATATAGCACATTTTCATACAAACAGTAGCTCAAAGTGCTTTACATATTAAAGAATAGAAAAATGAAAGACACAATTATAAAACAAAATAAATCAACATTAACATCGAATAAGAGTAAGGTTCAATGGCCAGGGGGGACAGAAAAACAAAAACTCCAGACGGCTGGAGAAAAAAATAAAATCTGTAGGGATTCCAGACCATGAGACCGCCCAGTCCCCTCTGGGCATTCTACCTAATATAAATTAAACAGTCCTCTTTGGATTTAGGATTCTCACGGAAGGGCTTGATGATGATGATGGTCATGTAGACTTCTGCCTTTTAATCCGTCCATCATTGTTTGAGCATCATGAAGCTTTGAGTAGGTGGTGGTGGCGCAGGCCACCACCACAAAGAAACCAGGAAAAGAAACAGAAAAGAGAGTAGGGGTCAGTACGGATTTTAGAGCCACCATGAGTAGTTATTTTGAGGAGATTGAACATATAGAGTATCAGGATTAAGTTAAATTACGATTAAAATGAAGTTATAAAAAGGCCATGTTAAAGTAATGTGTTTTCAGCAGTGTTTTAAAGTGCTCTACTGTATCAGCCTGGCGAATTCCTATTGGCCTATATTATTATTATTTAATAGATTTATGTTGATTTATGTATGAAACCATTGCTTTGTGCTCTTTTCAAAAAATGGAATTTTTTGGAAAAAATATTCAGCCCTCAAAGAGTTAAAGGACAAAATAGGGCCCTGAAATACTGGCTGAGGACTGGGACAAAGTCTTATGAACCAATGGATCAAAATTTGAGATCTAAGCTTATTTCCAGGTTTGTCAAATACCTTCCAACTCCGGTGGAAATCACTGAGCAATTCCTTTTGGTGACATTACTATCCTTGATTATAAATGTGGTTCAGTAGAACTAAAGGGGGCTCTTCTTAGGCCAGACCATTGGGTTATAAAGTTCTCACGGGGTCTTTGCCAACATTTCTTGTAATCAGAATCTTCCATACTCCGTTTTTGAAAAGCATTATCAAAGCAATAATAGAGTGAATCTGAACTGTACCTTGTATCAGTTTCTTATATTTCAAAAAAGTGTTATGGTGGCAATACCAGTAGTAAAACTGTCACATGTACATAACTACAGTGAAATCCTAACTTGCATGTCTGACCAACATGCATCATTTTAGTCCTAGAGATTCAGACAGGAGGTAGAGTGAAGACATTTTGAGGATGGACTGATAGGATAAGTTTGTAATGTGAAAACGTTAACTTCTTTTTTTAGCTGCCTTTTAACTGTTGTGGAAAAGCCAGCAAGAGTCTATCATGCTCATTGCTTGGTACTGAGTTGGAATTTTAATTAAAAGAAAGACGTTAGTTGTTTTATTTTACTGTAACAGCCGCCAATGTCTAAATTTGTTCTGCAACATTTAAAGCTATTTGTTTATGTGTTCACAGAAACAGGAGAGATACTGTAACAAGCTTGATATCTGCGACTGTCTTTCCTATTTCCCCAGGGAGCACTTTTCATTTAAACCATTTTCCCAACCTTTGCTGCTGCTGACTCAATAAAATATTGTGTTCGATAAACCAACAATTAATTGTCAGTGAAGCTGAGGTACAACTATAGAGTCGTTGACAGATTATTGAGCCACATTTGGACAACGAAGAATCCCACCTGTGACTTCTCTGTACCTACTGTAGGAGAAATAAAATACACACACCAATTTAATTATGCTTTCATTCTTCCATTTTTGTGATCTATACTCATTCAAATATAATACATCACTTTACAGTACCCAAACATTGATTGAAACCCTGAATCTTTGATGAAACCATTTCATAAAATTGATTTAAGTGAATAAAATATTTTATACATCTAATACTATTCCTGCTTTTGTCTTATTTATGCTGGCATTCAAAACGTTTTTTAATCCAAGGCCACCCAAAATGTTTTACCCTCTGGACAGGGCCCCCTACTTGCATAAAGCTAACCTAATGTTGTACAGCAGAGCATGAACCTGAATGTCAGTTACTGCCAACAAAATTCAGTAAAACGTTTTTTCGCAATGAATTTGCTGTGTTTATGGGTGACCTTGTTTGCTGAATGTTTTCTTGAAAATTCACCGTGGCTGGCTCAGACGAACATTTTTTCCAAGTTCCCCATAATGCTTTGCAAGGCCAGTGTGACATCACAGAACTTTCAGGCATTGCTTATTGTATTATCGCTGTCCGACCCTACCTAACCGTATTTGCCACCCGCATGTCTTTAGGAAAAAAGAAAAAAACTTGCAGCATTTTCATTTGATGGGCATATTAGCTGACCACACAACATTATGAGTACTGACACTGGATATGTAACACTGATCTCTGTGAGCTGGCAGTGCAGTACCTCATAGCTAATTTGCATGCAGCAGTAGCCATGAGCTGCCCTTATAGCTCAAAACAAGTCAAAATGAGATGCTGTGAAATAATAATAAGATTTATTACTATTTACAAGATTTTCTAGCATATATATACATACATACAGTGGAACTTTGGTTCACGACCATAATTTGTTCCAAACTCTGGTTGTAACCCGATTTGGTCGTGAACCAAAGTAATTTCCCCCATAGGATTGTATGTAAATACAATTAATCTGTTTCAGACCGTACAAACTTTAAGTAAATATATTTTTTTAAAGATTTTTAAGCACAAATATAGTTAATTACACCATAGAATGCACAGCGTAATAGTAAACTAAATGTAAAAACATTGAATAACACTGAGAAAACCTTGAACAACAGAGAAAACTAACACTGCAAGAGTTTGCACACTTTTTTAATGAGTTTTACGCACAGGGAGAAAATGAACATTTGAAAAATCCATAATTTAATAAACCACCAAGAAAAGTAACATTGCAATAATGCACGCTACGAACCGAACACTGTAAAAAGAAGTGAAGTGGAGATTAAAATCCAATAGAAAAAAGTTTTCATTAAATACAACGAGGTTAAAACAATGTTCGGATGTGTCTCTATAAAAAGAGGACCTGGTTCATTCTTTAACTGCCTTGGCCTTACGCGTCCAGCCGTGTCTCTCTCTCGTGTGTATGTGTGTGTGTGTGTCTCATTCACTCGCGTGCGCGTCTGTGTCTGTCTCTGTGTGTGTGTGTGTGTGTGTGTGTCTCGCTCTCTCTCTCGCTCTCTATCTCTCTCACTCACAGGGAATGCACTGGGAGAGACTGAACACGTGCGGAAATCATCGGCGCGCACAAACCGAAAGGGAAACTGGCTTGTTCGTATACCGAGTCTGTGGTCGTGAACAGATGCAAAAGTTTGGCGAACATTTTGGTCGTAATCCGATTTGTACGTGTTCCGAGACGTTCGTGAACCGAGGTTCCACTGTATATGTTGTGATATAAACATAGACCAGACATCATAAAAAGGTTTGGGGCAGCCACCCTATAATATCCCTAGCTGCAATAGGTTTGTAGAATTGAACAGAGATGTTCACAACACTGATTCCAAAACAGAACTGATTCCATGGTGGTAAAATAGCAGCTTTACAGGCCCATAAGGAAGTGACATCATTGAAGGGGCGTGTCCCAGAAGTGGCATCATCAAATGGGAGGTACCGGAAGTGACATCATTTGGACAGGAAGTGTCGTCATTCAGGAGGCGTGGCCTGGAAGTGACGTCTTCTAAGGTACCGGAACCTGGTAGGATTTCTCGGGAAAGGTCCGCAGGGAACTGAGAAAGACAGTCAGTGCACCCCATCCTCCCCTGGTCGGATGTGGTATTGATATTACTTAAGCCCTTCAGCTGCACGCACGTGTGTGACAATGTATATACCAGTAATGGCTCACTGCATGAATACATTTGACTTGAGCATTCATAGTTTTCATACTTTTTCTGTATGTTTAGCATTCGTTTGCTCAGAGTTTGATGTGCTTGCTGAGCAGCTGTTCTTTTCTCCACCCTAGCGGCCCGCTTCTTCTCTTCTTTCGTCTGCATCATTTTGCATTAAAACTGATTAAGTCAGTGTTTGTGTTGCAATTACTTAGGACGTTTTCCTTACTTTTTCACTTAAGCTGGCACTCAAGTCTTCAATCTGCCTCAAGAATGATTTAAGATATGAAGAGGTAAGGGAAGTGACAGCGAAGGTGGTAGGGAATGAGAATGGCGTCCGAACACATGTGCCACATGGCCGCCCTTCTACAATAAAATAAAAAGAGGAATAATCTTGGAGGTCAATCATCACACTGAAGGCGGATAGTAGACATCACATAGTATATGTACCAAATTTCAGGTCAAACGGCTTGCAAGCTACAGGTGATTTAAAATCCTGGACAGATAAATGGACAGGCATGGTAGCATATTATATAAGAAGATATATATATATATATAAATAAATACTTACTGCTAGTTTATGGCCATTTACTGTATTTTGTTTGTGTTTATCCTTCATTCAGCTTATTTCTTGTATGGCACAATAATCAATCCAGCACAGTTTTACAGAGACTTCCCTAGCCTTCATGGACACTTGAAAAGGTCATTGCACCATTGAATTCCACTCAGAACTAGTTAATTTTGTCCTTCCCTGTTGACGTCAATGCATTTAGTGCAGTTCAACAAAGTTCCCAAACATTTCTGTGATTTCGCAGAACTCGCAGCAAAGCAAACTCTGCTGTATTTGCTTATCACTACTGCTAACTGTAGTCACACTGTAGTGGTTCTGAGTAAGAGCAGACCTGTTAAACAAAGCAACTGCTTACCTGCAGCATACTGTTGATGCTCCTATGATCAAACGTTTTGTGATATCTCTAGGACAGGGCTTCTCAACCTTGTTTCTTGGGGTACCATCTCCAGGAATTGAAATGTTTTGAAGTACCATCATTTTTTAATTTATGTTTGGGACTAAAATAGTTAGGCACTGAACTTTTACTGGGCACAACTAAGGGTGACGTTTGTTTAACTCCCAGTATTACATTTATGGATTTTAACAAGGCATTACAGGTGTTTTTTTATGTACAGGTTGGGAGCATGTGCTGATAGCACGTTGCCACACCTACTATACAACAACCACCTGGAAAGTTTGTGTAGGTCTGTTTTTTAATTATTCTTATGCACACAATATGCATTTTTAATTAGTTATTTTTTAATTTTAGAATGATGCTGTGACTAAATATGGAATTGATAACACAAAGCCTACTGTAAATGTCCGTACTTCAAATTTATAAAAATGGTAGTTTTATATGAATTCAAATTAAAAGGGGTAGGAAAATAACTCAAGTTACATATTACATAAAAGTTAAAAAAGAGAAAAATATCTCAAAGTCAGCCTGCTTTATGGCTGTGCAGTGAGGGACTGTCAGTCCTGGCATTGATTGGCTCAAAGAAGTGGGAATCAAGGGGGACCCATAATGTCAGATCCCATATGGGTAGTGGACGATTTTGATTTAACCAAGTGCACACTCAGGTTCGGCTTTTATTCGACAAACCTTTTAAGGTCGGGGGAAAATCTTAATTCAGTTTATTTGCAGTCTCAAATGTGAGGCTTCAAAATGTGAATAAGCTAGGGCGATGAGAATGTAATATTATTTTAAATTATTTTGTTATATCATTTGGTACTTTCCACAAAAAGTTTTTTGTTTTTCTTTTTGTTTACCGCACTAAAGTGACACATTTTGAATAGACCGAAGCATTATTGCATTGTATCAAGTCAGGAAATGCAATCTTGTAACTGTGCTCTACAATCACCTTTCCTCTTGACCCATCTGCAGTGAAGAATTCTATAATAACAGCTTTCACTGAAAGCCATTGTATGCTGAACTGTTAGACACAGAAGTGGTGAAGCACAATAAGCAAAGAGACCCTTCTAATTACTCAAGTAAATAAAACAATACAAGTGTGAGCATCTCTGTTTTTCTCTACCATATACATTTATGCTGCAGGTGAGGAGGAAAAACTGACTGGGCAAGGTTCTCTCTGCTGGTTAAATTTGTCCAATCCTGTATGAGTGTAGATGTATATGGTTATAGTTAACAATCCCAAGAAATTATTTATTTATTTTTTTAATTAAAGTTGACTTTATTTTATCTTATTCCCCAATCTCACCATTACATGTCATTTCCCATTTAACAATGTAGCTTTTCATCACGGTATGTCTGTGGTCAGTTTGTCTCCTTGTCAGTCGTATTTTAAATAAGCAGTCCCTCCCAAAATTGTGGTCTAACAAGTCTGATCTGTGTCTCACGGTGTGAAACTCTATGAAAAGGTGTACCTTGTTCTAGAATTTTTTTAGAGGAATATACTGCTGTTGACCATGCCTTAAAGGTATCCTTCAATAAGGGCACGTAAATAAAGGAGAGCTTCAAAAGGGCAACCTCAATTGGGTGCAGCGAATAAAGGGAAACGCAAGAAAATTATTACAGAAAATGTATTAGATAAAGGCAATGATTGAACGTATAAAAAGGCAAAAGCAAGAATATTAAAACATCCAATTAATTAATGCATGAACTTCTAACAAACTATTTCTGGAACAAATTTGTGAAGAAAATTTATTAGATAAAGGCATGATTGAACGTATAAAAAACATTTCCAGATGTGTTTCCCGTTGATAGTTTTCACCTTTCTGAATGTGTAGCCTTCGACTACGAGTAGATCTGCACCTTTGTTGCTCTTCACATATTCCAGAGCCATTTGAACTAAATTCTCTACGAGCGCCTTTATTTGCCGCACCCAATTGAGGTTGCCCTTTTGAAGCTCGCCTTTATTTACGCGGCCCTTTATTCGCCGCACCCAATTGAGGTCGCCCTTTTAAAGCTCGCCTTTTTGTGTGCGCCCTTATTGAATAGAGCCCATCTTAAAAATGTCTACCCTACATATAATTGCATTTTGTGTGTGGATTTCTCATTCAAGCAAAGAATACACATATTTCTTGGTGCAGTAATATCTCCTTTTATTTACTTAGCAAACTCAGTATCATGGGGCAGCACAATAATTTTTTTTTTTTTTTATCAAGAATTTTATTTTTAAGGGTGACATAGTGATTAACACGACTGCCTCACAGCTCTAGAAAGTAAGGTCCAGTTCTGGGCAGACCTCTTACTACAGTATGTGAGTAGAATGTGGACATTCACCTGTTGTCCACTTCACTCTAATGCCAGGTATGAAGATTTCCATACAAATCCCAGAAGAGGTTCGTGTCAAGTTGGTTGTCCTGTAGTGAACATGTCTTTTTGGTTTTTTTTTCTCAGGAGCTGATTGCTTATGGTGCACTAATTTCCTTGTGTCTTTGAAATGAAATGAGTTTCAAAAAGTGATGACTAACTTTATTGCTAGTTTTAGTGTTTCAGATGCTATACAAGTAGTTTACTTTAGTTAGATGTTCTGCATTATTAGGAGTCTGTATGTTTTTTGACATGGTTAAAGATTATCCATAGCACATGGCATAATTCCCACAACTCAAGGGTCCTAGGCTCAAATTCTAGCTCAGATGCTGTGTGCGTGTTCTTGTACCATCTTCAGAAAGTGTTCAGACACCTTTCCTTTTTTCACATTTTGCTATGTTGTAGCCTTATACTAAAATTGTTTAATGTTTTCTCTCATTAAAAGAGACGTAGTGGGGCAGAGTGGTGGCTCTAATGATAGGGATGTGCACTGGCAATTGGAAAGTTGCTGGTTCAAATCCTATAAATGCCAGATCCGATTCCACTGCTTTGGGCCCTTAAGCAAGGCCGTTAACCTGCAATTGCTCTGTCCTGAGTATGACGTTAACCTGCAATCAGCCCTGCAAGTAGGCCCTCCAACCTACAAGAAGAACATGGGTGTTGGTGGCAAGATTGACACTAAAGCCACCATAAGAAACCTCACACTGTTCCACTACATCTGAACTAGTGTGGTGCTGAGGTGTGTCACCCGTTGCATGGCTGCACTCGGGTCCTGAGGTGGTTGATCATGTGTTGGGTGCAGCATCGCGCTGTACCAGCACCTGCTCCTAACTGCTCTTTCTCATCAAACATCACTCAATGACAATGTGAAAGTAAAATTTTAGGAATTTTTCCAAATTTATTGAAAATAAAAACCTGAAATATGACAGTGACACAAATGTTTAGACCATTGAAATGACACTTGAAATCTAGCTCAGGTGCATCCCATTCAAGTGTTAATTGTTGAGATGTTTCTACACCTTGTTTGGAGTCCATCTATGGTCAGTTTATGTGATTGGACATTATTAAGAAAGACACACATACCTATCTATAGAAGGTTCCAGAGTTGACAATGTCGGGAGAATACAGGTGAGGGGACGCTAGCGCACGCATGTTGCTGCCACTTCCTCCCTGTTAACAACACTTTTCATTAAAAGACACGTTCACCTTGCATTTTTTACACTTTGTATGTATAGTTCCTGAATATAATTGACTCAGCATTCATTTTGGATTTATTTTTATGGACTTTGCCTTGACTGGGTTTGCCGCCTCAGGAACAACTGAATCTTGCTGTGGTTTACTGGACGAGATTTTCTTTTGATTTCCTGCTCCTGCCTGATCTATGAACATTTTGTTTCTGCATCTTAGACATCTATTGTAGGAGGTGGTGATGTTCAGTCTCCTTCATTATAATGGATATGCTGGTTTGCTGTTGATTCCTCCTGTACTTGTTTCGAATGGGGATGACTGAGAAGTGATCTGATGTTTGTAGCCACCTGGCTTGCAGCTTTGGTGGAGATCGTGCTTGTAATACTCTGCGCTATAGGCATGTGGTTGTTTGCTGGAATCTTTTTTTTTTTTGGTTTGCTTTGCTGCTTTGCACCCCGCCTGTCTCATCCTGTCTGCTGTGCTGCTCCTCCTCTCTGCTACTCTCAGATAAGTATTGCTTTATACTATTCTGAAATACTCTTGTGACATACTCCTTCATATTAAACAGTTTGTTCAGAGCAAGTGGTCAGACTGGAATGTCTTAAAAGACACTGGCATTGTGCGGCACCCAGAATATTTACATGGCAGGTCCAGTTGTCTTCGCTGCCAGCAGAATTTACTCAGCAGTACGCCATCCTACTTGTGGCTTTGGAAATCAAAAAATAAAAATGTACAATAAATTAAAAAGAGTAAATAAATAAAACTTTACATTTTTCAATATGCTAAAATAACCTCTGGCTATGGATCTGTCACAACAAGCCCTCATCAGCTAGTATTGCATTGTTTAATCCAAGATCTTTTAATGGGAATGCATTGGTGCTATCAGAATTCATTACAGACTCCAACCTTGATGTAATATGTATAACCCTAAAAAAAAAATGAACAACTTTACATCTCTCATGGAGGCGACACAATCCGCATACGTTTACTTCTCAGAGGCTCGTAGCTCAAGACAAGGTGGAGGGGTTGCAATAATTGCTCAATCAGAGTTAAACATCAAAAGAGTCCCAATTGATTGTCCATTGTCTTTCAAATGTCTGGTTCTTATTGTTGTCTATTGTCCCCCAGAATGCAATGGGTCTTTCTTATCTGATCTGACTGATCTTTTAACACACTTAAGTTCCCACTACCAGAGAGTCATTCTTCTTGGCGATTTCAACATCCATATTAACAATCCTGCATGTAAACTGAACTGTGAATCCCTGTCCTTACTGGACTATTTTAACTTGATGCACCATGTTAATTTTCCTACCCACTTTGGTGGTCATATATTGGATCTGATCTGCACATCCAGCTTATCTGTCGGCAACACTTATAGCAGTGATTTGGGACTCACTGATCATAAAGCCGAACTTTTCAATGTCTCATTACCTCTCCCTCCTCTTACTAGTAGATGTTGAATTTCTTTCAGAAACCTTAAAAATATCTGTCCATCTATCCTTGCTGGATCCATTTCTGATCTTTTTTTTTTTTTGTCTTTCTGTATTCCATCAGCACTAGATAGTCTTGTTGACTGCTATAGCTCAGCCCTTCAGTCAGCATTAGTTAAAAGAACTCCATTGAAACATAAGGGAGTTTCCTTTAAGCGTTCAGCTCCTTGATATAACTGAGAATTACAGTCTATGAAAGCAGCTGGCCGACAACTTCAGAGAATATCAAGTAATGCTGGCCTATCCATACACATCCAGGCTTTCTCTGACCATAAAAAGACTTACAGGGATGTCCTAAATGCAGCCAAGAACACACATTATGGCAGGATATTAGAAAGTGGCCGTGATAACCAGAAGGTTTTGTTCTCTGCAGTTAATAAACTACTTCAACCTGCATCTGGCCCAATTATATCCTCTACTGAAGTCTGTGAAATTGTTTCCACTTTTTATGTAATAAAATGAAAGATGTAAATAATTCAACCAACATAAATCAATCATCCATTTCCCTTTCCCTGTCTTCCCATTCCATCCAGTTCCTTTTCTAAATGTTCACCAGTCACATCTGCTTTTGTTAATAACTTGCTTTGTAAGATGAGCCTGACTACTTGTGTATCGGTCCCCATCACACTTCTTAAATCCTGCCTTCATGCAGTAATCCCGACTATTACAATTATGAATCCATTCCTTGACACTGGCTTTGTACCACCCACTTTCAAAATTGCTTTTGTAACCACAATGTTCAAAAAGTCTGGTCTTGATGCTGACAATCTTAACAATATTCGGCCTATTTCTCGCTTACCTTTTCTCTCAACAGTTCTTGAGCGTGTTGTGGCCTCCCAACTCACTAATTACTTAACTTCCTTTCAGTCTGGTATCAGGGTACAGAACAGCTGTGAAACTGCTCTGCTTCGGGTAACCAATGATTTGCTTATGGCAGCGGACTCTGGACAAACCAGCATATTATTTCTGTTAGACCTCAGTGCAGCTTTTGACACTGTCAGACATGACATTCTACTGTCCAGAATGTAAAACATACTGGGTATCTCTGGCACTGTCCTCCAGTGGCTTAAGTCCTGACTGACACGCAAGAATTTGTTAGTCTTGGCAACAGCAGGTCCAGCTCAGCACCATTCACACAAGGAGTTCCTCGGGGCTCTCTCCTAGGCCAGCTTTGGACTAGATTATCATTTTTATGCAGATGACACTCAACTATATTTCAATGTTAAAAGTGAACCTTCATCAGAGCTTTCTCTGCTAACAACTTGCCTCAGTGAAATTAAAACCTGGACGGAGCAGAACTCTCCCGCGAATTGGCTGTAAAGCACAACTTAAGAAGATGAGCTCCTTCTCAGTGGCTCTTTACAGTGATCTCAATTGACCTTCTTGTAATGCATTATTATTATGGTATCATTTTTGATTCCTCCCTTTCTTATTCCACCCACATAAACCACATTAAGAAACTTTCTTGCTTCCACCTTCGTAACAACTTCCTTTCCTTTCCTAATTCTGAGAAACTCGTCTATGATTTTATCACATCTTCCATCAATTATTGTAACTCCCTCCTGGCAGGTGCTCCTTCAAATCTTATATGACTTCTCCAGTTAATTCAAAACTCTTCTGCAAGAGTCCTAACAGGAACCTGAAACAGCGAGCACATAACACCCATCCTGCTTTGCCTACACTGGCTCCCTGTGTCTTACAGGACTGAGTATAAAATTCTATTATTGACCTACAAAGCTTTAAATGGCCTCACAGTGGACTACATCAGTGACCTGCTCCATCACTATGCTACTGTTCACCCATTGAGGTCTTCTGATTCTGGCAATCTTGTTTTTCTCACACTAACCTGCACTCTACAGGTAACTACAGGTCTTCAACTGTTTAGCACCCAGACTTGACCTCCCAAAATTAATTCGATCAGCTGACTCCATTCATTCTTTTAAAAAACAATTTAAAACTCATTTGTTCAGGAAGGCATTTAACTTATCCTGACATTGTGCCCCTTCTTTCAGGTAGCTTCTCTGTCCAGATGCTCAGAATAATTTGTGTGTGTGTTATATCACAAATTATGCAATCAGGTATTTCTTTTAGTATTGAATTTAGTATTATACTCTGATTTATTCTTTATTTTATTCTATTTATTGCTTTGTAAATCCTGTATCTATTTGTTTATTGTTTGATGCAGAAAATATTTGTATTTTAAATACCTTGAGCATGGGAATGGTGCTATATAAATAAAAGATATTATTTTATTATTAATATGTATAATTGCAAAAATCAAGCCATGAGGTCAAAGGAATTACCTGGGAGCTTAGAGACAGGGTTGTGTTGAGGCACAGATCCAGGCAACAAAAAAATTCTGTACCATTGAAGGTTCCCAAGAGGACAGTGGCCTCGATAAATCTTGAATGTAGTAATTTAGAAGCAGACACCGCTCGTCCTAGAGCTGGCTGCCTGGCCAAACTGAGCAATTAGGTGAGAAGGGCCAGGGTAAAAGATGTGACCAAGAACTTTGCAATCACTGTGGCTGAGCACCAGAGAACCTGTGTGGAGATGAAAGAAGCATTCAGAAGGACAGTTATCACTGCAACATACCACTGGTCTGTGCATTATGGCAGAGCAGCCAAACGACACATGAAAGCACCTGAAAGACTCTCCCTCTATGAGAAATACTATTATTTGGTGTGATGAAACCAAAATTGACCTGTTTGCCTTCAGTTCTAGTTATCACATCTGGAGGAAACTAGGTAACACTCATCACTTGCACATTTCAGTAGTGAAACATGGTGGTGGAAACTGAACGGAACAAAGTACAGAGGTAGCCTTAATGAAAACCTGATCCAGATTACTCTGGACCTCAGACTGGGCCAAAGAGTCACATTTGACCCTCAGCACATATCAAAGACAACACAGGAGTGGCTTACTGTAGGTACAACTTTTGCAATGTCATTGAATGCCTGAACCAGAGCCCAGACTTGAACCCAATTGAACATTTATGGATAGACTTGAAAATAACTGTCCAAAAACAGTCTTCTACCAACCTGACAGAGCTTGAGAGGATGTGCAGAGAAGAATAGAAGAAAATCCCCCAATCCAGGTAAGTAGAGCTTCTTGCCCAAGTAGACTCCAGGATTTAATTGCTGCCACACGTGTCTCTATGAAGAACTGAGTAAAGGGTCCTAAAATATATGTGATTTTAGAACAATGCTGCAACATAATAAAATGTGTAAAACATGAAAGGGTCTGAATGCTCTCTGACAGCACATTATTTTGCACTTTCTTCCTGAGCCTAAGTGGATATTTCTCAGGACATCTTCATTTGCAAATGTATATTGGGCTTGTGTGAGTGTAGTAGTGGTCTATAAGCAGCAGTAATAGTGTCGACATGTACGTAGAGTGCCTCTGAATTCTTACTTGTATGTCCAACCAATTTGCCACCCATTACTACTCTTTGGCAATGTGAAACAGCTCAATGAACAACTTAATTTAGGATAGCACAATCCAGTAGGTGGAGCATATAAATATTGAAAAGACGTGTCCTTCTTTGGTGCATGGGTGATTGTGCTCTGCTGTGGACTGTTGCCCTGCCCAGTGTTTATTCCTCCATTGTGTATGATTCTGCTTTGATAGGCTCAGGCCGAGATAATCCTAAATGGGTTTAGCAGTGGATGGATAAAGTCTGTCCAAAAGAAATACATGTCGCTGAATTACCTAAGGCAGGTAGTGATATTTATGAAAAATTAAAACAATAATAATAATCTTACAAATGGTAAACCACCATGAATTTGTATCAGTCCTAATCAATATACAGTACAAGAAAAGACTTTGAAACTTAGTTAAAATGCTTTTAGAATGAACAAATAGGGACTGTTATTTAAAAGTGAGCCATCTAGAAGATTGGATAATTGCTTCAGTTTGCACACAGTTACTGTTATTTGTATCAATTTTAAAGAGGATTCAAAGTGTTATTTATATGCTATATATTGAAGTAATTTGCAGAAGATGCTGAGACAGCACTCTTTAAGTCAGTTTAAATATTTTAATTTGCTCTCATCCAAAAGGCATTGAACATAATTGTTGAATTCCAGAGATGGGTAAACAAATTGAAAATTAGTTTTATTTCTTAAGAGTGTCTTTGTAAATCCGATTTTAGGATATATCTATGATAAGCAGTTAGAGTAGCTAGAAGCCTTTGTCTATAAATATGGATCGCTCATTATGTTGTGTACCTCATTGTGTAACATTTCAATGTTTCCACAGCCTGTATTTGTGATGCATTAATCAATGCCACCCTACAGTTGAGCCAACCTCCAAGTAAATTAGTGGCTAAATCGTTTCTCCTTCATGAAATAATGAACAAAAAAGGAGCATTTTTTCCCTACTTATTTGGCACAGAAAACATTTTGTAATGAACCGAGAGAGAGTGAAAAAAATGATGTTTATTTTAAACTGTTTGGGTTAGACTTCTGTTTTGATTTTCCTTTCCCAAAACATTTTTAAGATAATCTCTAGATCTGTAATATTAAATGTATTCCGTTTAGTTTGAGTTTGAGTTTTTTTTCTTTTTTCTGGATACTTGTACTGTTAAAGGTTAAAGTGTGGGTTAAAGTGTAAAATCTTTGTCTAAGAGTGATTTAAAATATCTAAAAGAAAAAAATATAATCATTGACTGGATAAGCACAGTAGAAGTTTTTCCAGTTAAAATACATAAATAAATAGTGACCATATATGTAGTCATCTGTATTAGTCTGAAATAAAGAAAATCCTGGTGCTGAGTATAGACATGAGATCAGATAACCCCTCAGGGCTTGTATTTCCACCCCTCAATGGCATGAAGTATTTTCATATGTTACAGTTCTTAACCCCATTTACTACTCAGTCTCTCTTTACTAAGATGCTGTGACAAGTAATTCACTCCAGACATCATAAAGGTTTGTGTCAGCCATCCGTATATTATATCCTGGCTGCAAAAGCTTAAATAATTGAACAGAGATATTCACAAGACTGAGTCCAAAACAGAACTGTCAGACTGGAGGTAAAATGGTGGCTTTAAAGGTCCATAGAGGAAATGACATCATTGGGGCGTGAAGTGACATCATCCAAGGACCCAGAAATGGAAGTGGTGTCATCCAAGGGGCCAGAGCCTGGTGGGATTTCCCAGGAATGGTCTGCAAGGAATTGAAAAAGACAGTCAGTACGTCCTGCCGCCCCCTGGTCTGATGTGGTATTACAATTACTCAAGCCCTTTAGGGGCCTCCTACTCGCACGTGTGTGAGACGATGTATACTGTGTTTATTTAAAAGTGACCCCTTTCAATAACCTGGAGTTGCATCCCTTATTATCTGCATCTTGCAGTTCATGCTGTCTGGATGAAGTGGAGTTTCATGTGATCTTCTGATTGAGTAGGTCTAGAATTGAAGAATATGATAATTGTAAGTATTTTAATGTTTTAATTAATATGCTTTAAGTGCATTTTTGAGTGATGCAGAAATAGTTCATAAACAGAAATATTGAAGTATAACTTTGATTAACTGCATCAAACAGCTATGTGCATTCCAGGCATTTATATTCTTAATTAGAATGCCATAAATATAATTAGTCCATAAATATATTTAGTTAAGCCTAATGTTTGACATAGTTTATGTGTGTGTGTGTAAATATACAGTGTGTATGTGTGTGTGTAGAAACATTTCTTGGGATTAATCCGAGCCCGCCTCACCAAGTGTCCGTAATACCGCTTGGACATGCTGTAGGTGTTCCTTCCATGTGCTGGAATAGATGACCACGCCATCTAGGTAGGCAGCACTGTATGAGTTATGAGGTCAAGCACTTTGTCCACCAGACGCTGAAAGGTTGCTGGAGCCCCGTAACCCAAATGGAAGGACACGATACTGCCAGTGTCCGCTAGGGGTACTAAACGCGGTTTTTCCTTCGGAGTCCGTTAAAGGAACCTGCCAGTACCCTTTGTCATGTCAAGTGTGGTCAGGTATTGAGCCTGTCCAAGCCTCTCGAGGAGGTCGCCCACGCTGGCATTGGATAGGCATCAAATTGGGAGACTTGTTGCCGACGGAAGTCATTGCAGAACCTCCAACTCCGCCAGGCTTACCGACGAGCACAATGGGGCTGGACCAGGGACTATAACTCTCCTCAATTACACCTAGTTCCAGCATGCGCTTGATCTCAGTTCCACTTCAGCCTTTTTGCCTCGGGAAGACGGTACGGGCGTTCTCGGACAACAACCCCGGCTCTGTCACAATGTTGTGCTCAATCAGAGAGGTCCTTCCGGGTGTTCACTGACTACCTCTCGAACGGTCCGGATAACTGTTTCCAGCTCCTGCCGCTGCCTGGGTCTCAAGTCTGCGCCAAAGTTAAGGTCGTGTGTGAGCGAAGAGTGAGCGGGCTGGCCGGAGGAGGGATCAGGGTCCCTGTCCTTCCACGGTTTCAGCAGGTTCACATGATATACCGCTCCTTTGGCCGACGCATTGGGTTGACTCACCAAATAGTCGACCAGTCCCTTCCTCTCCTTAACTTCAGAGGGGCCCTGCCAGTGGGCAAGCAACTTAGAGTGGGAGGTAGGCACTAGGACCATGACCCGATCTCCGGGTGGAACTCCCAAGAGACGTGCCGCTGTTGTAGTAGCTAACCTGTGCTGCTTGAGCCTCCTCCATGTGACTTTTAAGGACAGGCCAATCTTTCCAAATCTATCGCAGAACTCGCGATATACTCCAGTATGTTAGTGGTGTATATGTGTGTATATATATATATATATATATATATATATATATATATATATATATATATATATAGTCGTATGAAAAAGTTTGGGAACCCTTCCTTAATTCTTTGGATTTTTGTATATCATTGGCTGAGCTTTGAAAGTAGCAACATCCTTTTAATAGATGACATGCCTTATGAAAACAGGAGTATTTCAGCAGTGACATTAAGTTTATTGGATTAACAGAAAATATGCAACATGCATCATAACAAAATTAGACAGGTGCATACATTTGAGAAATCTGAGACAGAGATATTACATCAATACTTAGTTGAGCCTCCTTTTGCAAATATGACAGCCTCTAGACGCCTCCTATAGCCTTTGATGAGTGTCTAGATTCTGGATGGAAGTATCTTTCACCATTCTTCCATACAAAATCTCTCCAGTTAAATTTGATGGCTGCCGAGCATGGACATTATGCTTCAAATCATCCTATAGATTTTCAAGGATATTCAAGTCAGGGGACTGTGACGGCCATTCCAGAACATTGCACTTCTCTCTCTGCATGAATGCTTTTGTAGATTTCGAACTCTGTTTTGGGTCATTGTCTTGTTGGAATATCCAACCCCTGTGTAACTTCAAATTTGTGACTGATGCTTGAACATTATCCTGAAGAATTTGTTGATATTGGGTTGAATTTATCCGACCCTCGACTTTAACAAGGGCCCCAGTCCCTGAACCAGCCACACAGCCCAACATCATGATGAAACCTCCACCAAATTTGACAGTAGGTAGCTGGTATTTTTCTTGCAATGCGTTGTTCTTCTTCTGCTGTGCGAAACTCTTTTTGTTGTGACCAAATAACTCAATTTTTGTCTCATCAGTCCAAAGCACTTTGTTCCAAAATGAATCTGGCTTGTCTAAATGAGCATTTGCATACAACAAGTGACTCTGTGTGTGGTGCGAGTGCAGAAAGGGCTTCTTTCTCATCACCCTGCCATACAGATGTTCTTTGTGCAAATTACTCTGAATTGTAGAACGATGTACAGATACACCATCTGCACCAAGATGTTCTTGCAGGTCTTTGGAGGTGATCTGTGGGTTGCCTGTAACCATTCTCACAACCCTGCACATATGACGCTCCTGTATTTTTCTTGGCCTGACAGACCTGCTGGGTTTAACAGCAACTGTGCCTGTGGCCTTCCATTTCCTGATTCCATTCCTTACAGTTGAAACTGACACTTTAAACCTCTGAGAGAGCTTTTTGCAGCCTTCCCCTAAATGATACTGAACAATATTTGATTTCAGATCTTTTTAGAGTTGCTTTGAGGATCCCATGCTGTCACACTTCAGAGGAGAGTCAAAGGGAAACACAACTTGCAATTGACCACCTTAAATACCTTTTCTCATGATTGGACACACCTGTCTGTGACGTTCAAGGCTTAATGAGCTAATCCAACCAATTTGGTGTTGCAAGTAATCAGTATGGAGCAGTTACATGCATTAAAATCACAAAATTATAAGGGGACCCACATCTGTTGCACAGCCAGTTTTTCACATTTGATTTAATTTCATACAACTAAATACTGCTTCACTAAAAATCTTTGTTCGGAAAACACCCCAGTACTCAGATGTTCGTAGGAAATGAAAGACATACAACTGTTATCTTTTTTGTTGAAAGCAGAGTAAATTATTATGCAGGCTGAGAGGGGTTCCCATACTTTTTCATATGACCATATATATATATATACACATCAAAATGTAAAATAAATTAAATATATACAAGTACATAAACTTTGTGCCATAATGTTTGGATCAGAGAAAAATTTTTGTCTTTATTTACCCCTCTACTCCACAGTTTAAAATTACAAATCAAACAAATCAGGGGTATTTAAAGTGTACATTGCTGACTTTCATTTAAGGGGATTTGCATACATTTTGGTCACACCATGTAGAAATGACAGCACTTATATGTACACGGTCCCCCCCTTTAACAATATGACCTGTTTTATCCAACCCTGTGAATTCTGTTTTGCATTAACTTGTCTAACAAAGTTCGAGCTTCATGTCTGTCTGAATTTTTGAAATGAAACATAAAGGTACACTTGATCAACATAGAAAGTAATTGTTTATATTTGAGGCCATTTGCATCATTCTTTTTTTTTTCATTTTTTATTGCAAACATTACTGTGCATTCAGAATATACATATTGAAAATTAACAGAGTAAGATAGTATTTGCTTTATGAAATCTAAATCAATACTTAGAGGCTATAATAGAAATGGTCTCATGCCGGAGGCTAGGGCATAAACTGCAATTGGTCTCCAAAGGCGTTCAGTCTCTTTCAAATGCTATTAGGAAATGCCAGGTCAAACAACAGAAACATGGCAAATGTAGCATTTCACAGGGAAATGTTTTTGCATGCCATAAAAGCTGGTTAGCATCTTTGTTCTCCCCATGCTCCATTTTAAAGAAGGCATATGTGCCCTTTATAAAATTTAAGAGGGAGGCAAGGTCAGCATTCCCTTAGCTATTTGCCACCAAAGAAACATTTGGTAATTGTCAATTAAATTTTATTAACTCATAAGAGCACCTTCTTCAGTGATATCTCTTCTTAGTGACTATTATACCTGTACAAAGATTCATATGAAAAACTAATATACAGCAAAGTTTGTAAAATAGAAAGCAATTTTTATTCATATAATACAATTTTTATTCTGTTTTTCCCAATATTCAATTGAAAAATGTGCATTATATTTTAATCTGCTAATGTATTAAATGAAAAATTAAATGAAGGGTGTCAATTTGCATATTATAAATATACTTTGAAGTGTGATTTTTTAGAACTACTGTTTGTTTATATTAAACCTGACAAAATGTGACCTGTTGGCTAGATACATGAACTTGAGTTTTATAAGCCACTTTAAATCATTAAATGCATTTGCTTGTCAATTAAATACTGGCATTAGTGCCTTTTTGTCTCATATGTTTTTCGTCCATGCATCTATTTACTAAAGCTGCTTCATCCATTTTGGGGTTGTGTGGTGCCAAAATCTGTCCACTTATACACACCAATGCCTGCACATCCCCATTAATCTGAGAGTCCTAAATTGACCCAAACAGAAAAAAACACAATACCTTAACTCTTTCCAGAAGCTTCAATGCACCGTTGCTGACTCTTTTCCTCTGAGCTACTTAAGAAGTCAGAGGGAAGACCCAGGGGCAGTGATGTCAGAGTGGCCCCATCTCCTGGGGGGGCTCCACCCATAAAAAGCAAGGAATAGAAGCACATTTTTAAAAAGCAATAAATAACCACAGGCATAATAGAAAATGGAAAATTAATAATTCCAAAGCAGAAAAAATTGCGATAAACCAACAAATAAGTACAGCCCAGGGATGCAAACCATGGCGGTAATGCAATAACTGCCCTGCATTTCTTGTGCTATTCTCTCCTGGCTGTGTTCTTTAGCATGTATCTGTCACATGATTGTCATTTGTCAGCCAGGGCTCCTTCCCAGGATGGTGTTCAAATTAATTTTTATGCCCCTTTTGTTCATTTTTGATTCTTTTATTTATGTTGATTGCGTACATCATCTATTAGTTTTGGTTTTATCTGTTGTCACACATGTGCAAATAGGAGGAAGCTAAAGGGCTTGAGTAATGGTAATACCACATCAGACCAGGGGGCAGCAGGGGGCACTTACACTTTCTCAGTTCCTTGCAAACCATTCCTGGAAAATCTGTCCGATCCGGGGGCCTTTGATGTCGTCACTACCGGTTCCGGCACCCTTGATGATGTCACTTCTGGTCCCGCTGGAGTAGTCAACGTCACTTCCGGTCCTGATGATGTCACTTCCAGTTCTGGCGCTGATGACGTCACTTCCTCTATGGACCTTTAAAGCCACCATCTTGCTTCCAGTGAGGCAGTTCTGTTTTGGATTCAGTCTTCTGAACATCTCTGTTCAATTAATTAAAACGTTTGCAGCCAAGATACATTATACAGGTGGCTGCCCCAAACCTTTATAATGTGTGGATTCTTTATCACACTGTGGATATTAGTTGCCTTAGCTATGTTTCATGCGTTTTGTGACTGGTCCCCCAATAGGAGGGGCCACCTGCCAATCGCCACTAGAGCTGCTCTCCGCCATATAAATCCAGAGGGTCTTGCACAGTTCCGGGTGGTTCAATTTGAGTGTGCCAGGGAGTGGCGAGTTACTTGAGGTTTGTTCTGCTTATTGTTATTACTTGATTTTTAACCTCTTGCTCTGTTTTTGTTTTACCTCGTTTCTGGATTTCTATATTAGGACCTTGTTTGTCTGGATTGCATTATATTTTAAGCAACTCCATTTTGCCTTCTGTGCACAACGGAGGGTGATTTTGTTTCAGTACATTTTTGTGTTTTCCCTCATTACCAGCCGGGGTTTGGTGGTGATATCCCCTTGTAGTTGCCATTTTTGGAAGTGCTTTTAGAGCTTATTGGAATTTATGTGCTTTGGGACCAAGTTCACAACAACGATGAGGTGAGTTTGAAAAAAAGGGAACTCTGGCCTGTACCTGAGGCCAGCCTTTGGATATTTTCTCTGTCACTGTGTGGCATTCTGAGAGACCAGCTATAAAAATAACAAAGTAATTGTGATGTGTGCTATAATTTGTTATGTATTTTGGAAAATTTTATATAACTATATTATGAATAAGATATGCCACATTTTAGGCCTTGCTAGTATTCAGAATCACATAAGTATTTAATAGTAGGTGAGAACTCCAAAAAGCAGGATGACTGATTAGGCTGACGATATTGTTACTTGGATAACAATATACTCTTATAAAGGTACAGAGTTAAATTCAATGGCCAACTTACTTTGTCATCCTAAACAAGATACGTGATCTTCCTATTCTCCAAATTTATCAATGGGCAGCAAAAGGCACCGTATAATGTGAAAAGGAGCTTGATCAGAATTGGAAACCAAGTAAGGGCACCTGAAGCTTACTGCTTTGTTTCTTTTAATCAATACAGAATACCGATGTATGTTTAAAATTCTGGTTATAATTGTATGCTTTCATTAATATTTCACAGTCTGTCATTTTCTGTGGTATTTGTTATTGATAGCTATTTATTGAAATCCCTTATACTGTAGTGACTCTGAACTTTTAAAAGGTTATTGCCTAAATCAAATCATTCAGTGTATAAACTGCAGAATGCTTCTTTGTTTGTTTGAATATACATATGAATGTTTTGAGTGTTACTGATACATAATGCATAGACAACCAAAAAGTCTTTTTCATTATTTAGTCATTTAGTTTTATTAGTAGTTAACAGTTTATAGTACTCTTTTCATTTAGGTTTTTATTATCTGCTTTATTATTATCTTTAAACACGATTCTGTGCTGACATCAAGTGCCCATTAGCTTCTGTAGTTTACCAGTTTTTTCTGACAGATACACTACTACATAGTTCTGCCCACATGAAATGAATGAAAATGTTTAATAATACAAAAGGATTTTTTACAATGACTAATTTCCTCATGATTTGATAAATTATACCCTGCCTTGTGTGTATATTTGGTATAGCAATTTGAATTATAGACTCATGGAGGTGACTGAAAGGTAAATGATTTGCATTCGTATTTTGTGAATGTTGTACTGTACCACAATGCAAATGAGCAAATTTGCTGATCAAAGGTTGTTAAGAAATAATTAAATTTTGAACACTGGGGCAATGCTGGGCGCATTATGCAGAATACAAAGAACAGGCAGCAGTGCTTAAGAAACACAAATATTACATTTCCTAAAATATCTCATATTGTCTCTTAGTGCCATTGTCCCTAATCACTGTGTCAACTTACAACGTAGTATCCATTAATGTTTATTTGATTCTGACTCCGATTAACAGCACAATATATGTCATGCAGGTGTTTGGATTTTGTTTTCTTTCCTAAATAGGGCTAAAGTTAATTTGCTTTTCTGTAGAAATGTGCATAGTGTATGTAGGTAATTACACTTAAGAAAATGCCTGGAATCATAATAAAGTTTTTAAAAATGATTTCATGCTAAGCTTCTGGAAATGTGATATGTTTTAGTTATTCATATGACTGAACCTATGCTCTGTTTTTGCTGGTGTAAATGTTAAAAATGTTTTACGTTCTGAGAGGCATTAAATGGTTAAAAAAATTGTTCATAAATCAGTGACAAATCCTCCAGCACTCATCAAATATTTACCTTTTCAATAAGCTCCCTACTTTTTGAGTCTTAATTTATTTATTGCTATAACATTGTCTATTGCATGGAATTTGAATTGTGAGGCTCAGACAAATAAAAGAGCAATACAGATACACACCATAAGAATAAAAAGCATCAGCATTCCCCAACTGCTCATGAACAGCCATTTTAACAAAATAGTTAGAGGTTGCTATGAAGTTAAGGTCTAATTTAAGGTCTAGGAACCAGCTTGATGCATTTGTGGGTCAATACTATTGGGTATTCTGATAGAATTGGCCATCATAAGCCTGAAACATTTACCAGATGGAAAGAGAGTGAATGTTCAGGGTATGATTACAACATTAGAGCAATCTGGACAAGAACAGGCCATTCAGCCCAATAAAAGTCTCCAGTTCTATCCCCATAATTCTTCCAAAATATCATCAAGTCAAGCTTTGAAGGTCCCTAAATCCTACTGTCTACCACACTACTTGGTCACTAATTCTTGTGTCTGTGTTCTGTGTGAAAAAAAACTGCTAATGTTTGTGCAAAATTTACACTTAACAAATTTCCAACTGTGTCTCAGTGTTTTCATTGAACTCAGTTTAAAGTCACAGTCTCAATCCACTGTACTAATTGCCTTTATAATTTTAAACACTTCAATCCTGTTTCTTCTTAATCTCCTTTTGCTTAAACTGAAAAGGCCCAGCTCTTTTAATTCTTCCTCATAACTCACTTTCCTCAGTCCTGGAATCAACCTAATCACTCTTCTCTGGACTTGTTTTTTTATAGCCTGGAGACCAAAACCACACACAGTACTCCAGATGTGGCCCCACTAGTGCGATAAATATAAGTAACATTCAGTCTGGAAGAACTGGGTGAATCCATAGCATGATGGAGGCATACTGTGATTTTAGAGGTGGTACACAGCACTCTCTTCCTACCTGTTGCTTACCCTCAGCAGAGAGTACGCCTTTCCAAATGATGGAGAAGATCAAAACACATTAAATAACAGGCCTGTTGAAAACGCTCATCTCTTTCAGTTGCACACCAAAATTCTTTAAAATGTTTGAATGTCTTTCTGGGAAAAAATGCAATTTGCTCAGTTTTCCATGACCTTTATCCCTTCCTAGTTCTTTTAAATGAAGTTTAAATTGCCCAGGAAATCCATTGAGGATTTTTTTTTTTATTGCATATTTATTTATTTATTTATAAATATGTATTAGGACTATCTGAAGGTCATCTCTAAAGTAAGATTTAAGCAGAGGACATCATTTGTAGGTGTGTTTGCATAACATACAAAATGTTGCACTATTTTTCCACATGAAACAACTCAACTCCATAAGCATTGATTTTCTTGAAGTTTATAGATAGATAGATCTTTATTGTCATTGTAACTTTTTCAAAGGAACAGCGAAATTGAGGATTTAGTCAACTCAGTGTGAGGCATAAGAGTTAAAAAAGTAATAAAATAATAACAAACCGAATAGTAATAAAAGTACTTTACAAAATATACAAATTGCACTGGTCAACTTAAGGTCTATATTGCACATTTAGAGAATGATATGGAGCAGTTTAATTCTGAGTTCAGGGCCATGATTGCTTTTGGATAAAAGCCGTTTTTATGGCGGTTTGTCCTGGTTTTCATTGCTCTGTATCTCTTGCCTGATGGCAAAAGCTGGAAGAGGCAATGACCGGGATGTGATGAATCCTGTGAAATGTCTATTGTTTTTTTGCGGCATCGGGAGGTATAGATTTGTTCTAGAGTGGGGAGGGTACAGCCAATTGTTCTCTCCGCTGCCCTGACGGCCCTGTGGAGTGCTTTCCTTTCTGAGGAAGTGCAGCTGCCGTACCCCACACACAGTTCGTACGTAAGTACAGTCTCGATGGAACAGTGATTAAAGGCAAGTAAATAAAAGTCAATTTGTCTGGAAAGTTTGAATTTTGTTTGAGATAAAGTATCTCCAGCAAAGCACACTGAAAATTTGAATGTAACCTCTCATTGAAAAGCACTGGCAAATTTGTGAACTCCTGTCTTAAAACTGAGTAACATCAATTATAACATCAGTTATGGATTAGTTTCCTGTTACTGCGACTTGTACGTTTTGTACAGTGAGGTTTTCTCTCAGAGAGCTGCTTCTGATAGCAGAACTGATCATAAATATAAGTTAGTCAAATGCCAGGAGATGCTTGTACATCAGCTCAAATCTGCTGCTTGTGATAAGTTAACCATGACAATTTAAAATACTTTTTGAGAAATGAATGTACTTGTAAGACGAAAGAAATTATATAAGCATTCTTCAGAAAGCACATTGTGAATAAAATGCATTCAGTATTTATATTACATAAAAAAAGCAACCTTAGGACTTCATTATGTGCACATTATATGGATTCAGTAATGTCTCTGACACTATAAACAATTAACAAAACTCCACACCTGCTCTCTATCATTGTCCCCAGCAGCCAGAAAGTTTAACTTGAAATTTCAATAAGGAGTTTTAAATGTCAGGTATGTCTTTCAAAAATATTTCAAATATATTTAGTCACAGAGCTTCCACAACTAAAAACTATCAATAGGACATCAATTGCCACCATTTTTACATCTCTTGAATTGGAATCTCTCATCTATAAATGCTTCTGAGCCTCCCAAAGCCTACAGGAGCTACTGTCAGTCAGCCTTTTTCTAGCCCTATTGTCCTGAACAGGGATGTGGGGAATGCTGGAGCCTATCCCAGCTAGTATAAGGTACAAGGCAGGAGCAAACCATGGACAGGGTGCCAGTCCACAACAGGGTAAACAAACACAATCACACCCCAAACATACACTAGGGCCAATTTTGTATCACCAATCCACCTAACCTGCACGCCTTTGGACTGTGGGAGGAAAACAGGGCACTCGGAGGAAATCCATGCAAATACGAGGAGAACATGCAAACTCCACACAGGGAGGACCTGAGACATGAACCCTGGTGTCCTTACTGTGAGGCAGCAGCATTGTCATTGTGTCACCATGCCGCCCTTGTTGTAGCTACTGTAGATATCTAACTACGTGATACTGTGTAGTACTGTTAAAAAGCATGATTTAATGTAGTCTACTAGCACGTGTAATTGCATTCTGTTATCACTGTTCTTTATGAATTTGACTCACAAATATTTAATAAGCAGATATGTGATAACAAATTCTTTGATTTAGTAAAATGTTCCAACTTTCAACTCCGTTAACTAAATCCTGAATGTGACACATCTGTGCATTTTCCAACTTGTGGATTTGGCATTTGCATTTTTAATTTTAGTAAAAAATGCTACCTACTAGAAGAATTAACTATCACTGTAAATGTGTTTCCAAATAGGTGAGTTAGTTGGTTCTCTTGAATAGTCTGTTAAGCAGAGTTTCAACATCTTTCCTGAAGTATTTCTCCGACTTATACTACTTTTATACTCTTTTGTGGGCGCAGTCACTGAGGAGGAGATGTCCTCTGGTATCCTTCTGACTCTAATGGATTAGGTTGGCTTCCCTGTGTAACCAGCCTCCCTGCTGGGCATTCTTTTAGGATGAAGAATTTAAGATTGTTTCATCAAAAGAGACCAGAACAGACTCTTAAGCATCCCAAGTTCTCCACACCCTTTTTAATGTTTTATATAAATATTTTTTGCAAATATCAGTAATATTACATATCACTGTGGTAACTAAGGAATGAGTAGCTAGCTTCATAAACTGAATAAATAATAGGTAAGTACCTGTCAGTTTTCAGATATCGATCCCATTGTAAAAATATTCTACGATTTAAAGACTAATATTATTTGATTAATATGTTAGATTGTGTTCAGGGCGATTCATGTATATAGTTTGTGTAACATCACAGTGTCTGTGTGATCTTTCCTCACAGATCTCAGTGACATGCAAGTAACGGCAAAGGATAAGTGGTATTTTTCAAGTTGCAGTTATTTCTTTACAATCAAGGTATATATTAATTGGTCACATGAGACTGACTTCTAAAGTGCAGTGTTTTGTTATAAATTTTAAAGAATACCTAGCGTTCACTTGCATTGTTAATGGAGATTAAGGGTGCTGGACTCCCAGTGTGAAAAAAGCCCTAAAACTTACTAAATGCACTCACTTTTCAATCCAAGAGTGTCATCCATCCACATATCCACGGGTGTGAATTCCCAAGCTTATCACATCAAGATCGGGCACAAGTCAGAAGCCAACTCTGTATGGGAAGGTCCATTGTAGGGCACACTCATGGTCACACCTGTACTAAGTCATACTGGTTTAGATTTGACAGCTAACCTAATATGTTTTGGAGCATAACATCAAGTAGAAGCCACATAGCCATGGTGCCACCTGCACAAAGAGATATCTAAAATTGTGATTAGAAACAACCCAATGCTAAAGCATGACTTAATCTGGATTAAGCAAGTTGAAAAACAAATAACTTACTTGAAAAAGGATCCCACTTCCACTCAATTGCTAATTTGGCGGGGCCTCGAAAGCTTGCATATCGTAATCTTTTTTAGTTAGCCAATAGAAGGTGTCATTTTACTTGACTTCTCACTACATTCATAATGGCTAACACAGTACAACACCCCAGTACTTCACTCAGCTGTACTTTTTCCACTTAATTATGCAGTATACATTTAAAAAGAATGTTTTTAAAAGTAGTGTTTTCTGGCATTTTTATATAGCATGTGGAAGCTTTTCGTGCATTATGTAAAGTTTCAGAAATGCCATTTGACTATTAAAAACTAAGCAGAAATGGTCCTGTGACTGCTAACCAAGAGGTATTAAATAAACTGTTCCTAGGGTTCAGTTTCAGAAAAATCCGCACTTTGTTAACACTTTAACGGATGAAACTGTCCGATAAAACCTGTAGAAGGCTTTGAAATGGGTTTGATGGTCTAGCTTCTGTAGTTGATCCCTCACTGTTCCCTTGTGACCTTTCTAGTAAGAGCAAGGTGATTGGAAATACATTAATCTTTCCCACTCTCAACTTCAAACGAAAATGAATTTTTACTCCATTTTTGGATTATTCTGAGTCTAATGATTATACAGATGAAATGGTGAGAGCTTTATTAAGGTTTGTATCTTATTTTCCTGCTTTGTGTCATGAATATTTATCAAATCAGTCTTGCTGTTATATGCAAGTACATTCTTCAGTTTCTGCAGTGAATGGTGGCACTTCAGATTTGTACCTGTGTCACCGCCATTTGATGGAGTTATCCTACTGAGCTTTGAGTAGGATCTTAGAGTGGCTCTGTCATCACTAGTTAGTGCCCCAATATCAAGTTATTGTCGCCATGGTGTTTAATACATTATAAAATGTCCATGAAGGACCATTTGGGAAAGAGCTGATTAATTCTGACATGTTTTTGTAAATCTTTCACCTCATAAAACCTGGGGGACTAAAGTTTTGGTTTTTTTTGTTTCTTTTTTGCCAGATAGTCTTGGCTATTTTAGAGCCACAAAAAAAAATAAGATATACATATGTATAGATATAGGAAATGGGTCAATGTTGGACACTGTATGGGTCTGGTATTTCATATGTAATTCTATCATACTTTTCAATAAACCTTTGATAAAAAGATGTATATTTATGCATATTTATGTACAAATATTATTTAACATTAATTTATGCTTTAATACCAAAAATGCTAAAAAGTACATTAAAAAGGGATTTAAATTCAGCACTGGATATAATTATCTAGAACACACATCTTTAAATGGTAACTCTTCTTGCCAGTTTTTAATGTTTTTTTACTGTGTAATCCTTGATTCGTGTGATCTGCCAGAAGCCAAAGAAGACTTAATATTAAAATGGCTGTGATCCATGTTTTTATAGGTATTATGTAAATCACAAACCCCACGTCTAGAATGAGAGTATGTGGACTGCCATAGGAGCTAAAATTGTATTAAAAGTCAGGATTGCCCTGTTGAAGCTAGAGGTGACCCAGCAGTAAAAGAATATGCAGTCCCTTGGATTTAAGAGACAGATATGAATGCATGACTTTAGCTCAGATTCACACTATTTTGTTGATTCCTTGGAAAGGCATGGAAGCAAGAGGAAATATAAAGTGCCATCATTTGGAGTGAGTTAGTGATTTCCTCAAAATGAGAGAGTGAAGCTTACAAAGTCCAGCATGCGTAGTCTGCGTATGTAGTTAGCATTTTCTCTTCAGATACGATTTATGGTCATGAATGACTAGGAATATAAACTACACAGTACAGAGGCCATGTAGATTACAAGTGTTTCTCAACCACTAGGTTGTTGTGTACTGCTGCTGTTGGGTCTGGAGTTCCTATTCATTATAATTGTAGTGGGTTGCAGTGAGCTGCCTAAGCAATTGATATTACTGCATAGTATACTTCCTCTCCCAGCTCTGAAGCACTCAATTCACTAAGAACCTTCTGCAGTTCACCAAGTTAGACCACCACAATCTCCAAGTGGGTTGCAAAGATATGCATGAATAAGTGAGTCTCCACATCAAAAAGTATGAGAAAAATTAGTCTACAACACATCAGTCTCATACTCTGTAATTGCTTTGAGTTTTCATGCTTGGTTATGACCTTATACATTCCAGCATATACAGCATACACATATCAACAGGATAAGTCAGACAAAGTGTCCTATGGAAGTGGAGTTGTTTTTTTTTCAAAATTGTATTGCATTTCTTCACATTTTCTGGTTTCTTGGATTTATTTATTTTTTATTTGGGGTTTTAACCATTTTTCTTCTAAGAAAGTTTGTGTTATCCACTACATAAACACAAGCCAATACAAAATGTTGCATTGCAGTCATTTCCTAGATTTTGCTTAATTGTACATAGACATTTAGTTGCAACAAGAAGTTCAGGGCATAAATTGAATTCATACATTAATGAATAAATGAATTACAGTTCAGGGAGTAGTTCATAATAATTGTTATATAACTGTAAATTAAAGTGCAGTTCACCAAACTAAAAGTGGTTATATTCCAATGCCCTTGATTTTGTGTTAACTTGTGGTCATCTTACAGATTTGACCATCTCTTGTCTCTATGGAGTGGCCCATCTCCCGGTGAACTGAACACACAGAGATGTCTACATTAGGCAGTGCTGTCTCTGCATTTACTGGAAATCGCTGGCTTGAACCATTCCAATAATCAGCACGCTCTGCAGCATGAGAGAGAACCCTATTCAAGTCACCATGTAGAATTGCTCAAGAAGGGCTTCTGCCATGATTCATAAAAGTCACTGGGATGTTGTTGTACCCTGGATTTTGCAGTTAAGCTTTTCTTACTAATTTGTTTGATTAATGTTGGGGTACCTAATGCTAGTTTCTTCAACATTTTCCTCATTAGTCCCATACAACTAGCTGAAACAACGTACATGCCATGATGGATGTATACATACAGAAAAACACAGAAACGCAGTAGGATTTCTGCCAAACTGAGTTTTCTAAAAGAACACAAAACATAAACATATTACCTGGATGATAATAGTGACAGATTACTCAGAATGTGTAATGCTCACATTCACGTGATGTATCAGAGATCCATTTTTATACACCAATCCTGTGATGCGGTCTGTGATCTCTGTATTGCAGAAATGATAGGTCCCTATAGAAAGTATCTGTAAAATGTATCTTTAGTGTTTTACTATTACTATATTAATAAATTTATATGTAAACAAAAACAACCAGTCTTCTCTGTAATGCTGGTCGTGTGTGTTCAGCTGTCTTTTCCCAGTAATGGAGGTGACTGTTTGATCCCGGCACTAAAAAACATGCAATAGAGAAGAGTTCTTGTTCGTTTTTCCATGGCTAGGTGTGAAGAAAGTACAGAAAGTCATCAAAGACTATTAGCGAGGTGTGGTGAAATTTTGTTGCTGCAGCAAATAAATAACTTGTGATTGAATGGACACCGAGAAAAGTGGCCAAATACCACTGACAAAGATGGATCAGTTTGCCTATCCACACCAACTGCTGAAGGGACTGCAGACCAAATCCAGCGACAGAAGTGGCGTGTTATCTGCAGTTTAATCATGGGGCTATATTTTATATGTGAATGCCATCTGTCTAAAAAATGGATTCTGGAGATATTTGCAAATTTAAGTATTAAAAATGGTGCAGTTTGAGTTCTGGTGTAAATTTACGGACCATTTTAGTAAAGTACTCAACATGGTTCTTTTCAGCTTGTCCCCGTATTTAGTAAATGCCGAATACGAGATTGTTTTATAGAAATAGTACTGGATTTTTTTTTGTTTTGACTTTTTTTTGTTTTTGCTTATTGACAGTTGACAAATTTTAGCAGTTTTCCTAGTAAATCAAGCAATAATCCATACTAATTGTAATTTTAAAATTCTAAAGCCTATGGTTTATAAATATTATTTATCCATCTGCTCCCTAGAGAATAAAAAGAATAATTTGCAGAATGACCCTATGATTTATAAGGTCATAATGTGGAACATAATTGACCTCAAGAGTGCTTGCTATTCACAATTTGCTAATTTTTTTCATATGTCATTTTTCCCTTGAGGTTTTCCTTACCATATGTGCAGTAAGTCACATTTAGTAAGAGCATATGCAAATATAACTTTAAAAGATACTTATTCACTTATGTGTTGCCATGGGTATTTAATAAAACCGGTTTAATTTTAGTTAAACTAGGGGACTTTGCCCACCAGCTCCCATCCACCCCGCAAAGGCCTACGCTACGCGCCAGCCACTTCATGTCTTTGCTGCTCGCATTGTGAAGGGGGCTGAATGCACCCAAAGGAGACAAGGTTGCTCCTCCGAAACCCCCTTTTAAACGGTGATACAATGGGAAACAAATCAAGCTTTTTCTTACCTCCTCTTTGCTCGATCAGCTGCTGGCTTGCTGCTGCCGTGCCGTGTGATCTGCATCTTGTGCGGTGCTTCGAACATTTAAAAGCCTGTACAGCAGCTGTCCTTTTGTCTCACTGCCTTGTCTCTCTTCTCCCCTAGACATCCTCTGCTCCTGTTGGGGGTCCAGCTCCTAAGGCACACCCCTATAAAGAGGAAGATTTTCTGTTCTTTTAATTGAGACACGGAATTGTCCCTTCTGACTACACACGGAGCTCGATTCACTCCTGAAAGGGACTTATGTTTGTTTTAAGTGTCTGAATAACGTTTCTGTCTCTAAAATCTTGTGTGTATCTGTGCAACTCTGTGACCCATGCGTGGCAGCGTATGTGGATTTCACTTTCACCAAACAACAAATCTTTTAATTCTCGTGGAATCGCCTATTCATTCAAGAAACACTACTTTTCCCTACTTTTGCACTACTTGGCATGTTTACAGGCTCTCACACCAGCACATGGCCTTTTTGTGAGACCATTCTGTAAGGCAAGTTCATGAACACAGCCATCTTCTTAATAGTTACAATAGCATTACATGAGACTTAGGTGGGACATTAGACATCATCACATCACCACTATTTAAGATGACAATGCATCTAGTTTTGATTTAAATTCATCATCATCATCAAGTCATCAGTCAACCTTTCCAAGTGTACAGAAGCTAAAAGGCACTTCCAAGAAGACATTAGTGTTGGCTTTTACTTTTTTTTTCTAACTACACTTTTTGCTTTGTTCTAAATGAATTCAGCAAGATGAGCATAAACTATTGCAATGATCAATTTTTGTTTTTTAAGATTATTATCATTGTTTTCTTATTTGACTGACACCTTTATCTAAGGAGACTTGCTGCATTTTGAGATACAACTGGTTACATTTCTGTAGTTTTTCTAATTTTAGCACAATCAAGTGAAGTAACTTCCTTGGGGATCACACAGTGTCAGTAGCGGGATTTGAACGAACATCCTGAGGGTTTGAAGTCCAGTGTCGAAGGCCTTAACCACTATGATGTACTTCCTGCCTAGGAACATAGCCACCTCCTTTTGGAGTCAAATGCTGATCTTTAAAACCCAAACTAACCAACTGACCCACTACGCTTTACAACATTGCTATTCTGGGAAACAGGTTAGAAATGTGGAATGTGATGATTAAATATATCTGTATGACAAATAAATCTAAATCTCATGAGGATTTAGGCAAAGTAAACTTTAACTTGTTCCAGTTGGGCACCATTATTATTATCTTACTATCTTAAGAATTACCCGCTACAACAACAACTTCTGTATTTTCTTAATTTAAAGATGTAATTTTCATGCTTTCATAGTTTTATCCAGCTAAAGCAGGCGAACTGTGACACTGAAAACAAGCAACAAGGAGGTGCTGTCAGTACATTTAGTCACATAATGAATGGGATTTGTTAAACATAAAGTAGACAACCTGAGGACAGCATCAGACAGTCCGTCCTGAATCTAAAAGCAACGACAGTAGAATGGGATGGTTGGTAGTTTTAAAACAGGATATTACAGTGTCATCTACAACAGAAGTTAAAACTGCTTTTGTTTTATGACATCTTATTTTTACTAAAATATTTTAACTGTAAGTTTGCAATTTTCTTTTTAGTCTAGTACATATGAAAAACACTTTGTAGCATAGATCAGATCGCTATTTTTCTACGTCACTTGCTTCAAACAGTTCGAGTACTTGTAAGATTTCATGCCAACAAGTTTCTTAATTAGAATTGTTTATAGTTATTGGAACATGCATTTTCATTAGGCAGTCTGCTTCTTGTTCCTTTTATTATTTATATCTGCATATTTTTACAGATTAAAACCTTAATTACATCACTAAATATTTTACTAAAATAACTATAATGAGTAGTTACTAGGGCAGACTGAGTCAAGTTAGGTGTTAGTTGACTTGGTAATTGTGCCTCATTACAGGCTGCTCAATTAGAATAAAGTCTTAAAATTAAAAAAAAGCAAGTCAATTATAAAAAAGCAAGAAAAAAGCTGAACCAGAATCAAACTATGTGCATCAAAATCTATGTCAGTGTTTTTGTGAAAAGAGAAATAAAAGTCAAACTATTATTCATTACCAGGATTTGAGACAGAGACTGGATTAATGAGAAGTTAACAGAACCTTTTTACATACCTTGGATCTTTAGTGACCCAGCATATACAAAAACATATGTAGCCTATGTGGCGCCTTCTGTGTTTTTGTCCATTTTGCCTTAGTAAGATAATGTTTCAAGTGGTGTGGCTTGTGCTGTTATCACTCTGTCCAGCTGCTACAACTGCTAGCCTCACTTCATCATTATCGTTCTTCTCCTCCTTGTTTGAGCTCTGCTTTTTTATATTTTCCTGCCCACAACAGCCATGATCTGATACATCAGAAGTCTCACTCTGTACTGCCTCATTCAGTGTTGCTCATCATTTGTCTCCTTGCTGCCTGCCTCCAACTCTCTATCTGACTTGTCATCTGCCATCAGTGATAGGACACTTTCAAGGGCTTGCTGTGCTGATAAACATCACAGAATTTTCTTTTATTATCTTTTACCTCTCTAAACTCATAAGTACCTACATGATAAGAAACACAAGTGTAATGAACATATATATAATACATAAAAAGAAATCCTGAAAAAACACATTTTGCTGAAGCTCTGTTAAGAGACTAATGTTAATGTGCATGTAAAAATACAGACACTTTACCATGTCCGGGTCGCTACCAGCCCAATTCGTTTTAGGCAAATAAATAATTATAATAAAATTATTTTAAACTATTTTGACATAATTTTGGTACTAAATTGTCACGGATGAAAAGTACAACGCATATCTGCGTCCACACCGTATGATATGACCCAGTGGGAGGTGCAAGTATCACGTCATGGGTTGCTACTGACCCGAGGTCTGAATGCAAGAGTTAACCGCAAGGCCTGAGATCAACTTAAGGAATAGGTAATGTCGAAGATGGCTGGGGGGGCGACCTGGCCAGAACGCCCAGGAGGACTGAAGGAGGGCTTATACCTCCCCTAGACCATGTGGGGGTGACTGCCCTGTTACCTTTGGGGGCCACAGGTACAGAGTTTTGAAGCTCAACCCTGTAGGGGCCCGTAGTCACCACCAGGGAGTGCCCCTATGCCTTTGGAGCCCTGGACCTCAGCACTTACCCCACACCCGGAGGTGCTGGGGGGAAGAGGAGCAGGGACACCTGGAGTGCTTCCGGGGATGCAGCTGGCACCTCCTCCACACTGGGGCATGTCGGTGGAAGATTGCCGTGACACTCCTGGAGCACATCCGGGTGATTATAAAAGGGGCCGCCTCCCTTCATATGATGGCTGAAGTCAGGAGGTCGAGAGACAAGGTCTTGGTGGAGAGGCAAGGAGGCGGCCTGAAGAAGAAAAGGCATTGTGTTGTGGCCAGGACTTTGGGGTTAGTGTGGCACTGTAAATATGATCAATAAACATGTATTGGGTGACATTGACGTGTCTGACTGTCTGTGTTCAGGCTGGTCTCCACAGTGATAAAAAAAGTAGCCTGCAGCTACTACTGTTGCTCAAGACCAGAAATATCTTCCCCTGTAGTAAATAAAAAAAATAAAATGAGAGTGGGAAATGGAATGACACTGAAAAAGTTAGTCCTTTCAAGTGCGTCTGGGACCACTTATGATCAATGCTTAAAATAAATGTGCAGATAAACAGACTGGGACAATCACTATTGCATTGTTACATGGGTGCCTGGTCGTCTTGTATTGTATTCCTAATTTTACCACAGTGATGATTAGAGACACCTAGAAGCAGGTGATTTCTAGCCAATAGCAATTATCCTAGGGAGCATGTCATGTATCACATGATTCCAAGCCATTGAATTTTAAAGGGGTTGTTTTTCTTTCAGTGCAGTCAGTCAGAAACTGGAAAATAACTTTATAGAAGATCAGTTATGAAGGCAAGCAAAAGACAAAGTTTGAGGAGTAAGAATGTGGTATGTTTTAAAAAGGTGAAGGGATCCTCCTATGAAATGGGAGCTGCGTCCAATATTTCAAGAGTCAGTGGGATAGACACATTACATTTTTTAGAGTGCTTTTCACTCCTCACGTGAGGAATTGCCTGTAAAGTGTGTTTAGAAAGAAAAGCAAAGGAGGAAAACCTGCTGTCTGGACTTGAAACATTTAAGTGGAATTAGAGGCATGTTTTATAGTCTTGAAATGTACCTTTTTTAGCTCTGTCTGTGCTAAGTTGGGATCATTTGATTTTCTGTCGCTTTAGAAGAGTCTGCTTATGAACTCCTGCATTCTTCTTTAAAGAGTAATAAAAAAAGGCCAAAGCACCTCATTAATCCATTAATCTGGCACTAGCTTTGCTGAGATCTGAGAAGTAATTAATAAGGCAAGGATGATGATCAATAAGCAAAATGTTTAACATATAATTAAATCTAAGAGTGTACAGTGACAAAAATCTTACTTCAGTAATTATAAAGAATGAGGTAAGGCGTATTAGAAAGGAGACTCACACATGAGCACAGCTAAGGATTTATCAGTGGTAATGAACATAAGGTGTCTAGTTTGCGTTAATTTTAGCACAGCAGGCGCTGTGCCTGGAATAAAGCCAGTAATGAAATCTCTTCAATTTGCACCTCTTATGATCCATATGTACTCAATGTATAAAAATAGGAAAAAAGCTTTAAAACAGAAAACAAGCGTCAGAAACTGATTTTCAAAATTATGACTTTGCTCTTGTCCAATTTGTGTCCATAGCCAACCTAAAACAGGTCTTCTTTAATTGATGTAATATGTTCATTTCATTATTTAAATCCTTAAACCCAGATAAGCCATAACTTGTGACACATACAGAATTTGTTTATATACTGACACCTAAATGGTATGTTTTATTATTTTTAATGCAAAGTTTAAATAGAATGATGGGTAAGATAAAACTTTCCATTCTAGTGGTCAGCATCAGTACAGGCTGGGATTTTCAACATGAGCTAAATATCCGCCTTCTCAGTCTGTGGGATGGAATGACCAGTCATAAAAATTAGCCAGGATAATTGGGCCAGTATGAGGGGGTTTGTGTGTACTGTATGCATGAAGGTGCCCAGGACTGGCCTGTGCACTGATTTGTACCCAGTGCTGCTGCAATTAGCACCAGAACTACATGACCCTGAGCCAGATAGGTGAGTTAGAAAATGGATATGCGCATAGAGTATCTGATATGTGTACTAATTTAGATACAAAACATTAAAATAATCTACAAACAAAGATACTGCAGTGGCATTACTTTGTGCAAATGCTGGGGGCAAATGAGAGAAAGAGCTCAGCTGGCATCACCAGGGAGCACTCCGGTTCCCACAGTGCAAAATGTGTGACCCGGGATGTATCATGGTGTGATTCCACAACAATACACTTGCTATGCTTGACAGGATTCGCACTGTGAACTGGTGGAGTGGCAATGCTTTGTGCAGAAGGAAGTGCTCTGCATGTAGTACTTATAGGCAATCTCTACGCAGCTAAGTATAGAAGTTGTTCTATAGCGTTTGATCTAGAGCAGAGGTCTCCAACCTTTTTCCCCCCCTGAGAGCTACTTTTACAAAATGAAAATGGCCGAGAGCTACTCATGTTTTCTAACGTTTATTCTCATAGCTGATTTCAACCCAAACAAACTGAATAAGCTTGTTATGCCTGAACATTTAAAAAATGTTGGTGTCCACAACTCACATTTTGCTTTAAAACATCACAAAAGATATTTAGTTCACCTGCAAGTGCATTTTTATGTCTGTATGCATTTTCTAGTGTGTCTCACACTATTGAATTAAAACATGAGGCTTTCAAAACAAAACAATGCAATTACAAATACACAGATATTCCTTATTCATTTGTCATTTTGTTCCATGTCACTGTTTCACTTTATTCACATGTCCAGTTGCATGTGTGAAGTGTTTTTTAGTTAGTCAGATGACTGGCACTGCATGGAGTCAACAAGAGAGGCAGGTGTCTGGTGGAGTGGAGCCACTCAGGTTCACTCTTATGGAGTCATTTTAATGTTCATCTGTCAGTCTTGTTCTGAAATTTGATTTCATGACATTCATGTCAGACTCACTGAGGTATGGAGACCCAAACAAAGCAGACATTTTCAGAGCTGCTTGGTGAAGATTCTTATAGTTATCTGGCTCTACTAAGCTCCAGAAATGCTGAGAATGCTGTTGAGACTTTAACTGCACATTATTTTGAAGGTTTACTAATATATAAAATATAAAATCCAGTGTCTTTCTGTCTGTCCGCTTTTCACGAGAACTACTTAACAGATTTAGATCATTTTTTTTTTCTTTAATTTGCTTGAACATTCCAGTTGATTTTGCTATGGATGATAGTTCGCTTGCGGTAACGATTTATTTGCGTGAATCCGAGAAAAAGGCCGTGGGGAGAGGCCTCCCTCACTCACTTGCCAGCTTCGGGGCATGTACCTTACCTCCGCTTAGCTAGCAAACGAGAGAACAATGGAATTCGACTTTGTTTGATATTTAAAATAAAGTATTACTTAGGTATTGATGAGTTTGAGTCCTGATATTCTCTTAAGTGTATGCCACATTGAAAAAATAGATTGCAGTTCAGATTGTGGACCGTGGTATGATTTTTTGGAAAGATCAGCCATTCCTAATTTGACTAATCACGTTTTCAAATTTATGTAGGATTCATTAACCTTTTGGCCAAGTACTTGGAAAGGGGTGGCAAGATACCGGAGGCTGGCGAGCGATGTGTTGGAGACCCCTGATCTAGAGAAACTGCTTCTGAGCGTTTTTTTTTTTTTAAATACGTATGTCACAGGTCCGTAGCCGGCCATAGGCAGTTACCACAGTGAAAAATGTGCAACCTGGCATGGTGTGATTCCATGGCAATACAGTTAGCGTGGTCAACAGGATTTGTACTGTGGACAGCTGGTGTGTAGTGGTGGTGCAGTGCATAGTGAAACAGAGAGCTCAACTGATATCTGCATCATGATGCTATGAGTTCTCACCGTAAGGGGCTGCTTCTGATGGCTTTTGTAATCCAGATGATGAGGGTTCATTGCTGGCCATCAGCTGTTACCACAACACAAAATGTGTGACCTGGGATGGATCGTGGTGTGATTCCTCGATCACACAGGTACCAAGTTGTGTAGCACAGTGGTGGAGTGATTAGCAGTGCCTGTGTTGAACTTACTCATTCTTCCAGTGTCCATTTAGTTTTCTCTTGGCTTTTCTCCGAATCCCAGAGATGGTGGGACAATATTGATGGATGTTTGTGAGCTTGTAAAATGCCCAGGATTCAGAAATTGAATGAATAAATGTATTACTGATGGACTTAATGTTTGTTATCACTTACTAATGTGGAGTATAATAAAACACTGTGAAAATCATCAAATATTTACATGCTTTTCTGCATATCTGACTTTTCCTGCTGATATTTATGTCAAACCAGAGTTTGTTTTACATTCAAAGCCATAGAATTGTTTTGGGTTAAAAAACAAATACTGTATAGCTCACAACCTGGTAACAGAGAATGGTAGCCATTGATTGTTTTTTATCCAGAAATGTTTCTAAAATGACAGGCATTGATTAGAAAGTGTAATTAAAACAACATGTTCACTATGAGATAACATATAATCTGTTATGCTACTCTGTGCACATTAATTTATAGTGTCGAGAATAATTGGTTTATATTGTTGCCTTTATTGATTCGCTCTCTATGGATGTTCTTTCACTGCTATGCAGTTATAGCCAGTGGGGAAGTTGAAGCCTGCTCGGGCGCATTAAAGGCATTTGCTAAGATGAGCCACTTTGAGGTCCTTGTAATATCTATCAATAAAGGCGTACTTTAAGACTACGGCAGTTATTTTTTAATGAACACAGGAGGAAAGAAAATGATCAATAAAAGTTTATGCCTTAACTATAATGGTATTTCCTCTATGTTTAAAAATGAACAATGTGTTGCATTATTCTATTAGAAAAAAATCTGTAACTTGTTTATGAAGTCGTCAGCTAATTTCCTTTTTGAGTTTTAAAGAGTGGTATGATGAGCAGCACAACTGAAGGCTGAAAGAGTGTTGACTGACATGTCCTGCTAAAATTATAACACATGCATTTCCGAGGATGAGTGTGGGGGCAGATCTGTGAGTGTGGAGTTAGTAACAAGGATTTGGTAACACTCAAGTGGCAATAGAGGGAGAAAAATTGAAAGGGGTCTGTACCCTTTGTTGGAATAAGTTTTTTTGTAATTGCAACATGTTACTAACCCGAAACTATATAGATATGATATTAAAAGTCATACGGCGGTAAGAAATCACATAGGAGAAATAACTTGGCTTTCTTTAATGACGGTTTATACAGCATAACAGATGAGGAAGCCATGACAAGACCTTCGGGTAGTGGGAACTCGATGTATAGAGTCTGCCATTTTCATCGCAGCGCTGGAAGGATTTTCAGGATCGGATGATGTTATCTCCCGTCTTTCCGTTGGTTTTAAAGGTGTACCGGGCAATGTTCCAAGGCTTCATACTCTTTCTCCATGTGCAGGCCCCCACTTAGGTAAATCATGCCATTCCAAACAAGGACAAAAAGACCCAATGTCATGCTGACTCTGACAGACAGAAATAGTACAATGTCCATTTCGTAGTTGTCCCAGTCTTGTCTTCTAATGCTTGCCTAGCAGTTCTAAATGCTGGGCCCCTGTGTGCTAAATCTGGCCTTGTGTTAGCTGTACATGTGAGAAGAAAAGAAAAGCAGATGTAAAATATATGCACAGAGCACAGTGACATATTAAACTTATATTGTGAGTACAGGGTCTCTGACTGATATATGGCAGTTTAGAAGATAAGGCACCTTCACAGTCAGAGAAGAGGGCCAGAGAAGCGTCAGGGTGTTTTTATATTTTCTGTAATGTTGCTCCCAGTTTTCACTTTCCTTTAAGTTTAATGAATTTTTTTTTTGTGTTGTTGTTGTATTGTTTACTGTTTTGCACATCAGTTTAATACAGGGTCAGTAGTTGTTTGCAAAGTTTATAGCTGTTTAGTTTTATCATATGTGTACATTTTTGGACTTTCAGTGTACAATAAATGAAACTTTCTAGAAATTTTTGCCTTTTAGAAACAGTTTTGAAGTGACAAGATAAACAATTTATTGAAAGATGTGAAATTTAGCCTTCTCATACATTTTAAGTAGCAGCAATTGTTAAAAAAAACATCCCATTTTGCAGCATTAACCAGCTACTATTACTAAATGTACAAAAACTCAAGTCTACTTGAACATTTAAGAAAACAAAAATGAATACTGTCAAAGACTAATTTGCTTTAGTTGCCTGACCCTAACACTTCTCTTGACGTAGCTTAACAGCAACACTATATCACAGAAAGTCCATGATGCTTTATGACACACGAAAAACAAAAATCACCTTTTAAATATGATTCATTGACTTTGCCGAACGTGCTACAGACAGGTGGCTCCCATCTTGCAGACAATACACAATACGCTGTGCTTATGGAAAAAAATGTCAAATGTCTGAAGGAGATAAGCCGAAATGAACTATCGCCTATCGTTTCACCACTGGCTTTACAGTGTTTAACCTTAATGACAAACTAAATAAAGATAGGAGAGTGATTGTTTAAACACAGAACGTGGCTTAACCAGCCTTTTAACAGAGATCAGTTGTAAGTGTTCAGGCAGCTGTCTCCATATGTGGATTCTGCTGCTTTACATGTTTGGTGAGAGGATTTGGCCATTTAAAATACTGCAGGTGTTTGCACTGCTTGAACAGTACCTATAAAAAAAAATTCACCCCCTTGCAAATTTTCACGTTTTAATGTTACTGTATATAATTTTGAATCACAGTGGATTTTATTTGGCTTTTTGGACCCTGCTTGTTCAACAAAAAAAGTAAAAACTGATACATGCAAAGTGATCTCAGTAAATTACGGATGTAAAAGACAAAATGATTGCTCATCTGAGTATTCACCTCTTTCAAGTCAGTATGTAGTAGATGCTCCTTTGACTGCTATGACAGCCTTGAGCCTATATGCACAGGCCTCTGACTGCTTCGCACTTCTGGACACTGCCATTCCTCTCCATTCTTCTTTGCAATCCTGCTCAAGTTCTGTCAAGTTGCATGGCAATCATGACTAAATAACCATTTTCCAGTCCAGCCACAATTTCTCAGTTGGAATGAGATATGTACTCTGAATCTGCCACTCTAGGACATTAACATTGTTGTTTTAAGTCATTCCTTTGTAGATTTAGCATATTCCTTTGGGTTGTTGTCTCGCTGGAAAACAAATCTCTCAGGGTGTAGGTTTCTTGCAGACTGCATCAGGTTTTCTTTCTGGATTTGCTGCATTCATTTTTCACTTTATTGTCACAAACCTTCTACCGCACACTGCAGAACAGATTCCCAACAGCATAATGTAGCCTTCACAGTGGAAATGGCGTGTATTTGACGATTTAAAATGTTTGGCTTTTGCCTAACATGGCATTTAGTATAATAGTTAAAAAAAACTTTTCTTCCAGCTACACTTTAAAGACTCCCATGTGTCTTCTGGCAAAGCCTGTGTGTGTTTTTTTTAACAGTGGCTTTCTCTTTGCTGCTCTGCCATAAAGCTATGACTGCTGAAGCACCCAGGCAGTTGTTGTCTGCACAGTCTCTCCAATCTAATTGACTGTAGCTTGTAACTCCTCCTTGTAACCGCCTTCACGTTCAACCTGAGTATGGACACGTCTCGTGTAAGACATGAGTGCCAGCAGCGTTAGTGTTGAACATTACTCAGGCACCGATAAAGACGTGTCAGGCCTGAGCGATACCTGGGCAACAGTGTAGACTGTAGTCTGCAAGCCTCATGATGGCATCTTGTAAGAAACGCCTCTCATCAGCAGTGATGACAAAGTGAATCTGTATTCAGGCAGTGAAATTTAAATGGTCAGTGAAACCGAAAAGGATTTTGGGAATCTAAAAGTGACACTCGCGCCACTCACACATGTGCATTGTACTGTTCTTATTATTATTATTACTAGTCATCATTATTAGTATTTTTTGTATCATTATTATACTTTCTACACTTCTGACTTTGTACTTTTACTGTTTTGCACATTTTACAGTAGAAAGATGGGATTTAATAAAAATGTAATTTTTCTGGCCAAAAAATGTTTTTTATTAATTTTTTTAAGAAAAAATGTAACAAGATTAATTGTTCTCAGGGCAAGGTTTTTACACTTAAATATTGATATATCAAAATGTACTTTCTTAGTGGATGCCTACTGCCCTAAATGAATAGTGTGCTTGTTGTCGAGTGAGTGAGTCAATTTTATATTACGTATATAAAGATTAGATATCTTTTGTACATTTGGAGAATAAATGTATTTCATTTGTTCTATTATGTCACATTTGCTGAACATTATTATGCCCACTTAATCTAATTCACGGTTACAAGAGACTGCAATTTATATCAGCAGCATCTAGTGCTCGATGCAAACCTCTAGGACTGTGCCAGTCTATCGCAATACTGAGTTGCCCACACTGACACTCACACAATGCCACTTTTGATGATTTTTTCATTTTTAATGATAATCAATTGACTCTACATCTTGTTGGTGGAAAAACCCACAAAGACACAGGGTGGACACGTGAACTCCGGATAGACAAGAACCAAGAGCAGTGTTCAGTCCCATCGGTGCATTGTGGTGGACTGAATCCTGGTGCCAGCACATTAGGGGGGACCTGTGTTGAACCGTAAGTGCTGGATGGGAAAAAGGCAGATGGACATTTTGCAGTTAGAGGCAATACATTATATAGTAGCAGTGCACACAAGCAGTTTGCTTTAATTCAAAGTGTATCTTTTGGCAAAACAGATCTCATCACAGACACTTTTTTTCATTTTATTTCTTTTTTTTTCAACTGCACTAACACCTTTTAAAATGGAGATCTGTTGCTCTCAATTTGGCCCATAGCTCCTAACAATTACATGGCTCTCCTGTCATCCACCATTAAATGTGTGTACAGACAGACTGCCTAGGAGAAGGTGTCAATCAAAGGCAGCAAGGACAATCTGCTTCTTTTTAATCATGATGTTATTATAATATTCTTGTTAACCAGGATGTGAAAGGTCGATGACGCATCATTTTGAGTTACCTGTTAAAGAGGTCTGTGTAGCTGTCTCTTCTGAACTTTGACAGCAGCGATTGCTGATGTGTGAACTTTTTGTCAACTCCAATTAAAGCTGAGACAGTGCGTCCCAGTCAGTTTTAAAGGGACTTTATGGTGAATTACAGGGTCAGGCGAGCACAGCATACGCATCTACCTGTGTGCATATAAAATGAAGAGCAACATTTTTAGATCGGCTTTTAATTTATGACACATGCTTATAATGGACCATTGCTATAAATTAGGCCTGAAGCCCCACTAGACAACAAATCTCTCTGTAATATTAATGCTTATATGATCAATGGTGTCATCTTCTTCAACCTTAATGGCTATGGATGCCGCTGTAAGGTGCAGATTGGAGTAAACCAGCACAAAACAACAAACCGCATGGAAAAAAAGATAACAGAAGTATTGTGTTGTCAGCTTCATGTCAGTGGTTCAGCTGAAAATTGACAGAATAATTATGGGTAATTGAAATGCAGTTTTGGAATTATTTTTTAGTTTTCTTGAAGAGCAAATTCTAAGTCTAGAACTTAAAAATATGCTTTTAAAGCTTCCTTCCACTTGTTTGTAAGTTGTGAAAATGTAAGGATCTGATTGAACATTCTCAAAATATTTTAGTTTTCGGTTTGTGGCTAAAGGAAAAGGCTTTTTTAAAGGATGATTATGAAATTTAAACACTTAAGATTTAAAGAAGCAAAGTAGTACAGAACACTTCGTTCAATCCACCTACTGATAGGACCTTTAGTCGGGCCTGTTGCTCTGGAGTCTTCTGCACAAAGCAGTGTGAAAGGAGCTATATCGGCACCAGACCCAGCACAGAGAGACAGGGAGGCACGTGTAAAATAAAACAAATATTTATTTTTCTTCAGCTGGGGGAGACGTCTTCCCCGTACCTCTCAGCCACAACACAATCCCACAAAGCACAAACAAGTCACAAATGTATTCACGGACACACTGGTCTTCGCCACAACTCCTCCCGGCAAGCGTTGTCCTCCTCCTCCTCCTCCTCCTGACTCTTGCTCCCAATGGTGGCTGCTGACTCCCTTTTATAGCCCACCCGGAAGTGCTTCAGGTGATTGATGACCTACATCCGGTTGCACTTCTGGGTGTGGCTGCATCCCCACCCACACGGGCTCAAGAAGCCATGCAGCTCTCCCTAGCGGTGGCCACGGAGGCCAACAGGGCTGAGCTCCGGAGTCCCATATCTATGGCCCTGATGTATCCCAGGGTGGGCTGCACAAAACGTTACAGGGGAAGTAGTATGCTGCCCATGGCTGTTCTCCTAGACTAAGTGTTGAACAACATTTATTTATATATATAAATGCTTTACATGATGCATGATGAAGAAAGAGAAAAAAGACAAAGTAAGAATTAAAATCAGGAAGACTAATTAACATAGGATAAAAGTAAGGTCCAATGGCTAGGGATGACAGAAAAAACAAAAAAACTCAAGACGGCTGGAGAAAAAATAAAATCTCCAGGGGTACTGAGGCCATGAGGCCACCCAGCCCCCTCGAGGCATTCTACCTAGCATAAATGATTGTCTTCATTGTATTCAGAGTTCTCCTGGAAGGACTTGATGATGACGGTCATGTGGACCTCTGGCCTTTAATCCATCAATGTAGGGACATCATGGTGCTTTGATTAGGTGGTGGTGGCAAAGGTCGCCACCACAGAAAACCAGAAAAACAACAGAAGAGAGAGTAGGGGTTGAAGGAGCATCCCAGCCCGGCATGGAATCCAGCCGTCCTCCACAGCAGTTAGACAGTAAGAAAGGCGTTAAATACAGTAAAGCGTTTCTGCAACAGAGGACACCCTCCTTGCTTCGACTGTACTTCATGTTACTATTTAATTATCCACCCACCCACCCATCCATCCATCCATCTATCAATTTCCAGTGCCTACTCCTGTAGCACTGGGCATGACAAAAGAAGCAGCTCTGGATGGGGTGCCTTTTCATTGTACAGCATGCTCACCTAGAATCACAGTGGGCCAATTTATAGTCACCAGGTAACCAAACACCCACTTAAACTGAGCAAATTTAGCATTGTTGGTTAACTGTAACACATCATAGCTATTATAAGGTTTAAAATCCTAGTTTATATTAAAATGGTAGGCAAGAGTTTATAGGGTCATGGATGCCACAAATATGTTATAGATTATACAGAAATTGTCCAACAGACCTCCATGATAGAGAGAGAAAGAGAAAGAAATGGCAGTGTATATGTCAGTATAGGAAGACAGGGTCTTCTAGGGGGCCAGACATTCTGCACCAGACAAGACAGGTTAGCCAGTGCAGACATTAAGGCCTAGGTGGAAGCATGCACTATTATTTCAAAATTATAGAGTTATGGCTACCAGTAGATTCCAGAGGTCATCTGATTAGGTTGAGAAGAATTCATACAACCTACCCTTGGTTCTATTTGCAGAATTGACGGACCAGTTCACGTCCTTAGAGAAGAGAATGGTGCATTGAAGTCTGAAAGGAGCTCAGAAAGTGTCCGTTCTGTTGAAGAGCATAGATGCCCAAGTGAAAGCACAGTACTGTCTTTAACATGATGGTCAAAACAGAACCTGCCTTTAGATCCAGGCCTTTAAGTGCTACAGCTGAAGGTTCATAAATGTCTTGTTTCTCAGGAATCAAAGAAGAGACACCACCAAATTCCAAATGTAATGGATGATAAGTGACCCTGGATAAAGCCATCTCATGCCTAAGGGCCCATTGAGCACAGAAGAAAGGAACAGACAAAGATCACAAAGGGGCAAATAGAGACAGGAAACAAGAAAGAGAGTGCTTAATGACGATGGGCAGGCAGACAGTTCAGCAAGCTAACTCACCTTATAGATGGACACCAGGGCTGTTATGATTGGGTTTAATAATATCTTTTATAATACTTTTGTACTTGTCTTGGAGTTCTTGAGGTTGACAATTCTGTTTTATTATTTGCTTGAATTATGTAATGATTCAGATGTCGTGTTTTGCTTTGCAATGTATTGGACATCATTTTAGGTCCTCAATCAGTGCCATTTTGTAATCCCATCGTTAGGTCAGCTTACCTGCGTTTCTAGGGACATAGACCTCTGAGTTTATGACCTGTGCTTAATTGACTCAACGGGATAAAATAACAGCTAGGAAGCCATTTCCTTATCTGTTTTGTGGATACCAAAACTCTCAAAAAAATCTTATGCAAATCTTTCCGTGTGTTGCTTTCACTTTTATTTGGTCAACCCTTGAATCTTGTCTCCTGTTTTGGCTTTGCTTACCATTTGCTCTCTAGTTAGAGCAGTCGTGAGTTAAGTGGCTCTTGAGGGTTGCACGGTAAGTCAGAGGTATGACCTGAACCATTAAGCTTGCATTTTACAAACATTTTAGTAAAGCTAAGATATCTCTCCTGATGATGTCTGCTCGACTCTTATGAATGACCATATGTCAAGTCAAGTGTATTGTCATACCATCCATATATTGTAATGCAGCATACAGTGCAATGAAATAGCTTTAAATATATACATAAACACAAGTGCAAGACAGGTAAAGGACTATATTATACTAAAGAAATAAACAATATGTAAGTGAACAGATAGCAGTAATTTGAAAAAGATGGTGATTTGCTTTGCATGCTGTAATTGCCATTCATCTCTCTATTGTTTCCAGATATCAGATTGATCCATTTTTTGTCAAATCTCTTCATAAACAGATGCTCTTATAATATAAGGGCTATTAAAATTTTAAGTTAGTAAAATAAATAGGATATGGGAAAGGCTGCAATTGAGTTGCATGTGATCTCACAAAATTTTTAGACTCTGCAGAATTGACTTCCTGTGCAAAATGTAACCTTAAGGAACAGTATTTTGCTTTCAGGGTTTTATATTTTCTTTATTTTTTTAAAGCCTCAAGCATCCCAACTATGCATAATTATAGTGGGAAAAGTAACCGTTTATGAAAGGTGTTACTAACACTGCAAGAGTGGATTACAATAATAGTCTCTAATTAACAAGATGCTTCATTTTCAAAAGTACTGAGAAAATTGAGCCTATATTTAGAGCCAGTGTTCTGTTCTAGGTAGTTTAGATAATTATCTGTTCCTAACACTTTTTTATTTTTCATGTGCGTTTATTGGTTGAGGGAGTTAATAGCTGACACTAGACAAAGAAGAGATGGATTCTGTAGATATTCCCTGAATAACCAGACCAATTGCTGATTAGTTGTTTTAAAGTTGAGGGTTTTTATGGAGATCTTCAAGCACAATTAAATGATAGCCCTAATGATGCATTTCACTTACTTTAGGTTAATGTCATGAAACTATTGCATAGTTTGTATAAGTTATATTACTCTATTTTTTCTAATTTGTGTTATTAATGTATGTGTTTTCATTGTTTTAGCAATGAAAGCATAGGCCTTTTTTACGTCTTGTAGTAGGAGAGGGCATTGGACCGAGGTTCCAGCTGGGATAGAGAGAGTGTCTGTTCCCTTCCACAGCTATAAAATGGATGGATCGGGGGTAAATGCCATTTATTATATAGTCTCCCGATACACTAGGTGGCAGCACTCCTGGGCTGGTACACCCATGCTGGGTGTGTTGGGAATTGTAGTCCCATTAGCCAGCTCTGCTGGGTTCCATCGATGCCGCCAGGGGGAGCTGCAGGTTGAGAACTGTCCCCACTTTGCAGGGCTTCCACCTGACCTGGAAGTTCTTCCACAGTGCAGTATTGTATCGCTGGATGTACTCCCAGGTCTGGAGTGAAAAGGAGGCCACTTCTCCTCCTTGGAGAGTTGGTGTCGAGTCAAGGAGGAGTGGAAGAAGAAAAGAAAGTGAAAAAGAATAGTGATTGTGCTTGTCTTTGGTTTATTATATCAAAAGAAGTTTTTTGTTAAGGTAATTTACAGTATTATAATAAACCTTTTACATGAACCCAAGACGTGTGTCCGTGCTGTTGTGTCTATGGTTTTGGGTACTGCAGCCTCCCCTAGTGGTCACACTGTGCACAGTACAAATTGATGTGAGCTCTTATAATGTGTACATAAAAAAGCAAAACCACAAGGCAAATTTATCTGAAAATTTGAATTTGTGCTCACGTGAAGGTCTCTAATAAAATCTTTTGAAGGCTGGTGGATCTCTTGATCTATCCATTTTTTTCTTTTATATATATATCGGATCGAAAATATGCATTACAAAAAAAAAAAAATAATGTCAGTCCAATCACAAATACAATCAATTCAATATACTGTATAACAAAAAACAGTTAAGATGCATTAATCCCCACCCTTAACTAAATGGAGAGCTAATTATTGATAAAAACATAAAAGAAAATTATATTGTACATCCTCATATGAAAAACAGCAGGAGTTTAGCAGAAATTTTGGCCAGGGACACTGGCAGACTTGTTTTAGAATAACATTAATGAATTTGGCATATTCTAGAGTAGCTCTGCACAGTTCCATACAAATAAAATTTGATTTTTTCCACTTAGGGAATGTAAGACATTTTCTCAATGAATTATGGAGTGTGTATTAGGATTCTTTCAGTTAAATTTGCAACAAAAAACAGAAAAAAATTTGCATAACTTCCCAATTATTAATTAGTGCTCACATTCAAAAATATTTGATAAGTAAAGCGTAGAATTTTTGTAGCATTTCTAAACTTTATCAATGAATTCTATGGTGCAATGCTGGGAAAGACACCTTTCAGTCAGTATTTCAGGTAAGTAATGTAATTCAATAATTCACAGTATTAATTCTTCATCATTTTGCCCAAAGTAAGTTCTAATTCAGATGAAAATGGACACACCTCTCCAGATTAGAATAATTGAAAATATGTTAAGGATTGGGCCCAAATAGTGAACCGTGCCATGCAGCTCAGGTCTTGCTAGGGCATGTGTTCTATGAATGTTGTAAGGGAAGAGCTTCAGTCCCAGGTTCAGCACTGCTGTCATTCAAAATGTCTCTTCAGACTCCAGTAATGTGCAGAAGATTTGAATTAACTGAGATGACTTTTAAGAGCATAACACACCGAAATATGTCTGTTCTATGCAGCAATCTGTATGCCAATGTTTCTTTGTTAGACAAAGGATTTTTAGTATAATCTAATTACACAGAGGCTTGATTTACATATAACTAGTAACACATGAAACTTAGAAAGGTACCTGCATTAAGTTTAGTTATTTTATAGATTCATAGCACTTCTTTATAGTCAGAGGCCGCAAGGTGGGACTTCATTCTAGTGTAATACTGGATTACTTTAAAGTAGACAGGCAAAAGACTATATGAGCTTAATAGCCTAAGAAACTGAAGTATTACAAAAGTATTTATCTTAAAAAGTCAAAAATTGCAATCTTTTCAGATAAAGAGATCTTCTAATGTATCGGCTAACATTAGGTTTACAATCATCCCTCATCCTCATATTGTAATATTTGGAACTTTTTTCAGTTGGAATTAGACTGGGCGCCATTCTCATCCCTACCACCTTTTCCGTCACTTCCCCTACCTCTTCATATCTTAAATCGTTCTTAAGTCTTCAATCTGCCTCAAGTGCCAGCTTAAGTGAAAAATTAAGGAAAATGAACTAAGTAATTGCAACACAAACACTGACTTAATCAGTTTTAACGCGAAAAGATGCCGACGAAAGAAGAGAAGTGGGCTGCTAGGGTGGAAAAAAGAAGAGCTGTTCAGGAAGCAGCAAGCACGTCAAACTCTGAGCAAATGACTGCTAAATGTACGGAGAAAGAGGATGAAAACTATGAATGCTCAAGTCAAGTGTATTCACTGCACGTTATCATGCAGTGCACCATTACTGGTCTAGCAATAACGTCATTATGATTTCTTACATTACACTGTTAGCAAATCCACTAATCTTACTCAACTAGAAGAATCCATCAATCCTTCTCCTAATCTCACTCACTACATGTAGTCTGGGAAGTAGTGCCACTATAAAAGATAGCAGGGTAATCACCAAAGCTGTGAAAGAATGAAGTGGTGCTTTGCCACCATATTTGAAACTGTTATCATCCAACATCATATTATATAAGTTTCATATTTTGCAATTTTTGACTACATGTCTGAAGAGCTTGTCCTTCATTTTTGTTTATTGCCAAAGAAATTGTATAAAGTGTCACATCCTGGCTCAGTAGCCCAGGGTTCAGATCACATGAGGTTGCTATATTTGTGGAGTTTCCGTGCTCTCCATATATTTGCATGAGTGTTTCTCCAAGTACTTAATTTTATACGCTCAATGAGGTGTGTATCATGTTAATAGCCAATTACAAATTGCCACTGTATCAGTCTGTGTAAGTAACTTCCACCTTTCCCAGGACTGTTTCATGTTTCTAGCTCCCTTATACACCTTAATTTGGATTAAGCAGGTTTTCAGATGTTACGCAATGTGAACTTTTTAAAATCAAATAACATATGTCAAACCCATATGTCCTTTAAATTTTACATTTAGTTATACCCATGGTCCTGCGGTTTTTTCTCTTGCTGCATTAGGATAAACAGGTTTGGGAAGCGGTTTTCTCTTATTAGAAGTGTTGGTCTTTTTCTGCATAGCTTTAACCATAATATCCCTTTCTCATACGTGCTTAATCCAATTTAGGGTTGCAGGTAGCAAAGCTTATCCTAACTTCATCCAAAACAGGATAGGAACCAACACCATCCATTATGGTTACAGTTTTGAAGACAGACCCATATGCAGTGCAGCAAACATTAATCAAAAATTTGGGTCATAATAGAAGATGACTGTTGTCCCAGAGTCTCTGGATCCATTTGTTATGATAGCTAGTGCCTATGGCTATCTTACTAAATATCTGCAAATTATAAAAAAAAAAAAAAAACCTTAACTTTTATGGTGCGCTTTCATATGTAGATCACTTAGTTGCAATACCATTAACTAGAATAAATGTTGTTGGTTTGCATGAAAGATAGTCTAAAGAAAAAGCTCAAGGGCATTGACAGCAACATTTGAATATGATATCCATTTTTTTATGACTTGCAGCATTATATGGCATGAATAATGATACTGCTAAAAATAAACTGCAAAACTCACATGTTAAGTGTTTTTATAGCACTACAAGATTTTATACTTATCAAAAAGTGTAGTCTTTCTTAAATTCATTTTATGGTAATGAGGAACAATATGTATGCTAATGATTTGTTGGCAACATAATACTAAGAATGATAAAAAAATCAATAAATGCTGTGATGTTTTACTTTAAATAAGATTACAATAACAAAATAATGTATTAGGAACATTAATTTTAATGTTTTGCTGTATTTAAATGATTTTATTTCTCTTATAATTCTATAGCATACTCAACAATGAAAATCTTAACATTCTGTTGTTCAGTGAAAAGATACGCATGAATGAACTGTTGAGACGCTTTGCTCTTTTGATTTCCAGATGCACAAACAATTGGCTTGATTGGGTGCCTTCAAGTTGAGCTAAGATTTGAAAATCTCTGGAAAGTCTGCTGTCAAGTGTGTGACGCAAATACACTTTAGTTTAAGTTCACATTAGTGCACAGAAAATGGCCAATCAATTTAACTCAACTTTTAATCTTGTTGGGTCATTCTTACATTTTCAGGCCTTTGTGGATGAAAATGTGCCCTCTATGTATTTTAAGTATTACAGCTTTCAGATTATGCCATTTGTCCTCTAGATTTATAAAAAGAATCATCCTTAAAAACGTGTTATCTGTTTGTGTAACTATCTGCAGTGCCGTGGAAAGGCATTTCTCAAATATTTGACACTAACTGTTTTCAAAATCTGATATTAGATAAAGAGCACCCAAGTAACATAGTAACTTTTGTTTAACTTATTTAATTTATGCAATGAATAAAGTTATCCAACGCTAACGGGCACCATGATGGCATCAGATAGATAGATAGATAGGCTGGATGGGTGTTTGGTTAAAAGAACAGAGGAAAACGACCATAAAGGGGCACCAAAGTGTTCGTATGTATATTATGGTGAAGGCTTAGCAAACAGAAAACACAAGAGATGTCTTCTTCAGATGGGTGTTGCCCTGACTGTTCCAGGATGGTGGTTTATATAGAGAAAGAGGTGGATTTGGTAGACCGGAAACCAGAAATGACATAATTAGAGGCCCATTCCTCAGTTATTCTTTCTGCAAAGAGAGGCAGAAGAGAGGTATTTGATGACAACACCAACCCCTGGATCAGAGAGTAATTAACATCAACGGAGCCCAGAGTTTGTCTCCTAAATAAGACATAAGGAAGGAAAGAGAAAGAAAGAGTTTATTTGTTTTACTTTTGTTTGTCCCCTGGGAGAAGTTTATGGTCTTGTTATGTAACAGAAGCATTTTTGCAATACGTAAGCTGAAGTGTTACCTTTTTTTTCCTACATCATTTCTTGGAAAAACGATGTTCACTTCTCTGAAGGGTGTGTTGCCTTGGGTAGACTGGATTTAAGGCCAAATTTTAAGCATCTAAAAAATCTCATTAAATCATTTGAAACAAACTAAAAAATGACCAACGGATTAGAAATCTGTTTGAATTGAATGGATGATAATGCCATACAAAAGGACATCAATTTCCAAAGCAAAGTATTGCTAAACCAAACAGTCTGAATCCTCATTGTAGTTCAGTGTGGTGGTGAAGTCGTAAAAATTAAATTTCTGTCCTTACTAGCAGGTGCAGCAGTGGTCATCTGATTAAGGTGGCATTGAAGAACCTTTTCATTTATTTGCTTTTACATTTTATATGCAGTGAATTTGCTAGAAATCATTTTTTGCCATGACAATTATGTCTTAATTAGTTCACTCATTGATTATTTTGGGGACTATTTTGGGAAGTTCAATTTCAGAGGTAATGTGAGGGTAAGAAAGTTAAGAATCATTGATTTCCTTTAAGATTTTATTTGGACTGCTCAAACAGAGTTAATTTAATTAATGAAACTGGTTTTACTTACATCAGCTGCACTCACTTTTATCTTACAGAGTAACTATTTTACAGAAAACTCATCATTTCCTGGTTCGAAAGACGTTTTTGCACTGAAGCATGTGATAAAACCAACAAGCAGAACAGCAGCCTATCATCTGGGGATTAGGCTAGTTAGTGAGACAATTGTGATTTGTTGGCATTCTAATCAGTCAAGTGCACACTTATGCACAGACTGCTCAAGAGCTCCATGTTTCATGCATGTAATGATTTTATTAACACCACTAAAATCACTACCATAGGCTATAGCTTATCCATAGACTTCTTAAAGGCAGTAAAAATGAATTAAAAGGTTTTAGAAAATGAGCTCATTTTCAATAATGGCAGTTATTCCATGGCCATTTTTATAAGTGTTTAAACCTATCTCTATATAGCAATCCAATGAAAAAGGAAGACATTAATAGCAGGAGCTGTAGTGTTTTGTCTGAATCAGAACAAGAACTGTTTAGGCTAATTTAAACAGACAGATAGTTATATTTCTATAACGCTTTTCTAGACTTTCAAAAGGATTTACATTTCAACCAACACCAATTTTTGGCATCCACCTGAATGATGAAACAGCAGCAATTTTTGCACCAATACGCTTCCCACATATTAGCTATTAGATGGTGAAATGGTGGGAGAGAGATAATAAGAGACCATGGCATGATTAAGGGCCAGTGCTGACCTGTTTAGCCTGGAAACACCCTACTTTTTTTGAAAGATACCCAGTTATCTTTTATGACCACAGAGAGTCAGGACGTCAATTTTATGTCTCATCTGTAGAGCAGCAACATTTTTACTGCACCTGGTTATTGGGATCTGCACACACGTTTTTTGTTACATCTTTTTTAATCCCAAGAGGAAATTATTTTTTTTTTTACATAACTTGGGGTGGTTTAGGGGGGATTCTTTCAGAGCCCAGGGTTACCCACTAAGGTTGGGCGGTATCCAAATTTTGATACCGTCAAACCTCCTCCCTATTTTACCTCAGTATACGGTATTACCGTGAATAATAAAAAAATTGTGACGTAAGGCTCAGACAGCGTCACCAAACTGTTGGCTTGTGCCTAAACCGTTCAAAAACTGAATATCAAACACTAATAGTGAAACAATAACAAAATAAAATGCAGAACAATATTAACAACTTTTATTAGCAACAAATAGCAGTTTATAAAAAAGTGCAAATACAACAGTCAAATCAACATAAACATCCAGAACAGTTTTCGCGCGGAGACACGCACACACATCAATTAAATTAAATCACACCGCCTGAACAACTTTTAATAACAAAGAAGAGCAGCTTATAAAAAAGTGCAAATAATTAACATAAACATCATCCATATTATAAAAAGTATTGCAAAGCAATAGTCCTAAACAAAAACTTCTTTCCAGTCTTCTTTCCAATATTGTTTTTTAACGTAACCAAATAAAAATACCTGAATCAATTAAATAAATAAAAATAAACACAGTGCAAATAGGAACGAATGGCAAGTGGCATCAATCTAGTCAAGATTTTTCGCTAGAAAAACCAGCATGTTTACTTTGTCAGGCTTTAACAGGGCACGTTGTGGACCGACAAGTTTACCTGCGGTGCTGAGAACCCGCTCTGATGTTGTGCTTGTGGCACAGACACACAGGTACTTTCGTGCCACTCGCGACATTTGGGGAAAACGCCCGGCAGCATTTTTCCACCAGAGAAGTGGGTCCTTGTCTCCTTGAGTAACTGGCTCCAAACAGTAGGCTGTTATTTCAGCTCTGACTCGGTCCTCTACGGTGTCGATGCCGACAGGACCTGCCATTGCATCAGATTTTTTTTGCAGCATACTTCCCAGAGTCATCTTTTTTCGTGAGGGTGCAGGTTGCGCCTCTCCCTCTTCCACTCTGATGGCCACTGGACCTGCTGCCTCTAAGCTCACGATCTCAGCCTGTAATTCAGCCTTGGTCTCAGCCAATGCGTTGTCATCCGTCTCATATTCTCCACGGTAACGATGGCAGAGGAAAGTGCATTTTCGCAATATTTTGCACACTGAATTGGATTCATACTTGGCCTCCAGCTTTGTTAGAATTCCAGTTTTGATTGACTTTGTTAGCTGGAGGGCATTTTCTGACGCAGCCAACACATTGTCCCTGCAGAGCTGTAGTATGGGGAGGAAACAGGAACTGGTCACATAATTTTCTCCTGACAAAATATCAGTGAAGTCACCGACTGGTTTCAGTGCTTCGTGAACAGCTTTCAAGACGTCCATGTCCTGCCAGGTCAGGGACAGGCTGCTCTTTCTGTCATCAGACAGGACGTGTCTGATCGCTTTGGCCTGTTGCCAGTTTGGAGCCCCAGCGAGTTGCGCAGTCCTGCCGAAGGATGGATGGATGAATTAATTAATGATTGATGAATAAACGATTAAATTAATGAATAGGCCTACATAAACAAATGAATGAATAAATAGGCCTAAATAAACGAATGAATGAATGTTTATTTAGGCCTATTTATTCATTCATTCGTTTAACAAATGAATGAATGAATGAATGAATTGGCTTAAATAAACGAATGAATGAATAAATAGGCATAAATAAACGAATGAATGAATAAATAGGCCTAAATAAATGAATAAATGCATAAATAAATAAGTCCATTAATGTATATTATTCCATTTGGTCAAACTTGCATGCACATTTATTTTAGACTAAATAACTCCCTTATGCTCATCAAGCCTGCATTTATTTGATAAAAAATACAGGAAAAAAATTACAATTTAAAAAATGGTTTTCTATTTTAATATAGCCTACTTTTCAATATAATTTATTTATGTGATGCAAAGCATATATATATATATATATATATATATATATATATATATATATATATATATATATATATATAAGGCAAAGCCCTCACTCACTCACTCATCACTAATTCTCCAACTTCCGTGTAGGTAGAAGGCTGAAATTTGGCAGGCTCATTCCTTACAGCTTACTTACAAAAGTTGGGCAGGTTTCATTTCGAAATTCTACGCCTAATGGTCATAACTGGAAGGTATTTTTCTCCATTAACTGTAATGGAGTTGAAATGGAATGGAGTTCGTGTGACATCATCACGCCTCCCACGTAATCATGTGAACTGATTGTCAACGCAGTGCGTAGAAAACCAGGAAGACCTCCAAAAAGCGCTTAAGATAACATGCATTATATAATTGAGAAGGCAGCGAAAAACAATAAGAAGCGGCGAGTGACATATACTACCATATTCATGAGTGCTGCTACCTCGAAAGAAAGCAAGGTGTAAACCTAAACTTTAAATTAAGTTCATAGACAGGCTACGCTGGCGTTTCACATGCCCACAGGTAATGCGGGATACAAGTTTAATGAGAGGACGAGGATATAAGCGAGTTTTGATCACTTTGTAACTAAGTTAAAATTGTAGGTGAAGGGGTGTGCTTATGCAAATTCCGAGACTGTGTTTGTGGGGATTGACAGTTAAGGCGGGTGGGGAGTCACGTCATCATCTCCCTCCCATTCATCTAATTTCGGTCTGAGCTGAGCTCAGGCTAATGCCGTCTTCGAAGCAACCGTCAGACTGCCACCAAATACTCACAGAAAAATCCACAAGTTAATACACACGCTGTCTCTAGAGTTTCTCCACACTGAATCCTCCAGGCACTACTTACAAAAGGTCACATTGACAATCGTGTTACGTTATTTTTAAAATCTTTCCTTTTCTTAGCACAAGCACAGCTGAGAAGCTTGATGCATGTGCTCCATAAGCGTTAAAAATAATGCATTTAATCACACTTTGCATTACAAGCAAAGGGAGCTTTTGTCAATGCATGATTTCCTGGTACACGATTACATTGATCAGCGCATCCCATTCATTTTACCCTCGCACCACCTTAGTTTGAGAAGAAGTCTGAAAAATATGAGGTTAACACAGAAAAACATCACCAATTCAAGCTTTATGAATAATCGATTCGCCATCAATAATTGTTTTGGTAAAGCCATCCTCCTTCCATTTTATAATTTTTCCGCCAATAGCCATGATTAAATGAGCGGTAAATAAAGTAAGAGCAAAGCGAGGGTGACTTATTTAGGCAGGCATATATATGACAGCAACACTCATGACAATGTCAATCATGTTACGTTATTATTAAAATGTTTCCTTTTCTTTTCATTACTTCTTTAACACACTACTTCTCGTGCGAGGCGGGTATTTTGCTATATATATAATATATGAATGACCTCCAAAGAGCGCTGAGACTTTTGATATCATGAGCGTGTCTGCAAAACTGTGGTCTCCTGCCCAGCAAAAGTCGAGCAGCCAGCGCGTGCATAGCTGTGCCGGCCTTTGAGACGCTGACTGCGCTTCTGCCTTAAGTCAAAGTGAGCACTTTTAATTTTTTTCATCCTCCCCTGCGCTATAGCCCAGACAAGTGCAAACACGGGACCCCTTTTCTACACCACGGCAAAATAATATTAAGGCGATTCACACTTTCTTTTGCACGTATACGATTATGAGGTCCTCAGCTCGGATTATGAAGACACGCACAGAGTGGAGGACTGACAGTGCCATCACAGCCATTAATGGCGGGGCGTCTCACCAGTCTACACAAGACCCACGCGACTGTCCCCAAAAGGCGATCATAACGTCAGCGAACACATCTCTCTATACTATATAAAAGAAAAAGGCAACTTTCCTTTCTTTACACCTTTTTCCTTTTATCCCAAACCAAAGCCTTTCTCTCTTAACACTGCAGAGGACACAAAACTAATTTTCTTTAAATGCCGGTAAGGCACATTACCAGAGGCACAAATGTTGAGCGTGCACATAGAAAATGTAATTTCTATACCACAGCCGTCGTGTAGCGCCTTTCAAAAGGGATCTACTACCGAGAGATGATCCATATACATTTTAGCTGCTGTTAGTTACTTACCTGTTGTGTTACAGTCTTTAAAATGTAGTTTACCTGAAACCACTCCAGTAGTGCTCAATGTACCTGTACTTCTTAAAACGTTAATGTTTTACTGTTTAATAACTTATAGACTATATTTTATTATTTTTCCCTTGCACTCAGTGACCAAAGCTATACACACACATATAGACACATACAAACATACACACAAGTATATGTATGTGTATATATATGTATGTATGTGTATATATATATATATATATATATATATATATATATATATATATATATATATATATATATACACACACCCCTATCTACATTATATATATATATATATATATATATATATATATACACACACACACATACATACAGTGGTGTGAAAAACTATTTGCCCCCTTCCTGATTTCTTATTCTTTTGCATGTTTGTCACACAAAATGTTTCTGATCATCAAACACATTTAACCATTAGTCAAATATAACACAAGTAAACACAAAATGCAGTTTTTAAATGATGGTTTTTATTATTTAGGAGAAAAAAAATCCAAACCTACATGGCCCTGTGTGAAAAGTAATTGCCCCTTGTTCAAAAATCACCTAACTGTGGTGTATCACACCTGAGTTCAATTTCCGTAGCCACCCCAGGCCTGATTACTGCCACACCTGTTTCAATCAAGAAATCACTTCAATAGGAGCTGCCTGACACAGAGAAGTAGACCAAAAGCACCTCAAAAGCTAGACATCATGCCAAGATCCAAAGAAATTCAGGAACAAATGAGAACAGAAGTCATTGAGATCTATCAGTCTGGTAAAGGTTATAAAGCCATTTCTAAAGCTTTGGGACTCCAGTGAACCACAGTGAGAGCCATTATCCACAAATGGCAAAAACATGGAACAGTGGTAAACCTTCCCAGGAGTGGCGGCCGACCAAAATTACCCCAAGAGCGCAGAGACGACTCATCCGAGAGGTCACAAAGACCCCAGGACAACGTCTAAAGAACTGCAGGCCTCACTTGCCTCAATTAAGGTCAGTGTTCACGACTCCACCATAAGAAAGAGACTGGGCAAAAACGGCCTGCATGGCAGATTTCCAAGACGCAAACCACTGTTAAGCAAAAAGAACATTAGGGCTCGTCTCTTTTGCTAAGAAACATCTCAGTGATTGCCAAGACTTTTGGGAAAATACCTTGTGGACTGATGAGACAAAAGTTGAACTTTTTGGAAGGCAAATGTCCCGTTACATCTGGCGTAAAAGGAACACAACATTTCAGAAAAGAACATCATACCAACAGTAAAATATGGTGGTGGTAGTGTGATGGTCTGGGGTTGTTTTGCTGCTTCAGGACCTGGAAGGCTTGCTGTGATAGATGGAACCATGAATTCTACTGTCTACCAAAAAATCCTGAAGGAGAATGTCCGGCCATCTGTTAGTCAACTCAAGCTGAAGCGATCTTGAGTGCTGCAACAGGACAATGACCCAAAACACACCAGCAAATCCACCTCTGAATGGCTGAAGAAACACAAAATGAAGACTTTGGAGTGGCCTAGTCAAAGTCCTGACCTGAATCCAATTGAGATGCTATGGCATGACCTTAAAAAGGCGGTTCATGCTAGAAAACCCTCAAATAAAGCTGAATTACAACAATTCTGCAAAGATGAGTGGGCCAAAATTCCTCCAGAGCGCCGTAAAAGACTCATTGCAAGTTATCAAACGCTTGATCGCAGTTATTGCTGCTAAGGGTGGCCCAACCAGTTATTAGGTTCAGGGGCAATTACTTTTCACACAGGGCCATGTAGGTTTGGATTTTTTCTCCCTAAATAATAAAAACCATCATTTAAAAACTGCATTTTGTGTTTACTTGTGTTATATTTGACTAATGGTTAAATGTGTTTGATGATCAGAAACATTTTGTGTGAGAAACATGCAAAAGAATAAGAAATCAGGAAGTTGGCAAATAGTTTTTCACACCACTGTACATACATCCATACATACATACACACATATATATAATTTGTGTGTGTGTATGTATGTATGTGTGTGTATATATGATGTAGATAGGTATGTATATATATATATATATATATATATGTGTGTATATGTAGATATGTATATAGATATGTAGATATGAAGATATGTATGTGTATATATATGTATGTATGTGTGTGTGTGTGTTTGTGTGTGTGTTTGTGTGTGTGTATATATATGACAGCAGCAATCCAAGCTGTGAGAAAACAGTAAAAAGGAGGCGTGTCAGACGTCGTGGTACATTTTCTGATGCAGCTAGACGAAAAAAACTTTGTGACGCTGCCGGCAAATACACAAAACAATTACTTTGACAATCATGTTACATTATTTTTAAAATGTTTCCTTTTCTTTTTCATAACTTCTTTAACACATGACATCGCTAAGCTGGTATTTTGCTATATATATATATATCACAGCGACACTCATAACAGTGACAAAACAATTACATTGACAATCATGTTACGTTATTTTCAAAATGTTTCCTTTTCTTTCTCTTTCCTTCTTTAACACACTACTTCTCCGCTGCCAAGCGCGGGTATATATATAGATATAGATATAGATAGAGATATATAGATAGAGATAGATATGAGAACAACACTCATATCAATGACAAAACAATTACATTAACAATCAAGTTACGTTATTTTTCAAATTTTTCCTTTTCTTTTTCGTACCTTCTTTAACACACTACTTCTCCGCTGTGAAGCGCGGGTATTCTGCTAGTATATATATATATGCCCCTTTTTTTTACATTTGAGCCCCTGCCCCTGCGAAACTCTCTGCACATTTTATGCTTACCGTGATGAGACTATGTTTTGGGAGTCCCAAGTTCACTTGCTTCTTGTGGAGTTCATGCTTACGTTGCCAGCTGTGTGAAAAGGCCCCGACAATATTACGGCATAGTCCGAGGGCGCACTCGGTTTTTTGCCTCTGGTCATGCAATCCATTTGTGACAGCCAAGTTTAAATTGTGACCGAAGCAGTATAGCCACGGCCAATGCAGGGACCTGATTGCGGCATGAATGTTGGCAGCGTTGTCAGTGGTTATGGCTGAAAGTTTTTTCTCGTCAAGTTGCCATTCCTGAAGTGCAGCTCTGAGCGCATCAGCAAGATTGTCCGCTGTATGACTCTCAGGAAAATACGTAGTTTGGAGGCATTTGTCAGTTGTTAAGGAATAACTGTCTGCCGCTGACAGCAGCACTTGAACATTGTCTCTAACTTTACTATATAAATGTGGGATGGCTGTTTGTAAGAAATATTTCCGTCCAGGCAGCTCGTACTGGGCATCTAGGACCTTTACCATGTCCGTAAAGGACTTTTTTTCCACTGTGTGGAAAGAGACCATTTCCTTCACCAAGTATTTTGTCACTGCATCAGTACAGGTTTTCCAACGGACACTGTCCCTTTTGTACTTTGTTGCTTTCCCGAAGGCCCCCATTATCGTCGGCTGCGTACTGGCGGTGGACCTAGATGTTGTTGGTCCTGCATCGGGAGGCGTTGAAACTGTTGCACTGAGTGAACTCGGGTCTATCCTCGCAGCAGTGAGTGGATGGTGGTTTCGTATATGCGACCTTAGGTTCGAGGTATTTCCATCTCTCGCGGTCACCTTTTTGTTGCACAATTTGCAAATTGCCTCGTCCGTATTTACCGCCTCTCCTTTCTCGTTCGGTTGAAACCCGAAATACTGCCAAACTGCAGAAGTTGTGTTCTTTTTCGAGACCAGGTCACTTGGTGCATGACTCGCCATCTTTCCTCATCTCTCTCTTTCTCCTCCACGCTGTCACGTGATGACAATCATGCATACGCATTTTTAGGCATTAAATAAATTATATTTATTATTTAATCCTTGTCTCCTATATAAGTGCATTGTTTTTATGACGGTATAACGGTATTGAAACTGATACCGTTGCTATTTTTAGATCCCGCGGGATACCATATTACCGTATTACCGCCCAAGCCTATTACCCACTGTACAGTAATTTTCAGGGCCTTGCTTAAGGGTCCTTCTGGCAGTAATGGGACGGACTGGATATGTTCCACTACCAGCACAGATCCTTAGCATCAGAGTCAGGGTACGTGTCCCCTGATGGCCTCACCACCATCTTTTCCAGCAGTAGCCCAAGCTTTCCCGACATGGTCTCCTGTCCAACTGCTAGCCAAGTCCAAACATGCTTAGCTTTAGGTGGATTTTCTGTTCTGAAGTTCTGGTATGGCTGCTGGCTTGATAAGGCTATGGTCATGACGAGCATGGAAGGTGTACTCCTGGTAAATGGTTAACTTGGAGGATCACCTTTTTAACAGAGGTGCTGAAATCTTCAGTATTTCCTTTTAATAATATGGCAGGCACCTTTGTAGTGTTACATTTAAATTATTTCCTTGCAGTCATTCATTAATTTAAAATTGTGGTTTGCAATCATCTTGTAGGACTTTGTTTCCAGGAGAATGTGCTTATTTGTAGTGTAGTCCTTTTCAGTTCTCCTGGAATCATTAATGGACCGTCCTCTTGGAATCCTAGAAAATTCCTTGTGATGAGTACACTAGTTTAACATGAAACTAACCCGACTCTCGTGAACTTTGGTCAGAGTCCCTTTCTGACCAGATTCTAAGTCATCTTTTCTGTTTCCTGAATGTCTATTCCTTTTTTGCCTGTTCTTGAAATCTTCTAAATATTTCACTTTTATTTTTGTTTCAGTATCATGACCAGTGGGTTCATCAAAGGTATTGAACTTAAGAATTTTGCTTGGAGATAAAGGGACAATATAGCTAACAGCATATTCTGTGATCCTTGTAATCTATAATTCAGCATTTGGAAAAATGTGTGTCTGAGCCATGATGAAATTTTACTACATCAATGCAGTATAACTACTTTGTAAAGTTCATCAAGTAAGTGTAGATAAATATATAACAGCATGCTGTTTGGTGCAGCGGGTGTGCGGTATCCTTTAGAGTGTGGCATTTAGCAAGTTAATGTGATGTGGCAAATTGTCAAGTTTCATACTTTCAGCATCTCTTACCTTTACTGCTGAACAAAGGCTTCATTTTATCTTGTCTAAGAATGAACAGTTGCCATGCAGTCATACTTTCTTTTTTAAACATACTGAAAAAAGTTAATTTATTGTATAACCTTTGAATAATACATTTAAAACTCTTTGTGATTTAGATATACTGTACATCTTTTTAATTTGCCCTTTTATTCATTGCATTTATGTAAATCCACGTAAAAAAGTAGAAAAATACATGATATTAATAATGAGCTAGATATGCTGTGTCATAGACGCGACAGGTTGGTTGGTGTCCCTGACGCGATCAATGATTCCTTACACAGCCGAGATGCCCTTATAATAAAAGGACATGGACTGTCAGACATCATGGCCTTAACTTCCATTGTTATGCAGACGATATACAGTTATATCTTAGTACACACTCCACTACAGACTCGCCTCCCAGCACACTCACTGACTGCATCACTGATCTTAAGCTATTGATGGAAAATAACTTCCTCAAACTTAATGCCAATAAAACTGAAGTGTTACTGGTAAGCCTCAAACTCCCTACTTTCTAAGGCATCCAACTTCTCTGTTTCTGTTGATGGTACACTTGTCAAATTGTCCTATTGTCAGAATTCACCACTTAGGTTTGAGCTACACATTAGGTCTCCTTCCAAAATTTCATTCTATCATAAACACAATATTGCCTGCCTCTGTCCTTTAATGATGCTCATTCTCTGGTTCATTGTTTCACAATGCCTCGTGTTGATTACCGTAATTCCCTCTTCCTTGGCCTCCCTGCAAAATCTATGCAGAAACTACAGTATATTCAGAACTCCGCAGCCAGAGTCCTCACCCACTCAAAGCGTTCTGCTCACATCTCCCCTGTTCTCTCCCAACTTCACTGGTTACCGGGTCCTTCAAGGATTAAATTCAAGGTTTTGCATCTCACCTTCAAAGCCCTACATAACCTTGTCCCCCTCTTTACCTCACTCAGCTCCTAGCTCCATACACTCCTTGTTGTTCTTACGGGTCCTCACACATTAATCTCTTTACTGTCCCACACACCAGACCACCAGACTCTCCACCCTGGGAGGCAGGTCCTTCAGTGTTATGGCCCCTCAACTCTGGAACTCTCTTCATCAGTCTCTCCGAGATTGCTCCTCTTTCTCCACCGTTAAATCTCAACTCAAAACTTTCCTCTTCTATGAACGTTTGTCTTCTGTATGATTTATTTTTCTTTACCCTGTATCTTCTGTATGATTTATTTTTCTTTACTCTGTATGTAAAGCGACCTTGGGTTTGTGAAAGGCACTTATTATTATTTTTTATTATTCTGGCCAATTTGATTGCTGGAGTCCATGATAGTGAATGGACAGAAGGACCCTCCCTCATGGGGCTATATATTTCCCCAGTACTCTGAGAGGCACCATACCCTGGGTGAAGCTCCCAGTTGTACACCCACAGCAGCAAAAAGGGAGCTGTACCTGTGAGGTACTTGGGTACCACCAGGAGGCACTGTTAAGAAATGACTTTGCACAATTAAGAAGGTTCCGCCAGACCCGGAAGTCCTTCCTGTTTGTTATGTTGTCACACTGGAAGTACTCCCTGGTGTGACATTGCCAGGTGAGTTGGAATCGGTAGCGGTGTTGGACAAGACTGGCCTGGAAGGAATGGAGTAGAAAAGACAAAGAGAAGAGTAAGAATTGTATTACTGTGCTGAATTGTTGGAAAAGAAGCCTGTGAATGGTAATTTATTTAATAAAAGTACTTCTTTTGAGCAGGGGAATGTCTTTGGAGTTGTGTCTGGGTTTGGGGTTTGGTCGTGCCCCCTAGTGCGGTCACAGCTGAAACTGTTGGAAATTTTCAATTCATTTTACATCAGAAGTATTTCTTTAGCATTTTCAATAAATAGAGGCTAAGAAGGCCAACTAAATTTGAAGCTATTGCTGCTATAGTACAGTGACAGTAATGTACATAATCTTACAATGCAAACATACAATAAAGGCAAGCAAATACTGAAGGTGAAATAAATCTTAATGATGAAGTATCAGCTAAAAGCATGCCAATACATTTTTTGATCAAAGGTCTGTGGAAACCTAACTGTCACACCTACATGAGATGATTGGACATCCCTTTCCAAAACCATGAGTGTTAATGTGGAGTTGACTTCCAAGCTGACAAGGCTGATGCAGATGTGTGTTTCTAACCGTAATACTGCATTTGTTTTCATGCTACCTGTTCAACCTGAAAGCACGTGTGCCATTTCTTCCTTCTCCGTCACTTGCCAAACTTTAGATATTTTAGGTATTATTTTTATTGTAGCCCCGTCTTTACACATGATCAAACACCTCGAAAGTTAAAAGTTGTTGATACTGAAACAAAAGTAAAATGAATTTCCAGTAAAGACAGAAGGATTACTTCTTTAATGTGCTATTTAATTCAGTAAGCAGCTACAAGTTGCATGTATTCATAGAAGCATGTAAGTGCACATGTTATTTATCCATTTTCTCATCCTTCTTTTGTGCCTACAGCCATAAGCACTCTGCACCTGTCCAGTGTTACAATCTTCTTTCCATGGTTGGCAACAGGATGTGCTGTTATGGCTAGTGATACTATAAACAAGTGATGAAATCCCCAACTGTACAAACTAAAGAAAATGGCTGAACATATGCATGTATTATGAACAATTCTAGAAGCCATTGTATAGACAATTATTATACTGCTTGAATTGCAGTCCATTTGGAAAGTATGGAAGAATTTGACACTGAAGGAAGCACCGCAGTCCATCACAGGACACCGTTATATCCACACACATTTACTCACACTAAAATGGAGTCAGAACTCAACTGGGTAGTTAGTATGTGTTTGAGTGAAAGGAGTAAACTAGTAGCTCAAGTGAGAACTTAATAAACATAGGAAGAAAGTGCTGGAACATTAAAGGGACTCTCACCAGTGTCCATGTACTGTCACATGTACTCCATGTGTGTCTCAAGGATGGTTATTTGCATAATAATTAGTTTTGATCATCATTCCTGCCTTTCCAAACCGAAAAATGTACCAATCTGTTGCATTAAACAACAGAGAATCATGAGGTTTAAAATATGTACTGTGTTTAACAAATGGTTTTGGCTTTTTCCATTCATCAGTACGCTATGAGAATAAGTGTGCACTCAAAAACAGTTGAATGCTACAATACAGAAGATCAAGTAAATTTATACCATACTTGACATAAGTTAACTTGATTTTTTTTTAACTGAAGGAAGAACCAGGATTTAAGAGAATCATCACAATGAGTAACACCTTCTTATCTAATAAAAATGAGCGAAAGAAAATGAGCTCTTCTACCAAGTGCCATCATCCTGACTCATGCAGGCTACCCGAAAAGGAAACCAATGTGTCATAGCTTAGTAACGATTCAATACTATCAGTGTCAGAAGGTTCATAATATATATATATATATATATATATATATATATATATATATATATATATATATATATATATATATATATATATATATATATATAATATGGAAGAGAAGGTCTGTGATACGGTTTGCATATTTGCAGCTGGAGATCCACAAAGGGAGAAAATGAATCACGTATCATTTTCTTCCTTTGTGGATCTCCAGCTGCAAATATATATATATATATATATATATATATATATATTATATATGTATTATATATATATATATATATATATGTGTTATATATATATATATATTATATATATATATATATTATATATGTATTATATATATATATATTATATATATATATTATATATATATATAATATATATATATATTTTATATATATATATATACAGAACAGGCCAAAAGTTTGGACACACCTCCTCATTCAATGTGTTTTCTTTATTTTCATGACCATTTACATTGGTAGATTCTCACTGAAGGCATCAAAACTATGAATGAACACATGTGGAGTTATGCACTTAACAAAAAAGGTGAAATAACTGAAAACATGTTTTATATTCTAGTTTCTTCAAAATAGCCACCCTTTACTCTGATTACTGCTTTGCACACTCTTGGCATTCTCTCGATGAGCTTCAACAGGTAGTCACCTGAAATGGTTTTCACTTCACAGGAGTGCCTTATCAGGGTTATTTAGTGGAATCTCTTGCTTTATCAATGGGGTTGGGACCAGCAGTTGTGTTGTGCAGAAGTCAGGTTAGTTGGACGATCATTTATTTTTCAACAGGACAATGACCCCAAACACACCTCCAGGCTGTGTAAGGGCTATTTGACCAAGAAGGAGAGTGATGGAGTGCTGTAAATGGTCATGAAAATAAAGAAAACACATTGAATGAGGAGGTGTGTCCAAACTTTTGGCCTGTACTGTATATATATATATATATATATATATATATATATATATATATATATATATATAAAATACAGCTGCTAAACTAACACTTTTTTATGTACTTGAATGTCTAAATCAGTGTTTCCCAAACTCAGTCCTGGGGACCCCCTATGGCTGCAGGGTTTTGTTCTAACCAGCTTTTGTTTTTAATTGGACTCCTGAGTTAATTAAGTGATGTGTTATTTCCCAAGTTCTGTGTTTTGGGAACAATATAGAGATTAGAAAACTAAGTTTGGTAAAAAAAATAAATAAATAAAATAACAAAATATATTAAAATGTACCAAGCACTTATATAGGAATAATGTATTTTTTCATTTTAACAATATTTTCATCTTGATTTTCATTCTACTTTTCTAGGTGTTCTGATTGTTTAATTAATCCACTATTTACTAATCAGTGGGCCTGACGTTAAAGTAGCTGCAGCCTTTGATTATTCCGTGTTGTTTGCCAGCATGTCTGTTCATTTTTAATTACTTTAACAAAAGAGAGTTAAGCATTTAAATCTATAGCAAAAGCAGAAATATTTTCAAGTATCTTATAAATGTAAAAATCATGCTACTGTGTTTTTCTGAATGTAGAATAAAAGACAAATAATACCAGCTAATTAAATGAGACCATTGTTATCAGGTGATTAGGAATCTGGTTGGAACAAAAACCTGCAGCCACAGGTGGTCCCCAGGACCACGTTTGAGAAACACTGATCTGAAGGGTGGAGAACGTTTATTGTGGGAAATCTTAAAGCTAAATTGAGTCACTGAAAGGAGAAAAGGGATGACTGTTGTGCATTCTGGCTAAAAAGCCTTACTTTAGAGATACTTAATAAAGTTAATGATAAGAAGCTGTTGATAATTTTGTTTTGGAGAGAGAAATCTCAGGATACCCAAGGTTTTACTTGTGATGCAGTAGTTAGAACTTTATGATACAGCTGAGTGACTACAGTGTTTGTTATAATAAAATGCAGGCATGTCGCTTCCACTGGCCCACTATGTCACATAATCTTCCAAAGCCATGGTGTTCATTACGTTTGTTTGCAAAGTTTACATTGCCCTGATTGTAATGTAGTAGTTTAGGTTTATAATTTTCCTATCCTGCATCATCCACTGTTTTTTCCAGTGCATTACAGAACTATCACCTAAAAGTTTACAGATTTGTTGAAATACATCAAACGCAAACAAGCTTGATGAACTCAATTGTTTCTTTCCATTTTTGCACTACTTTACCAAATGCAAAACAGAAATGCAAACAAATTTTTGTTGAGTAAACCTGTTATTATGTTCATTTTTCCTGGTCTTGCAAATGTATTATTTTTTTGCACCTCTTTGGCATTTTTGACGATGATGGTCAAGTCTTTTGCATTGTTGTTTTTAATTTTGTCACCTAATAATGATCTTTAAAAATAATTTGCATCGTTTCATTATTTTTTATGGATGCCGGCACTCGTTTATTTATTGTCTTGGTAACTACCCGGAGACGTCGTGCATGATCTCCTCGTGGCATCATGGATGATGTAATAAAACATTGACACCACTTTTGCTTCATGATCTGAAATTGTGTATGTACCTCTTTGCACTTATTTAAAATACTTTTTCAATTTTGATCTCAGGGGTGAATTTGTTTCTTGTCCTGTTGACATTGATTTTTGGCTCTTGTGACCCTCTTTTTTTTCCTGATTATCTAATTATGATTTTTCTGCCTTCCGACTGCATCTCTTCTTCTAACCCCCTTTTTTCTCACTTCTAGTTTTTCCCCAAAAGATACAGTTTTTTTTTGTTGTTAAAAAGTGTATTAATTAATGTATGTATGAATTTGGAATTTGCCCAGTTCAGTACTGACTTCTGCCTTGTATCCAGTGTTGGCCAGTATAAGCCACAGCCCCACAAAAACCTTTAATTAAATTCTGTGGTTTCAAAGATGTGTAAGTGGACATTTGGCAACTTAAAAATAGGAGCACTTCAATACACTGTTTTTAAATTGATATAGTTTACTCAAAGCCATTTGATCAAATTTGTAGTCACAGGAGACTGGATTCTGTCAAGAGAGCAATGAGCGCAAGGCAGGAAGCAGCCCTGGGCAAAACGCAGGACTCATTCACAAGCACATTCACCCTTATATTCACACTGAGACTCACTTACAGCCATTTATTATTATAGAGAAGACATTGGGATGAGTGAGGTATGATAGACATGGTAGAGAGAAAGCACAAACTCCACATGGACAACACATAGGCACACGATTCAGACTCCACATCCTGCTCTACTCAGTGCATCACCATGTTGCTCCTATTTTGAGATTATTATTTGAAAACTGTATTAGGCGTATCTGCCTCCTTTAGTAGATCAATTATAATGAGTGACTACATTTAGATCAGATTAATCAATACATGGCACTGATAGCGGAGGTTTGCTGGGGGTTGTCTTGCCAATCCAAATTAATTCCACTTGAATAAAATAATGCTGTAGATAGGCTTTAAGTTAAAACACTGCTGTCATTTTTTGCATGTTTCTTATTGACATTCTTGTGATCATGTCCTTGTGAATATTCCTCTCCAAAGTGTCGCCTGAGGTAGATTTTTGCTGATGATTGTCTCTTGCTGTAGTTGAATTGTCACGTTGTGGCTCTTTAGCAGTTGTCAGACTCCCTATTGTATAGCAAGCTGTGTTCATTTTTTTTTACTACCATATGCACTGCTGTCTCGTGCCTACGGTCCCTGGGTATTGCAGTGACAGAGACTGCATCCAGAACATCCATTCCAAAAACAGGAAATGGTGAACTAGAACACTGTACACTGTAAAAAAAAATGTTAAATTTACGGTAAAATACTGGCAGCTGGGTTGCCAGTATTTTACCGTAAAAAAGAAGGTGACAATATTTTTAGGTCTACGGTACACTTAAAAAAAAAATGTTACATTTATGATAAAAAACTGGCAGCTGGGTTGCTAAAATTTTACTGTAATAAATAAGGTGATAATATTTTAGGTCTATGGTATAACTTTGTAGTAAAAACTGTTTTTTCTTTGCAACACATTTCAACAGAAGGGAATGTTTAACCATGCCCAAAAATTCATGTAGTGTAATAAGTATGCCAATCAATAAACCATTAGAAAGTACTGTCAGGGCCAAACCCCAGTACACAGTTTGCATCAGTAAAGTAACAACAGCCAATAGTAAACAGGTACCATTTAATTATACACATTTAAAACAATTCAATATTTAAGGAAACTAAGGCACATTGTCTGGTGGGGAAGAAAAGTTTGCTTTTGTGGTGTTTGATGTCCTACAGGTGTGCCAACTTATTGAATACAGCCAACCATAAACCAGCTTCCATAACCTCAAAAAACCTTCAGCACGCAGGGAAAATACGTCTGCTAACTGTGTTTTTTTCCCTACTATTCAAAGGTCTGCGGTTCACCAGGAGCAATACTGTAAAAGGGGGCGTGTCCTTATGCAAATATTGCAATTTTGGTTTTAATGAAACAGCGCTTTACCGTTTTAACATTTTACGGTTGTTTACCTTTGCTATTTAACAGTTTTACACTGTAAAATTAACAGATTTTTTTCAGTGTAATTGTAGTGCATCAGTAAACGGTATTTACCATATTTTGAAGGTAGAAAATATCGATTTTACAGAACTTGCCTGTAAAAAATAATGAAATGTATTGTTTAAGATATACAGGTAATTTTCAGTAGAACATAAGGTAACTTTCCTTTTTTTCAGAAAAGGTCTTTTACTTTCACCATTTACAGTATTTTTACCGTTAAATTTACTGACATTTTTTACAATGTAGGCAAAAAGTTTTCCAGCCAGTTGTAGGGAAGTCTGTTCAGCTTCTGAAATGGAAATACAAAGACAACAGTGGATTGACGCAGTAACTAGTCGAACTGGTGAATTGCGCTAACGACGAACTGTACAAAATGCTTATTTCATGATGCACTACTTCAAAGTGTTTTACTAACCAGACAATATTATAATGAATCAAAGAATTTAAAAATGCACAGTAAAGGAGTAATTGTAGGCAGTAAAAGCAACAGGTCTACATCATAATGACAAAAATAGATACTACCAAACTTAACAGAAGCTGCCAATTAATTCTTTGAGACAAAAGGAGAAGCATGGTTGGTCTTAATGCTGTAAGTCAGTACATTCTCATGCAGAGAAGATGACTCGTCAGCTGTCATGGATGATTACTACCTCGAACTAGTAAATCAAACCTTACCAGACCTTTACAAGGAGTGGGATTTTGAGGTTCAGTAAAAATCATAAAGAAATCTACAAAAGTAATTAATTAAGCACTCGTGAATATTCAGGGCAACAGGGAATAGACGATACTATGGAACTAGAAATGAGGCAAAGCATCCATGGAAGTCCTTTATACATTTGTGTTATAAGTAGAAGTAAAGTGAAGAAGGATGAAGTGATGGGTTTGAGAAAGATTTTATCAGAATGAGCTAAATCATTTGTAATGCTGATTAGAGCATTAGATCACTGTGATGGTTAATTGCAAACTTATTAACTATGAAAAAGAAAGACATCATTTTAAGTAGTCATACAGAACACGTGAACTTGACTTTGTCCAAGTCCCAAGGCTTCTAGACGCTGCAGTGGCTTTCCTCCAGGATTTCTCTGTATGTTACTGCATTAAGTGTAGAGTCAGTCGAGGAGCTGTGGAACAAATTTAACAGCATTTTGCATGCAAGGAAGGGCGCTCTCATCTCCAAACTTAGAAGCAGTAGGAAATTTAAAGAGAACTCCACTGTGGCTAAATGAGAAATGGAAAGTGCAGCCACAAAGAAAACAAAAAAGCATACAAGACAACTAGTCTTTTGCAAAGTCAAGGGCTTATAAATACAGGAGAACCATAGTTTTAAAAGATTGGAAGAAAGCTAAAAGGCCATTAGAGGGAAATCTTGTGGATTAGGTAAAGGATGACCCAAAGAGATTCTTTCAGTATTTGATAAGTAGAGTAATGGTCAAAAGAAGAAGTGAAGTGTTTAAGAAGTGGTAAGGGCAAAGTAAAGTGTAGAGGCGGCAAAATAGCAAATGTTTTTCATTTGTGTTTTTTCTGTAGTTTAACGCATAAAGAAGCTGATAACTTCTATATAATATCTGAGAGCACCCGGGAGTATTAATTAAAATTAAAAAGTCTGAAATCAAACAAATTTCCCAAGGACCAGATAATATTTATCTCAGAGTACTTAGGAGGCTAGTAAATACAAATATAAACCCATAATACTCACTATCAAATTAGCACAGTGTTACACATTTAATTATACAAAATAGAAATAATAAATAGCACATGTGCTGAGCAAGCTGTTATTTTTGCTAAGCTTATCTTGTTGTGTGCTTTGTGAATATCATGATATGGTGCTTCTAATAAAACTTAGATACAATAAAACTGTTTAATCATTACCCAGAAATCAATGCAATTATTTCTACATATGGTATGTTTTTCCTTTCACCGCCCCTGTAATAACAGTTTGGAACACTGCAGTTGTTCTTCTGCTCTGCATGTCCGTGTGCTGCTAGTGTGTAGTGAGGCACTAAAGACAGAGTTTGATAAGGTCCTTTTGAACTAAAGCAGCATCTGTCTTTAGAATACGTATCGGTTATGTAGCACATCAGGGAATTACACTGTGCACGAATAAATATTGTACAGTACGTACAGTACCCCATGACCCTGAATTGAATTAAGTTGGGTTTAGAATGGTTCAAGGTGCATGAAAAGGTCTTACATTGATTATTTTAATTAAGCAGGAATATTTCTAAATGCTAATCTTAACCGCTGTTTTACATTATCTCCTTACAGAATAGTAAACTTAAAAAAGTTATAAAATGAATTCCTAATTCTGAAACTGACAAAGACAGCTGACTCTTTAACAGCAAAATTTTACCAACTGATTTATGGAAGGCATAGATTTGTATGTTTCTGAATGTTTACTGCACGACTTCATACACATTATTAAGTGAGCGTTCACTGGCAGGTAGTCAAGGATGATTTTCTGTTTACCTACAAGAAATACTGTGAAATTAAATATTATTTTCCATATCTTAATTAGAGCTCATTGGTATATCACAGTGTTTCTGCATTTTTGTAGCTTTTCTGTATTTTAATCCTGGTTAATTGAAAGTTTTTGTAATAGTGTGTTTTTTTTTTTGAGTCAGGGTGTTACACACTGGGAGTGAATCTGGACTGAATTTAAAACTTGATTTAGAGCTTTGCATTAATTTATCTTGCATTTTAAGGTGAGTGGGCATTTCAAGCTAGTTATGATTTACTACTACTCAAACCAGCTTTTTACTACAGCCTCATGTCTTCTACCCAATGACAAAAATGGAGCCTCAGCTGCCAGTCTAACTTGAAATTATTGCCTTAGTCTAATAGAATAACTGTCTTATGGGATAAGCTAACTTAAGTTACGGTAATACTTGTATTAGCACAACTAACTATTGTTTGTAGTGCTTAAGGGAATACTCCCCTCAGAAATGATATTTTTTCTGTGTTACTTACCACATGTACTTTAATTTTAATCTTGTGTTTTCATGGAGAACAGAGATAACAAAGTTTCAGATACGCTTCCATTTGCTCAGCAGTTCAAACACTTTGACTTTTAATAAATAAAATATATGTGAATTGAGTATTTTTGTGGTTTTTAGATCCAGATTGTTAATGTTTTAAATTGTGATGAGTGAAATGGAAATTGAATATGTTATCTCTATTTAGAATGTATGCCGAAAACCAATATTTTTTTGCCCTATCGGGCCTCATATCTCAAAGCCTAGGCTGAAGACAAAAACCCTTTCAGGTGGATGGACTACTGCCACTTAGATGATGGCACACAAAAAAGTCCCACCAGAGATATAAGACCTCAAAAATTGTAAATATTTTATATTTCTCAGCTTTGTAGGAGTGGGATATCTACATTTGTTTGTTTTTCATATAGTATGATCTTTACATTGTGAATGTGTACTTTTTCAGTGCTGTTTATTAAAAAAAAAAATCTCAAAGTTACTAAAATATCCAGTCATCAATACTTAAAGGTCTATAAAGGAAAGCATATGATTGATTTCAGAACAAAAATCTTCAGTTTAAGCTGAGAAAAACCTTTATTTGAATTCTCTCAATATCTTTATTGGTTCAGGGGATATTTGACATCTTGTGAAGCATTCCGAATGCTAGAAATGATGATAGCCATCATCTTTCAAGGGGGCTAGCAGGGAGCAGGATAGGGCAACATTTTTTGTTTTTGTTTTTTTATTTTACGCCATCAGTCAGCCATTCAAATGAATGAGTAAAGTTTGCATTTTTAAAAAGTCATGCAGCATACCAGCTAAGTGAACCTCCATGGAAAGTCCTTATCATAAAGAGAATATTCGTCCTCGTCCTTGTGCATATCCCAGATGCTGAAACAAGCCAACGGTCAGTTCACCATTGCAGTTTCAGAGATTGCCGCTAAATAATCCCAAGGTATGCCATGAAAATAAATTTAACAATTAGAGACTGGTCTGTAATGCAAGAGCGTTTTGTTTTAGTTCACAAGAGTATGTTCTGGACATGATATACAGTATTTAACAATATTTTATTTAGACTTACCTGTGTGTTTGGGACACTGTGAGCTTACAATTCTATAAATTGACTTGCGGATTATTCAACACAAGTAGTGTGACATTTTCATGGACATTTCCTTATTCTTTGCTGTTGTGTTGCTCAGCACTGGTCACCACAGGTGCCTGTTCTACCACGAAATTTATTATTATTTTTTTACATAAAAATATTTTCATCGCCACAAAGCATGTGGGCTAAGTAGCCTGTAAAAAATATAATTTTTGGGTGGAGTATACCTTTATGGTTTTAGCCTACACAGAACAGAACCTTAGAGGTTAAGTGTCATTTATCTAGTATGTGCTTTATAATAAATCCTTCCGATGGTAACTTCATATTTGTTGCATATAACTCCATGCCTAAGTATTAATAAATGCTCACCAAGTAAGAATATTTTGAATGTTTGAATTCCACCATGCATCTGCAGAAAAGGGCATTTCCAGTATTACCAATAATGACAGAAGGCAAATCAGTCATACCTTATAAAATTACTAATTTATTAATGACAGTCACATAAAATGAAGTTATAAATACAGTATGAGAGAATTAAAATGCTAGAAATTCATCAAGATGTAATGTGGAAGAACAGATTGTACCGTACATTTAAACCTGACATTTTCTACACATGAGAACCCAAAACATAACATTTAAGGTCAAAAATCTAAAGCTTATCCGCCAGGATAAAGTGTGACCCTCGTGAGCTTCAAAAAGTTGGACTTGACTTAGTATTGTGAACCATAAAGAGAAGTGAAGCAAACACAAAATCTGTGTAGGTGCTCGCCCTTAGAAACCCGCCTGGGATCTGCTTCATTAATGCACACAATTTTAGGAAGACATTTAAAGAATTTTATAACAGAAGCATATCCTTCTGAAAATAACCCCCCAAAATACACCGTGACATTAGTGTCTTTAACACCAAATATTTTATATGGCTTAGAAAATCTTCAATTTTGATCTCTGGTGACTTACAGCGGCTTGTCTGTCTATGGGAGTGCAGCAGACATTCGTCAGATGAAGACCACGAGTAAGAGGTTGTTCTTACCTGATGCAAATGTAATTTCCTAGTTTCACTCCCTTCGATTTCTTAAACATTACTTTGAAGGAAACTCTTGATTGCTTTGTAAATCACTTTGTGATATTATGCTCCAAAAGGTCACTATACAGTATACAATAAAAATTGATTGAGTGATTTATTGAATGGTGATTAGTCATTGACTTACGGATAAATTGAACAAACACTGTTTCAAGTAATTTAAAGAACAAGGGCTGTGTTCATTCCTTTATTCTTTTCCTATTACCAGACATAATATATTGAATAAACAAAGTTTTTGTAAAAGAAAGGGCACTGCAATTACAAGCCTATACAGTACTATCATCTGATGACATTTTTTTAATCTTCTCCTTTGAGAAGCTTATATTTATAAAACCGAGAGTCTTTTTGTTAATTTGCATTCCTGCAGATTTCAGCAACATGAAAGATGGAAAAAAAGTGAAATACCACGCTGTACATTTAATTGCGTTGTGCTTTGTTAAGCGTCATACTGACAACAGAGAGCTCTTTAATGTGAGACACTAAAAAGAGTTTCATATGTGGATGCAGCAAACTTTTGTCTTGTTGACTAGATAATTATCCAAAACGACTTTGAAGGTCTTATGACACCAAGGCAGAGCTGGCATGTCTAATTACTGATATGTGGAGTGTTTATCATACTTTTATCCACAGTTAGCACAGGCAGTTGGCAGTTTCTCTAGGCTCGCTATTAGAAATTGTTAACAGCTTCTAAATGTGTTACATTTTGAACCTGAGGACTAAAACATTGCATACGGGTGTTTCATAGAGTTTCAACCTGACTCTTTAAAGTTTACCTATGTTTAACTTAAAAAAAGAACTTGCAAAGATTTAGTGAACACTGCCAAAGTAAAAATGCTGCATCCTTATTAATGAAATGAAATAATGAACATCTACTATGGTTGCATGACTATGACAAAATTAATAATCGATAATTATTGCCTTAATATCATTGATAGATAGAAAACACTAAATGATTGATTGATTGATTGTGTGACAGATGCCCGGGGACATTACCCCACTGGGACGCCAGGAGAAGGGAAGGACTGGGAGAGGGGCCGTATTTTCCCCAGAACGTGAGAAGGCAGCCTTTCTGGGTTGCATGGGGGCCACGGAGCTGGGAATCTCAACCCTGTGGGGTGGACGTGGCCACCCCCAGGGGGCGCCTGGATGTCTCTGGAAATGTGGTCGGCAGCACTTCCGCCACAACCGGAAGTGCTGCCAGAAGAAGAGCTGAACTCGTATGCAGCCCTTCCGCCACACCCGGAATTGCTGCCAGATGTTAATCGAGAAGCACCTGGAACACTTCCGGGTACAGTATAAAGGAGGCCGTCGCACTCCACTCGAGAGTCGGAGTCGGGAGGAAGAAGACGGAGTTACGAGTGAGTAGAGGTAGCCGAAGAAGAAAGGAGAAAGAGAAAGGGGACTGAGAGCTTTAGCACTGCTGATTTGTGCATTGTGGTGAATGTGTTGTGTTGTGTAAAGGAAACACAGTAAATCGTGTGTATATTCGGGAATCTGGGTGTCTGTCTGTCTGTGGCCGGGCCGGTATATCACAATTGATAGATAGATAGATAGATAGATAGATGTGATTATTAATTTTAACTAGTACAATAAAATATGCACCTTGTCTTGCCAACTGTATAGTATATTCAGTACTGCATTCTGTTTATACACAATACAGTAGAATAGAACTTCCATTTTTCAGGGAACTTCTTAGGTTTTTTTAATATGAAATTGTTAAATGCTGGATTAGTTGAAAAATTAAAAATGTTTCTTTTTATTTTTTACAATGCACATTCACGCTTATTATAAAATTTGTACCATCGCTTTTTTAATACAGCAAATTGCTGATATTCAAATGTTTAGAAAATACAATTTTAAGTATAACACAAGCATTCTTCCATTTCTTTTTCCAAATATATAAAATGTGGGAACATATTAAACATGCAAATGTTAATTTGGGGTTCTTCAGATACCAAAGATCTTACAAAAGAAATGTAAGATTTAAGAACATGTACCGTATGTAAGCACATTAAATTTGACAACGTGACTATATAGCAAGCTCAAGAAGAATTTTGATGCAAACACATTGCTGCTGCCAGATTCAGTCCTTGAGCTGTGGCGTCCCCCCGTTCTTGTAGAAAGTATTATACCAAAAAGAAAGCTCATTTAAAGAAGCGGAATTGCAAGTGTGTGTGCCTCATCAGTGTAAAGACGTGGTATGCTGAGATATCCTTCCATAGTTTTGCTCAATCACAAATCGGTCGTGGTTGGATAAAGCAACACTTGTTTCAGGTCCACTTTAATTTTTGACCGACATTTGAAATAAAGTAAAGACAAAGTAACTTAACAACAATAACTGCAGGAGGGGTAAACTTCAGTTACCCTGAGTGCTGATCATTTTTTAAAATCCTCATTGTGAGCAGTTTTAATCGGATCCTTGTCTTCTGATATATAAAACTTGATGATTACAGTTACCTGATTTTTTTCACTCACACACACTCAGTGACCGTTGGCAATTTACAATTAAAATAAACAAAAAAAAATTACAATTCTTTCTTTGCTTGAGCCTGTCTGGCTCTTGTAAATTTAATGAAATGGGCCTTGCAAAGCTGTTCAGTTATTGCAGATATTAGAGAATAACAGAAGTGAAAGGCAAACTATTACAGCAACTGTCCATTATGGATACGGGGCGAATGTGGTAAGTTATTGGGTCACCAGATTTTCAAAGTGACAAACTTGGACACATGTGTAGCATGTACGGCCACACATAAAGCATTATGTCGTCATCATCACAGAGAGATTGGGGTATGGAGAAAGGGGAAGATATATGACTGCAGTCTGTGCTTAAAGTGGAAACAAAGAGGTGGCAGTGTACTGTTTTTATGTGCTCTTTCTCCCCCATCAGAAAACACAGAACATTATGTGAAATAATAAAAACAAGATTTATTACTATTTACAAGGCATTTGTTTCACTTTAATGAAAGGAGAAAGTGTAAAACATCTGCACAAATAAATGGGACACAAAAAAAGACGCCTTGATTTCAAAACATCGACAAGCAAGTCTCACACTTCTACTCCTTTGCATGGCCAATATGTGCATCAAGGATGGAAATGTATATTTTACTTACTTATTGCTAGTTTGTGGCTGTTTATTGTATTTTGTTAGTGATATTTCATCTTTCTGCATCTTTGTTATTTGAGGCACAGACGCACAGTGATTAGCACTGCTGCCTCCCAGCTCAGGTCACATATTTGGCCACAATAATTGGTCCAGCATAGTCGGCACACTTAAAAGACCATTGCACCATTATACTTCACTCAAGACTAGTTCGGTTCCAACTTCACTATTGACTTCAGTGCATTTCTCAAAGTTATTGAACATTTCCATGATTTTGCTGAACTCAAGGCGAAGTAAATTCAACAGGTCTCGCTTATCACTCGTCTCCAGTAATCTGCTTACTACCTTATAGTCATAAAAATAAAATCAAAGCTGGCTTTCTTCGTCTATCACATTCTGCTCAGTGACGGCTGGTGTTCTAGGTAGTAGACAGCATAAATAAAGGTGAATAGCGTCATGGAATTACATAACATGCTTCTCATTCTATGCCCTTTCACTAGGGTGACTTCCTTTGGCTGTGGTTTGCACTTGAAACCGATGTTCTGTTGTTGCCCTTTTCTGTTTACTCTGTGTTATTTTTAAATTGACTGAACGTGAATCACTTGGCCATCCCATGGAATGCCATTTATTCTGGTATTTTCATATACATGTATATCTGAATATTCTTGAAATCACCACCACAGTGTAAGAAAAGTGCCATCAAAAGCAAATGAATCCCAATCAAGCATGTGACTTACTTTAGCTGTTCCTTGCTAATCCTTTAGAGAAGTTTTTCAAGTGGAACTCCCATCGTCCCATGTATGGATATTCTGTTGGCTAGTGACTTAGAAGAACTACAGAATTATGTCTTCTTATAAACACTGCTTTTCTAAACCCTTCAGAGAATTACCCAGGCTGTTTATTTTCAGTATTTGGAGTCTGAGTGGAGTGCTGTGAGACAAGTCAGTGCTGAGCTCATTTCTCTAGATTTACAGGAGTCAGTCTGACGCTCCCAGTGGACTGCCAACAAGTAGCTTGAACCTGACACTTCTCATCAAGTAAGACATGCCTGTCTGTTAGCTCAAATATCATAAGATGAGTCACAGAGTTATTTGTGTAGTTTGATTAGTGCTCCTGTTATTCAATGAAGATGGTGAAAATCCAGTGTACAGTAAATTCATATTTCTTTTGAAATGTTTATAATCACTTAATGCAAAACTGAAATCAGATGCTTACTGTGCTTATTTTCATGTCATACTGCTCTTTTCATAACTCGTAACTTGGTCGGTGCTTTAGCCCTTTTTAAGTGAGTTTGAGTTTTGTGCAGAAGTTGCAATAAACTGCTGTCCGTTTCAGGGAGGGTTTCCTGCTTTCTCTATGATGTTCCTGAATTCGGTTCCAACCCCTTTTGGCACTTTATATTTGAGGAAGTGGAATGTATGGTTTGTGGAGGTGGGGGAGAGATGGTTTTATAAATCAGTGATTCTTTACAAATGATTAAAATAAAATGCAGTCTAATTAACATTGGTCAAGATAGTGCAGTTCAGGTTGAGGATGATTTTCCCTCCTCATTAATCATGTCCCGTAACTGAAACCACCCGTGCATTCTGGGTCTATGAAGGCTAATCTTTGGAATTTTACTTTAAAAATTGGTGTGGATTTCCAGTTCAGTTGCCTGTCATTAAACTAGAAAAAAGAGTTCAATAAACTGAAACTAAAGCTGACAGTTAACTATCACTAATAAGATGTTCGAGGATTTTATCCAACCAAGTGATAAAGTGTTTTGGAAATGCCGGTATATTTACATTATTATATCCAATGCTGTAATACAGTGGTCCCCAACCTTTTTGATACCAAGGACCGCTTTACTAGAAGCAAATTTTTCCAGGCACCATGTGTGTGGGGGGGTATTTTTAGGGGCAGGTTTGTCGGGCAGATTTCCGGCGCCGCATCCGAGTGGCAGCCTTTCTAGCAGCTCCGTGTATGACTTTATCTTTTTACCTTTTTTTCTATTTTTTTTTTCCTCAATTCACTGATCACTTCTACCACTTTCTTTTACCACACATTTTCTTGAATGAGTGCCGCATTAATAGGAATGTTTCTTGAAGGAGCATCACTTAACCACATAAAAACAGCTTTTTCGCCATCTTCAAATGCAGCAGTTCACATACGTTTGAAACCCAAGATTTTTCATCTTTTTTGCATATAACAAAGACATATGCATTGCATTTGTCATTCCAACAGATTGCACATCACAAACATTAACACTGTTATCGTTTTTTCATGTCTGCCATTTCTATAGAAGGGTGATAATGAGTTAAATTCCGAGGGATGTTTTTCAAATGTTGACGAGCAATAAGCAAAAGGTATCACTGAAAACCACAGAAAACAAAAACAGCAAAAAAACAGTACGAGGAAGTTCAAAGAAAGAACATTTTTTTTTACAGTGTTTCTGTTTGGGGATTGTTGTGCAAATGTGCACAACTGAGCTGCAACCAAGGAACTAACTGCTCTGTGGATGATTCATTCAAGCATTTCAAGGCCACTTCGTTGTAATGAAAGTATCTGCTGCTGAATGTACTTCGTAGTAACAAGATTTCTATAGACTCGTGTCATATGGGGAAACTGTCAGAAACATAAAAATACTTCATTGTAATACTCTCTCACATCGGTCTCTCTCCCCTCTCTGCGCCGCTGCAAAGCCCCGCCCGCCTAACGTTCTGAAAAGTGCCCTCAGTGAAGGGGGCAGCCTTTTTGCTGTAGCTCTTCACTGAGTGAGTCTCGTGGCCCAGCTGTCAGACGGCCGGGCCGTGGACCGGGGATTGGGAACCCCTGCTGTAATAGAAAGAAAAAAATTTGTGTAGCTTTTTACAGAAGATCTTTAAATAATAAATACAAAAATAGATATATGAAAGCTAGGGAACACAAGTTAGCCCCAAACACAAGTACACAAGACAGTCCTGGGTTCAAACAAGAGGTGTTTAATTACTCAAGCACAAAACACAAGTTGTCTCTCCTCTCTCTCACCATCGCACTGCTCTCCTCCAGTTGAGTGTTGCCTCCCTGGGCAAGTCAGCGTGGTCTTTTTTTATTGAAGACCCAGGAATACTTTCGGTACCAGGGCTTTACCAAATGGGCGAACTTCCGGGTAAATCCCAGAGGGGAATGTAACTCCTTGCTGTGCCCTCTTCCAGCAACCCCTGACCACAGCAGGACTACATTACTGGACTACAATAATTGCCATTCCAGGGTTGCTGCCATCTAATGTCCTGGGGGATTAAACAGCCCCAGCGAGACAGTTCTTTCCTGTCCTACCCTTTAATCCCAGCCAGAAAAGGTACTGTAAGTATAATTGGTCAGGACGCCTGTCCATCCACCTTGGGCTACCCATCGTGGTATAGGAAGTTCTTCTCTCCTGGTGGTGACAATAGTCCATCCACCTGGGGCTTCATATATATATATATATATATATATATATATATATATATATATATATATATATACATACACACTGGTCTGAAAACACACCAGAATGACTGAAAAGGAATACAGTTTTAATAAGAAAGAAAAGAAAACTTCTGACTTGGCAGTCTCGGTCACAATGATGCATTATGTGATGACTGTGGTCCTATGACACCACGTACTATGTTACAAAGAAAAAAGACAGGAATAAGAAGGAACAGGAGCAAGACAGGAATAAAAAGTAAACTTTCATAAAATAATTCAAAATGACCTGAAAATCCCCAAATCAGACACTACACACTACAAAATCACACTAGAACTAAAACTATACATACAAAACACCTTAATCAGTACAACTCTGATTCAGCCTAACATTGAAAAAAGAAATTCAGACATCCTTGGAAAAGCTTTCACAGAATGTAGATAAAAGAAATAGACTAAATGAAGAAGACAATGAAAAAAACTAGACAGCAATTAATCTCTGAGAACTCTATCAGAGGCAAGGAGGCTTATGAGGCATAAGGAAAAGTGGGCTACAGGCCATGAGGTGTTCACGAGTCTTTAGGTGGAGATTTGGTGAAGGATTGTGCTAAATGTGGCTGACTGATAATGTTAGCAGGACAGTTGATTTGCTATTAGGTTTTAATGCTGATCCAAGTCTGGAAGAGAATTTGATTACAATGAAAAATGATGATAAATTATTACAATGAGCGGTGGACTTTGTGTCCTTTTTTACTCTAATATTAACTTTTCTCAAGTTAAAATGGTAAATTCTTGTTGAGCCCTCTAGCACACCTAGAAAAACATTACTTATGGTTGTAAGTAGACCACAAACAATTTTGAAGAGTTGGTGCACCTGCGGGCAAACCCCATATAAATGAAACAAAAAAGCAATGGTGTCAATGGTAATGTTTATTCCAAATGTATAATACAAAAAAAAATCTGGAAACTATCAATAATAACAATTGATTTCAATAATTTATTCATAGTTGAATACATTGTTTAACTGAAAACTATAATGTTTTATAATATTTTGACTAAAATTCAGATGTTTTTCATAGTTATCAGTGCCTCTTTTAGCTTCGGTGAGATAACTATACTGTACATGTGGAGATGAAATAAGTAAGAAAAAACTCTGTTTTCTGTTAATGTATAGGTGTGAATTCTCATAGAAGATTAGAATTCTCATAGAAGATTACATTTATAAAGCCGCACTTTCTTTGTTTAACCACTGCCATGAAGCATCCCTTTATTTAGGATTGTAAAGCTCTATGGATTCCATTTTTGTCGAATTCCCTGTCAACCTGTGTCATTAATTATCTGTAAAACTCAGTTTTAATTAGGACTCAAACAACCATGAGGCTTTCTGTAATATTGCTTTAATTGCCTGCATGGCTTTCAATTAAATAAAATTCATGTACATGGTTCAAATGATTCTTTATATTCACAACTTAAAAACAGAATGTTTCAGATTATACTAGCTTTGTTTCAAGTGAATGTTTAACACTGACTGGACTTTTCTCTCTATTATCAAAAAGAATCATGGGGAGGCAGACTAGGGAGAGGAGACGTGATCTTCTCAGAAGACAATTTGAAGTCCCACGAGAGACACTTTAACTTGCTCCCAGCTCTTAAAATAGTGACAAGCGACAAGCAAAACACGCAGCTTGCCAGCAGTAGAAAGCCAGCAGATGATCTAACCACTTCTCCTTGCGTGTGTTCAGCCACCCTAACCCCCCTCTTCACAACGCAACCAGCAGAGACACCAAGTGGCAAAATGGACAGTGGCTGTAGGGGCTTTAAAATGATCAATGGGCAGCGCGACAGCAGCAGCAACAGAAAGACAGCAGGTGATCCGACAGCATCTCCTTAGTATGCGTTCAGCCGCGCCCCCTTCACAACGCGAGCAGCGTTATACGTCTTGCGAGAAAGAGATTTAACCACGCCCAGGGCCGGAAATTAAAGACAAGTAATGTTTTTACAGTGTCACACGAGACAAGGCAGTGAGCCATCATTTAAAACAAGTCCACGGACATCTAACCTAGCAGTTGTTGGATTGCTTTTGGCAGACATGCATCATGTGCTTCCAGCTCTTAAAACAACGACAAGCAAAACACGCAGCTCACCAGCAGCAAAAAGCCAGCAGATGATCTGACCGCTTCTCCTTAGCATGTGTTAAGCCACCCTAACCACCCGCATTCATTGGTCAAATCCTCCAGTTTATTAAAGTTTTTGTCAGCTCTGAGTTTGAAGCCACCATCTAAATACAGTTATAACTCTGCTACATTTTATTATTTTAATTGTGGGTAATTAGCTTTTTTCCTAATGGAATCCATGGCTCAACTAAATAACCTTTCTTCTTAAACAGCCATTTTGTATTTAGACTCACACTGTATTAATGTGGCTTGTGCTTGTACTGAACATAAAATCTTAGCTGAAAATGAGTGTCTGTAATTGAGATGTGACACAGATGTCTATTACACCATTATGACCAATTGATTACTGCAAAGTTTTAAATGTACTAGGCATTATTAATAAAAAAAATGTTACTCCCACCATTTTGCAAGACTTACAGGGGATTCAGAAAGGACTGAGACCCTTCACTTTTTTCATATTTTGCTATGTTATGCTAAAATCATTTAAATTATTTTTTCCCACATCAGGAACACTCAGATACCTCAAAATGAAAGCAGGATTTTAGAAATGTTTACAGTTTTATTAAACATATATAACTCAAATATATCCCATTTATAAAAGTACTCAGACCGTTTACTCGGTACTTCATTGAAGCACCAACGGCAGCCATTCCAGCCTGGAGTCTTCTTGGGTCTGACACAACAAGCGTCACACACCTTTTGTGATTTTCTGCCAATCTTCTCAAGGTCTGAGAGGTTGGATGCAGACCATCGGTGGACAGCTGTTTTCAGGTCTTACCTGAGATGTTCGATTGTTTTCAAGTTCAAACCCTGGCTGGGCCACTGAGGGACATTCACTGAGTTGGCCATAAGCCCCCTCCTGTGTTGTCTTTGCTTATCCCGAGTTTAGTTTGGTTTTGTATCAGTGCTGGAAGAAGAGCTATGAAAAATGGGAAGTTTAAAAAAAAAAACACTATTTTAAAGCATGCTTCACAAACAGTTTGGCAGCCTAAATAGTGGCCACGTATTTCCTATTAGGAAGTTCTTTGTGTTTTATAATCATAATAAGGAATGGAAAATGGATCTAAACGATGTCCGCAATGATGCAGACGTTGTACCGAAAGGCTCAACTCTCGATTTACCAGTGATTCTACCCTAGCTATTGGTCACAAGCTGTGTGTGTTGACCAAATAAACTAGATCATGGACACAAGCATCAGAAATTACTCTCATTCACTGGGTGCCTGAGTCTCAGCCTTTGAGACAAGTTTAAAAGTGCGGACATTCGGGAGAAGCTCAGAGCTGCTGCTCCTCCTCATCGAAAGGAGCCATTTCTGGTGGCTCAGGCATCGTGTTTTGGGCACGTCTGACCAGGTAGAGACCTCAAGATAAACTCAGGACACTCTCGGCTGGTTTGAGAAAACCTCAGTATCCCCCTGAAGGAGTTAGAGGAGCTGGCCAGGAAAAGGGATGTCTGGGCATCATCGCTCAGAGTGTAGCCCCTGTGATCCATACCAGATAAACACCAGAAAATGAAGTGGAGTGAACGAATTATAATAATAATCATTCAGTTCATATAAAAAGACAGCCACATATAGTATATTGCTGCATTGTATAAATGCTGTCTGATGTGACATTTTCTGTGTAAAGGCCTATCCTGAAATGACTAGAACAGCTTCTTTGCCATCTCATTGTGCACCATGGATGTTAGTTGCCCAGGCTAATGATTTGCATTCATGGTCTTGAATTTATTAGTCATATTAACCTCCCCATTAAGTGTAAATTTCTATTGTCTTAACACTCTAGCTATTAACACCTGGCCCTAAATCTTTTTATTTTTATTTTTTAATCATTTGCATGCTATTCATTCCCCCATAAGGCTGTACTTTATGCAGTTTGATACGTATTGACACCTACGTTTCAAAGGCATTTTTTAATCTGAAGTACGCGTTTGTATTTTCCCTACATTGAGGGCATACATCATCTTTCTTACTTGGTGGGTGTCTCCGGGCTGCATTTTATCGTACTTTGTTTGAGCTGCATGCTGCTTTTCATTATAGGTGCCGACACTGTCAGCTCTCCTCTTTCCACTTGCAGCTGATGATTCAGGCGCCCATTGCTACCTCTAGTTTCTTCTCATTGCATTTTCAGTATATCTGTCTCATTTTCACATATGAGCATTATTGATTCTGTCGGCTCCCCCATTCACATATTTTTTGGTACATACTGAACTATTTAAAGTATATGTGGGAGGGTGGGGAACTATTCATATTCAAAGTCTGTCTAGGGAAACACAAGTGTTTCCTCTATGGCATAAGCCACATGTCACTTAAAACTTGGAAATAAACTAGATTATACTTTGTTTTTTAAGATGTTTGCAATGTTAAGGGCTGGTATACTTCACTGTGTATTAGGGAGCAAAATAAAAATTCTTTAAGTTAACTTAGTGTGTTGTTTTAAGCTTTAAGAGCAAAGTCTTACTGTATTATACAAGTTGACTTTGAAAGAGAGTGCTGCTTAATTGTTTTACATTACAATTTTTTCAAAGATTGCCATAGTTGCTTATTTTCTGCATATACATAGTTACGTTTTTCTGATTTTCAGTAGAACAAGGTAGAATAGAATAAAATACACAGGAAAGACTTCTTTCTTTATTATATCTTTATAGAAGGTTTATTGAGTCATTACTCCATTTATGTAGAGTAGAGTGAAATTCCTACTTGCATGTACTAATCAGCACTCTCCTTACTTCAAATAACTATCATGTGGTCTGCCAGCAATATAAACTGGAAAGCCACGAAGGCAAAAGCAGGAAGAAAGACTGGGAGATGAAATCTTTATATTAAGACAAACAGGTGTCAAAGCCACATATCAAAGTAGCATACATCAAAACCCAAAATCAAAGTCTTAAACCATATTCTAGACATGCAGTGCCCTCCATAATGTTTGGGACAATTCAGACGTGATTAAAGTGCACATTGCTGGTTTTTATTTGAGGGTATTTATATACATTTTGGCCAGAACATGTAGAAATGACAACACCTTTTCTACATGGTCCCCCCCATTTCAGTGCAGCATAATGTGTGGGACACAGCAATGGCAGGTCTGTTAAAGCAGTCATATTTAGTCCTTTGTCACATATGCTTTACATGCAATGCCTGCTTGAAGTCTGTGATTCATCGACATCACCAGGTACTGAGGATCTTCTCCAGTGGTGCTCTGCCAAGCCTTTAATGTAGCCATCTTCAGCTCCAGCATGTTTAGGGAGCTTGTCCCCTTATGTTTTTTCTTTAGCATATGATAGGCCTGCTCAATTGGACTTAAATCGGGTGACTGGCTTGGCTATTCAAGAATTTGACATTTTTTAGCTGTGTTGCCAAAGGAATATATCTGGATCATTATCTTGTTGTAGGTTGAAGCACCATCCAGTGAGTTTGGAGACATTTACAGGAACTTGACCAGATCAGATGTTTCTGTACACCTCAGAATTCATTGTGTGACTGCCGTCAGTTGTTCCATCATCAATGAAGTGAAGTGGGCCATGACCTGTGGCAGCCATATGTGCCCAAGCTGTAACACCCCCCACCACCATGTTTAACTTTGGATCTTGGGCAGTTCCTTTTTGTCTCAACACTTTGTTCTTGCCATCACTCTAATGACGTTCATCTTTGTCTGGTTTGTCCACAAGACTTTTTTCCAGAATTCTTCAGGCTCTTTTAAGTAATTTTTCACAAACTGTAATCTGACCGTTCTCTTTTTGTGGCTAACTAGTGGTTTGCATCCTGCAGTGTCTCCTCTGTGTTTCTGTTCATGAAGTCTTCTGCTGATAGTCTTCTCTGACACATCCACGTCTGCCTCCTGAAGGCTGTTTCTGATCTGCTGGACAGGCATTTGGGACTTTTTCTTTACCATAGTGAGGATTCTTCTGTCATCAGCCATGGAGGTCTTCCATGGCCTACCAGCCTGACTGCACTAGTCTGTTCTTTCTTCTTAATGACATTCCAGAGGGTTGATTTGGGTCATTCTAAGGTTTTATCAATGTCTATAATGGTTTTATTTTTTTTTCAGCCTCACAGTGACTTCTTTGACACAGCTCTTGTTTTCATGACCTCCAGAGGTAGTCTGTAGTTTGAAGCAAGCCGAGGTATCATATGAGTACACTAATGAAGCAATGAAACCCACCTGAGGAATCATAAACACCTAGGATACCAGTTGTCCCAAACATTATTGTGCCCTGAAATGAGGGTACCATGTAGAAAAAGTTTTGCCACTTCTACATGGTGTGACCAAAATGCATGTAAATCCCCTTAAATGAAAGTCTGCAATGTGCACTTTAATCACATCTGAATTGTTTGATTTGTAATTTGAAACTGTGGAGCAGAGGGGTAAATCAAGGAAAAATGTATCTTAGTCCCAAACGTTATGGAGAGCTCTGTATGCCTGCAAAGTCACAGTTACCACACAACATTGGTAATTTTTATGGATTCTCACTTGGTAAGATATGTCTGTAAATATTACGGAGATGTACACACTGTATACAGTTACACAATGTTGTCACTTCATAACAGCCGTACTCGTGGCTACACATTTATTTCTTCTCCCCATAACAAGAAAAGAATAATGGCACGAGCTGTCCAATAAAATATTTTTAATAGTATGTTAGTTGTAATAATTGCAGAACAGCTCTTAAGTAATTGACACAGAATTATGACATGGCTCATATATGATAGACCATCCAAATTTAAAAGTTTTAAGCTTTAAAACTATATAGGATCCTTTATTTCCAGGAATTAGAAAGAAAATGAATGAACAAACAATTAAACAAACTTGTCCCCTGGGGGAAACTTGTGTGTGTATGTGTGTATATATCTTATATATAAACATCTATGCGTGGAAGTGTCTGTCTGTCTGGCCCAGACTTGAGAAGTGGAATCAGGGTAAGTGCTCCGATTCCGAGGAAACAGAAAACTCGCTTAGCCGCTAATAACACAAGTTGGGTCAGCACGTCAGCAAAACGAAACCTCAGAAGAAAGACAAAGTCGCTTAGCCACTAACATCGGCAAAACCATATCCCTTTTACATTTCCTCCCGCCAATGCACAAGCGATGCTTGCATGTTGGCAAAATGAATCCTCCTGGGAGAGAGATGTCCAGAGTAGTTCCTTTCTATTACCTAAATTCTATACATTTCAGTTTTTTTTCTGATGATTTCAATCATTTCTAGGACCCTGGTCTTTTTACAGCACGGGCTTACACAGCTAGTGTGTATATATATATATATATATATAAAATATGCACAGACAAACACACTGTGGTCTGAACACACACCAGAATGACTAAAAAGGAAGGCGATTAAAAAAAAAAAAAGAAAACTTCTGACTTGGCTGTCACAGTGCCAGTGAAGCACTATGCAGGAATATTACTTTTGGTATAAATGAGCACCAGTCGCATTTTTTGAAACACCTCTGCTGACTAATTTTTTGGCTGAACGTCCTCAGTGTTGGTGTGGCTGAGAGAGGATGTGTAGTATTGTTCATAATGGCACTCAGTTTTGTTTGATTTCTTTCTTTTGCTATGACCTCCAGGGGCGTCCAGAGTTAGCCCTATAACTGAGCCTATCTTTTTAATTAGCTTTTTGATCATACTGGCCATCACAGAGTTGTTGAAGATGTGAAGGATGTCACTATCCATATTAAAAGAACGCAGTCGCATAAGGAAAAAGGGCCTTCTGTGCTGTTTCTCATGAACAATAGTTCCTCTGTGTTTCAAGACCTGTCCAACCTATCATTAATGTGGACCCCAAGTACTTGTAGGAGTGGACCACTTCTACATCCACTTCTTGAATAGTTACTGAACACAGAATGTCTTTGGTGTGACAGAAGTTAATAACTTGACTAGTCAAGGTGTGACAACAAATCAAAATTTGTAATTGTTCATACAACAAGCATTTCAGTAAGTTAATTATATGGAAAACAGAACCTTTTTCACTGAACATTTCATACATTTTTAGTAACAATTGAAGCAGAAAATTTAAAAGTATCTGGTCAATATTTTAGGACAACTTAGGAATGAGTTATCCAATTGAACTTGATGGACTGAATGGTCTCATCTTGTTAATAAAACGTAAATTCTTAAAGGTTCCTTAGCCATTTTCTCCTAACTTGTGTGGCCCCTGGGCGAGTTTGTTCACTAATATACTCTAATTTTCCAAATCTGGCCATAAGCTTGCTGCTCAGTGTCCTAATGCATGTTTCAAGACGCACTACGTAATCTTCAGCCAAGTGGCTGGCTTGCACATGTGTGCTTTTCAATTACCTTGTGCTCAGATCAGCTAATAAATAAATAAGAACCGGGTGTGATTGAGATAGACTCTCTTATTCTTTTAATAGTGCTGGGGACACACATAACTTTAAGCCATTTTTACACAAGTTGCTGTTTTTTCTAATATCCATCCATCTTTTAAGCGTGCTTTGTAGGATTGTGGGGAAGCTAGAGCCTATCTCAGTAGTCACAGGTTGGATGTCAAGAATGATTCCTGGACAGGGTGCCAGCCCATCGTAGGGTGCTTTTCTGTTATAACACGTAAAACTATTCCTCTCGGGATTTTCTCTGAGAGGCTGAAAGCTAATTTATGTTTACTTTAATCTCAACAGTCAATTAATATGGCAAGTAAACAGGCACAGATAATGGTAGTTTTGCAGAGATCAAATTCTCTGCAGTCCCATTTAAGTAAATGATGTCAAATTGGGCCTTCTAGAGAGTTATCACATAAAGTATAAAAGCCCGTGCTTTATTGTCATTGAATCTGACTGTGTTGCAGTAAAAGAGAAAAGATGAAGCAAACAAAAAAATACAATTTACTAGATTGATTTTCACTTACTGTACTTGGTAGAAACAGTAAAAAGCAGTAGCTTCAGCACTTACATTGCAGTTGTTTCCTTTTTTTTTTTGCGATTTAAAGTCCCGTTCATTCATTTCTTTGAAGAATGATGATATTGTGAGCTTTAGCTTAGCCTTCTTTGTCATGCTGATGATCAACTCTTTTGGCGTAGACGTCCCCATGTACTTTTATAATGAAAAGTTTTATATTAAACATCATTATGTGCCAAGAAACAGCAAGGCATCCCATACACGTTCGCAAGTGTGCACCACAGCTTTGAAGGTGACCTTGCCTACCAACAGCTATGGAGTAGTGAATAAGGAATTAATCTGGCCAGTATGTGTGTATCGAAGCTTTACTGCACTAAAAATTACATTTGAATTCATTTACTTCTAGTATCTAGTATCTACATCTTATACAGTTTCATTGGGCGTTCTTTCCGATAGGGATACATGGACTGCTTACTGAACTGAGTCATTAACTCTTTTAGAGAGGATGTTGACTTCTTTCAACACAAGGGGTTCAGGGAAATAATCGTCTGTAAATGTTGACAAAACTCGCCATTATGTTATAGGTAGACCCTCTTTGTTAGGAGTTTGCGTGAGTAGTATAGAGTAAACAACATCTACAATGGCATCGACATCTGATGAGACAGTGAAGCGAATGCACAAAGCAAAATACTCACTGGACGAAAATTTGCGTATATTTTATTATTTTGAATTGGACTCTGATATTGATGCAAGTGATCTATAGATCAAGATGTAAAAGAAAAGTGAGGTATTGGCATCAGCTGATCAGTCCCCACCTGCTGCCCCTGCCCTCGTGCAGCCACTGCCACAGCAGCCAGAGACCTCTAATATGCGGCGACAGGTGTTTTATGTTGATTTATGTGAGAAATTATTGCATTCTGTACTTTTCAGAAAACACAGTTTTTTTGGAAAAATATTCAGCCCTTGGAGAAAAAAAAAAAAAATCATCCCTAAAAGATGAATAGAGTCCCTGTATTTAATAGTAATTTTTACTAATGGGCCATTTATGTGATGAGGTGAATTATCTTGCTTGATTTAATCAGAATGTTATAAAAAAGCTGCAGACTGTTTTCGTTTATCCTTTTAAACATTTGCACCCCACATCATCATGATCCATAGATAAAGATTTACAACATTTTCCTTTTTTTTTTGTTGGAGTGCTTATGAATGGCTTTTGATTATCAATTAACAACAACATTTATTTCTATAGCACATCTTCATACAAGTAATGTATCTCAAAGTGCTTTACATGATGAAGAAAGAGAAAAAAGACAAAGTAAGAATTAAAATCAGAGAACAGTAATTAACATAGAATAAAAGTAAAGTCCGATGGCCAGGGAGGACAGAAAAAACAAAAAACTCCAGACGGCTGGAGAAAAAATAAAATCTGCAGGGGTTCTGAGGCCACAAGACCACCCAGTGCCCTCTGGGCATTCTACCTAACATAAATGATAATTAAGCAATTGAAAGAACCTGCTTTTAATTAATAAATTCAGAAATTGAAAATGTCCTCACCATTTGGAAGGAGCTTGTCATCCAATTTGTCCCTCTTCAGGAAGAAACCAATGTAATGACTACCCTGCTCAGGTACCACTTTTTGTGTCTTCGTAACGCTATTGTCTCTTCTTGGAATTTTGCAAAGCACCAAAATATGATGGCCTTTCAAACTTTGGGTTTCTGTGCTACTGCCAGGCCACTATTGCCCTGTGTTAGCAAACATGGGCCTTTTCAACACAAAATACAGATGGAGCCCCAGTGTTCTTGTTGATCTTATAATTGTGGAGAGGATGACTGAATCCGTTTTTTAAAACCTCTTCTTGTATTCTTCACTGTTACAGCTGATGATTTAGACATTGGCGGTCTATTTTCAAATATTTAATCAACATTTGTCACCTTACCATTCTTGAGCTTAATTCTAGAATAGACAGGCCAGAAAAAATGAGTTTTAGGATTAGTGCTGAACTTGCATTTTTGAGCTATGGATAATGTAAATTTGATATACTGCAGTGCATTTGCCAGGTGCTATTAGAAGCAAAGAAATAATGATATTTTAAATTGTTTTTTAATTTATATCCTGTATCTATACTTGCTTTGTTCAATTTAGGGTCTCAGGTGCCAGCAACAAGCCCCGACACTCTAAGCACAGGGCAGGATTCAATCCTCCATTATAAGGCATGTTGAAGTACACAACATATCCACTCACTCCGGGCCAGTGTACACGATCAGTTTAATGTAGAGATAGGTGAAACGTCCATACAGACTGCCATCAAACTGAGGTTTAAATGGGATATATAAGGCAGCAGTACTAACTGCTATGCCATCCACCGTAGAACTCATGTCTGTATCTACAGATAGTGAAACACAGTTTTAAAAGATGTTATATTTAAGTGTAGGTACCATGCCTGTTGGTACCATCTCTCAGACATTGCACAAGTTTCTGTATTTATAAACAAGACTCCCTAATTTATTAAAAATGCTTTCCTTTATGCTGAAATCTGTCCAACTACAGAGCAAGCAGATCTTTAAATAATTGGATCAAAATTCAATGCTGTGTACCAAAATAGAACAAATCCATTACCCTTTACTTCCCATTTAGAAACAGTAAAAGCAGATGTCAAGCCAGTCCTCATATAAACCTATTAGATCGTTCGGCATATCAAAGAGCTGCACTATCAGCAAATCTGAAAAAGCAGCTCAATTTGCTAAAGAGAGTAATTATTCTTGGGCTTTGTGAGTTCACTGTGAAATAATCACACCTGCTCTAGTACAGTACCTTACAAAATGACTCTTTTAGCCTGTCACCCAGGATCATAAAAGATTACACCCCCCACTGTGGGTTCTCGAAACACTTAATTTAGCAATGAACACTAGGGCATTTCATGGCACCATTCCCAATAAGAACTGCAGCTGAAAGCTATTTGTTAAGCTGAATCTTCAGCCACATCATCTTTAATCACAGATTGTTTAATAGAACACTTACCTGCATTACGATTCAGCAGAGACGCAGTGTAAAGAAAAAGTACCAAGTAGAGGCGGACATTAATGTCAAAACAAAAGCAGGGACTGACGCTTAAATAGAGAAGGTTTTCCCCGGTAAACCATTGGATTCATCTGTCCTGTAATTAAAAAAAAAAAAAAAATTAAAAGCTAAATACATATTTTTCATTTTAATAATTGCTAATGTCATTTTATTTTAATTCTTAATTTCTTTATTTGATACTACCTGTATATTGCAGTCTGGTTTGCCCAATAAAGAATATGTAGCATTAAATTCTGTAAAATTAAGTCTGATATGTTGACATATTTTATTATTATATTTATTTCTTATTTACTTGTCTGTTATTTACAAAACATCTGGACTTGCAATGTTATGCAGGTTTTAGTTTCATCCATCAATTTGCTGATTCCCCCTTAGTCCAATTCAGGGCCACAAGCAGGAAAAGCCTGTCCTAGCAGCATGTGCCTGAACCAGGGCCGTCTTAAAGTATGGGCACAATGGGCACTGGCCGGGGGCCCACAATGTTCCTGATGCCTGTGTGTGTTTCTATTTTGCTATTGAAACAACAGGGGCCTCAGTGCACCACTGTTAAGATGGCTCTGATCTGAACAGGACCCCACTCTGTCACAGCTCCCACTTATTCAAACTCCACTTCTACACACCAGTCAACCTAACGTGCATGTTTTACAGGATGTCAGTGGAAAGCCAGAATGCAAAAAAGAAAGCCCTCTCTGCACACAGGGATATCCAGTCAAACTGAAAATCGCATCTTTGAGAATGTGGGTGTTCTGTTTTGGCCAGGGTGTATATTCTAACTCATGTGTATTTTTTGTTTTGATTAAATTTTAATTATTTTCATATTGTGGACTATGCCCGGCAGTTTATCCCAGCCAAGACCCCCAGGCCGCCAGATGGAGCCCTCCCTGCAATGTGGAGATGCCCCGAATTCCAGCAGGGCATCATGGACCTTGGAGTTGTAATACACAGCCCTGCTGGATAACGTTGGGGCCGCCGGGGGACGCTGCAGGGAGGCACAGAGACATTTGCTTTTCCTATAGCCCAGGAAGTACTTGCAGGTCACAAGGACGGAAGGAATCAAGTGCTTCCGGGCTGACAAAGAAGGAAGAGTTTTTGATTTGACCCGCAAGTGCTAGGAAGTCACATGGACTGCAGGTTAAGGAGCACTTCCAGGTCGTGTACTATAAAAGGACTGTGGGAGCTCCCAGACGATGAGCTGAGCTGCGTGGTAGGAGGGCAACGCGTCTGGGAGTTGGAGGAGTGTCTGTTATTGGAGTATTGTGTTTAATTAATGAATAGTGGAGGGTGCTTGGTGCACATAATTATTATAATAAAACAAAGAATTATTGCACTTTTACCTGGTGTCTGGCGTGGTACCTGAGGGTTCAAGGGAGTGATAGTGCCCCCTACTGCTACAAAATACATATGTTAATACTTAGTTATATTAATATTTGTTTATTATTTACTATTTATGTCTTTAAATTTATTTATGCTCCACGAGTTCTGTGTGTGGGACCCCAATGACATCACACCCGAGTGACTCCACCTCCAACTTTATATTCTGCCGGATGAGACGGTTTTCCCCCAGGCTGTCATTGAATGTTGTTTGGAGATTTTTCTAAGTATTGTTTTCTTTAGATTTTTCAAGTTTTTTGATATTTTTCACTTCTCTTTTTGTAATTACTGGTTCTAGATTATGTATTGGGATTTGTGAAATCTTATTTGCCTTTTATTTTTTGCCTTGGCTACCTTTTGTGCTTTTTCACTTTCTTTATTAGATAAACTCTTGATTTATAAAGATTGTTTGTTACACTTCTCTTATGAGGCCAGAGGTTTTACAGTTCCTCTTTCTTATCGGTCATTCTTGTGCATTTTGAATTTTTTTTAAAAAGGCTCCCTATTTGTAGGCCTGTGTTGGCTGCAGCCTGCCTGTTACAGTTAGAAGGTGGCTGGCTGCCTGGTGTGAAGCTATTTCTAGACAGGCCAGAGAAGGTCCTGGCCTACTTAAAGGATCTTTCAGTAGGCCTTACACTCTTTTTTCATCATGTTCCCCATCTCTCTTATGTAACAGTGTGAGGAAATGAGTAGACTCCATGCAGACAAAACCAAGCCTTGGAATCTGAACCCACAACACCAGCCATGGAACAACTGTACCAAATGACTCAAGTAGTAAAGTTATTTCTTGTATTACAAATGTCAACCTAATAAAGGATCACAGTGAATTTTATAATGGTTGAACTAATTATTAACTTTTGGGTGTTTTTTAAGGTCATTAATGTATTGTTTGGGCTAATTTCTGAATGAATTCACCAATGAATTCAGTTCTTGTTTAACTAAAACCAAAATGTTAAAAAATGTAAAGCACACTCCAGTAGCTTAATATTCAAACCAAGGATGATTCTACTGCAAATAAAGGCATTACAGGCTTACTTTAACAGATCTCAGATGGTATAATATGTATTCACTTTTAAAAGGCAGTGTGCCTTGAATTTAAATAGCTGTGAGGTCTCCGACTGTACAATATGATTTGTTTGTATTTTGAGATTTGAGAGATGTGACATGCTTTCATTTGAACATATCTAATGTATGTTTACAAATACATAACAGTGTCTTACCCCCTTTTTGATGAGTTCTACAATTGTCATGGCAGTCCGACGCTGACAATAAAGCCTTTTTGATGAAATATTCTTTAGGTAAGCGTTTGCAACACCACAAATAAAGGATAAGACATATTGGTAAATGGAAGTGTCCTTGAAATACTTATAAATATGAAATAAGAGTTTATAACGCTTTGATGTTTGCCTGCAGAATAGTCGGGGTATCAACACCAGTATATATGGAGACAATCGCGAGGTCTTATGCTCCTTCTTGCCCACTCAGGTCCGCTGATGAACAGCATCTGGTGATGCCATCTCTCTGGCTTCAATTCTCAATCAAGAGCCTTTTCATGCAAAGCTCCTATATGGTGAAACCTACTGCATAGAACATTGGTGGCTCTGAGGCTAAGGATCTGTGCTGGTATCCAGAAGGTTGCCGGTTCGAATCCCCGTCGCTGCCAAAAGAGATCCTACTCTGCTGAGCCCCTGAGCAAGGCCCTTAACCTGTAATTGCTCCAGGGGTGCTGTACAATGGCTGACCCTGTGCTCTGACCCCAAGGGGTATGTGAAAACGAACAAATTCCTAATACAAGAAATTGTATTGTATTGTATAAGGTGAAATAAAGAACAAAAAAACAATCCCCCAGACTGTTTACTTGATCATGTTCACCTCCTTTGATAAAAGCATCTACTAACCAAGTAAATGTGTAAGTACAAGGTAATAGCGGCCATGTCTCGTTTACTCATCTGAGAGTCAGCCTAGCTATATGCAACATGTTCGTTACTCAAATAAAAGGCAAAATGCATCTATTACAACAGTAAAAAAACACTAAACAAGCAAAGCAAGCTGCTTTCATAGAGGCAGATGTGAAGTTTGTGATAGGTAATTAAATTGTCGGCATGCAATGCGCAGTTAATGTGCTAAAGAAGAGCCATTTAATACTGATGGTCCAAAACATAGTGAAGAAGTGTAGTGTTCCTGCTACCATCAGACAGAGGTTTTTAAATTTTGGAGAGGACCCAAAGAAGGAAAAAATATATATATATGTAAGTCAGTATTGCAAACTGGCCTGACAGAGCACATATGATATTACTTTGCTGCAGTTCCCTAATTTGTGCTGTTTTATCTTTGGCATTTGCAGAATTAGTATACAGTAGAAGTAATTAAGAAATGCTTGCCCCGTGTTCTTAGTTTGTTTCTTCCTGATTGACTATACTGATTTTCATCCATCCATACATTCATTTTCCTAATTTGCTTATCCACTGCAGTGTTGCAGGGCAACTAAAAGTCAAGCATAGCAACTAGTGGGCGCAAGGCAGGATCAGCACCAGGACAGGGCGCCGGCCATCACAGGGTGAACACACACACATGTTCACTAGGTCCAATTTAGTAACGCCATACTCTCAAACACAATTCAGTTTAGGATTATGTCAGGCCAAAGCCTATTCTGCCAGTGTAAGGAACCTGAAAGAAACAAGCTGTGAACGGGACGCCAGTCCTTTGTAGGGCCCACTCAAACACACATAATGAGTCCATGTAGGATGGCCCTTTAACCTAACGCATACATCTTTGGGATGTTGGAGGAGCAAACCAATGCCCATAGGTTTGCAGACACAGGAGAATGTGCCAACTCCATGCAGACAAACACCGGGCTACAGGATTTGGCACATTGTATGGGCAAGACAGCAGCATTAGCCAGAACTGCACTCCATTACCTACAAAACTGGTTCACCTTTTTATACTGCCGGAAGAGAATTAGCCACCAATAACATTTTATGGACCAGCATTGTGAATCTTATTAATTTGGTGTTTTTCTGTATCAACTTATTTATTTGTTTTTCATGTTTGTTTTTGTCTTTGTGGCAATGATGTTATTTTACCACACTTTTAAAGGTTTTTTGTACTATTCACCACCCATTTTGTGATGATTTCTTATAGTCACTGCTATTACTGTTTACCCGTTGCTTGCATGTTTGCTACTAAACTATCAACTTTATCTTTTTAAGATGGCTGCTCGACATGCAAAGAGTTCTAACTTTTGGTTACAAACCAAGCCTGTCATGTTGTGGCCTGGATGTTTTTCTTGACTATTATTTATTTTTCTTTTGGATGTCTTCCTTGTTCATTTTTATGTGTTACTTTTCATGCATTTATTGTATTTAAGAGTTGTACAGGATATGTACGAGGGAAGTGTGACAGTGGTGAGGTCTGCGGTAGGAGTGACGAATGCATTCAAGGTGGAGGTGGGATTACATCATGGATTGGCTCTGAGCCCTTTCTTATTTGCAATGGTGATGGACAGATTGACAGATGAGATTAGACAGGAGTCCCCTTGGACTACGATGTTTGCTGATGACATTTTGATCTGTCGCGATAGTACGGAGCAGGTTGAGGAGACCCTGGAGAGGTGGGACATATGCTCTAGACAGGAGAGGAATGAAGGTCAGTAGGAACAAGACAGAATACATGTTTGTAAATGAGAGGGAGGTCAGTGGAACGGTGAGGATGCAAGGAGTAGAGTTGGCGAAGGTAGGTGAGTTTAAATACTTGGGATCAACAGTAAAGAGTAATGAGGATTGTGGAAGAGAGCACAGGCAGGGTGGAATGTGTGGAGAAGAATGTCAGGAGTGATTTGTGACAGACGAATATCAGCAAGAGTGAAAGGGAAGGTCTACAGGACGGTAGTGAGACCAACTATGTTATATGGGTGGAGACGGTGGCACTGACCAGAAAGCAGGAGACAGGGCTGGAGGTGGCAGAGTTAAAGATGCTAAGATTTGCATTGGGTGTGACGAGGATGGACAGGATTAGAAATGAGGACATTAGAGGGTCAGCTCAAGTTGAACGGTTGGGAGACAAAGTCAGAGAGGCGAGATTGCGTTGGTTTGGACATGTGCAGAGGAGAAATGCTGGGTATATTGGGAGAAGGCTGCTAAGGATAGAGCTGCCAGGGAAGAGGAAAAGAGGAAGGCCTAAGAAAAGGTTTATGGATGTGGTGAGTGGGGACATGCAGCTGATGGGTGTAACAGAACAAGATGCAGAGGACAGTAAGATATGGAAGGTGATCTGCTGTGGCGACCCCTAATGGGAGCAGTCGAAATAAGAAGAGGGGAGACCCAAAAATTCCTGGAATATTATACAACTTACAACCGTTCCATTTTAGTCACCATTAAAATACTCCTCCTGAGATATAATAATCGGGTCCCAGAGCTTCTTCCATTCCTAGAAACATTTCCTGTACTCCTTTTTCGTTGCCGTTTCTAGTGCCTGCTGAAATTTTTTTCCTGTAGTTCTAACAGAGTACCAAAATATCTTACCTTCATTCTCAATTTTAATTTTGGGAATAAAAAGAAGTCACAGGTAGTTAGATCTAGCAAACGTTGAGGGTTGGCAAAGCAACATGTACATTGTTTTTGGTCAAAAAAATCTTTGACAACATGATGTGTGCAGCTGAGCCGTCATAGTGCAAAATGCAACACTTCATGTGTCGCTGCTCGGGACATTTTCTTCTCGATGCTTTCCCTACAGTTCATCAGTTTGATGTCACTGTTTAGCAGTCTGTTCATGGGGAAACTCTTTATTAACAAGTCCATCAATGAAGAAAAATGGATCATCCTTGTCTTCACATTCAGTATGACCTGATGTGCTTTTCTTGGCTTGGTGAAAAAAGTCACACACATGATTGTAGAATAAATGTCAGAAATACGCTTCTCAATCAAATCACAACCTTGCCTTTGGGTAGACAACTTAACAAGACTACTGTAGGCATACGATACCTAGCAGCACACTTGATAACTTCACCCTACTCCTGTGCTATTGACTGATTCTGTGAATTTTCTTGTCCTCCTTGTAGGGTTTTTTTTTTCATTGTTCTGATTTGTCATGTATCTATGTACCTAAGTGTGCTCTCACATGTTTTTTTGTGTTTTGTGGGTAGAACCCCAAAGGGGGCAGGACCACCCTTGCATCACTGCTAAAAGCAGGCTGGAAAGCGATACCCTTAGCAGTTCATTGCATTTCCTTGACGGTGTCTTGTGAATATTGTGTTTTTTCCACTAAATTTCCATTTCAGACTTTTTATGTTTTCTGCACTAGTTTTGGATGTTCGCTGGGGTATTGTTTACTCTGAGTTGTCCAGAAGGGCTGGATGACCATTTGGCCTTTTTTGTAAAAAACGTTCCATTCTTAAAGTGCTGAAGACCATGGACCCAAAGAGGTTTATTCTCTCCAGGATAAGGCCTCTCAGAATTTTTGTATTCATCTCCTCTGTTCCATTTGCCATAGAAAATACATAGACAGTACAGGATAGCCCACAAAAAAGTGTCCCACCTCCACTGAGACGACTCCCATCCCGTCTGCTGCCCATTAGGCGCCTGCAGTCGTGTTGCCTGCCTTGTAGAGATGTATTGATGCACAAGGAGATCACTTTCAGCATCTTCTGTAAATGTGAGTACCAAATTTGATCATTTTTCTCTTCACTACGTACAGTAATCCCTCGCTATATCGCGCTTCGACTTTCGCGGCTTCACTCTATCGCGGATTTTAAATGTAAGCACATCTAAATATATATCATGGATTTTTCGCTGGTTCGCCGCTTTCTGGACAATGGGTCTTTTAATTTAGGTTACATGCTTCCTCAGTTTGATTGCCCAGTTGATTTCATACAAGGGATGCTATTGGCGGATGGCTTAGAAGCTACCCAATCAGAGCATGTATTACATATTAACTAAAACTCCTCAATGCTATAAGATATGCTTCCCACGTGGCGCTTGTTTTGTTTGCTTCTCTCTGTCTCTCTCACTCTCTCTGCCTGACGGAGGGGGTGTGAGCAGAGGGGCTGTTTGCACAGAGGACACGGACACTCCTCTACAAAATGCCGCTTTATCGCGCGGTACTTCTGTATACTTAAAAGCACGTATTGATTTTTTGATTGTTTGCTTTTCTTAGCGAGCGCTCTCTCTGACATTATCTGCTCTTCACGGTGCTCCTTTGAAGATAAGATATGTTTGCATTCTTTTAATTGTGAGAAAGAACTGCCATCTCTGTCTTGTAATGAAGCACAGTTTAAACGTTTGACTAAAGGGTGTTATTTCATGTCTAGAGGGCTCTAGTAATGTTAACAGTGTGGGAGAGTTTCTAAGGGCTTAAAATATATAAAAATAACCATACAAACATATGGTTTCTACTTCGCGGATTTTCACCTATCGCGGGGGGGTCTGGAACGCAACCCCCGCGATCGAGGAGGGATTACTGTATTTAGAAGGTCGTTAACAGGTTTTCTATGCTCTAACTGCGAAAATATTCGATTTATAAATAAAGAATCCTACTTCGCGGAAATTCATTTATCGCGGCAGAGTCTGGAACGGATTAACCGCGATAAACGAGGGTTGACTGTAATGCAGTGTTCTCAGTGGCGGCGGGCCACCCTCAAATTTATTAGTCCCAAGAAAACTCTCACTTTTTATAGACACCTAAAAAACTTTATAACAAGCAGCAACCCTCAGAGTCATATGAGAATTACAGAAAAGAATTTAAAAACTTCTGACATTGTTAAAGAGTGCAGTCGCATTGAGATGCTGTAAACGTGTATTTCCAGAGGTGTAAAGGAGCTCCAGTAGTGTATCTTGACACACTTCTGTGTATTATATTGATAGTCCGGGGGGGGTAAAATGTGAAGGTGCTCCAGTGTACATCCACATCGGAGACACAGTCCTTGAGCCTCACAGTCTGTTGTCTGCCTGAACAGACAGCCCATCATCCGGGACACCATAGGCTCGTCCACCTCCATATCCCTGAGCTTTACCTGTGGTTGGGGTTGTTGTATGGGGTTGAAGGCTCTCAAAATCAAAATGCTTAAAAGTCACAGTGCTTTCTGCGATGTCCAGGTGGGAATAAGCCTTGTGGAGCCAACAGATATTTGGATCTTCCTTTCCTTTGTCCAATAGGCAGACTGCAGTGTGCCCAGGAGGTGGTCTCTCACAAGAGGACTTGTTTAATTCAGGACCAGTCTGTCAAAGATCTTCATGATGTGGAACGTAGGGTCTCTTATTTGGGTCAAGAGGCACTTGCCGTCTTTGGAACTCGAATGATACAGTTATATTTATTATAAAAAAATAATAATAACCATATCACAGTTTCATAATTAGGTAATGGTTTTCTGTTATTCCTAACTAATGCTTGTTTTAATCAGAATTAATTAGCATTGTTTATTACGATATGGCAATAATCAAGAACAAGAAGAAGAATTCATAGTAACATGTTGCTGTCAGCCCCAAAGCTTCCATTTGTCCATTTTTTCGGGTGCTTCAGAATTGGACAGATGTGCGTATTTTAATTCTCAAATCAGTGCATTCGCCTGTTTTATATAAAACAGATTGATTTCCCCAGCCATGTGTTAAGAAATTCTGACTGTACAGACATGAGACATATCTTTCAGAGAAGGAGCCTCTTACTTCTATTCTTTATTTATCCATCATTTCCTAGTTTAAAGCAAAAAAGTATGTATTTTAAGGCAGCTTACACAATATTGTTCTATTAGACAAAATCTTTAGTGTTTCTTAGGTGTTAACTGTCCTACCAGTTATTTAGTGAGGATCATCATTTAACATTTTTACAAGCCTTTATAAAAACAGAAGCTCTGCAGAAGACTAGGATGACATATTTATAAATTAGCACGCCTATGACATCAGGTCATTTATTTTTAGCAAGTGTAGTATGATTTCTTGCCTTGTGTACTTCGTTCATTAAACATAGGGAACATGAGGCCGAATGTTAATTCTGAACTCTGATCTTTAACAACTCTCCACTGTACGTTTGTTATTTATAGTAAGTTTGCTTTATTATTAGGACAAGCTTGGCATTCTGCTGCTATGATGCAACTTTCTTACCGTCTCTGTAAATTTTCTCTGGCCATTTATTTTGTGCGTTGTCACTGATGCTCGTGAACTGATCTTAACGTTATGCTGCTGCTTCCCGTAACAGCGAATAGCTAATAAAATCCAGTGGAGTACAAGCTGTGGTAGGACGATGAAAGAGACAGCTAATCAACAGCAGGACATAAAATGACAGAACTTCTCAAATGTGCTTAATCCAGTTCAGGATCTTGAAGAGCTACATGCCTATCCCATGTAAGATGCCAAAGTATGAACAAGTTTTCTATGTATTCTATTCATATTATTAATTTGTAAATTTCTTCTCAGCAGTACAGTACATTGTTGATTCAAGCAAACAATTCTTTTCTGCATTATTGCACAGAAGGCCATGATGCTTTAGCAGGTGCACAGCCTCCCTGAATGCGTAAAATACCAAGAAACAAATGTACACAGCAAGGCATTGATTTCAAATGTAAGCAGCATAGCCGAGGCACAGAGGTATTGGCCTGGAAACCGCATCACTGATTCACTTTGTGACCCTCAGCAGGGGTCACATAACTTGTAATTTTGTGATGTTATCACCTATACTGACTGTAAGAAATAATAAAAGGAGTACAGGCCAGAGTGTTAATTACCAAACATATTTTTGTCATTTACACGGCTGCACACAGAATGATTCGGGATGCACCAAGGATGCAATTTAAATCCGTTCATTTTATTTTTTTTCAATTCAATTGAATTTATTTTTGTGTTGTGCTCCTTACGAAGTGCAGGTGCAGAGCTCTGTGATAAATTGAGAGGTAAAATTCAAGTATAAGTTTTACAAATTAATAAATATAGAATTAGTGCACATAAAGAAATGGAATACAAAGTAGAAACTGATTAACATATATGGAAACTGACTGTGTCTTCCGTTAGTTAATTTGTTGAACAGAACAATGAAAGTTGACAGCAGAGGAGTCGGAAAGAAAAAAAACTTGGTCAGTCAAGAGAAAGTAAACCAGTTGGGGGGTCCACAACCAATTGTAGGAGTAAAAGTCAAAGAAAACATCAAGTCACAGTCCTGGAGACCTGGAACAGCTGGCCACCCACCATTCCTCCTGTTCACTCTATAGAGGAGTCTGTGCTCGCCAGCCAATCTGATGAAAGAACCATCCATCTGAAGATTCTAATACCCCCAGTATCTGAGATCACTTTTCCATGGGCGGTGGAACAGCTTGGAAGTAGAGCAGTGGCACCAAGTGGTACATCAAGATATCAAGAAGAGAGATGCAGAATAGAGGAGGGTTAGTAACAGTTTTTACTTATTCTAGTTGTTGTTTTACTTGTATTTGTACAAATGACTAAAAAGCAAATTTGCAGTATGCACAGCTAATCAGCCGCTCTCATCAGGGTATGCCAGACTAAAGTAGTGAGTCTTCAGCCTGGATTTAAAAGCCGAGACCGAAGGAGCATCTCTTACATTACTAGGCAGAGCATACCACAACTTTGAGGCCCTATAACTTAAAAGCTTGATTTCCCACGGGTACTTTATTAATCTTTGGAATCTTAAGCAGGCTAGTGTGTCAAGTGGCTGGGGCTGCTACCCATCTGGGACGCCCAGGAGGACCTGGCGACTGCCCTGGTGGCTTTGGGGACCATGGGACTGAGCTTGGAAGCTCAACCCTATAGCGGCCCATGGTCACCGCCAGGGGGCGCCCCAATGCCTTTGGAGCCCTGACCCTCAGCCTTCCACTACACCCAGAAGTGCTGGGGGGAAGAAGACCAGGGACACCCGGAGTACTTCAGGGTGTGCAGCTGGTACTTCCGCCACACTGGGGAGTGTCGGCGGAGGCTTATCAGGGTGTGGAGGGACTTGAGTCGGGAGCGGAGAGAGACGGAGCTCGGGAGGAGAGGCAAAGAGGCGGCCAGAAGAAAGAGAGGCAGTGTGAGGCCTGGACTTTGGGGGAGTTTTTGGGGTTTGTGTGCACTTATTCTGTAAATAATGTATAATAAATGTGTATGGGTGTTTGAACCATCCCTGTCCCTCTGTCTGTGTTCGGGGCTCATTCCACACTGAAATCTGGAGATCTTAATGTGTGCTCAGGTTTGTAGGTAATGATAAGCTCAATATGTTAGCAAGGCTTTGGCCATTTAAGGCACAGATACAGCAAGACAGCACACAATATATGAATAGAATTAAAAAAAATTTATTCCTTCCAAAGCACCTTTCCACAGACCTGTTTTCAATAATCAGCCACAAATACAATTACAATCACAATAAATTAATTTATGCCAGTTGAGTGTCCCCGCGTCCTCCCGACTGTGACTCGTCCATGTTTGGCTGATGGCTCCTTTTTAAGCCGAACCCGGGAATGCTTCCTGTGTCTTGCTGTATCTTCTGGGAAGTACTTCCAGGCCATGAAAAAAATAGGGAGATCCTCAACTGATTGCAGCCTCTAATGACACGTAGGGACCATGACAGGGCTGTACTTCCAGACTTCAACTTCCAAGCATCCTTGCAGGTGTGCTGACTGGGTTCCCATTTGAGGACCATAAAGATGACAGCACTATATAGGATAGTAAAACAGTTAAAGTGAAAATGAATGCAATGCAATATAGATTATCAGAAGATAAGTTTGGTAACACTTTCAGCTGGTAGATGCATCTGTTTGTCAGTCACAGATATGTAAACAGACATTTACCAATTCTTTATTTAGCCTTATTAGGACTTACAAGGCACCAATAGCAAACTTTTAAATGCTACTTGCCTGTATTGCTTAGTGATCTGCTGCTATGTAACTTAAAAAAAAATAATAATAATAATACATTTTATTTATATAGCGCCTTTCCCATGCTCAAGGCACTGTGCCTTAAAACTAAACAAAGAGTGACTAAAGCCGGCATCGTATTACACGACTTCCAGTCGGAGGTATTGTCAGACTTGATTGCAATTGCTGACCTCGTTGCCTGTGGGTGTTCGACTGCACGACTTGAAATGGCAGAGGATGGCACATGACTCAACACTGTGATGACTTTCCTGGCGGGAAAAGTTTAACCACAATCTCAACCTTTTTGATTTTTTTTTTCAGTCTGTCATTCAATATAAAATATGAAACATCAGGCAGACGAGCCTCTTTCCTCTTTGCAAGGTTCAAACCATCCATTTTCTTTATTCCTCATACTTTTGGGTAATGGCTCTTTACATACAGTTGAAGCCTTTGACGTTAGACAAACTCATATTGTTAAGACTAGGTGTCAAGAACATAGTGGAAAGGGGTGGAGGACTCAAAAAAACACCCGTTAACAGGGCAGGACCTTACCTTGCTTTCCTAGTAAAGGCTTCACTGATGACACCCTGACCTAGCAACTGTACAGGCAGGCTTCAGTCTTGCCCTGGCCCTGAAGAAGGGGATCAGGCGTTTAAACCTTAATATAGACAGAAATGTCCAAAAATATATGAAACATGTTTCACAAGAGAGGGGGAAAACCATACACCCATGGCTTATAAAGAGCAAGGCAGCACAGAATCTTTATTAAGGGAGGATTTAATAAGAATTAATTACATTTATATAATGCTTTTACAATCTACTCAGAACACTTTATATAGACTGTGTGGAGCAACTTCACCTGGATGATGCGTCAGTAGCCATTACATTTACCACATATTGGGTATTAGGTGGTGAAGGGGTGGTAAAAATAGTTAATATTCAACAAGGGATGATTAGGGGCCATGGCTGTGATGGTTAATTTAGCCAAGAAATTGAGAAACACCAAATTCTTTTCAAAAGTTACCCATGGATCTTTTATGACAAAAGTGAGTTAACTTTGTGGAGAAGAGTCACAAACTAGTTGGAGTAAGTCGCAGGTCGTGTCACATTATGTGACTGCCTTCATGGGAGTGCTTCACCAACTGTTTCCAACTCGCTAAGAACATGTAAGTGAAGGCTGTGGCTGAAAGTTGTGGCATGGCCTTAACTAGACCCTAATACAGTAAATAATTCTCAGTATAGATCTCAATAACAACAAATGTGGGGCTGCACTCGACTGCACACCCCCTTAAAGGACAATCACCCTGTAACTTGACCTGCATGCTTCAAGAGTGTCGGAGGCATCCTCACACAAGTTCATTACAAATTTGTTTCAATTGTCCTCCTAGTAAAACCATTCATTTCTTATAATTTGAAAAGACTGCCCCCAAATGAAAGGTGTAAAATATCTGAGAACAAAATAAGGCTTTGAAAAAGTATTACCACCCCAGCCCCTGAAACCAGCACTAGCCTTCATCTTTTTTTCTTTTTTCACTTGGTACAAAGCCGAGACTCAGGAATAACGCTTTTCAGCTTTAGCGTTTAGCAGATGCTTCTTCTGCTTGTGCCCATGTCTCAAATCCCATGTAAGCTTTGTTGTTCCTTTGCGTGATATGTTAACAGCGCAAGCCTCATTGAATAACATTTGCTGCATTAACTTCTTTTGAGCTGTTTCCCACTTCTATCAGATGAAACTCATTAGTTGGTAGACTCAAATCATTTCTTGTTCAATGGTAATAAACTATTTTTAAAAGACTGATTTTTTAGTTAGTATTTGACACTCTCATTTTGTGCCTTTTTTCTTTAGATCTTAAATTTAAATGGTGTGTTAAAATAAATGTTAATGGTTTAAATCAAAATAATTGTTTCTTTTATTGCTGCTGATGTTTTAAGCATTTGTTATTTACAGTGCATCCGGAAAGTATTCACAGCGCATCACTTTTTCCACATTTTGTTATGTTACAGCCTTATTCCAAAATGGATTAAATTTATTTTTTTCCTCAGAATTCTACACACAACATCCCATAATGACAACGTGAAAAAAGTTTACTTGAGGTTTTTGTAAATTTATTGCAAATATAAAAACTTAGAAATCATATGTACTGTACATAAGTATTCCCAGCCTTTCCTCAATACTTTGTCACTGCACCTTTGGCAGCAATTACAGCCTCAAGTCTTTTTGAATATGATGCCACAAGCTTGGCACACCTATCCTTGGCCAGTTTCGCCCATTCCTCTTTGCAGCACCTCTCCAGCTCCATCAGTTTGGATGGAAAGCGTCGGTGCATAGCCATTTTAAGATCTCTCCAGAGATGTTCAATCGGATTCAAGTCTGGGCTCTGGCTGGGCCACTCAAGGACATTCACAGAGTTGTCCTGAAGCCACTCCTTTGATATCTTGGCTGTGTGCTTAGGGTCGTTGTCCTGCTGAAAGATGAACCATCACCCCAGTCTGAGGTCAAGAGCGCTCTGGAGCAGGTTTTCATCCAGGATGTCTCTGTACATTGCTGCAGTCATCTTTCCCTTTATCCTGACTAGTCTCCCAGTTCCTGCCGCTGAAAAACATCCCCACAGCATGATGCTGCCACCACCATGCTTCACTGTAGGGATGGTATTGGCCTGGTGATGAGCGGTGCCTGGTTTCCTCCAAATGTGACGCCTGGCATTCACACCAAAGGGTTCAATCTTTGTCTCATCAGACTAGAGAATTTTGTTTCTCATGGCCCGAGAGTCCTTTGGGTGCCTTTTTGGCAAACTCCAGGCGGGCTGCCATGTGCCTTTTACTAAGGAGTGGGTTCCGTCTGGCCATTCTACCATACAGGCCTGATTGGTGGATTGCTGCAGGGGTGGTTGTCCTTCTGGAAGGTTCTCCTCTCTCCACAGAGGACTTCAGGAACTCTGACAGAGTGACCATCGGGTTCTTGGTCACCTCCCTGACTAAGGCCCTTCTCCCCCGATCTCTCAGTTTAGATGGCCGGCCAGCTCTAAGAAGAGTCCTGGTGGTTTCAAACTTCTTTCACTTACGGATGATGGAGGCCACTGTGCTCATTGGGACCTTCAAAGCAGCAGAATTTTTTCTTTAACCTTCCCCGGATTTGTGTCTCGAGACAATTCTGTCTCAAGAGGTCTACAGACAATTCCTTTGACTTCATACTTGGTTTGTGCTCTGACATGAACTGTCAACTGTGGGACCTTATATAGAGAGGTTTGTGCCTTTCCAAATCATGTCCAATTAACTGAATTTACCACAGGCTGCAGAAACATCTCAAGGATGATCAGGGAAACAGGATGCATCTGAGCTCAATTTTGAGCTTCATGGTAAGGGCTGGGAATACTTATGTACATGTGCTTTCTCAGTTTTTTCATTTTTAATAAATTTGCAAAAACCACAAGTAAACTTTTTTCACGTTGTCATTATGGGGTGTTGTGTGTAGAATTCTGAGGAAAAAAATGAATTGAATCCATTTTGGAATAAGGCTGTAACATAACAAAATGTGTAAAACGTGTATGCGCTGTGAATACTTTCTGGATGCACTGTACATGTTGTGGTAGTGATATTGTGTTAACCTCCTTGGAGTTACATTTTTTCTGAAAAAAACATGTAAAAAACGTTTTTTGGTTTAAAAAAATAGCATTTTTATTAAATCTCATCTTTCTACTGTAACATACGCAAAACACTAAAAGTACAACATCAGAAGTGTAGAAAGTATAATAATGACACGAATAATAATAATAATAATATGAACAGTATACTGCACATGTGCAAGTGATGCGAGTGTCAATTTCGGATTTCCAGAATCACTTTTGGTTTCACTGCCTGAAGACAGGTTCACTTCGTCATCACTGCTGATGAGAGGTGTTTCTTACGAGACGCCATTATGAGCCTAGGAGGAGACGCGTCTACACCGTTGACCAGGTAATGCTCGGGCCTGACACGCAAGTCATGTCTATACCGTTGCCCGAGTAATGTTCAGCTCTAACACTGTTGCCACTTTTACAGCCTGAATAAACCTCTGGTCTTACACAACACACGTCTAAACAGTTGCTTGAGTGCCACTCGAGTCTGACACTTTTACCACTGATTTTGCAGTCCAAGTGACGCTTAGGTCTAATGCTAAGGAAGCTAAAATCAGAGTGTTTACCCCATGTCTAAATGTTTTTTCTCCCACAAATATCCAAAAACTTGACTTGTTATTCCAAACTGACTGTGCGAAAGAAGTGGTGTGTGTGTGTGTGTAAGAGGGCTCTGTAATAGACTGGTACGGTGTCTATGGCTTTTTTCTGTTTTGCACCTTGTTCTCTGGCTCCCCATGACCCCAAATTAGATTAAGTAGTTTTGAGTGTGGTTTTTCTAGTCCACTGAGTCCTCCAGCATATAGCAATAAAGTAAGAAAATGTACACTACTTAAATGAACTTGTTGGATATCCCATTCCAAAACCATGGGCATTAATTAGGTGTTGGCCCACCTATAACAACCCCCAGTCGTCTTTCCAAAAGATTTCAGCGTGTGTCTGTCAGAATTTGTGCCGATTCAGCCAAAAGAGAATTTCTGAGGTCAGGTGTTGATGTTGGATGGGTAGACCTGGCTTTCAATTGGCATTCCAATTCATCCCCAAAGATTTTAGGTCATGGCTCTGTGCAGACCACAGAAGCTCCTCCATGTCTTTATGGACTTGGCTTTGTGCACATGGGCACAGTCGTGCTGAGACAGAAAAGGGCCTTCCCCAAACTATTGCCTCAAAGTAATAGGACAACTAATGGAAATGGACAACTGTTTAAAATGTCTATGTATACTGTAGCATTAAGAGTACCCTTCTCTGGAATCAAGGGGCCGAGCCCCAACCCTGAAACACAGGCCCCGAGCATTAGCTATCCTCCACCAAACTTTACAGTAGCCAGATTTGTCCATTATTTTGCCATAAGTGAACTGTGATTCATCAATCAAGAGAGCACGTTTCCACTATTCGAGAGTCCAATGGCGGCAAGCTTTACACGACTCCACTCAATGCTTGGCATTGCCCAAAGTGATCTTAGGCTTGTGTGTGGATACTTAGCCATTAGATCCTATTTCCTGAAGCTTCGAATGCACAGTTCATGTGCTAATGTTGCTTCCAGAGAGAGTTTGGAACTCTGTTGTAAACAATGCAACAGACGATAGGCAATTTTTATGCGCAGTACACTTCAACACTCAGTGTCCCTGCTCTTTACATTTCCATGGTCTACCACTTCATTATTGAACTGTTGTTGTTCTTGGACATTTCTACTTCATAATATTAACACTTACAGTTGTGACGCTAGGGGTCGCTGTCGCTCCTCAAACCCCACAGACAAACGTCCAGGATACCAAGTAAAAGTGCTAGAAATAATTTAAATTTCTTTGATATGGTGCCACAGTGCACTACTACTACCACAATAAACAATAAATGAATAATTACAAATACAATAAATCCTCCTCTCCTCCCAGCAGTTCCGTTGCACTACCACCCAACTCTGCTCAGCTTGCTGGGTTTCCCATAGTCCTTTAAATAGTCCGTGACCCGGAAGTGCTCCTGTCCGTCAGTCCACGTGATTCAATAGCACTTCCGGGTCAGATGAAGACATATTTTTTCTTTAGCCCGGGCTATAGGGAAAATAAAAATCCCTCTGTTTTCCTGGAGCGTCACACGGCGCCACCCATGGCACCCAGCAGGGCTGTGAAGCCAAACTCCATCTCCCATGGTGCCTTGCAGGAATCTGGGGCACCTCTAAGCTGCAGGGAAGTCTCCATCTAGCAGCCTGGATGTGTCGGCCGGAATGAACTGCTGGCCGTCTCTCACACAGTTGACTAGTTGACTGGGTCAGATCTGGCAGAGCAGAAGTTTCCCATATTGACTTGTGGCAAAGGTGCCATCCTATGACAATGCCCTATTTAAAGTCACTGGGTCTCTTCAGTATGACTCATTCTACTACCAAGGCTTGTTGATGCAGATTACGCAGCATTGTGCTTGATATGATGTACCTGTCAAATAATAAAACACCTAAACTCTATAATTTGGAGGGGTGTCCACGTACATTTACCCATATATCTGTCTGATTTGCCTCATTAAGAAAAAGAATGCTACCTTACTCCTTGGAAAACCAGTAACAATGCAGTCAAATTACCATTTCAGAATACTTTTGTAGCTACAAAAATTATTAAATCAAAATTAAGGTGACAGTATCTGGTGTGTTATTGATATTCTGCCTTTCATCACTATGGCCCAAGCTCAGTTTCAGGCTTTGCATGTCCACCCATTCTGGTACATATTTCCCCTAGGTGTTCCAATGTTTTCCCATGGTGTAACAATAATACATTTCGAATGACTGCCATCTGTCCGGCTCCCTGGAGGCATGCCTCAATCCAGGCTTAACTTTATTGTAATGTGTACAGATCCCATACAGGACATTTATAACACGAGATGCCTGAGGAAAGAACTTTCCATCGTCTCAGACCGCAACACACCTCAACAATAAACCGTCTGCCCCCAGCTATCCAGCAAGCAATATTGTGTCAGGCAATGTCATATTTGCACACTCTTCAAGAGTTTTTACTTAACTCCCATTTCATCATCTGTTTGAACTGTGTTACTTGTACAGTTTGCTCTATGTCTATTTGTCTATTGTGTATATATATATATATATACAGTTGCGCAGTATGATGCAGTTGAAGTGCAGACTTTCAGCTTTAATTCAGTGGCGTGAACAAAAAGATTGCATAAAAATGTGAGGCAACTAAAGCATTTGTTTAACACAATTCCTTTATTTCAGTGGCTCAAAAGTAATTGGACAATTGACTCAAAGGCTATTTCATGGGCAGGTGTGGGAAAGTCCGTTGTTATGTCATTATCAATTAAGCAGATAAAAGGCCTGATTTTGCTGTGAACAGACAACATGTGGTCAAAGGAGCTCTCCATGCAGGTGAAAGAAGCCATCCTTAAGCTGCAAAAATAGAAAAAACCCATCCGAGAAATTGCTACAATATTATGAGTGGCAAAGAAAGGCTAGATTGGACTTTGCTAAAGAACATCTAAAAAAGCCAGCACAGTTCTGGAAAAACATTCTTTGGACAGATGAAACCAAGATCAACCTCCACCAGAATGATGGCAAGAAAAAAGTATGGAGTAGGCGTGGAACAGCTCATTATCCAAAGCATACCACATCACCTGTAAAACACGGTGGAGTCAGGCAGTGTGATGGCTTGGGCGTGCATGGCTGCCAGTGGCACTGGGACACTAGTGTTTATTGATGATGTGACACAGGACAGAAGCAGCCGAATGAATTCTGAGGTGTTCAGAGACGTACTGTCTGCTCACATCCAGCTAAATGCAGTCAAATTGATTGGGCGGCGGGCGTTTCATGATACAGATGGACAATGACCCAAAACATACAGCCAAAGCAACCCAGAGGTTTAATAAAGCAAAGAAGTGGAAAATTCTTGAATAGCCAAGTCAGTCACCTGATCTTAACCCAACTGAGCAGGCATTTCACTTGTTGAAGACTAAACTTCGGACAGAAAGGCCCACAAACAAACAGCAACTGAAAGCCGCTGCAGTAAAGGCCTGGCAGAGCATTAAAAAGGAGGAAACCCAGCATCTGGTGATGTCCATGAGTTCAAGACTTCAGGCTGTCATTGCCAGCAAAGGGTTTTCAACCAAGTATTAGAAATCAACATTTTATTTCCAGTTATTTAATTTGTCCAATTACTTTTAAGCCCCTTAAATAAAAGGATTGTGTTAAAAAATGCTTTAGTTGCCTCACATTTTTATGCAATCGTTTTGTTCAACCCACTGAATTAAAGCTGAAAGTCGGCACTTCAACCAAATCTGAGTTGTTTCATTTAAAATTCAATGTGGTAATGTACAGAACCAAAATTAGAAAAAAGTTGTCTCTGTCCAAATATTTATGGAGCTAACTGTATGTATGTGAAGATATCTACTATTAATGTTGCATATTTTTGTCATTTGTGCTTATTGGTCTGTGTCAGCCACACTATGTTGTTTTACTGTGTATTGTGTTGTTGCTGCAGTTTTGCTGTTTCTGCACAGGCTTAGGAACAAATACTTTTTATTGTGTTTAACTTAACCCATTATATAAATATACCTGAGCAACTTCAGCCCGCATTAGAATACGTGGGCTCAGAAAATCTGTGGATAAATAATAACAGATTCTTAAATGGATTTCTTTTTTTCTTGGAAATTAAAAACAATCATCAACATTTCTAACTTTACACCAGGGAGTGCTACTCCACAAATTTATAAATGTTAACAATTACGTGGAAACTTAAAAACTGACATTTACCGTCTTATTCAAGAAGTCTAATAATGTTAAGTGACTGATTCTTGTTACTGACCACGCAACATTTTGTCCTTTTGATGTTTCTCGTTATGCCAGTCTTTTAAATACTAAATTCCTATTCCTAAAAATGCACCAGGTCACAGTTACTAGAATTTTCATCTACATGAGTATTATGATTTGGGATTCCTCCAGTAAATGGTCATATGGCTCCTTTTACAGCTTACCTTTTTACAAAAATACTCAAAAACAGATGGAAGTGCAATCCAGTTTTTTGTTTTCCTTTGACTCGCATGCTCTTCCAGCCCTCGTTTGTAAGAGTAAACTCTTAACGCGCAGCTTGATTGGAACATTCATTGCTTTCCATCTTTTTCATCATTACTGTTATTCTTCTCAGGATTATCTTGTCCTGATTTTGTCATCTAGAAAACCCATGTATCTTATATATTTGAACTGAGGTGAGTGGCCATCTTCTCAACACTGACACTGATTTAATTATCAGGGGACGTGCCCTTCTTGTTGCTAGCATTTACCAGTCTAGCATATATGCTGCCAGGCTCACTCACATAGCAGTAATAAGAGCTGGCGTGCAAACAACTGCAAGTTGGGCCTTTTCTCTCATACAGAAGCACAGGGTAGGAGAAAAAAATGGAAGTAATTAGCGTCAGCGTGAAATGGAGCAAAGAAGAAAGAAGGCTGTTTAGCCTTTGGCTTTCTGCAGTAATGCATTGGTAATCTAGAGTGATAGGTGTATGAAACGTTCTCAACAGAGATGAGCTGACGAATGGCCAAAACACCATTTATCTAAAAGTTTATGCTTTTGCTTGAACTGCTGGTCCTTCTTCTGTCAAGCCAAAAAATTGTCATTTGAAGGTTTTCACTAATCATCTTAATGACTTTCCACTTTGAATGGTTTTCTCCATTTCGCATTATTTGTTATGGATGGGTAGTTGACCCCTTTATTTTCCTGAAGGCTACACCAGTTGGATGCATTCATATATTTCTCCTGTAGCCATTAGTGCTTCATTAGACAATTCTATTATATTCCAGTATGTGGCTTTTGAACAAGTTTGGAATACACTGTACTATACTGTACTGTACTTGAATAGCCTCCATCACTCCATCCATCCATCTAGCTACTTAGGCTAATTTAGGATTGTAGACAGCCAACCAACCTGAACTGTTTGCAAGGAGGACAACAATCCTGTGCACACCCATACTCGCGTGCAAATTTAGAAATCCAAGTTGGCCTGGGATGTACGGGAAAAATTAAAGTGTAGCCAGTGGAGATGTCAAATTTGACTAACTTTTATATGATCTCTTCACCTTAGTATGTCAGATTATATGACTATTAAGTGCAGAAAACACTAGGGATGACTTTCCAGCACAATTTTATTTTTCCAAAGTATTGCGAGCTTGGTCATTTTTCTAATTTCCTGATAGCCAATAACACACTGTCTGACCGAGGAAAAGTTGAATGAATGCCTTCCAGGTACAGCGACTTCAGCCGCAATCCCTTCCCTTTGTTTATCATTTTAAGTTTGTTTTGATACAGACATAATGCAAAAAGCACCTACAACAATAGCTATGTCTGTCTGCATGAACCAACTCTCCAAGTTAATTGTGTTACACTTGGCACACTTGTTTTTTGAAGAAGTTTGTTGGGACAGTTCAGTTTTCATTGAGATTTCTGAAATAGAAAGTGCTGTACAACGTTTCAAATTTTCAAAATCTCCAAATGAAAAGCATTGCTAATTTTGTGATCCTTGTCTATCATGAAACAGAAACATTCTGTGCAGCTTCAGGTATGGAATAGTTTACTGCTTAAATTTTAGCCTGAGAGTGGTTACTTCACCTTCTATATCTAACATTTCAAGCATAAAATAAGTGCATGTATATATGTATCTGTATATATTTATAGATAGATATAGATTTATGTATATACTGTAAGGTTTCTAAACTTTTTTGGGGCTCCCCCAATGGGTCGACACACTGAAGAGTGTCCCGAAATGCGATCGCCGTGTCTGTGGAAGACAGCCTATCGTCAACCACAGGCTCCCAGCACTCTAGCAGTTCAACGCATAAACAAATCCGAAAAGATTGTGGGCGCTCTATAAGTGCCTGCTGTCGATGGGTGATGCAAGGAGCGTTATAAATGCAGGGAACAGTATTACTTGGCCACTAACCTGGCCACAACCCTGCTTGATTCCTGTGTCTGTGTATAGAAGAGCAGTACATCAGGCTGTAATAAATAGCCATGCTGTTCCTGTTTCAAGTGAAATAAAGCTGGTTTTGCTAAACTACTAAGACTCTACCTCATGTTTTGGGGTGCAAGACAGGGACTCACACGTCACAATATATATATATATACTAGGCTGACCCGCCTTTTAAGGCGACCGCTTAAGGCAATTCAATATGTAGATCATTTTGATATTTTATACAAACTCATTAATTTGGTTATATTGCATTTGAGCAGTATTACTTGAATACTCGTAGTTTCTGTTATTTTTGTGATGAAATTTAAACTTTTTTTCTATATTGAGGTCGCCCTTTTGAACCCCCCTGATATTTACTACGCGGTGAGGCATTTGTACTCCATCAACATTAATTATTTCCAGAGACATAATTTTGTCTATTTTTCCAGCACATCGCGCACAAAAGCAAGGGAACGATGGGAGCACCAGAACTCACATCATGTCGCTTCGTACCGCAAGCTGCAAGTAGCAAGTCTGTGATAAGTGGAATACGCTATGCTTTCCACTCACGGGACGGAAGGACAATCCCGACCGCTTTTATATAGTAAGAAAGAAGAAGAAGATATTGCACAGTCTGGAGTAGAAAATCATCTTTTACCTGAAAAAATGAAACTACAAATCCCATCGTGCATTGCAAAATGGACGGGGCGTGCGTGAAACTCTGCGCCTGCGTAGCACTCACGGGACGGAAGGACAATCCCGACCGCTTTTATATAGAAGGATAGAGAGAGAGAGAATCTACAGCATTGGACCAGTCTCTGCCAAAATGTGCATACCTTTCTCAGTTGATCAGGAGAAGACCATAGACAATGTCCCAACCCAAATGTTTCACCCTGGAGGCACCTTGGAGGTACTTTTTTCCTTTTTAATACAGTTTGAATGGCAGCGCCACCTGGTGGCTCAGAACATATAAAATGGCAGTACAGACTGAAACCAGACTAGCAGATAAATGGACCAGAGCGTAAAATTACTTAGTTGTTCAATGCCAGGTGCTTCTTCTAGTTTTGTATATTTCCCTCTTTTACTAGTCTTGACAGCACAAGTTAGTCATAAGTCGTAATTCCAATACACTCTTTGGGTAGAACCACCAAAAGGTGGGGCTCTAAACTGACACATGAGGGACCACCCTTCACCCTTCTATTCTGATTGGTAAGACAGCTTCAGCTTCCATCAGGTTGTTTTTAAATGTTGTTTGGATTGCTGTTTAGGCAAAGCTCTTTTGAGCATTTTCCCATAAAAGTTTAATTATGATAAAGATATGATGTTGCCTTTTGTTAACAAACCAGAAGTTGACTGTAGCCGTCTCCCTTGTAGTACATTTTTGTATAGATTTACGGCTTGTGTAGACTTTTTGAACTTTCAAACCCAGCTTTGGGTTTTTGGGAGATTGCTTAGGCTGAAGCCTGCAGGTAGAAGTTGAGGGGCTGGCTTACTTGCCATGCGTTTCTTTATTTTAGGCAGACTGGTAAAGGTTTTGTCCTGCTTTGTACGCCTCACACTCATTTTGCTATGTCTGAGACTCCTTTTCTCTATTTTCAGTGTTCACCTAATTTAGAATCATCATTTATGCTACACTACATCTTTGGGATGCATGAAGAAATGAAGTTTTTCTAGGGAGAAATGGATTTTAAAAATATACTGTGAGCCACCAGGGGGCGTACAGCCACCCTAACCCAGACACAGACAGGCAGGAGACACATTTTTCCACACAACACCCGTTTATTTACATTTGGGGAGCGTTTCACCCTGCCCCCCACAGCATAGTGCACCAATCACCCGATACCCAATAAACAATTCAGTCCTTTCCTTCTGCCTCCACTCCTTCTCAGGCTTTGTCTTCTTCCTCCCGACTCTGGCCCTTGAATGATGGAACTGGCCTTTTTTATAGGGCACTTGGAAGGACTCCAGGTGCCTAACGAGCTTCTTCCGGGTGTGGCTAAATAAGGCCCTAGAAAGGTCCATGCGCCCCCTGGAGGTGGCCCTGCTGGAAATCAGGGGGGCTGCCCTCTGTCGGCCTGGGGGACAAGCTGTCCCAAAAATGCTCTCTCCCCCTGTCTTTTCACACTTTGGGCATCCCGGCCGGGCAAGAGTTCCAGCCACCCGTCACAATACACATTTCAAAAAGATGGTGCCTTTATACTATTTTCCTGGAGCTAGTCATAGACAGCACTAAGCACTGTTTCTATGCTCATCTCTCCTAAACTTCATTTTCTAGAGCTATTTGTGTAGTAGACTGTTTATCATAACAGAACATTTTATCATATCCACAGGAAATCCTGTACATTTCAATTGATAGTTGTGTGTATTTTTTTATTGCCCATTTTAAACTATTACCAAAACTTTTTTCTGTTGTTCTTTAAGCACATTGAGCCCTTCATCCTGTAGACTTAATGCCGCAAATCTTTGTTGCTCATTTTGATGTTCGTCTTTTTGTTTGTCTTTGCTATCTGATATGCTGTATGATTTCTTTATTTATTTTTTACAACATAGCCAGCACAGAGAACATTTTGTTTTCTCATTAAGCATCATACTCATTTATGAGTAGATATCAACAATGGATTATTTTCCTGCCTTTTATATCATAATATAGTTATCTGTTGAGTTTGCTCCGGTAGTGACAGAAATGTTATTTCCAGATAATGGCTTAACTGCGGCCATGTGGTGATTTAATACCCTGTCCTGTTTGCTTTCGTCGTGATCTTATGTCAAGTAGTTTGCTTTTGACTGCATTTTTTAAGGTTGCTAATATGACTAGTAATCATCATGAACTTTCTACCCAAAATGACTGAGACTTTTAAGTTGATCTGGAAGGGTTATCCACTCATTTATTTAACATGTTTTTTCAGCCCGCTCCTGTTCTGTTCTGTTGTATTATCCTGCCACACAAAGCACACAGAGAGGGATCAGTCCTTGAAACCCCTACACAAAAAGCCTGAACTGCTCTATATTCAAGTCAAGACACCTGAATGTGGCCTCACCCTAGGCAGCCTGACACCTGATCAAAAAGTATACTCCGCCTGCACAGGCCCAGAAATGGGACAGAACAGTGGAAAGAGGGAAACTCTAAAAAATCTTACATCCAAAAAAGCTAACAACAACAACATTTATTTATATAGCACATTTTCATACAAATAATGAAGCTCAACGTGCTTTACATGATGAAGAAAAGAGAAAAAAAGACAAAGTAAGAATTAAAATAAGACAACATTAATTAACATAGAATAAGAGTAAGGTCCAATTGTCAGGGAGGACAGAAAAAACAAAAAAAACTCCAGACGGCTGGAGAGAAAAAAAATAAAATCTGCAGGGGTTCCAGACCAAGAGACCGCCCAGTCCCCTCTGGGCATTCTACCTAACATAAATGAAACAGTCCTCTTTGTATTTAGGGTTCTCATGGAAGGACTTGATGATGATGGTCATGTAGACTTCTGGCTTTTAATCCATCAATGTAGGAACATCACGGTGCTATGATGAGGTGATGTTGGCGCAGGTCGCCACCACAGAAAACCAGGAAAGAAACAGAAGAGAGAGTAGGGGTTAGTACGAATTTTAGAGCCACCATGAATAGTTATGATAATTAATTGAAAATACAGAGTGTCAGGATTAAATTAAAATAAAGTTATGAGAAGGCCATGTTAAAGTGATGTGTTTTCAGCAGTTTTTTGAAGTGCTCTACTGTACTAGCCTGGCAAATTCCTATTGGCAGGCTATTCCAGATTTTAGGTGCATAGCAGCAGAAGGCCACCTCACCACTTCTTTTAAGTTTAGCTCTTGGAATTCTAAGCAGACACTCATTTGAGGATCTAAGGTTACGATTTGGAATATAAGGTGTCAGACATTCCGATATATAAGTTGGAGCGGGATTATTTAAGGCTAAACAGAGTACTTTACAAACAAAGAATTTATTAATCAAGGAAAAGAGAGGACAAAAGGGAGAACATTGATAACAGGACAAAAAAAGACCCAAAGATATAGAGAACAAATCCAGACAAAATCCAAAAGCAGTACCTTATCTAAGAGCTAAGTGTCAACACCAATAAATCCAAACATTCACGGAAGAAACAAATTAGAAACAATCAACAAACAAACAGGCAAAGCTGATATCATTGGTTACATTCAGCTTTGGCTTCATTACTGTTTGGGCCCTGCCTCCTTAGGTTTCACATGCAGGAGGTAGGGCTGATAACCCAAAACACTACATTATATACTAATCATGAAACACAGCAGTAAAATTGATCATGATATCAATAATATTATATAAGTACAACAAGTCAAACTAAAAAGAAAATTAATAAAACAATATACAAAATTACACTGCTCCTCCCTCAAACACAGATTCTTCTACAACAGTTTGGAAATAATGAATTTAAAAAAATCCAAAACTGAAAGATTTATAAATTGAATTAATCACGTGCCCACCTAGCTGAACAGTGCCAAACCACATGCAGCATGAATGATGCCATTCTCCACTGTTGTTCTTGTGAGCCACCTGTGTATCATCTGCATAGCAATGGAAATAAATATTGTGTTTTTTTTTTTAAATGGATCCTAAGGTTAACATATACAGTGAAAAAAGAATAGGCCCACGAATTGATCCTTGAGGGACCACACAAGTGATAGGTGCCAAGGATGAGGGAGAGATTGCCCAGGCTGACTGAATAGCTGCTGCCTGTGAGGTATGACCTGAAGCCGGACCCCCGGGCAAAGCAGCGCACTGGTGCCCCTAACTAAACAACCACTCAGTAAGTCATAACATACATAGATTGGCATGGGGGCCACTATTCTTGTGGGGCCCCCGGGAAACTGCCCAGTGTGCCCATGTGTTAAGGTTGCCCTGACCAAAAGCATTCAAAAGCAGGTCCTTGAATACCCAAAGACTGCTCAAGATGTCATGGTCAACTATATCAAATGCTGCAGTCAGATCTAACAGCAATAAGGCAGCAGTATTCCCAAGAATCACGTATTAATAAAAGATCTTTTAGAACTCTTAAAAGTGCAGACTCTGCGCTGTGGTGTGTCTTAAAACCACACTGAAATGCTTCAAAAATGCCATTTTCATTTAAAAATGATTGCAGCTATAGAAAGACAACCTCTTCCAGAACATCAGAAAGAAAGGACAACTTGGAGATGGGTCTGAAGTTTGACACAATTGTAAAATCGAGATTTGTTTTTTTTTTTTTTGTTTTTAATTAAAGACTACACTACAACATGTTTGAAATGGATTAGGACAGAACCAGTCTCAAGATAACTTTATATAATGTCCAAAATACTAGGCCCGACCACTTCAGAAACATGTTTAAGAAGACGAGTGAGAACAATAACTAGCAGACAAGTTGTGGGTTTAAGGTGACTATTAGTTCTGCCAAAAAAGGAAGAGATACGGGAGAGTCAAACTGATGAAAAACAGCTGTACATTTAGAGGGGACAGGCGGGTCATCAACACAGGGTGTAATGTGGGACCCAATGTTAGACGGTTGGTGTAGAGTCAGGCCATGTAGGAACAAACGGTTGAAGAATAGTATTAATAGTATTGACTAACACCCTAGGTCTGTCACAGTTTTTTGAAATAATATCTGAAAAGCAATTTATTCTAGCAAATTTTGCAGCTTTCTGATAATTAGACAAACAGTCCTTTAAAATATCAAAGGACACCCGAAGCTTGTCTTTTTACCACTTGTGGTCTGCTTGCCTACATGTCTGCCTCAGGGTACGAGTGGCATCATTTATCCATGGCTCAGGTTTAGGTTTTGAGTGCTTGACTTTCAATGGAGTAGCAGAGTCTAAAATGTTACAGCAGGTATCATTAAACAGAATGACTAGAGCGTCAGTGCTCAGATGCGGTGGTGGGGGGAACGCACAGTATCCATAAAAATTTGCTAGTAGTGGTGGAGCTCATTATGTGAGAACAGCGAGTCTCACTACTGATGTTGACTATTTGGCAAGGAAGCCTCAATTATAACAGGCATGTGGTCAGAAAAGCAAGCATTACCAGTATCACTGCTACAGACAGATAAACCATATGATAAAACATGTATGTCCATGCTCATGTGTCACGCCTCTCGCAGACTGAACAAGATTTAAAGAATCAATGAGGTGGGAAAAGTCTTTAACCAGAGGCATAAATATTAAAATCCCCAAGAATGAAATATCTGTCATAATTCAGTGTAATTCCTGCCAGAAATTGAGAGAACTCACATATAAAAATCCTTGTTAAATTTTGGAGGTTGATATACCACTGCACACAACACTGAAGAACTGTGCATTTCAAACAACTGGAATTCAAAGCTGAAGTAACTGTCTGTGTTCAATTGGTGACAGTAATATCAGCTTTTAAATATTGTTACTAATCTACTACCTTGACCAGCAGACATTGGGGAACTAAAATAATTACAGTTGGGGGTTCAGTGAAAATGGTTAGCCATGTTTCAGTCACAAATAAAAAGTCCAGCCCTCGTGAGGTGAAGAATTTGTTTAAAATAAACATTTTGTTAGCTAGGGATCTACATTTACTAGAGCCAAATTCAATTGAGTCAATTCACCAAACTGCTGGCGACCCAGCAGGCAAAGGTTCCCAAAATGCAGTAATCACCAGTAGAGGAGCTGCTCATGGCAGCTTGAAACGACAGGCTGGATCCATCTGTACAAAGGTTTCAGAAAGTAGCAAGAGATGAAATGACCATAAGCTGAACCTTAGCGAGGATCAATCACTGGAGAAGACAGCAGGTAATTTTAAGCCTCATGAGTACACCCCTAGCTTTCCTCATCTTCTGCAATGCTTCCTTCAGGACAATAGGCAGGGCTTATGGCACAGGTATGCCATTATATCTAGCAGAAAAGGTAGAAGGCAGGTACTCCGGTCTGTACAATCGTAATTAAAAGGTTCATCAACTGTTGATCTTAAGTTTAAAAGAGATTGACGATCACAGACCAGCAAAGAAAAGACATTATGGATAAAAAAGATATAAACAGGGCAACCAAAAATAAAACAGACTGAAATGAATGCAGTCTTAGACAACAAGCCACAAATTTGTTCCATCTTTGGTTTATATAGTATATCATACTGTATTTGCCCAAAGAATTTACCCCACTGCGTCCAAAGAGGATACAGATATATCTGTTTTATTAAACACATGCATTTTTAATACTTAAAATTCTAAAGAGTATTTAAATGTTGGGTGTAAAACCATAGAATGTGTGTATCCCACCCAGCCTGGTCACTGTCTAAGTACTCATAGATAGATAGATTGAAGAGTCACATAGTGGGGGAGAAACGATCTCCTCAGTCTGTCAGTGGAGCAGGATGGTGACAGCACTCTGTCAATGAAGCTGCTCCTCTGTCTGGGGATGATCCTGTTCAGTGGATGCAGTGGATTCTCCATGATTGACTGGAGCCTGCTTAGCGCCCGTCACTCTGCCTCGGATGTTGTCTTCCTTCTAAAGACATACCAGCTGGGTGGCATGACAACTTCAAATTGTTCCAGTTTGAGTGTGCCCTGTTAGACACCAGTCTCCTAATCCAGTCTTGATTTCGTCCTTGAACGCAATCCTTCCTCCCAGAAGCTCAGAACACTAGCAACTCTAAAATCAGGTTGATTTGTTTTAGTAAATGGTCCCGTTTGTTTAGTTAATAGCAAAGTTGTCCCAATATGTCGTCCAGAGTTTTCTTAAAGGTTGTCAAGGTTTCTGTTTCAACTAAATCTCTTGGTAGTTGGTGTCAGAGTCCTATAACTCTGCGTAAAGAAGTCTTTCCTGGCTTCAGTTTCCTCCTTAATTTCCACTAATGTCCTTGAGTACGCAATTCACCATTGATCTGAAAGAATGTTTCTGGGTCTATTTTATCAGTGTCTTTGAGGATTTTAAATCCCTGGATTAGGACTCCACACAGTCTTCTCTGCTCAAGACTAAACAGGTGTAATTTTCTGAATCTGTAGGACATGACCTTAAGCCCTGGGATGACCCTGGTTAATCTCCTCTGCACAGCTTCAAGTGATGTTATGTCTTTATGACCAGAACTGAACACACTACTCCAGATTTGGTCTTACCAGTGCATTATATAGTTTGAGCATAATGTCCCTTAGATTCAGCTGTTTTTATGATATAACGTAACATCTGCCTTTTGAATTGTTTTTGTCTATTGCTTAGTTGATGAAAATGTTGTGTCAACATAAACCCCTAAATCCTTTTAAGAGGTTGCATCCTGTATGACGGCGTCTACCATCTTGCATTTATAATGGATGTTCCTTTTGTCCACCTGTAGTACTTTGCACTTCCAGGTATTCATACAGTTCTGAAGGTTGTCCAGGTCATTTTCAGTTCCTTTGGCTGCTGAGGGTTTGGGTCTGAGAAGTAGCTTCCTTGCCTCTAAACTCCAAGGTATTCTTCCTTGGCCTCGTTTGGTGGGTTGTTTCAGATCTAGTAAATTCATCGTTTTGTTCATTGGTACCAAATAGCCAATCCATACCACAAGGAGGTAGATGCTATAGTGGGTCCTATAAATGCTACAATAGTGGATCTCCCCCTTCACCACCTAATGGCTAAGATGTGGTGAGCGTACTGACGCAAAAATGGCTGCTGTGACATCATCCAGGTGGGGGTTTGAAGTGGCTCCCCTCTATCTGTGTAAAATGCTTTCAGTGTCTAAAAAAAGTGCTATATAAATTGTCTATCTATCTAGTTTAAATTATGTAGTGTGTGATGTCAAGCCTTTTTACAGAAGTTTATCAAAATCTACTAACTGTCGATTAATTGTGAAGTAAGCTTAAAAATGTTTTCATTTTAGTTAGTCGTGACATTTTAACAACTAAATTTAAAGGTCTTCTTTGCTCGTAATGCCCCCTTTCAACCGATTTTTTTTAACCTTAGGCTGGACTGGTGCCCCCATAAGTTACTTTCCTGATTTAAATAATGCTTTTGGGCAGAGACACTGCAGTTATGTTAAAAAGAAAATGTCATCATTAAAATGAGAGTGCCTTTAAGTACCAAATCCAAAATGATTCTGTGCTGGCTGATTAAATATACTCACTCCATCCTATCAAGAAATTGTTTTTAGGAATACATTCATTATTTATCTTTGTTATTAGAATATACTTTCTACTTAGACCGTAGATAAAAATTATTAAAGGATATTTACTATCTGAAGAGTACAGTTAAAATGGGTGCCTACTGTGTAGGTGTCTCACTTTTTTATATTCTTGATAACTGAAAAATGTTGTTTACAATGTTGCATTGATTTAAATATCTTTGTTTGGTAATTAATTATAAAAATTTGTTAATAGTAAGCTTTCTGGCTGTACTTCTAATTCAGTGAATTAGGAAAAGGTTCCCATCTTCATTCTCTTTATTAAAATTAATGACTTGAACTGCTGACCTATATCCCTTCAGAGAATTGCCTCCTGAAGTGAGCCACCACAACTGCTCGGTCTTGTGAAGTCTTGTCACGTGCAGATAGTAAACTGTGTTACACGCCTGAAGGATTCTGTGAATTTATAGAATGCACATAGTCTCTCTTGCCGTTTTTTTTTTTTTTTGTTCTATTTTTATACATTGTTCCTTGCTCTGGGGACTGAAGAGGGATTTGACGTTTAGCAGCAAAGCAGCTGCATTTCTATTTATAAACCAGAGCCTGACGAAATTATAAATATTTCAAATAACCTGTGTTTTTCTGACCATTTTTCTAACATGACAGCATTTCTTAAGCTGTGCTTATGTGCTCTACTATGTACAGTTAGTTCTGTGCTAATTAAATAATTGGGAGAGTGCAAGGCAAGAGGGGACTTCATTTATAGGCACTTAGTATTTGCAAGGACAAAGACACATTTTTCCTTGATTTACCCCTCTACTCCACCGTTTAAAATTACAAATCAAACAATTCAGATGCTTAAAGTGCATATTGCTATCTTCGATTGAAGGGTATTTACTTCATTTTGGTCACATTGTGTAGAAATGACATTTCTTTTTCTACATGGTCCCCCCATTTCAAGGTACCATAATGTTTGGGACACAGCAATGGCAGGCAGGTCTGTTAAAGCAGTCAGTCATATTTAGGACTTTGTCGCGTATCCTTTGTATGCAATGCCTGCTTGAAATGTGTGATTCATAAGCATTACCAGGTGCTGAGGATCTTCTCCAGTGGTGCTCTGCCAAGCGTCTAATGCAACCGTCTTCAGTTGATGCCTGTTTTGGGAGATTGTCTCCTTAAGTTTTCTCTTCGGCATAAAGAAAGCCTTATTGGACTTGAATTGGGTAACTAGCATTGGCCATTTAAGACTCCTCCATGTTTTAGCTTTGATAAACCCCTGTATTGCCTGAGCAGTATGTCTGGATCATTATCTTGTAGGATGAAGTGCCATCCAGTGAACTTGGAGGCATTTACTAGAACTTGACCAGATCAGGTGTTTCTATACATCTCAGAATTTATTGTCCCCATTGTCAGCAGTTCCATCATCAATGAAGAGAAGTGTGCCAGGACCTGAGTCTACAATACATGCCCAAGTCCTAAAACTCCCACCACCATGTTTAACAGGTGAAATGGTCAGCTTTGTACCTTAGGCAGTTCCTTTTTGTCTCCACACTTTGCTCTTGCCATTACTCTAATGAGGTTCATCCTTGTCTCGTCTATCCATAAGACCTTTTTCCAGAATTCTTCAGTCCTCTTTCATAAACTGTAATCTGGCCATCCTGGTTTTGTGGCTAACTTGTGGTTTGTATCTTGCAGTGTGGCCTCAGCATATCTGTTCATGAAGTCTTTTGCAGATGGGTATCTCTGACACATCCACATCTGCCTCCTGAAGACTGTTTCTGATGTATTGGGCAAGTGTTTGGGGCTTTTTCTTTACTACAGTGAGGATTCTGCTGTCATCAGCCGTGGGGGTCTTCCTTGGCCTGCCAGTCCCTTTGCAATTACTTAGCTCAACAGTGTGTTCTTTCTTCTTAATGATATTCCAGACAGTTGATGTAGGTCCTCCTGAGGTTTTCCCGATGTCCAAAATGGTTTTATTGTTGTTTTTCCGCCTTGCAATGGCTTCTTTGACTTTGATTGGCACAGCTCTTGTCCTCATGTTGAACAATAAAAACTGCAGACTCCAAAGGGTAGAAGTAAGCTGAGGTATCTTAGACCTTCCATCCATCCATCCATCCATTATCCAACCCGCTATATTCTAACTACAGGGTCATGGGGATCTGCTGGAGCCCATCCCAGCCAACACAGGGTGCCAGGCAGGAAACAAACCCCGGGCAGGGTGCCAGCCCACCGCAGTATCTTATACCTGCACTAGTGAAGCCGTAAAACCCACCTAAGGAATCACAAACACCTGGGATGAAAGTTTTCCCAAACGTTTTGGTCCCCTGAAATGAATGGAGGGATCAGGTAGAAAAAGTGTTGTCATTCATCCGGAATGTAAGTAAAAAAAAAAAAAAAGCCTTAAATGAAAGTGTTGAGTGTGCACTTGAATCACGACTGCCTTGTCTGATTTGTAATTTGAAACTGTGGAGCACAGAGGGAGATGTCAAGGAAAAATGATTTTTTTTGTCCTAAACATTATGGAGGGCACTGTGTGCCATTATGATCTAATATTAATTTATATTTATAGTACCAGTAATATATTTTGCATTTAGAGTGTTTAATATATTTTATAATATGTACCCAATGTGGAAAAAGATGATCCGCTTTGGAAACTTTTAACTGGAGCAGCTGAAAGAAGAAGAAGAATGTATCCACTGTGCACTAATAATGATTCCTAAATGTATTTTTATAGGACATTGTGCTTTAGTGCTTTCCATTTAGCCTATCCAAAGATTAAATGCTAAATAATTTGAAATAAACTTCATTTAACACATATTTAATTATGCAGTTTGAATAACTGCAGTTTAATCCACCAACCCACGAAAACAGAACCAGTACTTAAAAATGTGTGGAGTGAAAACCACATAAAACATTATGTGTACCTGATTTGCTGAAACACAAGACTGAAAGCAATGTTTTCTGAATGACAGCGCAGAGGGAGGTGACAGCCTGATGGAGCATCAGAGGGGACAGTGACAGCAGAGGTTCACTAATTATATACAGTCCTGGAATGTCAGCAGTATACTGATTTACTCACAAACTCGTATACAAAGATGTAAGGTTTACACGCCTGTGCCAATGTCTTAATTCATTTTTCTAGTTTAACTTGGTTTTCCTTTTATAACTAAATTCTGTAAGAAACACACTAAGTCTGGTTCCTGTTTTGTTTCCATCCATCCTTCCATTATCCAACCCGCTATAGCCTAACTACAGGGTCACAGGGGTCTACTGGAGCCAATCCCAGCCAACACAGGGCGCAAGGCAGGAAACAAACCCTGGGCTGGGTGCCAGCCTGCCGCAGCTGTTTTGTTTCCATTATTTTATTATTATTTTTCCCCATATACTGATGTAGTTTAGAAATTTGGAGACTCAGGCTTTTGCTGTTGTGGTTGTGGACCTCATGCTAATCTGTGTATGCCACTGGGGGGCTATGGTGATATCAGCGTCCCTGACTGGTGTCATTATGGGTTGCCCTGTAGATGTCATTCTTGCTGTGCATCATGTTTTTGACTGAATTGTTTAGATTTCCTCTTTTCTTTTGCTTTGTTCAGTTAACCCTTACTTTCCAACCACACATTAGGTCAGTAGTCCGCAACGTTGCTCATCTGCATTCTTTCCTTAGTGTGAAGATACTGAAACACTAATTCCTGCTTTCATTACTGCCCGTCTGGACTATTACAGCGCATTGTTTTATGGCCTCCCAACTAAATGTTCAGAATTCTGCTGCTCGTTTACTTACACACACTAAAAAATCAGCTCACATCACTCCTGTCCACTATGATTTGCATTGGTTACCAGTTTCTTCAAGAATCAAGTGTAAATTATTCTCATCACCTTTAAAGCCCTTCATGGTTTAGCCCCTCATTATCTGTCTGAGCTGCTGCTTCCTTACACTCCTGCCCGTGCATTACGATCATCGGACGCTAAGTTACTCACTGCACCTAAATACAGATTAGTACCTATGGGTGGCAGAGCTTCCAGTGTGATGGCCCCTAAAATTTGGAATGCTCTTCCTCTCAGTCTTCGTGAGGAAAAATCTATTATTCATTTCAAACTCCTGTTTAAAGCACATCTTTTCAATGAGTAAGTATTATTCGTTTTCTTGTCTATAACTTCTACCGTCTTGTTAATGTGTTTTGTTGAATTGTAAAGTTTACTTGAGTGTATGAAAGACACTACATAAATAAAACATTTTTTTATTATTATTAATGTGTTCTAGCTTTTGTAATTGTATTTATAAAGCCAAACATGAGTTGCAGTCATTTTTTAACAGTAATTTAAGATAGGCGACATTTCACATCTCAAACGCATACCACAACAACTAAGAGCTGGCCTCAGGTTCAACTAATCTTTTATTCTTCTAGTTGCTTTACACTGAGCCATCTTCTCTTAGCAGTGAAGCGATTCTGTCTCCACCACCGTCTCCTCTTCCTCCTGTTGTGATACAGGTGAGCTTGATCCACTACTCCATTCCTGACATTAACTAGCGTGACTGAGGAGGAGAAGCGTATTGTAAAGGCCGACCTGGGGGTACTTCCAAAATGTCACAATCACACTGCAGAAACACTGCCCAGGTGAGAAGGATGAGGGTGTGGAAGCCTTCACCCCAGAGCTCCCCTTCAGTAGCTCAAGAGGTCCACCAAAGTGTCCACTCCAACTAAATGTCATATGCATTCAGATTTTAATGAAATAACCAAGAGAAAAAGTGTCATGCTAATGTCACTACCTAAAAGACTAAACCAATCTGTCCTCAAACCCTAATCACAGACCATAAATCAAACTTTTACTGTAAAAAACAATGCTGAGGTTCTAAAAGCCAGAAAACATTAAAAAAATGAATTGCACATACGTCATTTTGTATCCAGACTTTGGATGATTCAGGATTGTATGCGATGCCCTAATACCATCCGGCTGGGCACATCAGACGCACACACCCAGAGGATCAAGGGATGGAGGGTCATAACTAGTTTGACGTAACACTAAAGGGTTGCTGCCATAAGCAACGTGTTATAAATTGAAAAAAATCCTAACCTTTAAACAGAATGTAATAAAAAAAAAAATTAACCGCAAAAGAAACAAATTTTTCAGGTAAAAAAAAGAACAGAACAGCAACAAAAAATCAAAATACAAATTAATAGAAAATGCCAATCATAATAGTAACAGGACTTCGGTAAAGCGAACTTTATATGTGGTTTATTTTGGATAACTCCTTACTTATAAGTAAAAGTAGTTACTACTCAGCTTAATAAGAATGTATATCGCTTATTTGTTAGGAACGTTTAAATGTAATCATTTTTACTGTTTTTGATAATGGAAAAAGTAGAAATAAATAAAAATAATATATCAGCCATGTAAGGATGTGTGCATGTAGATTAGATCCTATATATATGCAAATGGAACTTTTGAAGTGCACTTTAAATGCAAATCTCTTCTGTTTAGAATTTATTTCCCATGGCCGGAGTTTAATGCCTGCATGTTTCCATCATATTTGTCATCATACTTCTTTAAATATAAGTCAATTTGAATAAAAGTGTCTGGTAAAGAAAGGCATGTAAACCATGGCAGTGTTCTAGCACATCATTGGATGATGGATTACATTAAAGACACTACAGCTGTTGATTGATTTCCATTCAGTCTGAAGAAATGTCTTCTGGCTGTTGGAGCAAACCAGCAAGAACATTGAGAGAGCAGCACTAACCACTGTGCCACCTGCAATCCTGATAAAGTTTTTTGTTTTTTTTACAATAGATAAACAGATTTATTATGAATGTAAAAATAGTAGTAAAGGTTTGTCTTAATTCATCAGTTAATAAGAAAAGGGGCTTGTTTAAATAATCTTCATTTGAAAGTTATTTTAGGGCCATAAAATAAAGTTAAGCAAACAAGTTGATTACCAGAAAGTACAGTTTTTTGATAAACATTTACTGTATTTCTCCTTTTTTGTAACCCACACTACATTAGACTCAGACAGTATTCAGACACTTCACCTTCTGAACACTTTATTCTGTTGTAGAGTTCATTTTAAATGAATACCTTTGCCAGTTTTGCCCATCATTTAATACCCAGTAACCCATAATGACAAAGTAAAAACAGGCTTTAAGAAAGGTTTGCATATTTATTAAAAATCAAAACTGGAATTCCAGTCTTCAGGTGCATCCTGTTTGCTTCACTTCTCCTTGAGATGAGTCTAGAACTTGATTGGAGTCCACATGTGGCAGACTGAATTGATTGGATATCATTTAGAAGGACACACCTGTTTGTATAATGTCCCACAAGTCACACTGCATGTCAAGATAAAAACAATTAAAAAGACCATGGAGCTCTCTGTACAACAACAACATTTATTTATATAGCACATTTTCATACAAACAGTAGCTCAAAGTGCTTTACATAATAAAGAATAGAAAAATAAAAGACACAATAAGAAAACAAAATAAATCAACATTAATTAACATCGAATAAGAGTAAAGTTCAATGGCCAGGGGGGACAGAAAAACAAAAACTCCAGACGGCTGGAGAAAAAATAAAATCTGTAGGGATTCCAGACCATGAGACCGCCCAGTCCCCTCTGGGCATTCTACCTAACATAAATGAAACAGTCCTCTGTGGATTTAGGGTTCTCACGGAAGGGCTTGATGATGATGGTCACGTAGACTTCTGCCTTTAAATCCATCCATCATTGTTGGAGCATCATGATGCTTTGAGTAGGTGGAGGTGATGCAGGCCACCACCACAAAGAAACCGGAAAAAGAAACAGAAAAGAGAGTAGGGGTCAGTACGGATTTTAGAGCCACCATGAATAGTTGTTATGATGAATTGAACATATAGAGTATCAGGATTAAGAAGTTAAATTGAAGTTATAGAAAGGCCATGTTAAAATAATGTGTTTTCAGCAGTGTTTTAAAGTGCTCTACTGTATCAGCCTGGCGAATTCCTATTGGCAGGCTATTCCAGATTTTAGGTGCATAGCAGCAGAAGGCCGCCTCACCACTTCTTTTAAGTTTTGTTCTTTTGTTCTTCTTCTGTAATCCTCGGCTATCAAATTGTGGTGAAGCATAGATCAGGGTAAGGGTATAAAGTCTTTGTAAAGCAACAGGACGCTACTTAGAGTTGGCTGTCTGGCCAAATGAAGTAATTGGGCAAGAAGGGTCTTGGTCAAGGGAGGTGTCCCAAGAACCCAATAGCCATTATAACAGAGCTTCGGAAATTCTCTACTGAGATGAGAGAGTCTGTCAGTAGGACAACCAAGGCAGCAGCACTCGGTCATTCAGGTGTTTATAGTAAGAGTGGCTAGACGGAAGACACCCCAGAATAAAAGGCATCTGAACCCCACTTGGAATTTGCCAGATGGCATTTAAAGGACTCTGACAGCCTGAAGAAAAAGATGCTCTGATCTAATGAAACATAAATTCAAGCACTATGCCTGGTGAAGGCCAGGCACTGATCATCACCTGCCTAATACCATCCCCACGGTGAAGCATGGTGGTGGCAACATCATACTATGTTGGTGCTTCTCAGGGACAGAGAGACTGCTCAGAATTGAGGGAAGGATGAACGTTGCCAAATACAGAGAGGTCCTTAAAGACCTGAAATTGCTCCAGAGTGCATGTAACTGCAGACTATGGTGACATTTCACATTTCAGAATGGCAATGACCCGAAGCAAACAACCAAGAGACAGCTTGGATGGCTTTGTGACAACTATCTGGGTGTCCTTCAGTGGCCCAGCCAAATCCTAGACTTAAACACCATAGTACTTGTGTGGAGAGACCTGAAGATGGCAGTTTATAGACACTTCCGATGTAATCTTACAGAGTTTGAGAGGATCAGCTGGAAAGAATCGGATGAACTGCCCACATCCAGATATGAAAAGCTTGTAGAGATTTACCATAGATAACGTGAAGATGTAGCTGCTGACAAAGAGGTGTCTATAAGTTACTGGATTATGGGTCTGAATATTTATATGAATTGGATTTCAGTTTCTGATTTTTAGTAAATTTGCAAGTCCTTCTAAAAAACATGATTTCACTTAATTATGGGTAATTAAGTGTAGACTGATGGGCCACAATGGCAAATGTATCCATTAAAAATGCAATGTACAACACAATAAAGTGTGCAGAAAGGGAAGGAGTCAAAATGCTTTCTGAATCCACTGCAGAGTCTTGGGAGCTGGCGTGCACCCCGGCCACACTGGATGAAAGGCAGGAGTCAGCCTTGATCAGGGTGCTCCATTCATGGCAGCAGACACTCACTCACTCACACAGACGGTCTACTGAATAACCTGCAGAACACTGTGATGTTATAAGAATCCCGAATACCTAGAGAAATAAATGCATGCAGTCGACAACCAGGCCACATTCAAAACCTCGTCTTTGAGAATACTGTCAATATCCGTATGTGACGTTTTTCATTATGTTGTGCCTAAATGCTTTATAGTTAGCCATTATAAAGATTAAATGTTAAATAATGTAAAATAAACTTCATTTAATTAATTGGAAGAGGTGCGGCTTACCTTCACCAAGTCAAGAAAAAAGTAGCAGTGCTCAGTACCAAGCACCAATCTGTAGAATATGCCATTTAAATTTCTCAACTTTATGATGGTAAAGAGCTTTTCAGATATTGGATGCTATTGGTTACATAGGACAGCACTTTTTATCATTAGTTTCTAGTCATTGGAGTCCTCTTTGGATCTGCCATGTGAGGTTTCACCATTTGTTACCCATGTTCTTGTCTACTGTATGACTGCATGCCAGCAGCAGCTTTATACACAGCTGGTAGTCTGCTTTACTTCACTCCAGACAACTTTTATTTTAGGTAGCACCTTTTAAAAGTGATCACCATCTTAAGACATTTTACAAGGACAGTACTTTACAGTTGAAACACAGACCGGTTAATTGACTTCTCCGGGGTCACACCACAGGCAGGCGGTGAGAATTGATCCAGCAGTGGTTTAGAGTCCCCTTGTTCCTTAGCCACTGCTCCTCTTCTTGTGACCTTCCCTTTTCTCTTTGGTTTTCCAGCTACTTTACTAGTGTACACCCACGCACGTCTTCCTTTTGATGCACCCCATGAGAGCTTATTCACACCTACAGTAGTATACCCGAGATGATTTTTAATCAGACATTTAGTGTTTATTTTACAGGATATCTTTCAAAGTGACCATATTCCTCTTCCTAAAGCAAAGTACAGCATTAAAAGGAGAAAATGAATTGCTGTGATCAGGCACATGGGCATTGCATGTGACTGGAGAGCTCACCTTCCCCGGGGCAGACAACCCCACGTGGTGCTTTGTAGACCACAATATATTTAAATATCCAGAGGAAGGATTTAAAAAAAAAAATCACAGTTGGTTTTGCTACTTGTGTTAGCTTCACTGATCTTGCCTACATGCCGTCGATATCCAAATGTACGTGGTTACCCAAAGCACATGATGTATGGCTTTGAATGAAAACATTTGGCAGTACAAGTCTCATTAAGAGAAGCACCAGCTCACGCCAGTCAATATAAAGTACTGTTGATCATTAATTTGACAAAGTGTGACTGGGATCTCGCTTACAGTTTCTGCTAATCTTCCCGTTGTAGATTTACTGCTCTTCTACGAATGGAGCATGAGCAGAAATCTAAAGTTAACGAAATGCAAAAAGGTGGCATTAGCAGCTTCTTTATATATAAGGTTTCCTCATCAGTAATCTGATGTTAATCTGCTTTTTGCTGTACATTTACACTTGCATTGAGGCTACTAACTGTTGCTGGGCCGGTTAATCATTTTGTTATCTCTTCTAAAAATCTGCATTCATCAAGCATGTGTGGGATTGTTTGTGTGAAGCTGAGTGATTGTCTTAAATTTGTTGTATCAGGTAATTGTTTTGCAGATATCATTGATTAAGAGCACTTTCATTCATCCATCCATCCGAATGTCCAGTCTTCTTGATCCAGTACTGAGTTGCAGGGGTGTCATTTTCTGGCATTGCTGCTGTAAAGGTAGCAACCAACTAACAAGCTCACTAATATGGTGGTGGTGCCAATTTTGATTCTCCGATTAACTGAACTTTAACTGTTTTTGGAGTGTGGGAGAAAAACCAAAGTAGTTCAGGCAGGGGGTTATTAAAATGTTCAGACTCTGGGGGGGGTGGCAGGTCATTATTTAAACTAAGAACTGTAATGCTGTGAGGAAGATGATGTTACCCATCACACCATCACTCCGCCTGGTTAATAGACGCTTCCATCACAAATCCCATGCAGAAAAAAATCTCTCCTTCCCATTCTTCTTTTTGAAACTGTATTGAAGCTGTCCCCTCTGGGACTGCTGACATAGTGGAGCAGACATTCATTTCTGGCTGATTTACTCCAATCAATGAGTAGAAGGGCTCAATCCTTGCAATCAATGCTAATTGTCCCTTTTCCACTGTAAAATGCTTCTTCAAGCACCCCTTTTATGTTAAAATGTCCCAACCCAGTTCTCTCATTACAGAGCAGTATTAGATGAAAATTAATGAAATCGAAGGTGCAATAATGATATGTGTTTTCTAATCTAGCTGTACTAATTAATAATTGTCTCTTCACAGGTAAATTATAATGTATTCATTTTTTAGATACTTTTATCCGAAGCGACTTACAAATGAATTGATAGGCACACAGTATGTATACTGAGCTACACACAGGATGGCAGTTGATTTAAGGAATTAGAATTGGGATATAGAATAAGATTAAAAATAAACAAGGCAGGGTCATGACCAGGAGTCAACTCCAGTAAACAAGGCTGATAATGGGAAATAATAATTGTGTTCAAGAAACTAAAACTAAAAGAACAGTCGTAACCCAGAGCCAAGAGGAAAGACAAGCAATACTGTCATAACAAAAAGAGAATTTGGTAACACTAGTGTTTTAAAGTTGAATCCATAAACTTGGGCAAACCAAGTCCAATATCTGACCATTGAACACCTTGGCCTATAATGTCATGATGTCTTTTTATTGTTATAATACACTGATTATGATGTGCACCTAATTGGAAAGGTACAACTATAACCTCTTAGGTTTTTTCCTTAATGAGGGTTAGGAAGAAATCTCAAAAAAAGAAATGTAACAATTATCTGTAACCATTTACATGTCTTACTGTCCATATTGTACCCCGCATATTCATCCCTAGGGAACTCTTCTTGATGACTGGGGCTGCCTTTTATTTTCACTCGTTTACTTCAACCTAGTTTAACTCCAGTTGAGGACTTCACAAAGTGTCCTTTGTACCCTTAATGGACAACAGCTAGGCAAAGAATGACAATCTAGTACTTGGAAATGCTACTAATCAATAATCAGACAGAGACATTGTGTTTAAGCTTTTACTTAAATGTTATATTTATTTGCATAATTACCAACAGCAGCAAATATAAGCAGTACAAAGAATTATACAACCTGGATGGGTTTATAAAGTCTTCACTTTGTCTTCACTGAGTACCAAATGACAGTTCCAAGATTGCCCAGTCCCTCATTTATTGATTTATGTGCTTAATTATAAAGTGAAAAGAAAGAGTTCTTGCCGTAGATGGAGTTCCTTGGAAAGTGTCCAGCAGCTAAGCAGGTAGCCAGCACCATTTAAATATCTGTGGCTTTTCTTAAACTGTTAGAGAGACAGCAATTAAATCCTCCATTTTGCAAGAAAGCACTAATTGGATTAAAACTAAAACGTGAGCTAAAACTAAAAGCTGAACTGAAACTCTTTTTAAAAAAGTTCTAATTAAAGACATGAACCCTGGCCCAAACAAAGTGCACACACTTGGCTTAGTATCTGCTAGCAAAGTGTTAAACATTTTTACAGTTTTTCAAAACATAGGAATTTATCACTTAAGCTCAAGGTCGCTTCCCATGGGCATTAACTAAGCCGACAACAGACTGGCAATGCAAAAGATTCTAGGTGCCTACTTTGCCTTTCGGCTTTCCCAGAATGCACTTCATTCACACTTGTTCAGTTTCACAAGTTTGTCACACCCTGGCCATTTACTGAAAAAGTTGATGTATCGTCATGTCCATATCCTGTGATGTCATTACTCACGTCTAAAAATGGCAATGCTCATAGAGAAAAGAAGTTTAGCTGAGAGTTACCACATAAATCACTAACAAAAGTTAAAATGTGTTGAAACAAAAACCATAGGATTTCTGGGTTTCAGAAATTCCAAAAGGATGTATAAATTATGTTTTAGATTCCCATAAAAGAAACTTGCAGAAAGTTTAAAATGAGAGTCAGTTCATGACAGTGAGATGTGGTGATCCACGTGGTGGAGGGCAACATGAACTACCATTCTCCCCATGCTTCTGTCTGTCTAGGGCTGTTCTGAGGTAGTGGACTGCCAGTTAACTGCTTTATTCTGTTTACTTCTCTGGCAGGAGGCACGTCTGTGTGTCCTTTTTTCCTGTACTTGACCTTTGATTACCAGAGTTTCACCAGGTTATATAATCAAAATATGGCAGTATGTGATCACAGAGTGCTTTTGTCAGTCTTTCCATGATCTTTAGTTCTTCTAAAATCGATATTTCGTGTAGCAAGCAGTCTGCTGGTTATTAATTTTACATTCAATAATCATCACCTTATTCTGCGATTAAAAGTGATAACTCTTCTTCAGATGTTGCAATAGTAGTAGTGCCATCTGTGTCTTGAAGATATTGTTATTTTTCTTCAGCCTTTCAAAATGCCTCAGTCCCATCCATTCACCCATTCATCCAATCTAAAGGCTCCATCCCATTTAGAAATTGATAATGAGTAATTAATAATTGCTCATACTTGTATCTGGGTTGTTTCAAAGACTTAGGGGTCTTGCTTATTTATTTTTTTTACTGTTCATGTAAAGTTTGCATATTTCCCCAGTACCCATATAAGGTTGTTTTTTCCCCCCTAAGTACGTCAGTATGCCAGCTTGATTCTACATTTCAGTGATAACTGATAACGCAACTTTAAATCCTCCAAACTTTGTGTGAACATGATTGGATCTGGTTCTCTGAAACCACATAATGAAAAAAGTACAGTAGGTTTACATAGGGGATAGATAGCCTTGAGATCAAATGACATTTCGTTTGTCACATTAAATTAAACACATAGTGCAAATTGTAGTGAAATGTACCGTATAGTTACAGAAGCACAAATAAAATGTAATTGTTATTAAAAAATGTCAAACACCCCCCCTTACCCCGAAACACATTCTGGCTTGGATAGCTGCTTTTGTCAATAATAGGTAGCAGTTAGATGTCATCATACATTTAAAGGCATTAACATTGAAGAGAGCAAGTCCCGCTTTTTGAGCCCACAAGTGGAAGATGCTTGTCGAAGTTTGTTCATTATGACTGATGTTCCTCTGATTGAAATCACAAACATTCTAGGGTCAGAATGATTCATCATTTGAGTGTTGGTAATAGAGTGAATCATTTTTGTCCCTAAGTTCTTCTTCTTCTTCTTCTTTTGGCTGCTCCCGTCAGGGGTTGCCACAGCGGATTATCTGTCCGCATTAATAAACAATAACCAGAATGATGTCACTTATTTTCAGTCAGTATTTCAATGTCTGGATATCACATTTTAGTTTTAAATATAAGGTGCTTGGAGGGCACGGTGGCGCAGTGGTAGCGCTGCTGCCTCGCAGTTAGGAGACCCAGGTTCACTTTCCAGGTCCTCCCTGCGTGGAGTCTGCATGTTCTCCCCGTGTCTGCATGGTTTTCCTCCGGATGCTCCGGTTTCCTCCCACAGTCCAAAGACATGCAGGTTAGGTGGATTGGCGATTCTAAATTGGCCCTAGTGTGTGCTTGGTGTGTGAGTGTGTTTGTGTGTGTCCCAGATTAGTTCCTGCCTTGTGCCCTGTGTTGGCTGGGATTGGCTCCAGCAGACCCCCGTGACCTTGTGTTCGGATTCAGCAGGTTGGAAAATGGAAGGATGGATATAATGCGTTTGCTTTTTCACCATTTCTTACTCACAAAAGTCTCTAGTTCCCCTCCTGCCTTTTCCATTCCATCTGATCGTATCAGATGAAGCCCATCCAAGTTGAAAATAATGTCTAAAATAAGATGTTTACACCTGTTCTTTTAAGTGAACAAACTTCTATAGTACCTGAACTTGCCATGACTCATCATGAGGTGTAAAAGTTCATCCAACTCGTTTAAAAGTGATTGAACATTCCACATTTATGGAGCCACTCCAGTTCTAAATCTTTTCCACCTCTTGCTCCAGATCTTGTTTCATCCTGCTGACATTTCTATTTGTCTTGATTATCCTTCCAGTTCTGTAACATCCATCCATTTTCCAACCCGGGTCTCCTAACTGCAAGGCAGCAGCGCTACCACTGCGCCAACGTGCCATCCGTTCTGTAACATTCAGGTTGTTAACTTCATTCACCATTTCACTGCACATTTTAATGCACTGGATCCTAGTGGGCACAGGGTCCGTCTTTAGAGTAATTAAGAGTTTAAGCAGAAGTGTAACTGATCTTATTTGATATCTACTTTGTTCATCATGTGATCAATGCAGTTACTAATTATTATTGTACATTTATTGGGAAAAGCAAATTAGCGGATTCTGTTGATTTTGTTTTTAAAGATATGTTGAAATCCATTATATCTGGTAATTGTTTTTTCCCCCTGAGATGTCTTTAAAGAAAGATACACCTTCATCCCGTCTTTGGAAAACGGCTTGCTTAGTGCCCAGCTTGCAGTAGTAATTAGAACTATTTAGCATTTCTTCCTCCAGTCCAATAAATATAGATCAGCTGTTTGAAGTTACTGTACATACTCATTTGCTGTTCTGTTTTAGCATAATGGCCAAATAATGTCTGTATTGTTTACTCTCCTGTGCCTTCTCATAAATTAAGTACAATGCAACTTAGAAGGTTTTAATTAAAACCATGGTAAATATATATTGACGCAGCCATTACGTATTTGCAGTGAATCATGTGTGTGGATCAATAGAAGAGATTGTAGACAATAAATTTGCTGACTTCTCAGTTTACCCAAAGACCTGGCATGTGGATCCCCTGGGAGAGACCTGATAATGAACACTGCATTGTGCTGGGTTCAGTTGGACAGTATTTGTTGGATTCAAGGTTTAATCTGTGATCATTTTTATAATTTGGCTGAAATAGTATGAACTTTAAAAATGTATGATTTCGGAAATGTGTCGGTTTATCTTTATTTTCATTCTGATGACTTTTTCATTTGTGTCACAGTCAAGGGTGTGTAGCAAAACTACATATAATAACTAGAGGTACGTAGAATAGTGAATCGATATGTAGAAAGAACAAAGCCGAGATTGAAAAACTAATGCAGCGATCAGTAGACATGTGAGAATGAATAAACCCTGTTGGAAGGCATTTTTCTTTCCAAAGTAATTGAAAAGGCTTTCCCTATAAACAAAAAAAGATGATGTTCTTTGGAATAACTACACACAGGATGCTTTGACGGTATTATAAGTAAATATTAGCTCTCTGTAAATCTCCAGCTTTTGCATTCTTCCCGTCACTGAACTTTTGTGTCAGAGCTTTGACTAATAATAGAGCTGCAGCTCAACTGTCACTACACATTAATGACACTAAACGCTGTCGGAAAGCGGCACCACTCGATTCCCACAACAATTGAACGGGGTTGGTTGCCTAGCAGTTTTACTGTAAGTGACTTTGTATTAAATTAGCACCCAGTGGCTTTTGGTGTCTCTAAAAATTTCTCCACAGATGAAGTAACTTTAGTTGCTGCACTTTGAGATACAAAATACGTATGTGAAGGTATTTATTTAACTGGTAGTCATCATCACTTGTCTGAAAGAATATCAGATCAAAGGCAGTGTTACAAATTCAGGTCTGCATAGTGCCTGACAAACTCTGTTGAATTTTATTCAACCAGATTCTCAAAATTCACTTCAGCTGTACGACTGTAAGATTTTTTTAGGTTTTACAAATGAGAGGAGATCAAGCAGTCCATTAAGCTTGTTTGTTTGTTAGCTAATAGGTACATTGTTTCAGCCTCTTATCCAGATGATTTTTAAATGGTGTCAATGTTTCTGATTTCCCAAGATGTAGTTTGTATCAGATATTTGGTACTCTTTATATAAAGAAGTGCTTCCTTTACTACAGTGTATGCCTCTGGTAAGAATACCCGTGTAAAGTTTTCCAACTGGCACTTTTAATTTGCTTTTACACTAGCAAACAGGAACCAGACTATCTATTTTTGAAAAGTTCCTGAAACTGCAGTGAAACTTCCAATTAGAACTGGTTTCAGTTCAGTATATGGAACCCACGCCAGCGTGGCAGTCATTCATTGGTTAGAGTACATGTTAGTTATTATGCAGGATGCATTACTAGCATTATTTCTCTCCAGATCACTTTTAAACACTTTCTGATATAGGTTTTGTTTTGTAAAATGATACGTTTTATGCAAAACAGTTTGACTAGTGTACCAGATGACAGATGAAGTGCAAGCACTTTTTTGACAGCATTCAGCACCACTTGGAATTTGTTTAGATAAATGGAAGAGACATTGGCTGAACAGGTCATCTTGTCTGAAGAAGGGGCCTGAGTTGCCTCGAAAGCTTGCATATTGTAATTGTTTTAGTTAGCCAATATAAGGTGTCATTTTGGTTGACTTCTCACTACATGAAACAATAAAAAGGAAGTCTTCAAATGAGAGAATAAGAGAGGAATTAGCACCATATTCATCCGGTCCACTTCTACCAGAGGGTACGTGTGCAGATATGTGCCGGTTAAATCAGGGATAACTAACGCCTCCTTTAGAGATCTTGCTTGTAATGGAAGAACACTCTGAGGGGCAGAGCCAGCTGTAGCATTGTTACTGCTCTTGTTGAAGCTTTAAATGGCACCCCAACATTCCCTTCGCTTCAAGTGGAGTCATCACTACCATAGAAATTCGGAGACACAAGAGAGAAGACAGGACTGGAGAGAGCAAAATATGGAGGGTTTGAATTCAAATCAGCAAACTTACAATTTCTGAATATTGAGGAGGATGTTTCATTTCTTATAGCAACATCTGTTTACAATAAATACACGCTTGAGGGATGAAACAAGTAGGAATTGGGCTCTGTTAGAAATCTTTTTTTTTTTGTTGTATTTAACACGTTAAGCAAAAATGAATGTTTTACATAATGAAAAAAATTAAGCTGCAGTTTAGCTTACAATGATGGTGGCAATCTATTTATACAGTAATCTTACCAAGTCAGCTTCATAAACATGTGCATTTCATTTAAGTTACTGAAAATAAATTGACAATTCAATGAAATTGAAATAAAATGATTATCTTTAAATAGTTACCCATAATTCCTATTTGCTGTATTCTTGCTCACTTTTGCAAATAATGCAATATAACTATCCAATCAATACACGACTTCAGAGAATTGTTTCTACTGAGAGACAGACTATGGGGAACTGCTTTGGTGTGCCAAGAGCTAATTTCAAAGAATGGCGGGGAACAATGTAGAGCAATATTTTTAAGGCAAGGTTTAATGTCAGCTCATTTAGGAGATGTTTTTAGTTAAATAAATAGTTAAAAAAGAGTTAAATCAGAATTTAGTAATGCATTCAAGAGTTGCAGACCCTTTGAAATTTTGAATGGTGATATTTATTTTGCTGTGGCTGTGCGCCCTGTGCAACACCATTTTAATGTTGACGATTATGATTATTATGATGATGATGATGATTATTATCTTCTATGTTGTAGCCTATTATTTTGTCAGGTAGATGGGTCCTTTCATCAGATTGGCTGGCCCAGCACTGACTCAGCTGTGGAATGGCCAATTGGGGGAGGCAGTTTGATGGCTGGACTCAAACTAAATCCAAATCATATTATGTGACATCATCTACTGTTAAATTCAGTTCTGTACTTGTAAAATTTTTATTTTTATACAATATTGAGGGTTTGTTCTGTTCTGTGTATTGTATTGTATTGATCCCCTTCTCCCCTTCCCCAACCTACCTGGAAAGGGGTCTCTCTTGAACTGCCTTTCCTAAGGTTTCTTCTATTTTTTTCCTTACAAGGTTTTTTTTCTGGTGGTCTTAGAGAGTCAAGGCTAGAGGGCTGTCAAGAGGCAGGGCCTGTTAAAGCCCATTGCTGCACTTCTTGTGTGATTTTGGGCTATACAAAAAAAAAAAATAATGTTGTATTGTATTTCCGCACCCACCCTGTACTACATGGTAGCGCACATGAAATAAAAAAAAATGCTTGTGAAGAAAAAAAAATATGAGCGTTCTGTGTAAAGAGAGCAACTGAGAAACTGAGTACAATGCATCTTGAGATTTAGGAGACCACCCATCATAGGCTTGTGTAGGTCATCAGACTTTGAGCCTTAATCCTTATAAGTCAGATTGTGAATTGTTAACAAATTTGCTGCCCCTCCAAATTTCCCCTCTTAAGCAATCGCCCAGTTCACCAAAGTGGTAGCGCCAGCCTTCAACCTTATTCTGGATTCTTACAGTTTATGGTCTTACTGAAAGAGAGGCTGCATCCAGTTCATTCTGCAGTACATTTTTCTCTCCTTTTTTATTTTTTTACTTTTGGTCTTTATTTTGAAGATAACATTGTCCAAGGCAACTTAAAAATATAAGTACTCATAAGTTACATTTCAGTAGTTAGCAAGAGTATACAAAATCAGCAAGTAAGAATAAAATGTAAAGTGGTGCTTAGGAAGCTTACTAATACATTAATCTCAAGACTTTGATGGAAACTAAAAGTCCTACAAAGCCATGCTTGGTTGACAATTGATAAAGTTGGTACAACTGTGGATATCCACAAGGAGAGCAAAGCACTAGAAGGTCTCATAAATCACCAGGTGCTTTGTAAAGAGGCACTTGGAGTTAAGTGGCTTGGGAGCAGTTCGGGTGGCAATGGGAAGCATAGTCAACAGCTTAGAAGCAAAAGCTGAGAAATGTGAGTACGTGTTTGGCTCAGACAGCTACAGAATAAAGGAAAGACAATTGGCAGACATACCACAGCAAGTCGTAGTTGTTTTTTTCTTTCCTTGGAAAGTTTTCTGTTGTTTTAAATTTACTATTGGATCCAAAGTGTCAGATGGACAGTGTGGCCTCTCGGTTTTTTAATACCACTACAGATACTTCATTATGGTTACATTTGCTTTTTAAAATGCTTTATAATGCTGTTTCCCACGACACGTTGTAAGTAACATAAATCTTTATGAACAGCATTCCCAGGAGTATTTTACATTTAAAATTCGTTCACTACATCATGCCTCACACACAATAATTCCCATGGCTACTATTCAGTTGTTTTACAAAGGAGTCATTCATTTTGGTGCTTTTTTTTTTTTTATTAACAAGCCCTGGCTGTGACATAACAGAATGGACTTGTTCCTGCCATACATCAGATTGGGCAGAGCTTCCTTCAACCCTGTAATAGAAAAATCAAGTTACACAGACATGAGTAGAGATCTTCCTGCCAATGTCAGGTGCTTGTTAAACCGAAGCTCACTTTGTTATGGTGACATTGTAGTTGTAATTAATCCAATGTGTACACATTCCAACAAAAGTAATAAAAGGCAGATAAGTTTATATTCATTTTAAAGGAGCATCACATGTACTATATCACTCTCCCTTGTCTCACATTCATTAACGTTTAGTATAATTCTTGTCTCCTCTTTCCTTCTAGCTGATTTGGACAGGCTTACTTTGGCATACTAGGCCTGACAATAAAGACCACCCCATTGAAAAAATTGTGATGAGGGCAGGACATTCAGCCCAGCAAACTTGTCTATTCTGTTCACCTGGATTGTGCAAAATAACATCAACTCAAGATTTGAAGGTCCCTAAAGTCCTGCTCTCTATCACACTACGTCTGTGGTTCTTTGCATGAAGTGAAACTGTCTAACATTTGTGTTAAGGCTGCCCTTAAGAAATTTCCATCCGTTTCCAAGTTCTTGTTGAAAAATATATTTTGAACACTTTAATTATGTCCTCCCTTAATCTTTGTTTGCTTAAACTGAAAAGGTTCAACTCCTTCAATCTCTCCTCATAGCTCATACATCTTGGCCTCAGAATCAGACAAGTTTCTCTCCTCTAGGCTTTCTCTGGTGCTGCTCTGTCTTTCTTGTAACATGGAGAACAAAACTGCACATAGTGCTTCTGGCGAGGCCTCACTGGTGTGTTATATGATTTAAACATAATCTTCCTTGACTTGTACTCCACACATTGTGATATCCTATTATCCTTCTTGATTGCTTCTATACACTGTCTGGATGTACACAGAGATGAATTTGCTATGACCCACTCCCTTCTCATAAGGGGTACTTTCAAGTTTCAGACCTCCCATAGCATATTGAAATGTAACATTTCTACTTCCTATGTGTAATACTTTACGTTTACTTACATTAAATTTCATGTGCCACAAATCTGCCCAAACCTGTATACTATCGAAATCCCTCTATAACGATATAACTGATTCTGCATTAACTACCCATCTAGTTTTGTATCATCTGACAACTTAACTAGCTTATTGATTACTAGCCTACCCGCGGCATACCATACGCCGCATAATCAGGCCGGTTTTTTAATGATTTTTAAGCAGAGGGAGAAAATTAACATTTGAAAAATCGGTAATGTAATAAATTAGCAAGAAAAGCAACATTGTAACGACGCACGGAACGAACCAACATACAATCGTCCGTGACTGAAAACTGGCGCACCGTCCTCGTGCCTTCTCCTGCCAGACGGAGGGATGGGGTGGGGCGCGAGTGTGGAACGGGAGGAAAGGATAATGACGTCCATCCGGCTACGTCCGTCATGCTAGTCTGCTGATTTCTCGTTCAGTATGCACTGCCCGCTCATGTGCCCACCTCCAACTCGCCACTTGAGTCGTCGTCTTTACACAGTCCAGATGCACATGTGACTCACGTAGACGTTTCATTGCTCTGTGCGGTTTTGGCTGCTTTTCTATATATAATCCAACCAAGACACCCGATCACGGTAGTAGCGAGGTGGGTGTGTACAAAGTGCAGGAGCATCTAAGAAGACGCATGTTTGTCACGGAAGCGAATAGCTGTATGTAGCGTGTAAAAGTTTGTTATGGTGCACGCGATTGTGCGTTGTAACCGAAAAGTTGGTTTTTAAAGGCTGCTTACTTCATTGTGCTTCATCCTCAGTTGTAAAGGATTGTTTTAAGGATCCCATGGGATACCCCTCGCAAACCGTTTCACACGCTGCATATGGCGATTCACCACCGAGAAACATGCCTCTATGAACAGTCAACGTAGCTGGGAGGTGAATGACATTAACCTGACCTGCACTGCATGTGGCCTCTACGACAGACGAATATAAATGACGGCATTTTTTGAGGTGGTGGACGTGGCCCTGCGAGTTGTTGTCGTATCCAATGGTCTTGGAGTTGGTGGGCGTGGCTCTTTCCTGCGTGCGCCATAGGTGTCTCACTTGTCGACGGCTTAGTGAATCCACACCCCTTTCGGCGTGCTTTCCATGGTTGTCTTGCCTTAGTGAATTATATATATAGATATTCTTGTTTAGATCAACAATCCCATGTGCGTCCAGACCAGTCAAGGAAGAGAGAAAGAAGCCCCATTGGCATGTCTAGCTCCTGCATTAGTAACTCCTGTTTTTTACACACCCTTTGAGAGTTGCAAAGGGACATCCTCAACTCACATGCCCACCATTTCGGCTGGCTCACCTTGATCCACAGAAGTATCATTTCCATTCCTAGGAGGTCTGGTATTAACTGAACCTATTAAATGCACTGGGCCATAAAATTATGTTTTTTAAGGGGTATACCTGAATCTGTGGCTTGTTGTCATGGGTGTCAAGAAATTGTTCCACTAAACTGCACCACATTGATGTATAGTAAAAGAGTCTGTGAATTTCAAGGGAAGAGAGTTAGCATCTCTAACAGCGAAACTCATTTATTTAGCTCAATTCTGAACACCTGCAGGAAATGAAGGTGCAACAGACCTTTCCTGAAAGACAGTAAGGAACAATTTATGGTTTGTAGTAAGAATTGTTTTTTTTTTTTTCACTTTAGCTCATATATTCTTTGCTGTGTCCCTCATGTGGGTTCTCTCCAAACTACCACTTTTCATGACTGTATAAGAAGGTGATGTAAGCTGCTGGGAACATCATTTTTATTATATAGAAGATTGATAACCTTCTTGATGTTCTGGCATGAGGCTTCAATTCATCCTGTGTTTTCAGATTTGCATTCCCAATAAGTGCCACACTGTTGACTCCTAAGATGTTTCAAACAACTAAGGTTCATTGCAATAAGCCTAAAATCTCTGAAAAGCATCAACTTCCTTTCCAATTGGCCTGGCACATTTCAGAACACCTGGGCACCAGATTTTCCAATGTCACTAAGACGTGTGTATAGGTAGATATTTGTGTCTATGTAGCTATACTTTAGATACTTTAACCCTATCAACTGATTTAAGGTGATATGAAAGTGTTGTCATACTGAAAAAAAATCCAGTGTATTCTGGAAAGCTAGCTTTTTTTTTTGCTTAGTTAGAAGTACAGCTTTAGATTCTAGTTGAAAGTAACTTTGAAATTATGATAATGGTTTAGTAACATTTTCTATGTTTTGAGAAACTTGTTACCCTTAACAAAATTCCTATTAGTGCATCTTGTTCTTTACTTTTAGCAAATATTGAATATTCTGTTTCCTGCCTCCATCATTTCAATTTCTTGCAAAAGAGATACTTTTTTGTGTTTGCTCCAACCTCTGGTGTATAAACTATGAAAAAAGAATTAAAACCCAGATAATTCAGCAGATGTATGTTTTTTCAAATGACTGATGAATTAATACATGAAATGAATTAATTATTTTGCTTTTGCATACTGTACCTGCTTACCTTTCGTCATGTAAATGCTTGTTTGGATATGTCCATCTTTATGCATCATACACTGCTTATGACTAATAGTTTGTCTTTCCTTTATTGATTAATACATTTTCATTACTTTACCAATTGTGTGCTTTGAAACTAACAAGATAAATTTAAATGTACAAAAGTAATCATTAAAACTAAACCATGACATTTGGGAGGAGCAATGGAAAGCACACAATACAATAAAGTGCGGAACTTACAAAAACAATGTATCATTTTATAAGGTCACTATCAGCTTTCCATCGGTAAATCGATATCTCCCTTGATTTTCAGCACACAGATTTGATTAATCTTGGCATACATTTTTTTTTTTGGTTTGTATCTAATCTGTTTTCTTTAGGGATTACTTTGTTTATATGCGTGAGTTTTAGAAAGTCTGTTTTGAACTTAGTTCTAACCTTTTTAATTTGTCTGTTAAAAGGCTTGCATGGTATTGTAGTGGTTAGAGCAGCAGCCTTTTTTGTTTCAGAAGACTGCTTTAAAATCCTGGCTTGGTGACAGAGTTTTTACATGCTACATTTGTTTGTGTGCATATTTCTTCAGGTACTCTGATTTATTTACCACAATCCTAAGACATCAAGTCCTTTTAGGTACGTTCGTGACTTTGCCCAAAAGGACATGGGTGTTACTAGCCTAATGCCCAGTACTGCCGGGGTAGTCTTCAGTAACCTCCAGCCCTAAATTGGGGTAAGAAGCTTAAGCCTATATCACGTTGCACAACTTCAAGTCGTGGATTTGTCAGGCTTGCCGAATTCTGTTGCTGATCTCATCACTGGACCATATCATGACTGAAAATCATTAGCCATGTCACATTTACCAGCCGTGCGCCAACCTTCCAGCACAATTGTGCTCAGTCCTTTTTTGTGACATCCTGTCTCACGTGTTGCCTACGTTTTAACAAAGTGTTAACAGGTAACAGCAAGTTCAGGCACAGTCTTAGCCCCTTTTTAGTTTTTTACGTTTCCATTCAGTTGTCGCACCTAAAACAGGAGACATCAGAAAACAAGCTTATCCTTTGTTTGTGAAGTCCAAAACACCCGTGTTCCTTACTTTCATCACTGCATAATATGAACTGTACTTTCAGATGAGCATTCATTGATTGTCAGCTCTCATGCACACACAGCCCTCCTCTAAGACTAAAGAAAAAACCAAACCTGCTTGATTGTATTAAATTGCTTCATTGCAAACAACGATGAGACGGCCTACTTAGATGAAGTTGCAAACAAAAACTGCCTCCAGCGCAACGTTAGCAAAACCAAGGAGGTGGTGGTGGACTTCAGCAGGAGACAGCAGTGGGACTATAAGCCCCTCATCATTAACGGGACTCCAGTGGAAAGGGTGAACAGTTTTAAAAACCTGAGGGTTCACATCTCTGAGGACCTGACATGGTCTGAACACGTCCAACTTCTGATCTAAAGGACAAAGTGGAGACTCTACCATCTCAGACAGCTTAGGAAGTTTGGGGACTCTTCAGGGATTCTAAAGACTTTCTACTCTGGCGCTGTGTAAAGTATCCTGACACAGAACATTACATCCTGGTTTGGAAACTGCTGTGTTCAGGACCGTAAAGCCCTACAGAGAGTGATCTGTGCAGCGGATCGCTGCTGCAGGTCAGCTCTACCATCAATGCAGGACATTTACACCAGAAGATGCAGGACCAGAGCTCTCAGGATTATCAAAAGACTCATCTCATCCCAGCAATAGCCTGTTTCATCTGTTAAAAATCAGGCAAAAGGTTTTATAGCATCCTGGCCAGGACAGAGAGACTCAGAAGGAGTTTCTATCCTCAAGCAATAACACTGTTAAATCAGAACATGCCATCTCATCCATGACCCTCCACATACTTAGACTGGACTGTAATTGTACCATGCCGTCTACCCTTGTTTTGGAAATTGGTCTGTCCTTTAACACTATGTACCTGTCTAACATGGTTTTGCACAATAATAACTGCACTATTGCAGTTTAATACTCAATTCTACTTTATCTCATTTAGTTTTACTTATTATGTCCTATTATATTGTTAGCTTTCAATCTAGGACGTTTTGTTAATCTAACTGATATTCTTCTAACTTTGCACAGTTTTGATAAGCGGATCAGGATGCATTTCACTGCGTGTTGTCCTGTATAATTATGCATGTGACAAATAAAGAATCTTGAATCTACTTGAACAGAGTCACTGGGTATGTTATATTACGCAACTGACTTCACAGGAGTGCCCTGCCTACTCTCTGACTCAATACGATTGCGTAAATGAAGCCTACAAAATCATTGGAACAGTCATCTAATCTGACATGGGCTTTATGTTATGAAGGATGGACTCACACATGTGCGTCTCAGGTTTGCATCTCAGGCTAATCCGAGGTAACCACTACCCCTCCAGGACACGAGTGAGTGCGGTCGTTGGTGGTATCATCTCTTTTTGCTTTCTCGTATACAAAGGGAAAGTATTGTAATTGACCAAATATTCGATGTCGGCATTTTGATGAATTTTGACATTTTAGACCTCCTTGCCTTTCTCATATACAAATTATAGGGAAAGTATAGGAATTCTTCAAAACTTCCATTTCGAGATTTTGATGAATCTCCCAGAGTCCAAAAATACCATTTTTGGAATTATTTCTGTGTCTCTGAGTGTGTGTATGTAAACACTATAACTTGAGCACGCTTTCACTTAGGTCAACTAAATTTTACATACAAGTATTAGGTACAAAATATAGATTTCTATTAACTTTTGAGTTTTTTCCATTAACTGGAAATTGTACTTTACCTTTTATTCATGCAGCTGCAGAGTCCAATTTATTCAAATTTACTTTCATAATAATTGTTCAATATATTATTAATTTGATTTGATTTGTTGTTGAAAGTTCTTTAGTGTACATAATATAATAATATAATCATTGTCTTGTGGTTTACTCCTCAAATATCCATCCCCATATCTGAGTATATGAGAAAGTCGAGGGGCGACCACTCCCCGAGTAACCGTCCACTGAGGGCGAATGACTCCGCCCCTTCTAGTCCCTCAGCTTTAAAGCCGAGGTACATCCAGCAAGGGTCGTCTCATTCTGGAGAGAGGATACCAAAGAATGGATCTCCCACCTTAGTACTGATCACTGTGAGAGCTGGTCCGAACACCATCAGACAGACACTAGCACAAGTACAATAAACTAATAAAGTCCTCACAACTCACAGTGCTCCCAGCACCAGTCACCCTCCACATCGGCCTTTCTCGCAATGTCCATGGGCCGCCTTTCTTCCTCCTGTCCTGGGAGCTTTGTCCTGCTCCCGCTCCCGACACTAGCTTCCGGACTGTAGGAAGGCGGCCCCTTTTATGTCCACCTGGATGTGCTCCAGATGCTTGCTGATGACCTTCCTGCGGCACTTCCTGGTATGGCGGAAGTGCTGCACTAGCACACGGAAGCACTCTTAGCGTACCTGGAAGGTCCTTCCTCCACCTTCCCAGGTGTGGCGGAAGTGTCGATCTCCCGGGTTCCACAACGCTCTGGGTGCCCCCTGGCGGTGGCCACGGGCCCCAGTGGGTTTGAGCCTCCTTGCTCCATCCCCGTGGTCCCCTCATCACCCAAGGCGGTTGCCCCATCATGGCCCAGGGGACGTATAGACCACCTCCCGGTCCTTCCAGGTGTCCCGGCTGGGTCTGGCCCCCAGCCTCCTACCACACCACTTTAGAGAACCTTGAATTCTCTTGTTGAACTTTGGCTTTGCTCTGCTTTACTTTTGTTCACTATTAAAAACACCATTGAGTTTTAGTTTATTTTGGACATTGTAAATCTTATAAGGGACAGGCCAGTTGATGCTCCAGCATTTCCTCTGTGTCCAGTGTGTTCTCTTGGCTGTTGATAAATGTTCATGAAGTTGCGGTTGTGAAGAGTTTCCAAAATATACCCAAGGACGGCTACTGAAAAGGCTCTAGGATTGAGTAAGAAGCGTATACAAGCAGTTCCATAAGCTAGGTGTCTTTGTTTTAACAGTTTTTATAAAATTCAAAGCAAACCATTCACAGAAAAAATAAAACAGATAATATGTACGAAAAAGAAAGTCTTTTTGTCTGTGATATTTCTATTAAAGGCTCATGTCTCATAGTTACATTTCCATAAGTTTCTATACGTTATCACATGCGGTCACAAAACTGTATGCCTCTATGCCTTTCAATTTATAGGCACACAATCTAATCTCTCTATCATTTTATGTTTCTGTCTAACAATCTGAGATCATTCTGTTGTCACACCAGAAATATAGTAGAGTATTAAGAATATTCCATTAAAAAGTTAGCTTACAGGGGATAAACCAGAATTTCCCATTATCTGTGTAGCTATGTGAAACTTGCATTCTGATCAGATTCAGCAAACACTTCTGTGGCTTTACCAGTAACACTGAATTTTTGGTAGTACAATTTAAAGAAAAACTGCTGTTCTTTGCTGTGCAATGTTCTTTGATAATGTGTATTTGTGTTAATAAAAATTGAACTACTGCACGTGTTTTGGTAAGTATTCACCTTTTTAGATATTTGGGCATCTGATGCTTACGTGGATTTCTGGCACAGGTGGTAAGACAAGTAAATAAATGTAAAGAAGTCAAAAATTGTTAATAATAGAGCACTCCTTGGATGGCTTCTGCACTTCATCACTCTTCTTACTTGTCAAAGTTGACTAACCTGTCTTTTATCCTTAAATGACCAAGTTCACATCTGCCCGATCAGTCTAATCACAGAGCTCCAGCCTTTAACATTACGCATGGTTGACTTACCATGCTAAGCAATCAAGCAATTACTTAGATAATGAATAAATACTGAAGAAAAGTCCATAATCGCCCTGTGGCAGTGTCCACAGTTACTATCAGTGCCTATATGAAACAGCAGCAAACAAGCTATTATTAAATTCAATTCAATTTATTCCCATATAGTAGTCTTCTTAAGATTTAAAGTTCTGTACCTATTTAGAAATAACCGCAGAATTTAAAAAGCACAGTAACATATACAACACATATGTATTTTATTGTAGTGGGTTCTCGCTTATGGAGAGGTTTACAGAGGTAAGGATACTACCATCATGAAAAGGGCAGGGCCACCCGAGAAACAGTGAATGAACAGTTGTTCTGTATGCCAGAGTGGGAAGACACTAGTGGGTGTCCAGAAAGTGTTTTATAGTATAGCAGGACAAGATAGTAAATGGGACACCCTGGAAAGCTTAAGGACACCCAGGATGAATCCGAACGTGAAACCAACAAAGGTAGCTGACCCTCAGGCTCAGGCTAAACAGGCCTGTTAAAGTTGCTAGGTGCCAGCACCTGTACCCGTGTCGGGAAGCAGAGCCACTCAAGGTGAAAGTAAAATGTGCAGGAAGATATCTAGGTTGGTGGCACCTGACCAAAAGGCAAGGAAGAAAATCCCCAAAAATGTGAGATGGTACTGGGATGGCAAGGAAGATGGAAGAAAAGTCAGAAACTGTGGGAGAGTGGAAGTTCATGCATGGGAAGATGGAGGGAAAGCTAAAATAGGGAAATTGAGAAAAGCATGGACACATTTTAGAAAAGCCCAGCAATGTAAGGTGGTGCAGGGTTGGCAAGGAAGCCAGAAGAACAGCTAAATATGTCTATAACAATAATTATACAATAACAATCACATATATAATTGTAATGATATGAATGAAAAGGAAAATTCAGTGCCAGAAAGACTTTTTTGACGCTCAAAGTGCTAAAGCAGTCCTTATTTTGTGCAAAATGCAAGGGGTGTGGGGATTTGGGTATGGGGGGGTTAATGTCTTGACAAGCACTACATTTCCATTTCCAAAGTTCACTTGCATTCATCAAAAGTGAAAGCAAGCTAAAATTTCATTCATTCTGCAGCTGTGGGATTGACGTGAGCGGCTTTGTGTACCGCTCATTTGCACTTTCAGTAGTTGGTGGGGGTGCGACTGTATTGGGGAAAGGGTCACAAAATGATATGCTGAAGCAGTCCTTTCAAAGAAGGAAAATAAAAAATCTCCCCCCCCACCCCAAGGATAACATGTAAGGAGATTTAAATAAAAGTCCCCTGCTTCAGCTTGACCCACCCTTCGATGCAGACTGACAATCATTTGTGCCACTGATGTACAAAATGCTAGATGACTGCAAGAACTGCTGTAAATTCTGCACCATCTGTCTGATTCACTTTGTAGACAAGTTGCTCATAAAGCTCTTTCGTTTACAAGTGTGGTAGTACTCTGTAATCATTTATTGTCCTATACAGATTAGAAAGTAACCATTGTGTTTGCAATCCTGCATTGGATGGCAAAATAAAATGCAATTGTTAGTTTAGTTGCAATGTTCATGTTTATGTACTGTGCTTTGCATAGATGTAGGTGAGGCTCTTGTGTGTTACTTAGCACTTGTACTGTTTTGCACTTTATTTATTTATGTTCTGTGTCACTCCTGGACTTAAAGTAGCTGTCTGTCTGTGAGTCTGTCTATGCAACAACTAAGCAAGGCCGGATCCACCATCAGGATCACTTAGGTGTGCACGCTGGAGACCTGCTTGCAAACGTTCTTTGGCAATATGCAAATGAAAAAAAAGCCTAAAAACAGGAAAAGTCCCAAGTTTTCTCCGACAGGCATTCCTTATCACCAGCTATGCAACACCCATCCCTACCCCACTTCCATCCTTACAATTATAAATCCATTCATTCAAACTGAAGTGAAAAGCTTAAGAAATACAGTATAAACATTTATAGGGCATAATCAGAGCAGGCGTCTAAAAGGTTACTTTCATGAGATTGTACATTTGATGTGTTACAGCACTGTAGAAGTGAAAAGGACAAAATGGATGGTCATTGAAATGTAGTGCAGAGAAAGTAAAAATTAAAAACAGAGAGAAACAAAAGACACTATTGTGCTGAAAACATTAATCTTCCATTTGCTGCTTTAAAATAAATAAATAAACCAAAATGATAATTTGAACAAACCATACTTACTACAGTTTAGACTAATAAAGCCTTACCTCACAGACAGCCAGAAAAAAGCTAATATCACTGACATGGATGTAACAGTTGTATGTCTGACAATGAGGACACATTAGGAGAGAAAACGCACCAACAGTGCCGGAGATTACCCAGTTTAGTGTAGATATGTGCAAATTCAAAATGCTCAGTCACATAGATAATTAAATGGCGGAGGTCTTTTACAAATGTTGAATTGATATTTGCAAACTGTACTTTCAAAAGAGAGTTGATTTTCCCCATTGAATAAGGTGACCAGAAATCCCATTTTTTTCCAGGACAGTGCCGTTTTTAAGAATTGTGTCCCATTTAATAATAACAAAATATCCCATTTTTAACAGGCTGGTCATTTACAAAAAGGACATGGTAGCGCTAGAAAAGGTCCAGATAAGAGCGACTAGGCTGATTCCAAGGCTACAAGTGTTGAATTATGAGGAAAGATTAAAAGAGCTGAGCCTTTACAGTTTAAGTAAAAGAAGATTAAGAGTTGACATGATTGAAGTGTTTAAAATTACGAAGGGAATTAGTCCACCGGATCGAGACTGTCATTTTAAAATGAGTTCATCAAGAACACGGGGACACAGTTGGAAACCTGTTAAGGGTAAATTTCGCACAAACATTAGGAAGTTTTTCTTTACACAAAGAACGATAGACACTTGGAATAAGCTACCAAGTAGTGTGGTAGACAGTAAGACGTTAGGGACTTTCAAAACTCGACTCGATGGTTTTTTGGAAGAAATAAGTGGATAGGACTGGTGAGCTTTGTTGGGCTAAATGGCTTGTTCTTGTCTAGAGTGTTCTAATGTTCTACTAAAGTTATAACGTGCAGCACGCAGTGTGTAGCCGCTGTTAGCGTGGGCAAAACTCTTAAGAGGAAAGGCTCTTTGATTTAATGCAGGGGTGCCCACACGTTTCCGGCTTGCGAGCTACTTTTAAAATGACCAGGTCAAAATATAAATATATATAAATATATATATATATCCTGAGTATACTTTATACATAAAATATATGTTGTCGTACCTTGCATAACTAAATAACCTTTATGGCACAATCACAATTCAATACATTTATGGTCACTTCAGTATTTGGATTTAATAATCTTCATGTGGGAAAAGGCTGAATCGCATAAATAAGTACAGCCGAATAATGTAGTCAAGGAGCTTTTGAATTCAGCCGAGTGAAAAATGACGGCTGTCCAAGTAACAGCGATTTTAGTTCCCTCTCCTTTCTCTTTCTCAGATCGCTTTTCGGAAGTCAGTTTCGTAGTTTTTATGAAAAGTTCAAAAGTGCCTTTCCACATTTTCCTTCTTTAGAATAGCAATGATAGATTGACGGAGGAGACAAACGCACTTCGATTGTGACATTGTGAGAGAAAAAAATCCACTTCCAATTCCACATCCAGCCCATAAATAACATTTTTTTAAAATCCCTTCTTTACTTGATATAAATTGGAAGGCTAACTAGATCACAGCTGGAGTTTTACAGTAGCTTGCGCATTTGATCGTGCATGCGGGATGACCAGTGTGTTAGAAGAGAAGAGATCTCAGACTGGCCACCCTGTATGTTAATCAAGTGGCAAATGCCATAGGGAGAATATATGATAGACTAACGTTTAAAAAATTTTTTTGGAATGCAATGCGATCTACCTGCACTAACCTTTGCGATCTAGCGTTCAATCAACGCATTGGGCACCCCTGATTTAATGCATATCTAACAACACACACCAACCTACAATTAGGATGTCCCATTTCTAAAATATGTCTTAACGCAACACAAACCCCCGCTGTTCGATTTATTAAATGTCTAAAATATTTGTATTGCTTGATTGATAAGTTGCGTCCAGTTTTGGGACTATAAAAATCTGGTCAGCTTACCTTAGATGTGATGGCGCAGTCGTTTGTTTGTTAATTTCATCGTAATTCACCAAAGAACAAAACAGGAACGTGAAGTTGTCCTGATGTAAATTTGGGGAGTTTTTGCTTATTTTCTACATCGATACTTGTATCTTATTTATTATTGATATATGTGCTGTTTATAATGTGTGAGTAGTATATGCATGTGTCTGTAGGGGTAGTTCAGTGCTCGACCGGTGTAGTTTGGGTTTGGATGTCATTTGTCATTGTTTATCTATTTATTTTTTTATTTAATTCCTTAAAATGAGTAGCTGAAAATTTAAAGATGCTGTGGAGTGAAACTCTGGAAGCATAACAACTTGGAGCATTTTCCTGCCAATAATTTTAAGACATTAATCTGCATCCAGCTCTGTAAGCAGGTCCTCCAACTTAGACGGAAAACCTGGGGGTTGGTAGCAGGATTGGCACTCCAGCCACCATAAAATAAAAACAAAAAAACACCTCACACTGTTCCAGTGTGGTGCTGAGGTGTCACGCACTGCACTCGGGTCCCAATCCGGGTGGTTCATTGTCTGGTGGGTGCAGCAACATGCTGTCGACGCAAGCCCCCAACCTCTAAACTCACATTCACGTCTTATTTCTATGAAATTACATACAGATTAAATGATTTGCCATTAGAGTGGCATTTGTAGTGACACGCAGCATGCTGCTTGTGTGCCGCGCTGCTGTTATTTGATGGACAGAAGGCTCTCAACCCCACACCTTCTTACAGTCACAGAGATTTTTTTTTCCCGCTGACTGACTAAATATTTCTTATATTATCAGGGAATATTTAGAAGAGAGCGTAAAAATGTCAGCATTCAATTATGGCAGCTGTTTTGAATTCACAGTCAGCATTTCCATTCTGGACTGAGTATGTATTTTGTCTTTTTCAAAATCAATTCTCTTGTGTCTATTTTTCTATATGTATAGCCATATCTGAGCAATCATCTGTCTTGTAATCTCCCAAGCCCAGAGCAACGTCAGACCCATTTAAACATCAGTGATAATACTTGTGTTTGTCTGTGCTCAACACTCTAAAGAGCATTTAAATTTGTACAGTGTGACTTGATATTAGAATTCTAATAATGTCGAAGCCTTCCTTAACATGATGTGCTATAAAAAGCATTGCTAAAAGACTACTAATTGTGATAAAGATTATACTTGAGTTGTAAGACCTCTGTCGATAGTGTAGTAAAGTAGATAAATTATAGCAGAGAGCTGAGCCAATCAAAGCTAATGAACCAAATTTTCTTAGATCATTCATGATCACAGCCTTGCACAGAACACTTTATTCTCAACTGGCTTAATACACAGAACCGTCTTCTCTTACTCGGTATTTTTGGCATTTTTTGTAATCTATTCGTAAAGATGCTGATTAATTTAACTTGCCTGCAATTATGTGTTACACCTGTAGCATTTTAGTCCTTTGTTTTAGTGCAGGTTTGCATGCAGCTGTTACATTCTTGCTAACTCAAATGAAGGCTCTCGAGTACAGTGAGCAGATAGCACTGTGGACTAATGGGGTTGAGACCGTTACAAACATAGGTGTTGTCTGCTAGAGCCGTTTGCACCTGAGTGAAGAGATGACTTGGTAAAAACTGTCTAGCAGTGAGGAAAGTAGGCTGGAGGAAGGAGTGTAGATGATATACTGTAGCAAGAGCTTTTAGTGCTACATTGTAGGCAAGAAGTTTTTTGTAGAGAAGCCAAATGTGCGTCAAGGCCTTTGCACATTATTTTGTTTTGTATGTGATGTTTGCTTCATCCTTATTTTTGATACTTTTTGACTTTTTTGTCACTGTTGTGAGTGGTAACACATTTTTGTTATTGCATCAGAAAATGTTTTGAAGGGGCTCACCAACCAGCATATCTCCATTGGAACCAGCACAAGGACTGTACACCCAGCCATATCCGGTTCACCATCTACTATATCTGTAGTAGTTTTTTGCCTATACCGGTGTTTGCCTCCACTCTAGTACCACTAAATACCAAGCATCATTCAATATTTACACTTTCCTGAATTATCAGACTAGAAAATATCCCAGATAAAGTAAGAAGAAAACATCTGACAGACTATTATCTCAGACATTATTTGAGAAACTTAGGTATACTTGTTTTTTGTAGTTTCTTTTGAAAAGTGTTGTATACGCAATACCCAGAATAAAGTGGGAAAGTGCTTTGTCATAGTAGGGTCTTAGAGTGACCCTATTTTCCGTTTCAGATTATTTGTTGTGTAAACCGGAACTGCTCAAAATCCCACCCACCAAACTTTGTATTTGTATTCTTACCAGCCTGGTCACCATCAAAACTGTACAAGAATAAACAGTTTGATTTAACTCCTTAAATAAATGGGCGAGCAAAGCGAACGAGACGTGATCATCTCGGAAAGAAACTTCGGTGTCACACGAGACTAGACATTACAACCATAGGAAGCAAGACCCCTGAGACGGTGACTTTTGCATGTCACGCCCTACTTACCAGCAATTTAAAACAAGTTCACGGACATCTAACCTAGCAGTTGTTGGAGTGCTTTTGTTAGACACACTTCATGTGCTCCCAGCTCTTAAAACAACGACAAGCAGAACACGCAGCTCGCCAGCAGATGTTTCGACCGCATCTCCTTAGCGTGTGTTCAGCCCCCCCTTCACAACGCGAGCAGCATTATATGTCCCACGAGAAAGAGATTTAACTACGCCCTGGGCCGGAAATTAAGGACAAATATTGTCTTTGTAAAAGTTTTGAAGTAACAGTGAAAATAATGCATATGTAACAATTCTCATGAAAATAACAATCTCTTTAAATCGTATATTCGGTAAACCAAACCCAGGGGTGGGCAAGCAAAGCAAGCAGGGGGTGGAGCCCCCTAGTTATAATTAAATTGAAATAGTAAATATACTGTAATTTATAATAAAATCTTTTGAGGTGAATACACATCAGATGTCAAGCAATTTCTTCTTTAAGAAACCACATTTGATATCATATTTCATGGAGTGTATGTAAGCAAAGACCTGTTTAATATCACTAGTGAGCAAGCAACATAAAGCTGGCCATGAGAGAAGCCCTCAGTTCCTTTCAGTGTCCGACATTGTGATTTATTTGTGGTTATCACAAATCAAAGACAAATAGGCAACTGCAGACAATTTAAAAAGAACAGAAAATTATTGGGAATTCAAAGTATTCTTGGGATGAAATCAATTTGACCGATTCGGTCACTTGTCAATATTTCAGCCTTTATTATTTGACTGTGAAGCTCTGTAACTTTCAATATACGGTTGCAAACAGTTGTTTTGCTGCTCTTGGCTTTCAGAATGCAGTATCACATACTTTCTTATGGCATCGGCAGATCTTGGTTTTAAATTGATTCGCTTTCTAGAAGGCATTTTATTTGAAAATGAAAAGAAAGGGAAATAGAAGTAACAAAACATGTTGACTTTATTCTACAGAATGCGAATAGCAAGATCTGATAGAGTGTACCCTCAACAAAAATGTTTAACTGTATGAAGTCCTTGAGTTTGCATTCAGGGGCAGTACCGAGGTAACTGCATTCACTGGTTTTTAAGCGGGGCTACCTTTAATTTATTCTGAACTTTCGTGACAATCTGTTTGTATGTGCCCTTGAGTTGGAACTGAAAATGAAAGAAAATGACGTGTCACATAGGATGATTTCTCAAAGAAGCCACCACTGAGCCCATCCCGTTTGAAAGGGACCAAAGTGAATGTAAATACCTTATTTCTTGTACTTCAATTGAGCCATTCTCGAGTGATTCCCAGACAGGCAGACATTCTTAACTTTATTTGCTGTTGATATTATTATTACATCTTAACAGTACAGTAGTGCCCCATCCAGAGTTGCTTCATGTTTTGTATCCAAAGCTGCCATGACAGGTTTTGGTCCCTTGTGCTCCTGATTTAAAATAAGCTGTTTTGAAAATGTATGTAAATACTGTACATTTGTTTTATTACATCATTATATGTAGGGAGATTTCTAATGATAATTAGGTTCTTATCACCTATCACATTTTCACTTCAAACGACCCAGTGTTTGGAATTACCAAAAAAAATGATCTGTTATGATTGCTCAGATTGTGATGGTCCGTGTGGACCCCATGATCCTTGGCAGCTTAAACCTGAAACCGTTAATAATGAAAGCAAGGCCGAGCCAGGCAAGTGAAGACACAAAGTGTCAGCAAGTGTTGGCATAAAGTGCTTCAAGTGCTTTTATTAAAACCAAAGAGTAGTGTCCATAGTGCATTGCTTCTTTCCAGTTCTTCAATAAATAAATGAATAGTCCATCCATCCATCCATTATCCAACCCGCAATATCCTAACTACAGGGTCACGGGGGTCTGCAGGAGCCAATCCCAGCCAACACAGGGCACAAGGCAGGAGACAAACCCTGGGCAGGCCGCTAGCCCACCACAGGGCGGGAGCACGCACACACACACCAAGCACACACACACACCAAGGACACACTAGGGACAATTTAGGATCGCCAGTGCACCTAACCTGCATGTCTTTGGACTGTGGGAGGAAACCGGAACACCCGGAGGAAACCCACTCAGACACGAGGAGAACATGCAAACTCTACGCAGGAAGGACCTGGGAAGCGAAATCGGGTCTCCTAACTGCGAGGCAGCAGCGCTAACCAATGCGCCACCGTGCCGCCCCATGAATAGTCCAGTGACAAAAAATCCAATGATAAAACCATACAGTCATCAGGTCCTTTCTCTTTTCTTCACCTCAGCCCAATGCATCTTTCACCATCGGTCTCCCCAACTCACCCAACAGGTCGCTCAACCAGCATAGACGCCAACAGCTGCAGTTTCCACTTCCGGCTCCCATCCTGGCTGCCTCAAACATTGTCTGCTGGACCGCTAAGAGCAAACTGTCCCACCGTCTTCCACTCCACTATCCTAATATCTTTGGGATCCCTAGGAAGTCCACCACCACCATTGTACCTGCTTCTCTATAAATTCAGAAGGGAATGATCAACCCCTAGAGTGCCAATTGCTTGCTCCTCTGTGGGGCTACTGACCACTCTGTCCCTTCTCCCTCAAACTGGCTCGGGCACCCCATACTGCTCTGTCACTCATTCTTCACTCTTCTCTCACTATTTCATGCTCAAGCTCATTATACATTTTCAAGGAATACAGGTTTGCTGGAGCTGATTACAACCTCCGGAGAGCTATTGAGAAAATTGAGTGAGCCGCATGCGTCAGCACATCAATGCACATTCAGCCATTCACCCCATTTCACACCCCAGAGACCCTCCGCCACACTACCATATTACCACATTAAAATGTAACAGCAGTGGCCATTCTCCATCGTAAGAGGTGCCAACATAAGTTTGAATGTTGCGGTTCCTATAGGTGGGACTTACGCATGGAGCACAATCAAAAGTTAAAATAAAGACTTTTGAAATGGCAGGCAGTGTGGCACAGTGGTTACGGCTTTGAACATCAAACCCTGAGCCTGTGGGTTCAGATCTCGCTTCTAACACTGTGTGTGGGTCACGTCACCCACTTGTGCTCCAACTGGAAAAAGAAAAGAAATGTAACCAATTGTTTCTCAAATGTTGTAAGACACTTTGGTTAAAGGCGTTGGCCAAATAAGTAAATGTAAATAAATTTGCCCCACATACTTACACCCCGCATGTTTGTTTATTTTAAAACGGCTCAGTCGCTGTGGATCCCATTAGACCACAAAGAGGCAGAATAGGAAAAATACAAATCAGAGTGACAGAAGTCAGAAAGAAATGAGCAAGTATATAGTAAATGACAAAAAGGCAAAAGTTTGGAAATTGGAAGGTAAAAAGAAAAAAAAGATTGTTGAAAATCCAAAATACAGAAGCCAAAAATGAAGTCGAAGGAAAAGGTCCTAACAGTAAGATCTCATTGGAAGAATCTTTTAAACTTCCCGTACACTAAAGAGCGAAAATAGAAAGTATACCATTACTTAGAAAAGTGCATTACCACTACATCACCTTATGTATGGATTCCACGATGACGTCATGAGCACAACACCAGCAATCAGAATCATATCCATAGATAGCATGGCCATAAGAAAAAACAGTGATTTAAAAACGCATCAACACAAGGTCACTGTTATAATGATAAAAATAGTTTGAAATGACTGATTAGCCGGAAATCCATATTGACTCATAACAGTCCCAAACTAAGATTCTTTAATATCCAGTAGCATTTTAAAGAATTCCCATTAACATTTAAAAGATAAGTATGTCAGGCAGACCACACAAAGTACATTACATGGAACTGTGTTAGTTAAGGAAATGATTGTAAAGTCAGATTCTTGGGAACAGAATATAACTTTGAATCTCTGGATTGTTACTTTTAACTGTCTTAACTGTAGAGGACTTAATAATTAAGACAAATCCCTTCACATACACACAGAATGCAGTATCACACACGAGTTTCTTTCCTGTTGCGTTCTGTGTTGTAAATCACCACTTCCAGACGTGTGGCATTAATGCATTCATTTTCAGTCTAATGTTTCAGGATGCTTCCTTTACTTGGAATAAAAGTTGTCTTCCATGGAACACATTTCTTTATCTTTTTAAAACATAAATATTACAAAGAAGGTGCAAAAAACGTTGCATACACATGGCATGCTGCAGTAGCATTTTGTTATCATCGTTGAAATTCATTCTAAGCAGTCCTATGAAGACCCGACTCCTGTCAGGCAAGCCTACAAAAACTAATAAAGAAAAATTAAAAACCTGACTATTTGACTATTTTGACTCGTGTTTTTCCATATGAAACAAGGTGTCCAGCAAAGAGTGTTAACTCTTTGGATGAATCAGTTCAGTGCTGGAAAATGCACTATGGAAAAGGTGTTCTACTAGCAGTGCAGCCTCAAGGGCACAACCATGACACGATAATCAGCACAACAACACAAACAATCATTTTATATTTAGCTTGTCTTAAAGAATCTTTCCACATACAAATCCACAATCTGCCTCTGCCAGGAGACCCCCAAGTTGACAGAGATTAATGCAGCAATTAGCTGAGGTGCTGCCTGTGCTCCAGCTGATATCTTCTCCAAATGCAGTTGGTGGAAGGTGACTGAGGACCACAATTCCTGGGTTGAACAGGTTAACGGCAGCAGTGCTCCAGCATATCCAAGGTTCAGAGGTTGTGGAGTCTCAACGTAAGAGTGTGGTAACAATTATTTATAACTTTAGGATAGTACTGTTTTGGCAAAATAAACCAACCATTATTTAATGAGGAGATTCAGTTCCACATATTCTTGACTAGGAAATTTACAGAATACATTATCGGTATTTTTCCTGGCAGAAACATCCATCCCTCCTTTGATTTTTGTAACCTAATTATCCATTGCAGGATCCCAAGCAATTATCAGGTGCAAGACATGAACAACGTCTGGACAGGGCGTCAGTCCATCACAAGGTGAACACACACCCAAGGGCCAATTTAGCAACACCAGTCCATCTAACCTGCAAATCTTTGGACCGTGGGAGAAAACTGGACCACTCAGGGGAATTCCACATGAACATTGTGTTGGATGGGGGGTTTGCAAAGCCAATGTAGGAAACAACTGACTTCATATACTTGTGGAAAGAGAGCAGGTCTCCTTTAGACTCAGACTACTCTTTAAGGCGAGAACAACTTTTCCTTTGAATTGATCTGTATTGTGTTTTAATGTGAAATGCTAACTAAATCGGGTGGCACAATGGTAGTGCTGCCGCCTTGCTATAGCAAGACTGGAGTTCAAGTCCAGGGTGGTCCCTGTGTTGAGTTTGCATGTTTACATGAGTTGCGTCCCAAGGTCCAACGACATGCAGGTTAGCTGATTTGTGTGTGTGTTCATCGTGCATTGGGCTTGCACCCTGTCCAGACATTGTTCCTGCCCTGATCCTGATGCTTGTCGGGATAGGCTCTAGCTTCCCTGTGATTCTGCTCTGGATAAGGGGTTTCAAAAATGGATGGTAATAACAATGAAATATTGATCAGTATCAAATGTAGGAATTTTTAAATGCTTCTTTTCTGATTAATAAGCAGACAGTCTCTTACCTCTGTTTGAGGTGTTATCCAGCTGTGAGTCCCCTGGCCAGTGTGATATACACTTTAGCTTAACAACTCCACTCTTACTTGTCGCTTTTAAATTCTAAGCAGAAGCAGACATGATTAATCTTTTGCTTTGATATTAGCTGAGTTAAAATATTCTTAAATGTTTTCCATTTCAGATTGACATTTAAATGATAAGGCACTATGCCCAATGAGCTTTACCTTTAGAGGGCGAATTGGAAGCTTTTTACATGTATAATACTACACAGTTTTTTATGATATTTTATGTCAATTAAATAGATTTTTTTATTTGAATGCAATAAATCAACAAAAATTAGAGTACTTTTTACATACACTGTGATGCCTGTCAAAATATTTCTGTTGGTGGTTTTTATATGTGTCAGAGATACAAATTAACTGCTAGAATCATGTCACTTAGCTGGTCTCACCGACAACAAAACTTGATATTTCCAACTGAGCATTTTCTCTCTTAATATATTAAAAAAGGCAACTGCTGAAAGCCACTATTGTGTCATATTTTTTTCCTTGACAAAGTAGAACAGTTCTTAAAAATGTTACAACTAGGAGACACAGTGATTGATTATTTTTGATGGCATAGAAGTGTAGTACAGTAGTTAGAAGTGGATTGAAATCCTGGCCCAGGCGCTGCCTGTTCGCTTATAATTTCTTCTTACCTCCCAAATACATTTGTGGTAGGCTAATTGGCAACTCTCCATTTGCTCCGTATGAATGAGTTTTTGAAGGAGTGATTGTGTTTGTTTGCTTAAACAGGAGTTCTCCTTGTCCATTTAGTTACTAACCAGAATAGGTGTCAATCCTCCTCGACCCTGAACTAGTTAAGCAGGTTGAAAAATAAAGAAATAGATGAATGAATTAATGAATTTGTTGCATTTCTATTTCTATAAATAAATCATCCTTATGGTCTAAATTTGGATATGCTTGCAGTTTTTAATTTATTCTTTTTTTTCCAAACTAGTTCTCAAATAATTTTTGTGGGTCAAGTCCAGTCTCTCTGATTGTGACATAAAAATCCAAACTACACAGGCTGTTCCAGATGTATACCCACACGTGAATTAAACAACAGCAACAATATCTATTTATATAGCACATTTTCATATAAATAATGTACTGTAGTTCAAAGTGCTTTACAAGATGAAGAAAGAAAAAATATAAAAAATAAATTAGGCAATACTAAGCAACAAAGAATAATGTAAGGTCTGATGGCCAGGAGGCCAAAAAAAACTCCAGAGGGCTGGAGAAAAAAACAAAATCTGCAGGGGTTCCGAGGCCATGAGACCACCCAGCCCCTACTGGGCATTTTACCTAACATCCATCCATCCATTATCGAACCCACTGTATCCTAACTATAGGGTCAAGGGGGTCTGTCGGAGCCAATCCCAGCCAACACAGGGTGCAAGGCAGGAAACAACCCCTGGGCACGGTGCCAGCCCACCACAGATTCTACCTAACATAAATGATCTAAGTCAGTCCTCATGGTTTTCAGGCTTCACATGAAAGAATTTGATGATGATGGTCATGTGGATGTCTGGCCTTCAATCCATCAATGCTGGGTGCTTTGATCAGGTTGTAGTGGCCTAGATCAGCACCACAGAAAACCAGTAAAAGAACAGCAGAGAAAGTAGGGGTTAGTATGGATAACTTAAATAACATTAAATAACTTGATGATTGCAGCCCTAGAGTTCATTGCCACCCAAAAATATGCTGCATAGTCCAGAATTGTGTTTATCGCTGTGTAATGCATCATTGGTGAGTAAGTGGCATTGCTCAAGGTGTATCAGCCTCTATGTGCCTGCGTTATTCTTGGGGTCCAACGTGTGTCAGCTTTTTGGCCTAGGTAATATCTGGGGACACCATGAAGGTGTGTTAGCCTTTAGGGTCTTATTTATATCTGGAGTAGAAACATGGGGCTTAACATGATTCTCAGAGTAACAGTACACATCTCCGAACATCTTGTCAAAATTTTATGTAGTGAAAAGACTGCGTCCACATGGTTTCTTCCTAAAAACCCCATTGATGCATTTGAAACATTCAGGGTTGCAGTTTCCCATTTTTCCTCATAGATTAGACAAATATGTAAAAGAAGCGGGAAAATGTAACTGACACTGAGAGAAAAGAGAAGGGTAAAATTGCTGTTATCATTTCAAGAACTCAGTAGCATAAAGTAACTAAAGCTTGATTCATTTCTATATCTTGTTGTCATTTTGAGTATCGTTATTACTACACGGCCTAACGACAGCAAATAGTGTTTTAGAGAATACTGGGGTCTATATACAGTAAATGCTATGTGTTAAAGCACTGCCACTGTATTCTAGTATGGCATGTTTGGCAATAACAATTAAACAGTCATTTTAACTTACTTTAGTTATTCAAAGATATTTAGCTCCAAAAAACATTGGAAGCTGTCATTTTTGCCAAAAGGGGTTTTACTAACCATCATTGGTGGGTAAGTGGTATACCTAGGGTTATTCTTGGGGACCAAAATGTGTCAGACTTTGTGTCTAGGTTATATCTTGGGACACTGTGAAGGTGCGACAGCCTTTAGTGTAGTCTTATGGGGTCTGACATGATTCTAAGGAAGAGAATACACGTCTGGGGACACCCCTTAAAGAGTCTGTAGTGATCAGTAGCACAATTATTTGGCAACCTAAGTATTTGCAGGCTGTTATTTTGACCAAATACTGACAAAGTGCTGACTTCATAGGTTGTCCATACCTCTGCCAATGCCACATTTACCCCATTATTTTTTATTTTTATTTTTTATTCCTTAGTTCATTAAGTAAATCATAACTGTACATTAATATTATCATGACAAATGGCATTATTTCAGTTTGTTGTTGAAGTTGTATTTAGTTTTTTTACTTTTTTTACTTCAGATGTCATCAAAATGTGCAGTTCATCCAGGGGTGTCCAAATCTTTGCAAAGAACTGTAAATATTGTACTTGAGAGGCACAAAGGCACAGCATTTAACACTCCTGACTCACAGCTCCAGAATCTTGGGTTCCATTTCCAACCTGACTGCTGTCTGTATGCGATTTGCATGCTTTCCCCATGTATCTGTGGGTTTCTTCCTGCATGCCAAAGAGGTACACACTAAGTTAATTGGCATTGGTGCAGTATGAGTGAGCATTGGTGTATGTGTAAAAAGCACAAAATTACTTAGTGTGCACCTATTGGCAGACCTGACCGTGTTCTGGAAAGCATCCTGACCAGTTGCATCACTGTCTGGTATGAGAACTGTAATGTGTCTGATCATAAGTCCATACAATGGAAAGTGAGCACTGCCGAGACCTTCATCAGGACTTCTCTCCCTTCCATTATGGACATGTTCACCAAGTGCTACATCTGTACGAACCCCAGCGTTGTGGGGGATCCCGCCCACAATGTCTTTTTGTTGGTTCCATCAGGTAGAATTTATCAGAGTCTGCAAATTAACATAGGCAGTCAGGCTCCTAAACACCATGTCACCCCCTGTCCCTGCCTGTGCCCCCTAATCATATCTGATTACTGTTCTGCATTCCTAGAAATTCCTTGTATACTGTTTGTCAATGTGATGTCAATTTGTACAGATGCCGTTCCTTGTTCTACATTCCTCTAAAATTATACACCCCTCTGTATTGTTATATTGTCATATTTATTGTCTTAATATTACACTGTGGCCTAGGAAATGTATTTTAATATCACTGTGTAATGTACCAAGGTTTGTGTACTTGTGTAGGTGGTATGATAGTAAAGCCCACTTGACTTGATCTGTGCGTAGGTGTGCCCCTCAGAATTCTGGCACCCTGTCTAGGGCTCACTCCTATCTGGAGTCTAATTCATCTAGCAAAGGCTCTGCTTCTTCATGATGCTGAACTGGTCAGAAAAGAAATTCATGGGTAGATATATTGTATTGTTATTTCAACACCAATACAATATATTTATTTTAAATCTGCTTGGTTCAATATGTTGATTTGATCATCTCAAGTTCTTATCTTTGTAATCTTAACATCTGAGTTCCTTCAACCTGTAAGAGTAGGACAGGCCCTTTAGCCCAAGGGTAGAAGTTCTCCATATTATTACTACTGTGGATCAGATACTCCGGAGACTTTTCTTATTAATTCTGCAATCAGAATGGTGTCTTGGTGATTCATTATCTTTTGAACACAGTCTCTACTTTATAATAGTATATTATAATGTGTTAGCATAATTTTCAGTTATTTTTCCACTTTCTTTCCAAAACTGGAAAGTGTAGTGAACGCTGTCACCCACTTTCCCTTCAGAAGTTGCCTTTTTAAGGCTTAGTGCCTCTAGCCTTGTATTCACAAGTAATGATTTGTTACCAGCTTGTAAAGCTTTACACTTGTCTGAAGTTCTCAAGTATTGACTCAGTTTTAATCATTATTTATTAAGAACACTTCTTACAACAAATCCTATTTGAAGTTTTTAAACTGTGGACACCCAGATATATCTACTGAATGGTTCAGATGTTTCTAATTATACAAAACCTTTATTTTCCCCGTTTTGGGCTTTCCTTTGGGGTGACGTTCATTCTAAATATTCACATTTACATTGTCTTGTCAAGCACTTGCCTTCAACATTATTGTCATTACTAAAAATGGCGACTCAATATGAAGATAAAACTGACCCCTAGCCATTCGTTGCTGGAGCCACATAAGCTGTTAGCTCAGCATTTCCCGATACAGTGAGTGATGTAGTGTGCTGTAGCATGCGGCGTGTTACTCCCTTGAGAGTGCTGATAGAAGGCATTTCCTTTCCTATTTTGGCAGCTCTTTAACACTCCCAAATGCTTTCAATTCATGGCTCAGCTCCCACACTGACCTGCGCATTTAATAAAGTTTGCTCCATTAATTAATCTTGCTATAGAACAAGTATGTTTTACTTACTCCTGTACTGGTGTACTTTAAAATTGTTGAGGAACAGAAAAATAATGCCTTTTATATGTGGGCAGCTCTGTATAAGGCCCGTTCAATCAGCTTTTTATAATTACTGCACATTTCTCCAAGACACGTAGATTCTCAGGCTGCAACTGAGGAGTTCCTCAGTCAAATCGGCGATATCAGGATGGGTTTAAATTCTAGGCAAGAAGATCCCAACGAATTGTCATACATAGACTTTGGAAACCCCACTAAACAAAAAAGTGATAAGTGAGTATAAATTTTGCTCATCCTTGACCTTTTTAGAGCTCCATGACAACAACAACAGCATATTTTCATACAGATAATGTAGCCCAAAGTACTTTACATGATGAAGAAAAGAGAAATAAGAGACAAAGTAAGAATTAGAATAAGACAACACTAATTAACATAGAATAAGAGTAAGGTCCAATGGTCAGGGAGGAGAGAAAAAATAAACAAAAAAAAAAACTGGAGAGAATAAATAAAATCTGCAGGGGTTCCAGGCCACAGGACCACCCAGCCCCCTCTGGGTATTCTACCTAACATAAAGGAAACAGTCCTCTTTGTATTTAGGGTTCTCTTGGAAGGACTCAATGATGATGATGGTCATGTGGACTTCTGACTTTTAATCCATCAATGTAGGACATCACGGTGCTTTAATTAGGTGGTGATGGCGCAGATCGCCACCACAGAAAACCGGGAAAAGAAGCAGAAGAGAGAGTAGGGGTCAGTACGGATTTTAGAGCCACCATGTATAGTTATTATAATGAATTGAATAAACAGAGTATCAGGATTAAATGAAGGTGAAGTTATCAGAAAGCCATGGTAAAGTAATGTGTTTTCAGCAGTTTTTTAAAGTGCTCCACTGTAACAGCCTGGCGAATTCTTATTGGCAGGCTATTCCAGATTTTAGGTGCATAACAGCAGAAGGCCACCTCACCACTACTTTTAAGTTTTGCTCTTGGAATTCTAAGCAGACACTCTTATGACTAAGAATTTGAAAAAGAAATGCTTACTTTTACACATTCAAAAGGCCAAACATTTCACAAAGATGAACACAATTTACAAAGTTCTTATCGCCGCAGGCCACACAATAGGACGGTCTGAAATGTAGCGGTTCTCAAGTTCAGTGCTGGGCATCCCGATGGTTGCAGGTTTTTTTGTTCACAAACTGTCAGCCATTTTTATCTTTAATTATTCTCATAATTTAGTTAGCTGCTCTTTTTTCCCTTATTTTGCATTAAGTGTAGTAGACTGAGATTTACGGGTTTTTTTTTTTTTTGTATTTTGTTTGGTCATTTTTGTTTTAATTCATATTTTCTTTAGAGTTTGCTCTCTTGATTGTATTCAGCTACTGACAGGTAATGATGAGCTCAGCAGGCAGCAGTGCAATACAGGTAATAATGGATGGCTATTTCACTATTAGCCACTTGTGTGCTTATTAGTAAATAATAGAGGATGTTAAAAAAGAACAAAATATTGGGAATTTAAAAGCATGACATCTTACCTTACTTCATTCTGTAAATAGTTAGCAAGACTGAACTTGAGATCTTTGGTCAGACAAACTTAAATCCAAGCGAGTGTGTGGAGAATCAGAAATGGCATTGGGCACATGAGAGGAGCCAGCCTTTAACAGGGTGCCAGTCCATCGTAGGGCACACTCATGCATGTTTATTGAGGAATTGAATGTAAATGTATTTACTAATGAGAGCAAATTAGTGTAAGGAGGCAACAAGACTAACTAAAGTTACAAGCAGCAATTTTAAAATATGACTTCTGTGGTGGCCATTCAGTCATCTTTACATCTGTATAGGGTTGCCGATTTCATAAAAGTCTGATTAATGCTAGTTACCGAGTTAGACTTGAAAAGTGGCCTATAAATATCTGCACACCAATTATAAACTAGAATTGACATTTGTGTTTCACTACAAAACTGCTTCAAAGTACTGATACAAAAATGCATAAGACAGTCTAAGGTTTTTTTTTTTTTTGTTAGTTTTATTGCAAATTTTGATGTGTTTTTGCGTGAATTTCCCACCACAATCCAAAGACAAAACCTTTTTTTAAAAATTGAGTCTAATGTGGCTCTGCTTCTGTGAAGCTTAGTTGAACTGCCGCTTTTTTAAAGGCTCACACTGATTGTGACAAGCTACATCTATCTCCCTGCCACGCTCACCTAGGCGAGCAGCAGTGCCTGCTGGTGCTGAGCTGACGTCACCATTGCTGTGCTCAAAAACTGGCCTAAGCTTTTTATCCAGCATGAAAGACCCACCCCAAACCCACCTAGAGCCGCCCATCAATGTAGCCAACAAAAGTTGTGGTACCAGATGCAGGTAAAACTTCTAAACTCATGGAACTGCTCGTATTTTCTTACAAAGAAGTGCATATATATCATGAAAAGTAGCCACTCTGGATGATGCAGGACAGCAGTACAAGACCGTGTGGCTTTCATTTGCAGCCTGCTGAGCTATGAATGTATGCAAGTAGTCTGTGTGAGACATTCCTTTCCTAAGCGATACCATTCTGTATAGCTAATTTTATCATATATTCTATAGTGCTAGCTAATGATTACAATGTTCAGCCAACAATACAGCACTAATGATTACCATTGAAATGATTTTTCATTTAGTCTAACTCTGCTCTGAAATGAGGAAATTAAAAGTTATCTGTTTGTTAAGTTTAGATTAACTAAAAAAAAATTCAGAGAGAATAATTAAAGTTCCCTAAATGATGAAATTTCAACTGAATGTTTGCTGCTGTTGGAGAATGTATCCGTAATGATAAGGTGAGTGAGCTGACAACTTCTGCTCTCCCACACAGAAGTGTGTGCGTCTCATGAGATGCGGTCGCTTTGCTTCATGCTGATCAGAGGTTCGAGGTGGCGTGGCTGTCACTGTCAGATTGTGTATGATGCAAATAGTCTACTTGATAATATTTATATTGTAAGTGATAGCAATCTCATCTCCTCACATCTTCTAAATCACTTTTCCTGGTGAAGGTCACAACATAATATCTTTCTTTACAGCTAATTGCATATACCACAGTACGAGAGTAAGTTTTCAATGTTCAACCAGTAATGTAGCACAGCTATTTTGCACAGTGGAAACAACTTATAATTTATCATAGAAATATTATTCTTTTCCCATCCTGTATTTTCCATGCGTTTGTTTATTCTCCAACTGCCAGCTGTTTGCAGATTATATTTCTTGTTTTTGGTTTATTTTCATGGTTCACCACGTTTCCATTACTGTTTCGTACAGAATTAGTCACAAACATTTCTCTTACTTTGCATTGGATACTAGCATAGATGAGGCCATTACACGCATCTAGCAGTTTGAGTTTTAGGAAAAATTAAACAGTTCTTTAGCAATTGCTAAAAAGTAGTGTACTACTGGTTCAGAAGCCAAGAAACCCTTCTGTCCGTATCCCTGATGTTATCACTGACATTGCAGATTGTATGGAAGAGTCATAAGTTAACAGTTGAGTGTATTTTGCAATGACCATGTCGATGTGTACTGCATGATTTGTGGCCTTCTTATTTTTTAGGTATCTGAAAATGCATTTGCCATACCTTGAAATAGGTATATCTAAAATTTATTAAAGATATCTCATGTCTTTTTTATTAAGATATTAAGAGGTGACATGATTGAAGTGTTTAAAATTATGAAAGGGAATTAGTACAGTGGATCGAGACTGTTATTTTAAAATGAGCTCATCACGAACACGGGGACACAGTTGGAAACTTGTTAAGGGTAAATTTCGCACAAACATTAGAAGTTTTTCTTTACACAAAGAACGATAGACACTTGGAATAAGCTACCAAGTAGTGTGGTAGACAGTAAGACGTTAGGGACTTTCAAAACTTGACTTGATGTTTTCTTGGAGGAAATAAGTGGATAGGACTGGAGAGCTTTGTTGGGCTGAATGGCCTGTTCTCGTCTAGAGTGTTCTAATGTTCTTTCAAAAAACCTTAAAATGTATTTTGCCATATCGAGAAATGCTATTTTAGCTTATACAACTTATTCATATATATTCTTCATATGTAAGTGAAACGCTGAATCAGCTACGATGGTTTATACATTTGATTTGATCATTTGTCCGAAAGACCTAGCATTATTTCAATGTTTAGCTTTCTGCTGTATTTATTTAATTATTATAAAATATTTGGATGGAGATGATTAGTAATCGTAATTAGCACAGGTGGGACCTCCATTTGGTCACTTGTCACAGTAACTGTATTATTTACAAAAAAAAAAAAGAAATCTTTTTCTTAAATCATTTGTAGTGGCTTCCCCCACGTTGTGTCCCCTTCTGGCATCGTCTCACTTCACCCCATTCACTCAGAGATTTGAAGGTGAGACTCCATCTGTAATGTCAGCATTGGTTGTCATTTCTCACTGCCTTAATTTCTTAGGTAAATTTCAGACTAAAATACTGATTTAATTCTTCCTGAAGGTTTGCCATTGTTTAAATAAAAGAAATCTGGTATCTCAGGAGGACTATAGATTTAAAGTTCTGAAAGGGAATTTTTAACTCTTTTTAATTTTTTTTAGATGCAATTAATGGATGTCTGAAATATGCTATTTCTTAAATCATTTACAGTGGTACAGAAAATGATGGTTGATTATGACAATTTACCTGTTTCATTCTAACAAATTAAATAAAAATAAATATGATTTGTATAAACTAGAAACGAAGTAGTAATTTAGCCAAATGCTATTTATGCACATTTGAGTACAGTAGAATTATCAAATATATCCAGGAAGTGGAGTTTGCTATCTTTAAGTCTTTCTAGTTTGCATCCCCTTAAGTCTTATTGGATGTTGAGTGCAATTGCATGTTTAATAAGACATGAAGAAAATGCCGTCTTCTGTCTTCCAGTAGTTGCCCTTATCATTTAGATCGATTTCCTTAATAAAGATTTCCAAAGGCCTTTTGTTTGTGGCCTCAAGCTGTATAAATGGCATTTTTCTGTAGAATCAAGCCAGAACGTACAGATTCAGCTTTCAGCAGGCCGAGGATACATTTTTGTATTTTTAAGGCAAAGGCAACAAAGCATAAATGTATGCTAAGGTATTGATCCAGCTGTAAGCACAACATCATTACAACAATATGAGGATACAGAAGACAGCGCCCGGGGGAAACATGTTGGACCCGGCATGGTAGGCAAAGCACAATAAACACCGCCATAGCTTGTCATGTGAGTATTTGATATAAATCTATTTCTGCTATAGGCAGGAATGGCCTGCTTTAATTCAGTCAGAAGATGTACTGCAGAGAATGATTAAAGTCATTTCAAAAGAATGTCCAGGACTAATTGTGAGGGATGCAACCAAGCACCTGCCTACCTTGGGCACATCTTTTGGCTTTGAGCTAAACTCAGACTTTATGGGACATCTCTAATTGCCAAGTTGTTGTAAACCTTTAAAAATCTCATCCACAAAATACTCTTTTTAAAGTTATTCACCATGGGACATGCATTCTTAGAGACCATTCTAATGATCTGTCTTTTGTCACTTTTCTTTGTCTCTCTGACGAATTCTACATTGCCCTTTGTTTTTCAGTAACTTGAAGTTTACTCAAAAATACTTCATCCATCTTTTCCACAGAATACCACAGACTTTATTGAATAATGCTCTTGTTTTCCAACCTACAGAACAAATTTAGATATTACTTTAAATGTGTTGTCTATCTATCTATCTATCTATCTATCTATCTATCTATCTATCTATCTATCTATCTATCTATCTATCTATCTTATAGTGCCTTACATATCTATCTATCTTATCTGTCTATCTGTCTGTCAGATAGATAGACAATCTCTCTGTGTGCTGTATGTCTGTCTATCTCTGTCTGTCTTTCAGATAGATAAATTGATAGACAATCTTTCTGTGTGCTGTCTGTCTGTCTATCTCTGTCTGTGTGTCAGATAGATAGATAAATTGATAGACAATCTCTCTGTGTGGTGTCTGTCTGTCTATCCCCCTGGTTATGTTGACTATGTGAGTTGTGTTTATGTGTGCACATGAATGATCCTTGCAGTGGACTAGTCTCCTGTCCAGGGCTGTTTTCTGCAAGTGCTGCCAGGATAGGCTTCTCTCCACATATAAATTGGATTAAGGCAGCTTTCAAAATATTATGTTGCAAGGGATCATTTTCATGGTGATTATCCCTTTTTTAGAGGAGAACATAGTCTACAAAAACACTAAATATAGGCAGAAACTTGGCCCCTGGTGCCACCCAAAGCGCGCCGTAACAGTTTCAAGAGTCTCTGTCTCCCAGGATGGGGTACTTTGCCCACTTCCCCACAATAGCACCACACCCAGGGACCTTTATCTTCCAGTTGCTTTCACTCTATCGCTATTCCCTAATCATTTCCTGACCATCCATTCATCCATCCATCCTCTTCCGCTTATCCGAGGTCGGGTTGCGGGGGCAGCAGCTTAAGCAGAGAGGCCCAGACTTCCCTCTCCCCGGCCACTTCATCCAGCTCCTCCGGGAGAATCCCAAGGTGTTCCCAGGCCAGCCGGGAGACATAGTCCCTCCAGCATGTCCTGGGTTTTCCCCGGGGCCTCCTCCTGGTTGGATGTGCCCGGAACACCTCACCAGGGAGGCATCCTGATCAGATGCCCGAGCCACCTCATTTCCTGACCATAATCATTTTTTTTTTTTTTGCTTTTTCATTTCAATGCAGTAATTAACAAAGAAACCTGCTCAGCCTTTATTGTTAAAAAATCATTAAATCAGGCACAGCGACTTCAGTAATTTTATATCTCAGCAAACAGGTTTCCCTATTATACGTATTACACATTATTACAAACCAATAAATGGTTCAATAATTGTTCCTGCTTCAATACTAATTCTGTACTGCTAGGTATCAACCAGGTGTATAGACCAAATGTCAGTGGGAATGTGCTAAATGATGGCACTCTAAATACATCTTCTCCGTGTCTCCCCTTCATCAGATTAGTAGGACCCTCTTAGACATACACGTACAGATTCCAAGAAGGGGACCGACCAGTGACAAATTGCTCACGTAATGGTAAAGGGTTTCCCTACAAAGCGGCTAAAAGCTAGAACCCATAGCAACCACTTTCAAAAGAGACGTGAAACCTGAACCTCTTTTCCCCCATCACTAAGACAATGAGGTGCTTTAAAATGAAGGTGATGCTGTAGTAGCCACTGACAGGTACACACATATACTGTGCCTGCCACAAAACACCTTCATTCTCAGAAGTATTCTGTGGAGAGGCTCTGGTATGACTGTGTTGAATGCACAAATAAGATCCTAGCATACGTAGATGACCTGTCTAAATGCTGCAAGTTGTAGCGGAGAGCCATGTTTACTGCGTACTTAACTGACTCATTGGCACAGTAAGCAAACTGTAATAGACCAAGGAGACATTCTGTGACAGATCTGAGATGCTGAAGAATCGCACATTCAGATGTCTTCATTGTTCTCTGGCCTGTAATCACTTAGGAATTTTTTTTTGCTTCTTTGGCAAAAGATACTAATAGGACTTTGAATAAAATACATTGTACATGTGTTAAAGTTTAGTTCTTTAATTAGATTTACAATAACTTCATCCCTTTGTACAACAGCCAGTAACAGAAATTGAGTAGTTCACATCTTAAAAAGTGAAAAGCATCCCTAAAATTATAAGATATTTGCATGTAAAAACAATCCTCACCTCATTTAACTAAATACTCTCTTCTATAAAATTAAGGGCATATTTTAATCTTTTACTGCTTCATAATTGATACAGCCTTTTATCAGCTGCCATTCTTTATTTTAGTGCTTTCTACCACTGAGCAGTACCATTAATGGTTACAGTGCTGCATAATTAAACAAACTGTACATTAAAAAATCTCTGCATGAATTCTTGAATTTAGAGAAGTAAAAAAAAGTGTTAATGTTGTATGAATTTGCTAATTGTTAACAAAGTATCACCCTGTAAAGCATTTCAAATATTTTTTATTAATATTTTAATGTTACGCTACATTATGATGAGAAAAAAAAAATTCCATCAAATCTTTTTGGGCACCAAATCAGGGGAATAACCTTAAATCCATACTGTACATTAATGTGAAAAAAAATGCTTGGAGTCTTGGAATATTTAAGATGCTGTCACTCAGGGCTAGGCTGCAATGTATTCGTCCTTGAAATACTTGCAGATTATCGGGAAAGATTCGGATACATTGCTTGGAAAACCATTCCTGTGATTGGTGACCTAGTAATTGGAATCCATCTGTTCCATAATCTTTCTCCTGATCTCATTGCCTATTTGGATGTCCAGAACATCTGCTGCAACACAGAAGCATGCAGTCAGTTTCACCACAGCCATTAGTTTCACCTGATGTAAGCAGCTGGTTAAGAGAATTTCTCGGAGAGCCCCCTTGCTGTCCAAATGGTCCAGAGCCAGGGCTGACTAAAGCAGACTTAATCCTTCAGAGTTAATGTCTGGATGAAGATCAATATTAATTACTCATCTTAGCTTTTTAGTATAATCAGAGAGTTTACAATATCTAGATGGTTTTATGTCTTTGATCTGAGCTTTTGTGTGTAGTTAAACTTATTTTCCTATTTTTTTTAAACATTTCTGTATTTTATTTTTTAATTGTTATTGTCAGTAGCTCATCAGATAAAATTTCCTTTTTGTTCATTTCTAGAATTGTTGATGTTGGTGTTTTTTATTGTTATAATAAGCTGTTTATTAGAGAGCATTCAGATTCATTCTGTTTAGTTTTTGGAATTGTTGTAAGGAATAACTAATTGATTTGCAATTAAAGTTGAGATCGTCATTAAGCCCATAGCTTTTTACTCTAGTTATCTTATACCAGTAGCTGCACACTGCACGATAACGTGCAGTGAATACACTTGACTTGAGCATTCCTAGTTTTCATCCTCTTGCTCTGTACATTTACCATTCGTTTGCTCAGAGGTTGATGCGCTTGCTGCTTCCTGAGCAGCTCTTCTTTTCTCCACCCTAGTGGCCCGCTTCTTCTCTTCTTTCGTCTGCATCTTTTTGCATTAACACTGATTAAGTCAGTGTTTGTGTTGCAATTACTTAGTACATTTTCCTAAGCTGTCACTTAAGTCTTCAATCTGCCTCAATAATGATTTAATATATGAAGAAGTTGGGGAAGTGACGGCAAAGGTGGTAGGGATGAGAACGGATCCCGTACACATGCAACGCAAGGCTGCTCTGCTGCCCACTGCCGAGAGCTGATTCTACAATAAAATAAAATAAAAATAAAAAAGTAACAATTCCAAAACTCTTCACTTTCAATATAAAGCTGTTGTGCAGAGTTTCAGCGTAGTATATATGTTCCAAATTTCAGGCTACAGGTTATTTGATTTTTGACCTTGACCTTCCCGTGTTGACCTTGGAGAGTGGATAGTAGATGTCACGTAGTGTACCAAAATTCAGGTCAATAGGTCAAAAGGTTTGCGAGCTACAGGTGATTTAAAATCCTGGACAGACAAACGAACAGCCATAGTAGTGTATTATATAAGAAGATATAAACGTCTACGAGTAGAAGTGTGTGTTTCTGTCTGTCCAGCTGCAGCAGTGAAGCTCAAAGAGGCAGCAAGGTGGCCCCAAATTAACGAGTCAGAGACGAACTCACTTACCCGCTGAATGACAAGGGGAGCGAGCCCGTCAACAAGACTCAGCATTTCAATTTTTTTTCTGACGATTTAAATAGATCCCAGGAGCTCAGGCTTTTTACAGCATGGGCTTACACAGGTAGTGATATATAAAAAGAAAGTGCAGCAAAGTAGGTTGAAGTGGTATGGATGTGTGATAAAGAGAAACGACGAGTGTGTGGGAAACAGAATGATGGGAATGGAAGTACAGGGGAAGACAAAATGAGGGAGGCCATATCAGAGGTGGGTGGATAATGTATAAAATAAGATATGAAGGGAAAGAGCTTGACTGGCGAGGAGGTGCAGGACCAAGCTCTTTGGAGAAGGTTAATCAAGTTCACCGACAATGAAGAGCAAGAAGAAGATTGCAAAAGGACCAAAAGATCAGGCTCCATGTCATTTACTGATGACACTATGCAGTGTGGCAACTTCAGGAATATTTTGGAAAGGAAGTTGAAGGATTGGAGAAGAGCTATGGAGGACAGATGCCTTAAGAGCAATAGGTAAAATGCAGATTATCTAAGATTTAAGGGACAAGAACAACATGGGGAAGTTAACCTCCAGAAAAGGCGAAAAATGATGGAACGGTTCAAATATCTTGGGTCAACAATAACAGAGCACAGAGAGCTGGGTCTCGAAATAAACCATAGAGTGCAATCAGGTTTATTAAACAGGCAAACGTTATCAGGAGTATTATGTGCCTGAAGAATCAGTGCAAGAGTAAAGGTAAAGTGTATAGAACAGTGGTGAGACCTACATTTTTGTATGGAACAGAAACCTAGGAAATTAAAAATGTGCATGGAAGGAAAATATATGCTACAGAAATTAGGATCTTGAGATGGGAGTGTTGACTAACAAAGCTTGATAAGATTGGCAGCGAGAATCAGAGGAACATTTAAAGTTTGTAAAGAAAATACAGGAAAGAAGTTTAAAGTGATACAGGCATGTATTGAGAAGAGAGGTGAACAAAATGGAGAGAAGAAGAATGATATTGAGGTGTCAGGACAGAGGAGAATAGAAAGTGGATGGAGGGTGGATTGTGTGATGGGGGATCTAAAGGAGTAGGAAGTATCAGGTGAAGAAGTCTACAACAGATGAGAATGGAGGAAGCTGGTAAGATATCTAAGCCCCATATTAGAAAAGCTTTAAGAGTTATACATACGTCCTTGTTTTTGTTGGTGATAATGAGCTGCTGTTGTTTTCTGTCCTCCCTGGCCATTGGACCTTACTTTTGTTCTATGTTAATTAGTGTCCCTAATTCTGTTTTCTTATTTATTTTGTATTTTTCTCTTTCTTCATTATGTAAAGCACTTTGAGCTACATCATTTGTATGAAAATGTGCTATATAAATAAATGTTGCAGTTAGCCTTGGCGTCTGCCAGCGATGTGACCGACACCATCAGCGCACTGTCACTATAAAAGATGGTGCTTCAAGATGACTGTTGTCTTCATTTTTTGTATTATGTATTGGTTGTGATGAAAACATTGACTACTGTGTTTGACTCTTGTCTGAATTACTAAATTTTAAAAGGAATATACAGTCATTTGTCGACTTGCGGCTCCATTTGAAACCGACCATAAGCCACAAAGTTTACAGATCATTACAAGTGAGGCTCTGTGGGTCTGATGTGGGTCACCAGTAGGCATAATTAACTGCTGGTACTGAGTAGCACAAACTGATCTTCAAGTCACTGTGTCCGCACGCCAAGTCCGTGTAAGGCAGCATTTCTCAACCACTGGGTCGCACTTTACTAATATCTTTTGGACTAGACTAAAACACGAATACCCTATATTTAAGGTAGTAGCCTTAATGAAATAAACCAACATAGGATGTTTGAATTCATGGATGATAACCCCTAACTGACACTACAAAAATTAAGTTTGATTTGGTGAAAGATCTATCATTAGGATATGTGAAGTTGTGTACTGCTGTCTTTGTAAGTGAGACAATGACCAGTAATGGTCCACAGCCTTATAAAGTGATCACAAAATGGCAATGACTATCCAAGAGCAAAATACAGAATAGAGTGGAGATCATGTCACTGCTGTAATCTTAAATTAAATAAATAGCAAGAAATACTTTTATAAAAATTCCAAAAATATAATGAAACTCAAAAGAGGCCACAAAACTGATTATTATTAATAATACATTTTATTTATATAGCACCTTTTCCATTCTCAGGACACTCTGTTGCTTATTTAAGCCAAAATTTAAATATTAGACCAAGTCAAGATTTGAAATATGAATCTTTTCTTGTTCATTTAAAATGAATTGTGCTTTTCAGTCACTTTTAAAGTTATTTATATCATCTTGCTTTTCATTATTTTAGTTCTCTGTGTCATTTTAGCTTAGTCTTCTACGTAATGTCAATATTTATCACTGTCGATTAACTAGACATTACAACAGTTAGGTTTGTTCTTGAAATGCCCTCCTGTCTCTCCTTTTTTGGTCTTTTACTTCTGACACTCTTTCTTCAATCTCCCCTATTGATATTCCTCTCAACTCGTACTATTCTCCCTGCAGACCCCTCTGCTTTTCTTGTTACTTTTATACTTTGGAGATTCTTCTCTTTGGAAACCTCTTTTAAGAACATTGAGCTCTCTCTGGATGCAGCTAACTCTTTTTTATTTAATTTGTGGGAGTAATTTGGTCTCTCATTACCTCTCTACATTGCAGATGAATGGGTTAACCAATCCTAATATCAAAAGGTAGTTGTCTGCTGCTCTGCTGGGTGGCTCTTGGTCATTGAGGTGGTGATCTCTTAATCCTTTTTAGCCTTCCCCCTTAGTATTATGGTCTCTTTCCTGTTGTTTTTGCTCTTGCCCTCTCTTGTAGTTTATCAGGTACTTCCTGCAGTTATCTTTCCTTTTTAGTCTTCCCTCACACAGCCAGGTGATACAGGAAAGAGTTAGGGTTGTGAGCTTAAAATGTATCTACTTGTATAAAGATTAGTTATAGTAGTTTGTTTCTTGTACTCGTTTGATTCAATAAAAAGTTGATCACACAAAAGTAAAGTTGTCACCTTCTTGAAATCTTGTTCTGATGGAACATCTGTTAAGTGTCAGTAATTGTCAGCTTGATGTGAAGGAAGGCTCGCTGATTGAGTTTTTTTTATATGGTCTCAAAGGGTGTGTAATAAATAGAGTAAACATTTCAGTGGCAGCACGTCAGTTAGCAGGTTTGATGTGAAATTACCGTCCATGTGCAGCCTGATTCCTCCCACTCCATGCACACTTTAAACCAATATGGAGATTTGAAGTAAACTTTTAAATTACCTTAAATGAACAATTTAATTCTGTTACGTCTGACTTGCAAATGCAGCTTATTGGTAGCAGTTTAAAAAAATGCACTTTTTAAAAAATGTACAGATAAAAATTTAGCAACTTTGCACATCCCAGGGTTGCTTTATAATTTTACCTTTGCATTTATTCACCTAGCAGACACATTTATCCAAAACATCTTGCAACATAATGGAATAAATTTGATTCTAGTCTTATGGTTTGTGTTATGCTGTGTAATGGGTGATGGCCCTTGAGTGAGGCCCTTAATGTGCAATTGCTCTGTCCTGAGTATGACGTTACCACAGGTTGGCTGTTACATCAGCATAAGGTTATACTTTAATGAATCAAAATTTGAACACAATTTTGTACACTTAATGAGTTCTTAAATTTTTTTTCTCCCGATATCACCGCAAAAGGACAAAGGTTCAAGTCTTTAGAGTCCTGGTGCTTCCTGTTTTGCTATATGGACTGGACTCCTTCACTACTGTGTCTCTTCGGAGAATCCTTGGGTACGGCTGGTTTGACTTTGTGCCGAATGGGCGGTTGCTCATGGAGTCCTGAATGAGGCACATTACCTTCATTGTGCGGGAGTGTCAGTTACGGCACTTTGGCCATATGGCACGATTCCCAGAGGGTGATCCAGCTCGCAGGATCCTCATTGTTGAGGACCCAAGTGGTTGGACCAGGCCAAGGAGACGCCCACGTAACACCTGGCTGCGCCAGATAGATGGTCATTTTCAGGAGGTGGGACTGAACCGTGTGTCTGCCTGTGGAGGATACCAACCGGGACCCTGAGCTGTTTGGATGTGGTGGATGCGCTGTACCAGTGCATGCTCCCCACATGACCTGACCTGACCTATGCCTTGATTTCTTGAAACATATATGTATATCAATCGATTATATAAAAAAATCTTGGGTCGAGACGTGATCAGCTCGGAGAGACACTTTGAAGTCCCTACTACTTGCACGTCATGCCCTACTTACAAACAGATTCTCAGAGACACTTTAACGTCTTGCGAGACAAGTAAGTGAGACAAAACGACAGCTGCTGTACAGGCTTTTAAATGATCGACGTGCAGTGCGACATGCAGAACACGCAGCTCGGTAACAGCACCTGCAAACCAGCAGCTGATCCGTCCGCACCTCCTTAGCGTGCGTTCAGCATCCCTCACAACGCGAGCAGCAGAGATGCGAAGTAGTGAGTGTGAAGCGCGCCCCCCAGGGTGAGGTTTGGTTGGGGGGTGGGCGAGCGTAGCGAGTACGGGGTCCTAGTATGCATGAATGTATATATGTTCATGCCCCCACTCGGTCTGGAGGAGGCACACGCCCTCCTCTGGTCCTCCAAGGCGTCCCGGCTGGGCTCCATCCCCGGCCAAAGACCACACAGGGTAAACCGGCATCAGGGCGCTGCCTGGCGGGGACCACGGGCACCTACAGGGTAGGGCTTCCATGCCCTCGACCCGTGGCTCCCAACAGAACCAGGACGGACGCCCCCTCGCGGTCTGGAGGAGGCACAAGCCCTCCTCACGTCCTCCCACAGTGCCACACCGCTAGCGAGGGCACGTGGGTCCGAACGACACAACCCGAAAGGGCAGCACGCCCCCGGTGAGGGTCCTACTATGACCCCAGTGTCCAACATGGCACCCTGGGACATCCGTCTTCGGCACCCCCTCCGGCGCAAACGTGCCCCTCTGGTCTGCGCCGCTCTCGCCCCGCTGTTACCCGCAGCGGGGCCGCTATAGGCCTCCCGGCGTGGAGCTCTCCCGTGGAGCGGCCCGTTCCAGGAGGGCAGGTCCCTGACGATGTCGGCCTCTGCGCTCGTCGGGGCTTCGGGCCTGTGGAAAAAGGAAAAAGAGGGCCAGAAGCACTGCCAGGACACTCACCCGAGTGCCCTCCCGGTCTCCGTCACCGCAGCGCTCCTGCCCCTTCCGACAGCCCCTAACTTGCCTGCTGAAGTCCTCCGCCGCAGGTTCCACGCCCATCCGCTCGTCGTCCGCGGCACCGCTCTCGCAGGCAGCTCGCCTAGCCGCCCAGGGGATTTCCTCTGCCCACATAGAAGACGGCCCTTCTCCGGACGCGCACACCCTGCGCCGCGTCCTCTCCTATCGGAGGAACCGGCACTCACCCTTCGGTTCCTCCTTCTTCTCTTGGACGCCCCATTTTTGATGCAGGTCCCCGCCTTGCACCAGGCGAAGCGTCCTGCCGACTACGCCACTGTGAACGCTGGCCCCCGGTACAGACAGACGGACAACATTTTTTCACCCATCACACTGTTTATTCACTATTTACAATTCCACAAAAGTCACGTGCACTCACGAACCCCAGTGCTGCTGGCACTGAATCCCCCAAAGTCCAGGGCCCACAGTTTCTGTGCCTTGCTTCCTGGCCGCCTCCTGTCCTCTCTCAAGCTCGCCAACACTGCCTCCCGACGCCCACCGCTGACTGGAGGGAGGCGGCCCCTTTTATGGGAACCCGGACGGGTTCCAGCTGCTTCCCGGCACTTAGCGGTGACCACACCCCTGTGTGGCGGAAGTGCCGCTGCGCACTCGAAGCCGTCCGTGTCTCCCCGTCGCCCCCGCACTTCCTGGTGTGGCGGAAGTGCCGGGCTCCCGGATAAACAGGCACTGGGCGCCGCCTGGCGGTGGCCACGGGTCCCTACAGGGCTGGGCTTCAAAGCCCCTACCCGAGGCCCCTGCATAACCAGGACGGACGCCCACTCGGTCTGGAGGAGGCACACGCCCTCCTGCCCCGCCGGGACCACAATATATATGTGTATATATATATATATATATATATATATATATATATATATATATATATATATATATATATATATATATATATATATATATATATATACATATATACAGTGGGTACGGAAAGTATTCAGACCCCCTTCAATTTTTCACTCTTTGTTATATTGCAGCCATTTGCTAAAATCATTTCAATTAATTTTTTCCTCATTAATGTACACACAGCACCCCATATTGACAGACAAAAAAGAGAATTTTTGAAATGGTTGCACATTTATTAAAAAAGAAAAACTGAAATATCACATGGTCCTAAGTATTCAGACTCTTTGCTGTGACACTCATATGTTTAACTCGGGTGCTTTCCATTTTTTTCTGATCATCCTTGAGATCACCTTCATTTGAGTCCAGCTGTGTTTGATTATACTGATTGGACTTGATTAGGAAAGCCACACACCTGTCTATATAAGACCTTACAGCTCACAATGCATGTCAGAGCAAATGAGAATCATGAGGTCAAAGGAACTGCCTGAAGAGCTCAGAGATAGAATTGTGGCAAGGCACAGATCTGGCCAAGGTTACAAAAAAATTTCTGCTGCACTTAAGGTTCCCAAGAGCACAGTGGCCTCCATAATCCTTAAATGGAAGACGCTTGGGACACCAGAACCCTTCCTAGAGCTGGCCGTCCGGCCAAGCTGAGCTACCGGGGGAAAAGAGCCTTGTTGAGAGAGGTAAAGAAGAACCCAAAGGTCACTTTGGCTGAGCTCTAGAGATGCAGTCAGGTGATGGGAGAAAGTTGTAGAAAGTCAACCATCACAGCAGCCCTCCACCAGTTATGGCTTTATGGCAGAGTGGCCTGTCGGAAGCCTCTCCTCCGTGCAAGACACATGACAGCCCGCATGGGGTTTGCTAAAAGACACCTGAAGGACTCTGAGATGGTGAGAAATAAGATTCTCTGGTCTGATGAGACCAAGATAGAACTTTTTGGCCTTAATTCTAAGCGGTATGTGTGGAGACAACCAGGCACTGCTCATCACTTGTCCAATACAGTCCCCACAGTGAAGCATGGCGGTGGCAGCATCATGCTGTGGGGGTGTTTTTCAGCTGCAGGGACAGGACGACTGGTTGCAATCGAGGGAAAGATGAATGCGGCCAAGTACAGGGATATCCTGGACAAAAACCTTCTCCAGAGTGCTAAGGACCTCAGACTGGACCGAAGGTTTACCTTCCAACAAGACAATGACCCTAAGCACACAGCTAAAATAACGAAGGAGTTGCTTCACAACAACTCTGTGACTGTTCTTGAACGGCCCAGCCAGAGCCCTGACTTAAACCCAATTGAGCATCTCTGGAGAGTCCTAAATATGGCTGTCCACCAACGCTTACCATCCAACCTGACAGAACTGGAGAGGATCTGCAAGGAGGAATGGCAGAGGATCCCCAAATCCAGGTGTGAAAAACTTGTTACATCTTTCCCTATAAGACTCATGGCTGTATTAGCTCAAAAGTGTGCTTCTACTAAATACTGAGCAAAGGGTCTGAATACTTAGGACTAAGTGATATTTCAGTTTTTCTTTTTTAATAAATCTGCAACAATTTGTTTGTCTGTCAATATGGGGTGCTGTGTGTACATTAATGAGGGAAAAAAATAATTTAAATGATTTTAGCAAATGGCTGCAATATAACAAAGATTGACAAATTGAAGGGGGTCTGAATACTTTCCGTACCCACTGTATAAAATGAAATATATCCTTTGCTAGTGAAACAGCTGTGATTCTAAGATTCTAAGGATACACTTAGCTTATTTTAATATCAGCTGGACACCCACAATGATACAGTTTTTAAAGGAAACGTTCTGGCAAAAGCGTACAGTCGTGGGGTTCCTGTTGGCCACTTCAAGACAGTGCAGGAGGTTCAGTTCCTAAGTACGGGCAGGAGTGATGTCTTCCATTCACCTGTAGGTGAGCTGTGATGTTCACTGTTGCCAGACCTTTATACTTTCCTCACTGTCTTTGTTTCCAAACTAAGAATGTGCATTTACCAAACATGGGCTACAGTCTTTTGCTGACATTATATAAATGGAAATGGCACACAGTACCATCAGACCCTGGGATACACCTACTTCCTCTATGCCTGCCTGAGTTTTCTCTACTTGTCTCTTCCCACCTCCTTGTCAGGTGGCTTACATGCCAGTATTGTTTTCAGTCTGTCAGCTTGCCTCAGCTGTGTTTATTCATGGCCCTGTCATCCATCTTAAGTAAAAAATGTGTAAAGTGAAATAAGACTTACAGATGACAGTGGCACACTTTATCCATTTGGCCACAGTCATCAACTAATTTAAGATTTATTGTCACATGTACACAGTACAGTGAAATTCCTGTTGCACCTTTGACCAACCAAATCACTACTGTCCTTGTCCGGCAGTCTGAATCTCATGACGTATGTTTTGTAAAATGTATCATCACAAAATTGTAATAAGCAGTGATGAAAAAGGAAACCAGTTTTCTTTTGCTGACATTTTGTGAAATTGACACTAGAATTTGTTTTACATGCAAGTTTGCAACTGCAAATCTCACTAAAAAAAAAATCCTGCTTTTGCTAGTGCTATTTAAACTTTGTACATGAAGATAAAGTGTCCTCCCATCAACCCCAGCGCACAAGTGCTGCCTGATGGGATTTATAGTCCCTGTGCTAACACTGGCATAAGATTGAAGATAAAATGGTAAAAAAGGGTGTATGTATGTATATATATATATATATATATATATATATATATATATATATATATATATATATATATACAGTACTATACTAATAAGGGTATGCATTTCACTGGGCATAAAAACTGCATTTTCTATTGTTCTGCAAATTAAATGTTTCTTGACTCGAATCGCTGGCTTGTCACTAATAGTCTGAAAATACCCCCTAAACCCATACCTCAGGTACACCCCACCCCAACTGTATTATTTCCTGTGCGAGTTTTAAGCTCAGTGAAAGAGTCCGTAGTTTGGATTGTGGTGGGCAGCTCATTCCACCAGCTAGGAGCCACATTTCATAAGACGAGAGGCTGGGTTGAGATTTGATGCCACACAGAGGTGGTTATCACCTCTACTTCCTTCTTTAGAAGTGTTACTGCTGTGTTTGGTGCAATGCAAGCACCAAGTGAAGTACAAACCAGACTGTGAACTAAAGTGGCTCTTAGAATAATCATCCGACAACTCAGTTCATCCTTGTCATAAGTGTCCTTTACTTGGCTCCATGGGTATCTAGTGGCTGTTGTGTTTCATTGTAGTGAGTTTCTTAATCAAAATCCTTATGTTTATCTTTTAGCAAAGTTAAATTTTTAATCAAACATGTCTCATCTCTCAGACTTTCAATCAGAAATGCCTAATAGTAGTAAATCTTTAATGTTTGTAACAAATTTAGAAAAAGTGTGCGCTCATAAGGATAAGAGTGGCTTAATTCCCCTGAGCCTGCTTATCGCCATTTCAGCATTTTATTTATTTCTAAATATATTTCTAATGGGCCCTACATGCTTGTACAACTGATATTAAATTAACTACATCTCTGTGGGGTACATAGATATTTGCATCTGTGTTTTCACCTTGTTAAATTTGCAATTTTAAAGGAGACTCTTCAGAAGCAATTAAGGCAAAAACAAGTAAATGAATTAAAATGAATAAAGGCAATGAAGAGGCAGTTGCACATTATGGCTCTCATTCTGGTCCCAAGCACTGCACTCCGATATTTATGATCGGAGGCTTACAGGATTACGGGATCTGGATAGCGCATACTCTGTCCAGTCTGTCGTGGCTTTCACTTGAAAGGTCCCTTCTGAGTCAGAAGTGATATGAATGGTAGTCCCAGATATAAAAAAAGAAAAGAAAATCTTGCATTTTTTATGCCAAGGCAAATTAACATTAAGACATATTACCAAATGCTCTTTCAAATATGATAAAAATGAATTATAGATATGTGAAAATGTATTTAAGCTATCTAAAAGTTCCATTTTGAGACATCTGAAGTGCTTTTTTAAAAATTCCAGAATGCACTTGAAGGCAATTTGCATGTTAACATAATGTGTAATAATTTGTTTAAACAGGTACTGTATGATGCACTTTAAAAGTGAGAAAATATAAATTTGTACATAATTCTGTTAGACAATTATTTATCTTCTACTAATGGGTTTAACGTAGTTGAAAGAGTTAAAGTAGCATGTTGAAAATTATTGAATGAATACAATATGAGCAGAGCATTTTGCCAAACTCCCCCTTTCCCAGCCCCCGTACTCCACAAAATAATAAAAGATTCATTATGGATAAATCATTAAATCTTTATTCATTCCAGTGATTTATTGTTTTCTGATAGTCTCGGTTCAGGCTTGTTTTTGCAAAGCACAAAGGCAGAAAGAAAAATTGTTTCAAGCCTAATCCTGTGTTCCACTTTCCTTTTTTTAATAAACATCCTGGAGTACTGGCTAAGTACTGCTTCATTCAAGATTCAGGCTTACACCATAGGCGTGGAAGCTGCATTATTTGGCACTTTTATTGCTTTCTTTTTATACTGTTTCAGCCCTCTGTGACTTTAATATGCATGTGATAAATGTTTTCAGGTAATTTAGTTTTGCACTGTTTATCCTATCTCAGATTTATCAAGCACTGGCTGGCAGCAGATGTCACTCTGCCTCAATATACTGCGGCTCTTTACAGTATGTGGAGTTTCAGTTTTGTTCATCCAGCCCTTTATTATTTAGGCTATGAAGACAGAAATAGGCTAACTGCTGTTCTCTGTTTGTTCACTGCCATCACTACGTTCCTCTTTGTTTATTTTTCCATGATAGCAGTGTGTGTAATTAGGTAAGGAAAAATATGTTCTTCTGTCTTACAATAAACCTCTACCTGCACCAAGTCTACTAATAGTGTCAGTTTTCCCTTCTGGGATTAATAAAGTATATTAAATCAAAAAATTTCCAACTCTGCCAAAAAATTGATAGATAGATAGATAATGATGCTGTTAAAACTTGACTGGACATGTTACATTAATAATTTAAAAACCGGAGTGATGTCAGATTAGCTAGTTAATATAAAAAGCATCCATCCATCCATTTTCTAAATCCAGTTTATCCTGAGCAGGGTCACAGGGGAACCTGGGCCTATCCCAGCAAGCACTGGACACAAAGTCGGAACCAACCCTGGACAGGACACCACTCTATTACAAATTTTCAGAAAAGCGTCATTTCTTGCAATTTTTTTATAATGTGGGCAGCATGGTGGCACAATATAGCACTGCCACCTCACTTGAATCCCAAACCCAGCAATGTACACGTGGCATCTGCATGGTCTGTCACGTCTTCAAACGAGTGCTGATTAATTTAAGTGGTCTCTGCGTGACACTGTGTGTGTGTGTGAGTGAGGGGTCCCTGCAATGGGTTGTTTCCTGATTCGCACACAGTACTGCTGGCCACCCACGACCCACAATTCGATTAAGCAGGTTTGAGAATGTTATATGCCTATAATGTCTGAGTTGCTACACAGAGGGTTTCAAACAAATTAATCCCTCATACTGTCCTTACTTCATTACACTTCTGAAAGGTGAAAACACTTTGACTTTTAATACATTCCAGTTCACTGTCTCTTTTTAGCCATTTTGAGTATTGACAAAGTTTAGGATTTGCCCTCACTAATATAGCACCATTTTTAATTGCTCCAGGGGTTTAATGTTATTAATATTCATATCCATCATTACTCAGGTCTGACAGCAGATGGTTGAGCATTGTGTTTTTTGTGGCTCTTATACAAAATACACACACACACTTGGGTTGAATGAGCAAAGGAAAACATCTCATAAATAATGTAGTAAAAATATGAGGCTTGGCTCCTTTGGCAACTGTTGCTAACCATCGCACAGTACGCTTACTGTAAGCAAATAAGATAGCAAAGCTTTTGGTCCCATTATTTGAAAAGCTAGAATGTATAGTGAAGTAAATTAAATTAATTTGGTTGCGGCTGCTTACCCAAGTCAGTTGGTTCTTTTATACAGAATGCATTTTGTACAATAAAACATTTTTACAGGTATTTTGAAAGATGGGTAAAATGGTGCCCATTATTGCTTCTTCTGTACCTTAACAAATGTATGCATAGCTTCAGTGTTGGTGTCAGATGCCTAATGATTACATCACTCCAAAGACATAGTCAACTTAGACCACCTCTTCGGTAAACATTATAGGATCCTTTGGCAAAATATAAACTATTTTACCAGGTTATATAAAGCTGCTATTGTCTTGACAACAAATTTGATCAAAGTGCCATCTTTCTAAAAAGACCCCCTTTAATAAATGGTGCCTATGCACTTTGTAAGCTGCTATTTCCATTGACTCTGACAAATTTTAAAAGGTTAACCTAAATAACACCTTTTACTTTATTTGGTTTTCATGTCATTCAGTATCACATCATGCTTTATTCTAGTCCACCCATCCTTTTGTCCATCCATTTTCTCAACCCAATTATCCAGGGCAGAGCTGCAGGGAAGCTGGAAATCCCCCGAAAATTTCATTTAAAGGCATGTCTGTCAGCCTCTAGTGGGGTTTCTGTCATTGCCTGGTGTCAGATCCTGTGGCATCATATTCAGACGTAGATTAAGGAGGGGGCTTTACGTTGGCTGTGCTCAGGCCTTTTCTTCCTTCTTGCTTTTTTTTTTTTTTTTTACACGCCTTCTCAGTTCTTCACCAAGCCAACAAAATTGCCAAAGTGGAGTTAGGCCTCCTCCAAAACTGTGCCATAAACCAATGTTTATATAAATTAAATTGGTTGAAAATTACTAACTCATCATCAGAGTTCAGGAACATTTATGAAGAAGCATTTAGAAGATCAGACCAGTAGGTTTTCATAACATAATGATTCTGCTTCTCAACAATCCCCTTGTATAGGACACTGATAAACGACGCACCATACTGTCGGCTTAAGTCAATCTAAAGTTTTTTCTTTCTTCCAAGACTGAAACTTTAAATGACAGGTCCTTATTTTCCATTACTGGCCTTTTAACAGTTTGTCAGCTTTCAATATGTTGAAGTAGCAAAGTAATGTTAATGTGTTAGTAACTTAGGCACATCCAGCTACTATAAATAGTGCCACACGTGCGGCAGAGGGTCACCTTCCTGGCTCACCTGAGGTATGCAGTACCACCCCAGGATGAGAGGGGGCACTGTCACTAGCAGTCTTTGTCCCCTTTTTTCCTTCACAGCGCCAAGTAACTGCCCCTTGAGGGCAACATAGCCAGGAAAGCCTCACCCGATATAGAATGTGGCATCTCATTTGGAGCTGAGAGCCCGGCTGTTAGGAATTACTCCAAACCAGAGATACCCAGAAACGCTATTAGAGGGTGATAAGAGACTATTGGCTACTTTTGTTTCTTTGTGCCATTGTGCGTCTGATAACTTCTTTTTTTTTTTTTTGACATTAGCAGGCACAAGACCAGAGGTAAACCAAAGTAAGATGCAAATCCATCACAGGGCACATACGGTCACCCTGCTCACTCTTAACACTCCAATTTAGTGCCACCAGTTAACTTTAGGATTTGAGAGAACAAACAAAATACCCCAAGGAAAACCCTCATAGAAGGCTAAAAGATGCAACTCTACTACACCATCCTTCAAAACTCCTTGTCCACATATTTATTAAGATGTTTACTCATTTTTTGTGGATTCCCTGAACTGTTTTAGTTAATGTATATATCTCTTTAAAGAGAGTCAGCTCAGGTTGGACAGTTGGAAGACAAAGGCAGAGAGGCGAGATTGTGCTGGTTTAGACACGTGCAGAGGAGAGATGCTGGGTATATTGGGAGAAGGATGTTAAAGATGGCGCTGCCAGGCAAGAAATGCTGCCAGGCAAGAAAAAAAGAGGAAGGCCTACGAGAAGGTTTATGGATGTGATGAGAGAAGACATGCAGGTGATGGGATGACAGAGCAAGATGACGAGGCAAGGAAGATATGGAAGAAGATGATCCGCTGTGGCAACTCCTAACGGGAGCAGCCAAAAGAAGAAGAAGAACATACATCTCTTTAAGGGTTTTGGAGCCCAAGGATTTTAAATTAACATTTATTTTTTACTGCAAGACATTTTGAGAAAGTGTACATTTTATTTTTTTTTTCTTTAGCATTATGCCACAACAGCATTATTTTTGTATGTGGATGTGACCATGTCATGAGTCCTATTGTCAAGACTCAGCACCCAGTTGTGGTCACAAAGGTCATAGCATTGACACAACATGTAAAAAGGTCAGCGCTGACATCCATGTCTCAATCCCGACTGCTAGAGGCATGTTTGCATTTTCAGTGTACAAGTTACAATTTGGATTTTCTAGTTTGCTGTAGTTCAAAGGCTGTAAGCGTACTCCAAACTGTGGAGCAGAGGGGTAAATCAGGGAAAAATTATGGAGGGCACTGTAGTTATCTGTGCTTTCATTGTGAAATTGGCTCTAGATCAAGGGTCATGCCACATAGAGGGAGTTTCTTAGCGTTACCAAGAAATGTGCTTGACGATACTGAAGCTCATAGCGTCATCCCTAGTAGTTCCACCTGCAGTCTAATACCTGAATGACAAATGTAGTTGAATGGGAGAAAGCAGCTGTCATGGAATTGCCATTTCAGCAACGTGTGGTGATTGAATTTCTTGTGAAAGAGGAAATCCACATGGCTGACAAACTGAAATCTGCTTGGGTGCATACTGTACATTGTCAGGTTGTGGCTAAATAATTTTGTAGTTGAAAACACAAGCATTGATAATCAGCTCTGTCACCTACAAACTGCAAAAATAATGATAAGCTCATTAGAGAGAATTTGTCTCAGAAGGCGAGGCAGTATTTTAGTGAACATGGACCAGAAGGTAAGATGTAGTCAAAATTGACTGTAACGTTCACAGCCAAAAAGTTAGTTTTAGAGATTTCCAAACCTAAAACACAACACATAAATATTTCTCAGTATGCAAAGCAAAACGTTCAGTAATCGGAAAAGGAAAAAACAGATTCACAAGTCATTGGTACCATTCGTCAATCTCAGATGGCTATGAAATGCCCAGTGCTGACCAGTTCTCATGTTGCAGCGATGATGTGCCCGGTCACACACTTCTTGGTTATTTTCTTAGCAAACCTCTTGGTAACCATAAACAAAATGGTTCAGGTAAAGATGCAAGTTAATTTTATAAACTAAACCAAAAAACCCATATCACATTTGTTTTTTGGGGTGCATTTAAATTCGCAATAGGAAAGAGTAAAGTCCAGAAAAACACAATGTCAGTATAACAAAAAAGGTCACAATGACGTCATACATAACAGAATAGGCATGTGACAGTTACAGAATGGACATTGGAGATTCGCATAGGGCATTAGGCTAAACAGGAATTAGTGAAAGTTTGGGATACTGAAGTGTTTCAAATTTTAAAATATTGGTAAGAATTTATTGATCAGGAATGGAATTTTGTACAATTGTCAAAAAGAGACATACAGATTTTAGTGAAATTTATTAATTTACCATTCATGTCGTTACTAATTGAGTTACCTTGGGAATCAAGTGGAAAAGTAGAAAGCTAAAAAGTAATTACAAATTATATACCACCAAACTTTAAAGTCCTTAAATTTGTGAAATTAAATAATTAAATAAATATTGTTAGTATTGGAAAGGATGTTTTTGTATAATTTTCATGGGTTTGCCTTCTGGAGCAAAGCGCCCCAACTTACAAATCCAGGGACAGCAATTTAATGTGAAAAACATGAACTATGGTGAGAAGTACCAATAGGCCAAATTTCAAGTCTGTCTTGAAAAACAAGGAACAAAAAAAAAAAAAAGCGGAGACTGTGCCTTATGGGACAGGGAGATTGAATGGTGAAAGAAATGTGCTAATTTCTTTTTGTTACTGCCCTTATATGTCTACGACAGTGATGACCAAACTTAACTAATTTCTCTTTGCCTCAGTTTCGATAAATCTTGCAGAAATGTTCAGGAACTTTACTGAACTTGGCAAATTGCACTGAATCAATGGAGAAGGAGAAACTGAATTATAATGGTGCAGTGGTTTTTTGAGGATCTCTGAGAGCTAGGTAAGCGTCCACCAACTATGCTGGACCGATTATTGTGGCCAAGTAGTGTCATGTGCGGTGAGGTAGCTGTGCAAAACATTCCCTGAGATAAAATGAACAGAAAATATGTCAGAACTGTAACATTTCTTGCATACTGTGGCAACAGGAGCAAGAAGCATGAATTCACTGAGGCTTGTTCTCCACAGATTCCATAGCAGTTATTCACCTCTCCCGAAAAGAAAAGTACAGTTTGAGGCTTCTGTCTCTGTGATGCACTTGCTCACTCACTGCTGCTGCTGCTACCTAAGAAGCACGACACTAAAGCTTGGGGTTTCTTCACTCCTTTCTGTTTGCATCAACTGTACAACACTTGAGATAATACTATTAGAGAGGTAGGCTCAAGTATTGCATACAGGTTCATACAAAAAGACATTCATTACCTTTAAGACACGAATACGGCACATTTCCAGTTTCCTTCTGCATGCATTTAAATGTATTTGAAAGTTTTCCACTATTGTTTGGACATACCTGTAAAGCAGTTCTTATTAAGTCCATCCTGGAAGAAGGGCTTTACCCGGTATAGTGGTTTACCTGGCATACCACCCACTACTAGGGTCAGCGCTATATATTCGGGGGGCTCGCCCATCCAACATTGGCTGCTACAGCTTGGAGATGTCATGCTGGCTTTGCAAATCATCTAAGCTGCATGTCAAACTTCAGGAAAATATTTTAATGAACAAGGTCCCTGGCAATTTCGTCTGGAGTACGTTCACGGTGGTAAAGTGAATTCCTTTGGCATGCTAATGAACTTTTAGTAAAATGCTTGCATTTAGTGACCATTAACAATTCTTTTAAGTATGTATTCTAGTTGAAATCAACACACATGCTGTATTTTAAATGAAGTGTTGCAGACGTGTAAATCTTCTGAGATGTCAAATTTACAAATGACGAATGGATTCCTGTGGTGGGCTGGCGCCCTGCCCGGGGTTTGTTTCCTGCCTTGTGCCCTGTGTTGGCTGGGATTGGCTCCAGCAGACCCCCGTGACCCTGCAGTTAGGATATAGCAGGTTGGATAATGGATGGATGGATGAATGGATTCAGTTGTTCTAAGCTGCACAGACAGTTAATTCAATAAAGATAATTAAAGGACCTGTTAGGTTTTGGTAAACTAGTGTGACATCTGGTCAGGGCAGAATGCAGTATATATATTTTATATAGCATAATTCTCAGTAAATATCATGCATTTCATTTACACCTTATAAGGAGCTTCCAAATAGTTTACCACCAACTCAGAATAAAAACAATAAGTTCATTTTACATTGGAGCTGATCAAGCAGAGGAGAGACACTTTGCCTTGCTCCGAGTTCTTTGTGTATGACAACAGAGAAACCCGTATTGAAAATGTTGTCACCTATGGGTCGCCGATATAAATAACAAGAAGCTATTGTGCACAGATTGCAATCAATATGTTACCGTAAAACAAGTTCCAACTCCACAAAAGGCTATTTTAGGCGTGCTCTGAAAGAAAGCTCATTTCTTTATGTAGTCCTGTCACAGTGACAACACGTACAGATGTGACACACAGCTTGAAACGGAACACAGTGCCACCTTTGAAGCCGAGTTGCCTTCCCTTCCAACAACAGTGTGCAAACATGTTTTGATACCGAACTTTAAATGGATCATAGGAAGCTATAATTGCCTCACAAATAAGTCTTCTTGAAGGTGGTTTGTACAGAAATGCTAATCACGGAAATCAAAAGTGCTAGAGAGGTACTCCAAAGACAAAAGCACACAGCAGATTGTTTGACTCCCACATCAGAGGCTGATTCACAGCATTAAGGAAGAACCAAATGCATACAGCACGCCATAGAGAGCCAATAAATTTGTTCCCGTCAGCTGCATTAGTAGTGTTTCTAAAATCCATGAAACATGCTGGTGTCTGTTTATTCCTTTTGTCTGTGTGAGCTCTCTGCTCAAACCAATTTTCACTAAGATGAAAGTTAAATAGTTATTTGTGTTCTGCTTTACTTATTTTGTTTGGCAACTTTTTTTTTTTATTTAAATTGGTGAAAAAATCCATCTGCCAGGGTATTTAATTTAATGGAAAGAAAGATGAGTCTAGACAGAGCGTCATTTTTTTGCTTCTGTATTGTGTTCTCAAAATATATCATGTAGAAGATAGCTAAGGTTCAAAGTTGGCTTCTTTTGCATTATAAGGTCAGGGCCACATCAATTATTTTAAATGCATTCTGTTTGGAGTTGTGTTTTTAAGCCTGACCCCTTAATTACTTTGATCATTTGTTGTGTCTGACGCAGCGGCTGCCTTCATAATTCTGTACATGAATTAACCTTTTTTACGTTGCCTCCATTATCAATCACCCAGCATTTCACAAAGTTCTTTTGGATGGCAAAATGGCCTTTTGATAGTGATGTCTATGAAAGGCACTCTATAAACTGCTGCTTAAGATTCTGCAGAGAAATAAAGCAGGGGGGTTTATGCTCTTATTATGTTGTTGATTTTGAGAATTACTGCTTTTCATTAAATGTCCTTTTAAAACCATATTAATTGTTTGAATACATGCAGGCTCCAGACTCGAAAACTGGCAGTGTATTTATTATTATTTCTAATTCAGGAGGTGAGCTTTCAAAGAAGATACCAGTATCAATCACACAACTCTTTTCCTGCACTTCACTATCAAGTTTGGCAGGATAATATTTCAAGTAGCCCTAAAGTGGAAGACTAAAAGGATTAATACTACCCTTTAATATAGGGCAAATATTTCATTAGGTGACATCTTGGAGACATCATCAAAGAAAGGAGAGTATAGAATGGCATTTCTCAGCAGTACACTTTGACTCTTTTTTTTTTCTTCACTGTAGATGTAATCAAATGTATTCTTGAAGAAGTCACCAAAAACGATGCTTGCTTAAATGTGCTTGATTGTGTACTTTTGATGCTTTCGGGTCATTTAGATGCAAGTCATTTTTTCTTTGTATTGTTTATTCCTAGTATCATAAAAGTAGATGTTCACGAGATCTCAGCTGCCTGTTAGATCAATAATATAAAATCGACAAGCAAATGTGTACCCCAACTGGCAATACCTGGTTGTGTCCTGTAACTCTTATATAAGAATAGGCAAATCAATACATGACAAAATGTTTAAGTGTCAAAAACAAGACAAAACAAACATCAAGAAGGTTTGGAGCATCATGGCTTCTTTAGAAAGTGAAGCACAAGTAATGGTTCCAGAAACGTTTCCAGTCCCTGTGTTGATCAACAACTGATGGCAAATGGTTTGATTGTGGTCTGTTTATGTAGCGGATGGGCTAGTAGAAGCGGTTGAGTAGGGCTGTGATAATGTCATGGCTCCCTGGGATGATCATGATGTTCCTGGATGAGGTCGACAGTAAAAACTAGTTAGGTTGTTGTGGAACACTAAACTCCTTCTCTGTGTATCCGTCACGTTAGACTCTGGAAAACACTGACTCTGGCATTCTTGTGCATATAACAGCTGGTTTAAAATCAATGGACGGATGGATGTGTGTTCTACCTGTTTAATAAAATTCACTGCAATTTATGAATGTCAGTTTTGTTTAGTTTTTGTATGAGATTGTGGATATGGAGACTCTTAAATACTGAATTTTCTAAGTAGTACACTTTACAGACAGAAAGGTGTATCCTATTTTCTTCGTACGTATTTTCTGTCAAAGTAGATTTACCAGAAGCAAAAACAGCAAGAAAATTTTCAGGAAATGTTCGGCAACCTGTGTTCCAAAAAATGCAGAAAATGTTTCAAATCTCAAAGTTCAAAAACAATGAATTCAAACAGCAAAATGTTAGTTAAATTTGTAGTTGAAGAAACACATACAATCCTGACTCCCAAGGCAGATTTTAATACCTCAAATATCTGTTAATGAGAATCAAGAATCTTGAATACCAGAACTAGCACACTGCCGTCTTAAGTCCTATACGGACTAGTGATGGGAAGTTCGGATCATTTTACTGACTCGGATCTTTGAGTCTCGTTCAGCAAAATGAACGAATCATTTTTCAGTCATTTCGCTCAATTCTCTTCCGCTCAGACTGCATAGGTTGCTTATGGGGCTGTCACGTGATGAATGAACGACTCAAACCCAAGACTCGAGATGAACTAATCAATTCTGTTTCCGGCTCAGACTGCATAGGTTAAGCTTATGGGGCTGTCACGTGATGAACGAACGACTCAAACCAAGACTCGAGATGAACTAATCAATTCTGTTTCCGGCTCAGACTGCATAGGTTATGCTTATGGGGCTGTCACGTGATGAACGAACGACTAAAACCCAAGACTCAAACAGGTGAATCAATTCCAATACAGAAACTATAGGAAGTTGCGCAAATGCACATGCACGACTGAACGAATCACTCCCACGAGACGACTCGTTCTTCCCGAGTCACATTAAAGATTCGTTCAAAATGAACGAATCGTTCAAGAACGACCCATCACTAATACGGACAGAAATGTCTTACATCACGAGGTGGGGAAAAGTAATCATTTCTGTAGGATCTCTGTAATTTTGGTCCCATCCGAACATCTGTGTAGTGGTCATAAGAATTACTTATGAACGCTTTGCGATCACTTCAGTTTTTTTTTTTGTTTGGTGTCCCCTGAGCCACTAGTACAAGAAAACCACACATGTGATCTACCATTCCACTAGTCTTAATGTCTCGTTATGCGTGACGTTGAGCTTTGTTGGATTCGCCCCCTATATTTGGCTTTCTACACCCAAAACAAACACATTTCTAGGCCATTTGTGGACCATAATTAATGCAGGAAATTACACCCTAATAATAAAGAGTAATCAATCAGAAGAACTTGCAGTTGTGCGTGATACTTCAGCTAGCCCAGGGATTCACCCTTTAATGGGATTTGAGAGCTCTAAGTTACTCCTTTTAACAAAACTTTGAAAAAATGAGGATCGAGAACAGAGCTACGTGGAGTGTCGTCGTATGTTATTTTGAGGTTGCTGGTCACAAATAAGATAATATTTTTGATGCTTTATTTTTAGCCAGTGGTCCCGGACCTCTAAGAGCTACTCCAAGAATGTTAGAATTGACAAATTTTCAACTTAAGCATGTGAGGTGTTGTTTTAAAGTATTTCAAGGTCAGTGATTACGAATATAATGTCATTTTTGCTTTTTGATCCTTTACTAGGGATCTAGCCCTCTATGGATCTGTACCAGAGGGTGAAAATGACAAATTTCTATTACACTTAAGAATATTTAGGCTTTAAACATGTAAACAGAAGCACACATTTCAATATTTCACATATTGTCTTTATTACGTGATACTAACTCCTGAAGTAAATCATTACATTTCTTATAAATACACCAAATAAGGGAAGCTTACACTAAATCTTATTTTTTATATGTTGTAATATTTTTGTTTTCACTTGACAGTTACAAGGTACTGGATTTTTCAAGTGATGCCAAGTATCTCAGGGAGCGGTAGTTCTACCCATCCTTTTACTGAACACATCTAATCCAATTTTAAGGTTGTGTTGTTATTAAAAATCTAAAATGACTGAGATTTAAGTCTTATTCAATAAAGAATCAAGAAATTGGTTTTAAAAGCTTCTTGGCTGATTATGAATCTCCATACATTTATCACTTATTTGAAACATACCCAATTTTATAGCTGATCATTTCCTTGAAACAGAACCATGGCAAATTCACACATTAAGTTAAGTGAAACCGAGGGATCTAATGTTGCTATGGCTTTAAAATGTTCTTTAAGTGAAGCTGAAGCCATTCAAAACTGATCTGTTTTTATAGCAAGCTACATTAGTACTAATGGTACTAATAGTAATAATATACAGTAGGTTAATTAATTTTACCATTTGGGCAGTTCATCATGCTGAGTATCTAGCTGAGTGTCAATTGTACCATAATGCACTTTATAATTTTTTAAGCTTAAATGTGTGCTGGGCTGGACTTTGTCCTAATTCTGAATTTGTAAGCTAAATGTAAATATAAGTTGTCTTACCACAGTGGGTAGAGCTGATTGAACTGAGTGAGATAGTTAAATGCTGTTTCCAAGTGTGAAAAAATGTGTCTCTGTGTAATTTTAATGAATCCCAGTATTGCCATGTGAAAAAGCAAAGTCAACCCTGAAAGTATGATATGTATTTATGAAATTGGTCTTTAATGAAATCTGTTCATCTATTATCTGTTCTTGTTTAGGAGCAAAATCTGGATGGGATGATAGTGAATTAGACAGCACACCAACTCATACAGGGCCAGTTAACCCAGCTGGTGTTTCTTTATGACGTAGAAGAAAAACTAGAGTACCCACCAAAAAAAACAAAAAAAAATTACACAGACACAGGGAGAATATGCAAACCTCGCACAAGAAACAATCAGAATGCTAACTGCTACACTGCTATGCATTCTTGAATATGTTGTAATATTAGGGGGCTTTTCCCCCTATTCGCTTTGCTTGCCAAATGTGCACTTGATGTACAATTTACTAACTATTATACATTACAGCGAGTAATTAATCATATTAAAAAAATGAAAATGTAATAATTTGAATGTAAATTTATGTTTCATGTTGCGTTATTGTTATTCGTTGTGTAATACGATTTTGTTCTGTTTGGCTTTGAAATTAACATGCAAAAACTTGCACTTTTACTATAAAAAGTACATTTTCATCAGTATCGCATTGAATTGTGATTCTGTGTTTGGACTTTCATCATGACAATGCCATAAATAACTGCACATGATTTAATTTTGTTTCTTTCTATTAAATAAAACAACTTTTTCGAATGTTTGGCTCTGAGATTTGTATATTGTCTTTGCAAAAACTATTCTAACAGGAAACTGTTAATGTTTTAATACGAATGGCACATCAAGATCTTTTTTGTTGTCTGTTATCCCCTGAAGATGTACTACATTAGCTTTCTTGGATAAATCCTTCTTTCTTCAGTAATTCGTGCGGAGGGTTAGGACTGGATGGTGTTAACGGTTGTAGATATTCTTCGGGATATTGTAAGTTGATGTTTTCATCTTCTGCATGATCACCACCAACTGTTTCAGCATAGTCTATTGATACGCATTTAACCAATTTACAGTGTAGCCAGTCATCATTTTTGCTGTTAATTCGTTTGACTTCATCGTTTCTCTGAGCTAAAATTGCCAGTGTACTCATTTTTACTGTTGATAACCCTTCGTGATGAAATGTCTCATCTTGTCGGAACAAGAACTGTGTCTGTCAATAGCATTCACATGAACAAGAGGTGAGAGTACCGTGTGCGTGGTTTTCTATGGTTGAGAGGAGGGTGTGACTTGTAAACATCTTATGACCAAAGTCTCGACTCAGAGGACTTGAAATAATCTTCCAAAAAGTCTCGTCTCGTCACAGGATTTTTTTTTATTATAGTAGAGAGATAATATATAACATACCATAACATTCTCAAACCCGCTCAGTGCAATTCAGGGGCACAGAGATGGCATTCAGACTGAGCACATTGCATTGATAAGACAGAGGCACTATCCACTGCACCACTGCGCTGCCTTCTATTAGATTATCAAGTCTGTATGGGCCGTGTGTGAGTGAAACACTAAATTGGACTGAGCAGATTAAGCATCTACAGTCCTATATAATAAAACCCTAAGGTCTGCATGTCCAGTCGCTCAGAGCAATCTGATTGGTCAGTTTGGCTTTTGTGACGTGAAGAAAGAGGAAGTGTGAGAGTGAGCCGCACAAGGAGGGGTAAAGGTGCAGGGAGTCAGCTCGGAAGACGTAAAGTACAAAAGGCGACTCCAAAATAATGAGAGTCTGAGAAAGCAGGCTTTACAGGAACACACGCGGGAAAGGGATCGGTGGTGAAAAGATGTTCAGACACATGCAAAACAGAGGAAAAGAGCTGAAATATTTTTAAGTTATTCTCTTACCTGTCTTTGATAGGTATTGTTACTAAGTTGTTATATAATAGTGTAATGTTACCATCCATCTATATTGAACTGACTGTTCCAGTTTTGATTTGCTCTGTTCATTTAGTTCTGTACTGTTGTGTAGAGATAATATTTAATTACAATGATAAGCAGAACACATTGTGTAGCACTTAATGAATTAATTTATTGAGAAGTTGGGAGCTTGCACTGATAGCGCGTTACCACCTAGGTTGGGACCAGAATGCAGCGGGTGACACCTCAGCACCACACTGGAACAGTGCAAGATTTTTTTTACATTGACTGCAGTGCCAGTCCTGCCTCCAACCCCCAAGTATTCCCTGCCAGTTGGAGGACCTTCTTGCAGTGCTGGATGCAGACTAATTTATAGGTTCTATATTAAATACATAAAGCAGTAATTATATTTAAATGCACCTCCCAGCAACTTCAAAAAAGAAAACAGTTTAAGAACATAAGAAGTTGGACAAATGAGAGGAGCCCATGCAGTCCATCAAACTCGTTTGTTTAGCTAAAAGCTAGGCTGTCTTAATATCTCATCTTCAGATCCTTCTTAAACGTTATTTTAAGGTTTCTTCTTCAACTACATGACTTGGATCTTAGTGTAGCCTTTGACATTGTTAACCATGCAACTCCCTTGAACAAGCTACATGATCTTGTGGGCATTTCAGGTTCAGCCTTGGCCTGGTTCTCATCATATCTATCTGATAGAACTTTTTCCATCTTTGTGGTTGAATACCCTTCTGCCAGTGCCTCCGTGCCATGTGGTGTGCCTCAGGGCCCCTTTTATTTTTTCTACACATTTTACACTTTACAGAGAGGACTTATTTATGAACATTTATGTTGGGTAGAATGCCCAATGGAGGCTGGGTGGTCTTTTTGGCCTTGGAACCCCCTGCAGATTTTATTTCTTTCTTTCCAGCTTTATTGAAGTTTGTTTTTGCTTTTCCTGGCCTCCCAACTATCTGATCTTACCATTCTCCTTTGTTACTTATTATTTAATAGTATTGTCTATTTATGTAACTTTCTTTTTTTTCTCTTGTAAATCGCTGAGTTACGTTGCTTGTATGAAAATGTGCTATATGAATACATTTTGCTGTTGATTACCTTTAGCTCAAATTATTAGTTCATTTAATAGGGTCTGCTGTCAATTTTATGCTAATAATATTCAACTTTATTGTTCTTTCAAGCCTCAGCAATTACGCAAGCTAGCTTACCCTGGTTGATTGTCTGTTGGATGGGAAAAACAGGTTATCTTCCATTTATTTACAGTTAAATCCACAAAAGACTGAGGTCCTAATCTTTGCCCTTCCTGATTTGCATCCTGTCATTAGTCTAAGGATTGTGAAGATGTCTACTTCCACTCAAACATGTCTTTGTAATTTGGGTGTCATTTTTGATTAGTTTCTCACGTTTGATGTCCAAAGTCAGGTTTTGCAGTTGTCGTCATTGTTTCTTCCATCTGAGAAACCTTTCTAGGCTTAGAGCTATAGTCACTAAGAGATGGAACTGCTTGTCCATGCTTTTACCTCATCTCACCTAGACTATTGTAATTCATTGTGTACACGTTTGAGCAAATCTGCCTTGATGAAGAGGAAGAGGAGGAGGCTGTTAAGAGCTTGCGCTGGTAGCACATTGCCACACCCACCACACAACGAACAGATTGGGACCCGAGTGCAGCAGGTGACACCTCAGCACCACACTGGAGCAGTGTGAGGTTTTTTATTGGTGCCAATCCTGCCTCCAACCCCCCAAGTTTTCTCTGTAAATTGGAGGAACTGCTTGCAGAGCTGGATGCAGATTAACGTCATACCCAGGACAAAGCAATTGCAGTTAAGAACCGTCTGCAAATTGTACAGAACACAGCTGCCAGGCTTTTAGCTAGATCCAACCTGAGGTCTCGTATTACACGGATTTTATCATCCTCCCAATTGTTTGGTTTGCCAGTAGAATTTAGAATTCAATTTAAAATTTGTAGAGCACTCCATTGCTGGGTCTCTCAGTGCATTAGAGACCTTGCGCATCATTACATTGCTGGTTGAGCTGTAAGATCTGGGAAAGAGGGTTTTCCTTTTGTACAAGACTGAAGCTGCACAGTGATCGTACTTTTCAGTCTATTGCACTGAGGTTATGGAGTAATCTTCCCCTGGTCCTGTTTCAGGCTCATTCCGCTGAGCTGTTCAAAAGTCAGCTTAAGAAGTACAAGCCTTTGGTTGCTTTTCTGGCAGTCGTATTTTTGTATTTTTTGTTGATTCTCTGTATTTTTATTGTTCACTTATTTGTTTGTATCACTGTTTTTTATTAATATTTTTAGTTGTTTATTTACTGTATAGTGCCTTGTGGCCTTTGCCTGTGAAAGGCACTTTATAAATATTTTTACTTACTTTACTTGCTCGCTTGTTACACAACACAAAACTTTAAGGAAAGAAGCACTTTCCCTTAATTTCCATTTCAGTTCATAAGTACATGATTCTCCATTTATTTGAAAGAATCTAACTGGATCTACATTATCAATGCCTTTGACAATTTGGAAGCCCTGAATTAGGCCGCCATTACTATACAGGTAGAATTCTCTGTGCTCATCAGAGTACATTCTGTCCTTAAGTTCTGGGAGGCCGTGTTTGCTCTCCTCTGTACATCTTCCAGTGCTGCTATGTCTCTCTTGTAGTGTGGTGTACAGAACTGAACACAGCACTCCAGATGTCTAAACACAGTGTCCTTCGATTTACATTCAACAGTTTTTATGATATAACCTAACATTTATTTGCCTTCTACACATTGCTTTGATGATGGGAATGCTGTGTCAAGTAAACACATAAATCTTTTCTAGAGACTGCTTCCTGTATTACAGTGTCTTCCGTCTTGTACTTACAATTGATGTTTCTTCTGCCCACGTGTAGCTTTGGACTTTTGTACATTAAACTGCATTTTCCAACCATTTTGCCCAGTTCTAAAAGTTTTCCAAGTCTTCTTGAATTGTTCTTGCTGCCTCCTCATTATATTCAGTCCTTCCCATTTTAGTATCACCCGTGAATTCCCTAAGTTTAATAACTAACCGAAAATCTATGTCATTAATATAAATTAGAAATAGTAGTGGTCCGAAGACAGACCCCTGAGGGACTGCTGTGATGACCCTATTCTGTTATCTATACTGTTTGTCTTATGCTGGTTAACTTGTGACATTCCCCTTGGGGATTAATAAAGTATCTATCTATCTATCTATCTATCTATCTATCTATCTATCTATCTATCTATCTATCTATCTATCTATCTATTACATAGTGTATTTTCTATCTATCTATCTATCTATCTATCTATCTATGTAATATTTCATTGATTTATTTTTTTTCCAATAAGTATTAACTCAAAGATGTTACAATAGTCAGATGAATTACAATGGTTAGGCATGGTTGATGATTTCTTTAAATGTTTATTATTTGAGAACAGTATTGATAAAGGACTTCTATGTCCCTGATCCATATATTTCAAATTTTAACAAATATAAAACATAGTTTTCCTATTTCAGGACAGTAAGCAGGCAGGGGTTCCTCCAGTCATGTAGAATGAGACCACAAAGTCATAGTGTAGTAAAGGTTGACATGTCTGAGTGTTTATTAGACAGTGGTAGTGTTCCATCTGATTTCAAAAAGCTATTAAATTATAAAGATTTTTGGTAACCATCATGCTGGAGAAGTTGTGGCCAAAGGAGGCAAATGTTTTAAGACATCTGTAACAGTTAAGGGATGCTCCATGGTAGAAACGCTGACTTGGCTCTCCTTTCTTCAATCCGAAATTAAAGAGAGCATCCAGTTTCAGATTTTTTGATATGCTATAATAAAAGTAATTAGTCATTCTTAATTTAGATGTTGTATTCTTGTAGTGGATGGAATAAATGGTTTCCCACATCACTTGTATAAAACATCACAGGCCAGCAGAAATGATTGCACTTTCCACAGTTTATGAATGCACGTCTACAGCTATGTGTGTATATCCAAAATGATTTCATTACGTTGGGTATAATGTAGTATAATGGCTCTCATAAATACTGCTAGAAATGGGTAATTCATTTGAAGGTAGAGTTGACAAGACGTGCACTAAATATTGCTTTGTGTACCGTGGTTGCCATGGTAATCATTCATGAGAACAAAAGCTCTTTATGCCGTGAAAAAAATGTTTTGTTTTTGTTCTTTATGATTGCCTTAATCCACTGGGTTATTACTGTAATGAAAGAAAATTCTTATCATAAAATCTTGCAGACATATCACCACAGCAAATCATTTAAATGAATAGTTATCTGTAGGTCTGATGCTGATTAGGTTAAAACGCAAAGTAAACGGTACACGATTTCACCCAAATTGTAGCTGATCAGTCAGTCTATCATTGTACCTTCTTGTGAAATGATTAAGTGCCAATACTTGTATTATTGATTCATTTTATTTCTTTTAAAATATCATCAATAGATATTAAAGTACTAATTCAGTTATCGACTTTCAGAAGGCCCTGTTCTGTAACTAAAACATGAGAATTAATGCAGCTTAATGAAAGCCACTTTCTTCATTTGGCTAATATGGATAAAAAAAGTTGGTTTTACATTTAAGAAAGAAAACAAAACTATCCTTTAAATACCACGAGATTAGTCACCCACAATTTGAAGTTTATAATTAGCGCAGTCAACAGATGCTTACAGAACCGGGGAGGTTTTTCCCCCTCCTCTGAATGCTCCTATCAAAACTGAGCTTAGATAGGCAATCTTTTACACATCCATCCACATTCACAAGTGCCAGATAAAAATGTCACAATTCCAAAAAAAGACTGTAAATGAAAAGGAAAAAAAAAAAAGTTATTCACCTAATTTTGGAGACTGCAATGCGTATATGAGAATTGGCTGTTATAATTGGATTGGTTACCACGGTGAATGAAATAAAGCCATTCTCCTAGAAAGGAAAACCGTCTTTGTAGTAATGTTATTGCGTTATTAACAAGTTTCCTCTAGCAAATGTCTTTTTAGAAGTTTTATTTCTGTATTTATCATGCACTCAAAGGATATTAAACTTCTGCAAGATCTTAAGGCAGAACAAATTTTCCAAATTTACTATGTACTATACATGGTATATACCAGTATAGAGAGCCCAGTGTATGTTCTTACAATGAGAATATATTCATATATAATGTGCATTAATTATAGGGGGGACACACATATTCTTTCAGGGGCGTGACATTCAACCAATTAAATTAACTGAATGTACTTATTGTAATGTATTTAACCACATCTCTATCTATGTAATATCAACTTCATGTTGGCATTACTATTTGGACATTTTCATTGCTTCCTTGCTTGCTTCCAGTGCTATGTTTGGAACTAAAGTTTAGCAGCAGGTTGCTATGAAAGAAAAAAGGGCTTAATCAGTAACACTTGCTAAAAAGGCAAAATCAGAAAGGTGAGGCAAAGTCTCAAATTGAAAAAAGCACAAGTACATCAAAAGGGATGAAAATAAAATCATAATGGAGCCTTGGTATATATCAACAAACACATTACTAGAAATATTTAATGGATTTGCTTAAGTTCTTTGTTGATAGAACCTGCATGAGATAAGATTGTGCACTGAGGAAATGCCACTGGGCAGCCAGAGATCCTGCCAGCAGGATGGGACGGTGACCTGTGGTAATTCTAAATGAGACTTGCATCTCTGCAACTTCAAGTGCAAATGTACTGATTACTACAATTAGATATTTGGTGTTTACTCTTTATTGATATACAGTACACCCCCACAAAGTCACGGTTCAGAGTTCGCAGCCTCAGTCGTTTGCAGATTTTTCCTTAGAACCTAACTAATAATTGTTAGCAGAAACCGCAAATATTCTCCGCAATTTTTTATGGCTTTTTTTTGTGGCAATACTATACTGTAGAGAGAACAGAAAGCAACCAAACGTGGCTTGGGATGGTGAAAGTAGTCAATAGGATTTGAAACTGCAACTCCCAGCAGTCCCTGCAGTGGCTCTGATTGGTCTTCTTCTGAGGGTGCAGGGGCTGTTGGGGTCAAAGGATGTCAGCGTGGCTTTTAAAAAGCGAGAACAGGTGACCAAAAGAAAAAAAACATTTTTGTAATTTGTGTTTCAAGTTCCTGTCTATTTGCCTTCTGTACTTATTCGTTTTGTCCTGGATCGTTTCGTGGTTGGGGACCGGATTGTCTGCCATCTGCCTGTGTACATGAGGACTGTAAGTGGATTCATGGTCATCCTGCAAAGAAAGGAGCGTGCCTGAACCCGTCCACCCTCTTCACCATTTCAAGAATTACCGGTAGGACTATCTGTACACTCTCATTCAACATGCGGATCTCTGGACTATCTATTTTCATCATTACATTTCATCTGTTGCCGTTTTTCATGGACTTTACTGTGTGTGTTTTGTTTGTGCTTTGTTGTATTTAATGTGTAATCGCTGTTAGGGGAACAGAGGTGGTATTGTTGTTTTCAATTATTTAATTTGTTTTCATTACATTCTTTATTTGCTGTTTGATTACCGGTTTGCTTTGTTTTTGTCTCTGTTTGTGAGTGCATGCAGGTCGGGCCAAGGCTGGGTGTGTCCCTGGAATCTCCACCATAAAAATAAATAATTCACCGTCTTCTCGACGGTGTAAATCTTATAGGCAGCGGACCACTACAGTGTTATTCAGTTCTCTTTGATGCTGATTGACTGCTGCTCTGTGACGTATCTTCAGCTGAGTGTTCTTGTGTTTTCCGTTTTGTTCTTTTTAAAGCCCCAAAGATGCCGCCGAAATGCACTGCTCTTTCTTAGGCTTCTGATAATGAAAACATGCTTGCATGAATTACATTACATATAGCGGTAACATCAGTATTTTACATTCTATCACTGTGGGAGACATAGCAGTACTGTAATGTATTAAACTGAGTTTGAAATGAAATTAAAGTGTTTTGGGGACATATTTAGGGTTTAAACTATAAAAATAGGCATTTTTTTAACCACATCCAAAATTCACGGTTTTTCACAATTCGCGTGTGCTCTAGGAACGTAACTCCTGCGAATTTTGGGGTTGTACTGTATAGGGAATATCTTTCATGAATTTTAGGTTATAATAAAATTCTAAGCACCTTGTGACGGTGATCACTGTAAAAATCCTTATAGACTTTCAGTGATTAATCTAAACTTTTCAAACGCCAGAATAAAACTGTAGGAAATAGTCTTGTTATTATGATAAAACTAGGGGGCTTTGCCCCCTGCTTGCTTCGCTCGCCAACCCCCCTGGCCTGCACTACCCACCAGCCGCTTCACGTCTCTGCCGCTCGCGTATGTGGATTTCACTTTCACCAAACAGCAAATCTTTTAATCTCGCGGATATGCCTCTTCATTGGGAAGAAACACTACTTTTCCCTGATGGCAACACAAATTAGACGATTTACAAGTCTCGACTTAAAGTTTAAATCTGAACGATATATTCAATCACTTTTCACTGTTCCGTTATTTCACCAAGTAATAATTTTAGTTTGTTTGCTCAAATGCCATCTTTACTATCATTTTTTTGAGACTTCCGAATTTTTGTACTTCCATTATCTCTAACCTGCTCTGCATGTGTATCACGCCAACGTTTTTGAATTTTTTACGATGTTGTACTTTGTCATCTACTCTTTGTCTTTTATTTCCGGCTCCGGGCGTGGTTAAATCTCTTGGAAAAAAGTTTAGTCTCGTGGGGTGTGAAAGTATCTCTCTGATAAAGTCACATCTCATCCCACGCTAAAAAGTCTTGTCTGATCTCAGGACTTTTTTATTATAATTGAGAGACTTATGTACTTATAAATATAGATGTAGTCCAATAATCTTAACATTTTTTCAAATATACTGTAGTACTAGGGTGTTTTATCGTGTTAGCCATTATGAATGTAGTGAAAAGTCAAACAAAATGCCACCTTTTATTGGCCAACTATAAAGATTGCAATATGCAAGCTTTCGAGGCAACTCAGGCCCCTTCTTCAGGCAAGATGTACGATAAGGTCTGAGTTGCCTAGAAAACTTGCTTATTGTAATCTTTTTAGTTAGCCAATAAAAGGTGTAATTTTGCTTGACTTCGCACTACATTCAAATATACTGACATTGACATTTGTCTCTAAACTTAATTTAGGAATGTTTATTTGACAGTGGATCTTTAGGTTTAAGATCACCATCAATATGTAACGGGAGCTTGAATTAACATTTTCCTACATGATGCCAAGTAACACACCTCAAAAAGTTAATTAGGAGTTTCCTGTAATGTTCTTTCTGTTAATGTGTCAAATTATTGTTAATATTTAAGAAGAAATAATTTTATGTTAACATACTTTAATTAATTAATTATGTTTTTTTGTTAATTAATGAAATGTAGTTTAGTTTATTTGCAGATGCTTGTGTGGCAGATGATTTCTTTATAGTTTGTTAGATTTTATGCTTTTATTCATGTTAACTTTTTTTGAAATTAAAAATCTAAATCTTTATTTATCAAGTATTATATAAGGTGAAAGTTAGCTCATGTCTCAGGGGCTGTTGTTTCATGATAAATTAGTACTTTAAATCTAGTTGCTGTTGAACATGTAGAAGTTTCTAAAATGTTTTTTGTAACTTAAGTTTATCAAGCTGAGACTTAACACTTCCATGGTATTCTGGAAGTCTTATGACTATACTGAAAAGCATTTTATTAGGTAGTTTAAAAAAACGTGTATATTTCTTTAAAATGTCATCATGAATCTGTTCCATAACACACTGCTTATAACAAGCATACGTGTTTGTATTTTTTGTTTTTTTTTGTTTTTTTGCATTTTTCCCCCCTAAGTTCTCGATTTTCATAACGCTGTTCTGACTGAAAACACCTTAGGGTATAACTGTAGCCTACTGGAGCTGTGAATTAGTGCAATTAGAAACAAACAAGCAGTAATAATCACTCACCCCGGGCAGCAAATTACCCATTTATATTATTGTTTCTCTGATACCATTGATAAACATTTGCGGACCCCTGTGTTTTAAGGTAGGCGATTTTTCACACTCATTTATACAACACTCACATTCTTTAAATATCCTGCAATAAAGCAGTTATGTTTTGGATTCCATATTGCTTTTGGCATACTGTGTAATAGAGTGTATATATTATATCACACTGTTTTGTCCTTTTCCGCACTAATGACGATAATCAGGAATTAATGCAGTGAATGTGGGTTTCGAAAGACTGTAACAAAAAACTGTACTCTGCTGTACCAAGCTATGTTTTTTTCCCAATTACATTTGGTAAAAATGCCAAATTGAATGCTTCATCTGGCTGTTGAGCTATTAAAATTAAATGTGAACTCCATTTGATTAAAATCAACCACAATTTTAAATAAATTTAATTGTGGCACGCGTTTTCCTTCATGTATTCGGTGTCCTTGATTTAAATTCTGTGCATGACGTTGACACTTTGCAGCTGCTTGGCGTGTTCTCCTCATGTCTGTGTTGGGATTTAATCCTGCAATTCAAAAATGTCCTTGATAAGGCAAATTAGCCTTGCATGAGTATCAAGTATTTGGGTGGGGGGTGATTTGTTTCATACCTTTTTTTTGTGTAAAACTCAAGTTATTTGTATGGAATGCTATTTGATTTTAATAAAAATCAATAAAATAATAAAAAGTGTTTGGGTGTATGTGTGTTTATGAGTGATGTCTGTAATGTACTTGAACTCCATCCAGCATTGCCCACTATCACAACTCTGTAGTGGATTAGGCAAGTTTGAGAATTGAACATTATGTTGTTTTGGACAACACTTGAAAAACAAAATTTAAGAAACATCTGTGAAGTAAGAATAATTTAGGGTTTAATATGTTATCCAAAAATAAAAGTGCATGTAAAAAATGCAAGCATTTTTAAAATTGTTTGATTATGCAATTTAAAGATGTAAAATTATTGTATTTTCTTACAAGTGACACCCACCTAATCCATTTTAGTTCCATTTCTGTGTTATTAAAAAAAATAAAAGCGCATGCAAAGAATGCAAGTATATTTAAAATTGTTTGATTATGCAATTAAAAGATATAGAATAAGTCGGTTTTCTTACAAGTGATGTCCACATAGTTCATTTTAGTTCCGTTAACCAGTTCAGTTTTGCAGAGAAGCCAGAAGCTTATTGCTGAATCATTTGCCACAGAAAATTACACTGAGGTGGTCTGGGGTCTATTTACTCCATGTAGCAGAAGAACCGGAGTTGTGCACTTTTCAAGATAATGTCAGTAGCGTACCATCTGTACATTTGCATTTGTCTGTGCATTGTTAATATAAAATAATTTTCACATCAAAATTTATTTTGCAAATTAAATTAACTTTTATAATGCCTGTCAATCATTACTCCATTCCTGTAAGAGCCTTCTAGGTTCAAACGCAGCACTGCCTGTGTAGTAAAGAGACAGCCTGCTCTTCCTGTGTCCATGTGCTTTTTTCCTTGGGATACTATGGTTTCTTCCCACATTTTACAGAATGAATGTTAGATTGATTGGCATGATGAGTGAGAGTTGAAATTGTGATGAAGTCTCATCCCATTCCAGGTTGTCGTCCTCCTGCCTCCCCCGTTGGTCTGAACAGGTTCAAGAAATAAATGGACTGATGGGCTTTGTGGGAAATGCAGACACAGCAAAAGGAAAGAATGTATGCAGTGAAATTGTAACATAATGTACCATTTTTTTAAAGTTGACTATTACACTATCTCTCAGCTTAGTCAAACAAGTAAGAGCAACATAACAGCTACAACAACATACTTAAAAATCAATCCAGAGAAAATATAATAAGAATAACAGAAAAATCAACATTCAGCCGCCAACCCACAAAAAGAGAGGAAAACGAGTAAAAATCTCCCATTTTTACTAAAACAGTTAAGAGAGTATATCACAGGCCTGGCATACTTATTGTAAAATTATATTGAAGAATTCTTGCCACATTTTGGAAAATTTTGAACAGATCCACTTAAAAAGTATTTTATTTTTTCCATTTGAGCTTAATATAGAACATTGGTTTCCACTGCTTGAGTTAAAGAAGATGGATTTGGGATTTTCCAGTTGATCAAAGTAAGTTTATATGCTGGTAATGTGGTATACAATATTACAACTGTTTTCTCATTACACTGTAATCCCATCTGGTTGTACACCGAATACAACTGTTGATGCATTAGTAGTGATTTTAAATAAAAGGCCATCTGAGAAAACATGGAGAGGTCTTATGTTATGTTAGTTTACTGTATTCCCAAAACATAAGACCTTCGTAATCATGGAGCTAGGTGACGATGCACACAGGCTGAGATGAGATGAGATAAGATAAGATTAGTACTTTGTTTGTTTCCAAGATGACATTAACATTTCCTTGATATTTTTTTTTTGTACTAGCTGAATTGCCCATCTATGAGAGGTAGATTACTACTTCAAAGCCGTAGGAGAATAAATAGCATTTGCTTAATTCCTTCAATAATTATTCCACTTTATAATATACATCAATATTATATTTCATAAAATATTTCAATTATGTTGAAATAATAAATGTACTAATCACCACATGAGTTGATTAAATGCAGATGTGAAGTGATTCCTTCTTTATAAAGATCATTTTTGTTGTATTTCACGGAGTGTTTGATGTCATTAGGAAACGAGCAATGTAAAGCTACATAGATAGATAGATCTTACAGAAACGGTCTGTTCCTACATCAATGCCTGAAATTTTCAGTGTCTGACCTTGTGATTTGTTTATGCTCATGCAAAGTAGAGACACATAGGAAATTGCAGACATTTTAAAGAGAATGAAAAATGACTGGGAATCTGAGGTATTCTTTGGATGAAGAAGATTTGACCCGTTCGAGCACCTCTGTTATACTCTGTTATACTCTGTTAAGCTCTGGAACGCTTTGACTTTCACTCGGGGGCTTTAAGCAGTTGTTTTTCCTGAGCAGACACTTTCCTCCTGGCCTCAGAAGATCTTGCAGGTCAATTTGTTCTCCTTCTAGAATGCGTAAAATTAATTTGAAAATTCATTCAGAAAAAAAGTGGAAACCGAAGTACTGTAGCAAAACATACTGACTTTATTCCATAGAATATGAATTGCTAGATCTGACAGGGTGTAACCTCAACAAAAATGTTTAACTGTCAAAGTCTATGAGTTTGCCACCAGAGGCAGTACTGAGGCAATCAATCAAGCGGGTCGACTTTTAATTTATATCTTAAACTTTCATGTTTGTGTACATCCTCAATTTTTATCTGAAAAAGTAAATAATCATATGACATTAAACAAATATTTTTTAAGTTCTTAAATCTGTTTTATTGCTGCATTCAGTTAGCTGAACAGATTACAGCTTGGTGAATGACCAAGACACCAATGAACTTTACGATAGATGGTTTTAATGGAATTAACCGGTGAGAAATAAATGATAAAGCTATGCGTGTTAGATTCTTATCATTTGTGTAGAGTGGTGACGATTATTAACTATACCTGAGCTGTTCAGTTTTGTCCATCTAGGACTACAGTGAACCCTCATTTATCACGGTTAATCCATTCCAGACTCTACCGTGATAAATGAATTTTCGCGAAGTAGGATTCTTTATTTATAAATCGAATATTTTCGTAGTTAGAGTATAGAAAACCTGTTTGCGACCTTCTAAATACGTTTTTTAAAATTATTAGAGCCCTCTAGACATGAAATAACACCCTTTAGTCACCATTACACTCATATTACCCTATATATTAGACAAAATAAGACATATTATACGTTATAAATATCATATTACTAGGCGCACTCGCCTTTTAAGGCGACCGACTTTTATCCTCAATTTTTGTGCGCTCCATGTGTACATCAGGCATGTAAGTGTAGGGAATGAGAACATCAAAGTGCCCATTCATAACATCTCCCAAAAGTTTTTTTTTTATCCCCTCAAGTGCCTGTCCAAAGTCGTACAATGTCAGCCCGAATCTGTACCGCTAAAGACGTTTCATGCACTAAATAAGCTATAGATGAGAATAAGCAAGCACCATCTCCCCTGATATTTACTATGCGGTGAGGCATTTGTACTCCATCAACATTAATTATTTCCAGAGACATAATTTTGTCTATTTTTCCAGGGCGTCACGCACAAAAGCAAGGGAACGATGAGAGCACCAGAACTCTGCTAACATCGCGTCGCTTCGTGCACTCAAGCTGCAAGTAGTAAGTCTGTAATAAGCGGAATACCGCTACGCTTTGCACTCACGGGATGGAAGAACAATCCCGAACGCTTTTATATAGTAGATTATTGTACTGTACATTTAATTACACACAACCACTAACCAATGAAGGCACGACCTCAGTAGGAGAGTCTTCAGAGGCGGTGCAGTATCTTCAGCAGGTGCGTTGTTGTCTTCAGTGAAGAAGTACTAGGAGTAGGCAGTGGGTGTCTGGGTGCGCGGCTGAAGAACATCTTGATAGGCAGTTGCTGGCGCTGTCTTTTCACATGTGTGAGGAGGCTTTTGTAGGGTATTGCCATCTTTAGTCATATCCAAGAGTTTCACCTTCTCCTGGATAATAAGCATCTTCCTCCGGCGCTTAGTTTTATTGTCAGAAGGCTTAGAAAAAGTAGCACGTTTAGGAGCCATCGTAGGGCTTAGATAAAAGTTCTCAAAAAGCGCATGCGTAGTGACGTAAGCGTGTATGAGAAAAAAATCGCGATAGAGTGAAGCCGCGAAAGTCGAAGCGTGATATAGCGAGGGATCACTGTATAAGGGTTTTTCATTGTTACCTGTTACTTTATTAGTGGCTAATTTGTGGTTGTAATTCAATCCTATTTGTCAGTCTGACTTGTATTTAGTTTGAAAATATGAAACTATCCTGATATATAAAAATTATGCTTTAATATTGTAATAAACTGGAAAACATGAGGGTATTTGCTGTCTGACCTGCTTTTGCTAAAGAGTAGACCATTTGCATTGAACAACTACAGGCCTGTGCAGGGCTCACTATAAGCCACTATATTGATTTATTGGAGATGAACTCCTAACATTGTTTAGACTGCGAGTACTCACACGTGCATCAAACAGGCAGAATAAAGTTTTTTTTTGACAAAAAACTCCTGAATGAAACTCAGGTTTATTAAATAAGTTATAAAATAAACCCTGTACTGTGAGCTCATTCATTATGTTCCCTTTGACCTCAGAAAATACACAGTGAGTTCAAGAATAAATACACATTAGCGGAATAAATACACGTTGCATTAAGAGGCTGGCACCCACTGTGGCCCTCTATTTGAGTGGCCAGGCTTTTTAAGCAAATCGCCCTTAATGAAAAGTTCATTGTCTTTGTAAAGTCCTGATTTAAAAAGCATGTCTCATTCATAATGCTAGGCAACAGATATTTGTTCTTTTTCTAAGTTATTCTGGATATGTTTGATGTAATTTTAAGCATAACATGTTTTATTTCCTGACTGAATAATAAATACAGATTTCCTATTGCTGTAGAATAAATGATTGAATGTCTACATAGTACTCACTTCTTTATATGGTATTCACGTCATATATTATGCTGTTCCTTGAAAATTTGTGAAAGCCTTGCTGTATCTTTTCAAAGGTGACATTTAACTCTAAAATTCTTATTTAATTAAAGCTGGTCTTGCCCTTCAAAAAAAAAAGAAAGGTTGCATCCGCAGTGGTTAGTGCCGCTGCTTCACAGATCAGGCTCCTGTGCTTATACCATCTTCTGAGGAGCTATCAGACAGAGAGGACTAGTTTATTTGTTAATGACGGAGAGTTATGGAAGACATTTCAAAAGAACAGTCAGACAGAACAGGTCAGAAACACTAAATTCAAGACATGGAGCAAAAGTAAGGGGAGAGAATCAAGATTTGTGTTGTCATAACAGAAAAAAACAGAATTGTTCAAGAAGCTGGCGTTCTTACACTTAAATTCAAGTTAAGGTTAAAATAAATGATAACTTTTGTTAAAAATGAAAAAAATGAATTCAGCCCTGAATATACTGTATATACCAGGGGTCCCCAACTCCGGTCCTGGAGGGCCGCAGTGGCTGCTGGGTTTCATTCTAACCCTTTTCTTAATTAGTGACCTGTTTTGCTGCTAATTAAGTTCTTTTGAATTAATTGTAATTGACTTGTTCTTGAAGACTCAGACCCCTTAATTATTTCTTTTGCCTTAATTGGCAGCCAAACAATAATGAGATAGAAAATGAGCCAAAACAGGACCAGAAAACTATGCCCATCATACAATATCTGAAAATAAAGAAAGATGAAGGTTTCAGGAATGCTGATCTGCTCAGGTCCCTAAAACGATTTAACAGTTGCTCTTAGGAAAGACCAAATCAACAGTTTTGGAAATGTATGCCAGTTGTACCATGAGAGCATCAGCAAGCCATGGAATTAAAGAACGGGTTTAATTAACAACAAGAATCGGCGCCTAATTAAGCAATTGGTTGGAGTTTGAGGCCCTGACTTAGTTGGTCTTCTGTTGGCTCACTCACTTCACATTTAATTTCTGTTTGGGTGCCATTTTAAAAAAAGAAGTGAAGCAGTTCAGAGGAACGACAAAGGCATTCAGGGTAAGTAATCTTAAAAAATAAGTAAATTAAAAGTAACTCAAAAGAAGTTAATTAGCAGTAAAAACCGGTCACTAATTACGAAAAGATTTACAATGAAAATTTGTAGCCACTGTAGCCCTCCAGGACTGGAGTTGGGGACCCCTGGTATATATGGTATGTATATACTGGAAAACATTGCGTTATACTTTAAATTATATATTTTATAATATAATCACCTAGTTTGTTTTATGTTTCCTTTCTTTTTTATTAATGTTTCTCTGCTGTTGTATATAGCCTGTGCTGTATGATTCATTTAATTTTACTTTGCTGTGTTACATTCAGACTTTGCTGTGAATTTTCTGTTAACCATAATATGAGCCTGCCTGAATGACATTGTGTACGTGACAACTCCAAAGATTTTCATAGAGTATAGGGAGTTTGATAATAAATATTGAAACAGGCAGATTTACATTTTAAATGTACATATTCTGGAAAAGGCTGTAATGTAGCGTGATTAAGGATGGAGTATTTAGTAAAAATAGGCTGATGGATATCATAAGCACAGTCATTAGCCCCAGCTGCCTCTGACTTTGTCACCGGACCATCTGGAGTGACTCTGGCATGCTGCACACCTGACAGAGATCGTTTGTGTTGTTGTTTTCATTCCTTAACACCGTTTGCACTCCATTACATAACCTTCTTGGCATAGCCAGTTAGTTTCATAGCGGTGTTGTACAGAAGCTGCAGCCTCTGCCATTCTAGCCGAAAACTGCATGCCTTGCCACTGTACATAATAGCCATTAATTGGCCACAATTCATTATTTAATGATTCATACCAGCAAATGTCTCCTAATTTATTTGTTTCCAAAGTAAATGTGATTTCATTCACCCAAATAATTAATCACAACTCTTTGGTGTGTAATATTGTTTTTTTTATTGTGCTTATCATTGTTGTTATATTTGGAAGTAATAAGAAATGTAAGAAAGCTGCTTGTAAAAACAAGACATCATTTGTAGACTACAGAGACAATCAAAGGAGTACTCCAGATATTATCTGCCAAAAAAATTCCATCAGACAACACTCAGCTCCCCTCTCTACCCATCTCAGAGTTCTGTATGACAAGAGAGTTCAGTTTAAAGGAGTTTCTTTAATACATATTGATATTTGACCTTATTTGTCTTTAACTCCATTGCTCTCTGTTCGCTAAGATTCATCTCCTGCTCCTTGTTTAAATTAACAACATTAAAACTCTTGACAATATTCTCTTTTAGGGTGGTCATTACAGATCTGACATATCGAGAGTCATATCATAAGCATAAACAGATACTCCTTGTTTTTTGCTCTTCATTGAGGATCTCCTTCATCTCTGTCTGTTTTTGATGGTGGGTACCCAGAGGTTCAATAGTAATTGTTAAAAGCAGTGGTAATAAAAAAAAACCCACCTGTTTGAATTAGCATTCTATGGTGAAATACTGTAGTCAGAACTTATACTATTTATATGAGCCAAGGATTCAGGGCTACAGTATTGTAATGTAATCAGTGTGCACATATTGGAATTATATCTGTTATTAATGTGCATCTTTACACATTTATTTTGCTAAGAACCATAGTTTGGTCTTGGGTTTTCACATGAAAATACTGAGTATTTATTTTGCTGTACCTTTTTTGCTTAGTTTCTGATTTTCTTCAGTGTAGCGTTGAGATAGATAGATAGATAGATTGATAAGATACTAGATGATAGATAGATAAATACTTTATTAATCCCAAGGGGAAATTCCCACACTCCAGCAGCAGCATACTAATAAAAAACAATATTAATTAAAGAGTGATAAAAATGCAGGTATTACAGACAATAACTTTGTATAATGTTAACGTTTACCCCCTCAGGTAGAATTGAAGAGTCTCATAGTGTGGAGGAGGAACGATCTCCTCAGTCAGTTAGGGGAGCAGGATGGTGACAGCAGTCTGTCACTGAAGCTGCTCCTCTGTCTGGAGATGATCCTGTTCAGTGGATGCAGTGGATTCTCCATGATTGACAGGAACCTGCTCAGCGCCCGTCTTTCTGCCACAGATGTCAAACTGTCCAGCTCTATGCCTACAATAGAGCCTGCCTTCCTCACCAGTTTGTCCAGGCGTGAGGCATTCCTCTTCTATATGCTGCTTCCCCAGCACACCACCGCGTAGATGAGGGCGCTCGCCACAACCGTCTGATAGAACATCTGCAGCATTTTATTACAGATGTCGAAAGACGCCAGACTTCTAACGAAGTATAGTCGGCTCATTGATGTTGTACTAATAGAATATTTCTGTTGTCGTGTGTGTTTCGGTGACACCTTGTCAGCCCTTTGCCTAGATGCCATCTTTGGTTTTACGGTTGACATGGGCAGTGCATAATGGATAGGGTATATTGGCACAATGCTGCATCATGTATCTGTAATTGGATTTCAAAACAACAATTTTTCCCATCCGGGCCTTTCTGGTATTTATTGATCTCAAATCCTTTGGTTTCTTTTTGACTACAATGTTTAACCATATCATATCAAATCAAATTTTATTTGTCATGTATAAATTATACATTCAGTACAATATGTAGTGAAGTGTGTAGTTGTTCAACTCTGATGACAGTGCCTTTAAGAAGAATATAAAAGGATAACAAAAATAAATATATGACTTTATAAATATCCATCCATTATCCAACCCACTATATCCTAACTACAGGGTCACAGGGGTATGCTGGAGCCAATCCCAGCCAATACAGGGCGCAAGGCAGGAAACAAACCTTGGGCAGGACGCACACACACCAAGCACACACTAGGGACAATTTAGAATCGCCAATCCACCTAACCTTCATGTCTTTGGACTGTGGAAGGAAACCAGAGCACCCGCAGGAAACCCACGCAGACACGGGGAGAACATGCAAACTCCAGACAGGGAGGACCTGGGAAGCAAACCCGGGTCTCCTAACTGCGAGACAGCAGCGCTACCCACTGCGCCACCGTGCCGTCCTTTATAAATATCTGAAATCATTAATAGGATTTTAAATAGGTAATAAATAATAACTAAATAATTAACTTAATAACCTAATGTAAGAGAGTTAACAATAGGCCTTTGTGTGGCTCAAGTCACTTTCCTTATTCAAGATGCGTGTGGAATGTGGACAGAAGTCCCTGAACTGGACTTTAGGCAGTGGTAGTGTTTACCTAACCACAGCACAGAAAAGAGGCAATTGTTGGGATAGCTGGTGTCATTGATAACATTCTTTGCAGCATCACTTGTTGCAGATGTTCAGGGGTGCACACCCAGTGACGTGATGTCTGCAGACTCTTGTAGTTCCACTGCATACTGTTTCCAAACCAGGCAGTAATACTTGTTGTCAGAACACTTTCAGTGCTGGAAGTGTGTATGTTCTTTATTAATTGGGAGGGCAGCCTGAAATCCCTGAGGCGTCTGAGGTAATAAAGATGTTATTGTGCTTTCTTTACCTAGTGTGTTTGAACCAGCTTATGTCATCTGTGATGTGCAAACCTAGGTATCTGAAACTGTCCATACCTTTTCCACCTTAGTGCTCTTAATACTAAAGAGGTAGTAGTCCCTCTGCCTGTTTTCTCCCAAAGTCCACAATCAACTCCTTTGTCTTGATGACATTCAGGTCCTGACACCAGTGTGATAGACTCTGCACTTCGTTCAGGTAAGCCTGCTCGTTCTTGTCAGATATCAGGCCTATTACAGCTGTATCGTCAGCAGACTTGACAATGATGTTAGAGAGTGTTTTGTCTTGGTAGAGTTCTATATAACTCTGCTTTCCCCTTTTGTATTTTTATTGTGTAGCCTTTGTCAGAATGCCTCAAATCCCATAGACTTACCACTGTTTATAAGGTATTGTACTTTATTATTTCTCCCCTCCTTCCCTTCTACATCTATAACCTTAATTGCATAGAGTAAAAGACAAGCAGGAGTTAAGTTACACTTCAAATAATGTATTATTGATAATATTCATATATAATAACAATAAGTAAAAGGACAACCTGATAAATGCTGATATGTACTGATAATATTCATAAATAATAACAATAAATAAAGTACAACCTGATAAATGCTGATATGTACTGTAGTTTCCGGCGGTGCACAGACTTGCAATTACTTTAAATGTCTCTAGTTAAGTCATCATTTTCTAGCTTTCTTCAGGCCTGTCTCAATATGGCTGCTTAGCTGTGTTTCTCAGTGTGGTTTTCTTTTAAGTCCATGGTGTGCGAGATGCTCCTTCATCATGATGGTGTGAGAGAGAGAGAGAGAAAGTGAGGGGTAAAGCAACCAACTTTATACATTCTCTGTCTAAATCCTTACACAAATAGGGTGTCGTGGTACAGAAAGGCCTCTGATTGAAACTAATTCCAAACAGCCATACTTCAGACCAGTGGGGGCACACAATACCTTTCACACCTGCCTTCAAAACCATTTGTTGAGATGATGCTTTCCAGCTAGGTTGTTTGGTTTTCATGTGGGGGATTAATTGAGAGAGTCCTGCAGAGAATCACTTGCCAGACTGGTTTTAGACACTGTCGTAAAACCCTCACTCGGTCCTAAAGACTGGGGTGGTGTTTTTTAAACATGAAAGCTTCTCACCAATAAAACATAAATATTGCATGTTTGTCTATGTTACAAATAAAGACATACAAAATATTTATCAACTTTCACACCACAGCAGAAACATGTGCAGCCATGCAGTCATATGTGTAGCGGGAATGCAGAAGAGGGCTCTGAACACAGCCCTGTGGAGCCCCTGTGTTAAGAGTGAGGGCTGATGAAGTGAGCTCTGGTGATATATCTTATACCTGGCATTCTTGAATCTTTTTTACTAAAATTCTTGTTTACCAAATATATTTCTTTATTTAACAACTTTGTCTTTAGTTTTATCCTTAGTGTTTTCGTCCAACCTCACACAATAACAAATTGTGACAGTGTTGATATTTTAACCCATTTCTCAAATAATTTTAAAATACAACCGATGAGTTTTGTTAATGAAAGATCCCAAAGATTTTATTCCTTTCTGGCAAAGCAACTGCTTTGGCCAGCTCAATATGTGGCAATAATCATCTGTGCTGCATGAGTCTGAGTAACGTTTTGGCTACATTTGTCTACAGTTTTTGACTGTTTTGTATCAAGAAGATGGCGTTCATTTTGTGCCTTTGGCTAACTAATTATAATCATCCTTGAAGCGTTACATCATGGCTCACTGTCTAATGTGCTGAAATAGGGTTTGTGTGAAACTGTGTGCAGCGCTTATACTGCTGCATAGTCTCTAGGCTTTCTGTGTACTTTACTCAGGAAGTTCAAAAGCATAATCAGTGCACTGAATGAACTAAATAATAAAAAAGAAATGTGTGAGTGCTGCAGCAATGCTACAGACCATCTTATAGTAGGTATTAATTCTAACTAGGTGACTGGAAATTTTCTAGATGTCACTCTAAATCTAAAATTGGGACTGAACCATCATAAATAAATTTTTGCATAAGGATTTGATGAAAGACCAATTGGAATAGGGTTAATTGAGTGGAAAACAAGATTATTGAGTTTGAGAGTGTGGGTGCCTTAAACAGTAAAATGATCTCATTCTATTTAATTGAGTCGCCCACTCCGGCAATTATTCTGGGATTCCTATGTTTAACTAAACACAATCAGGTGATTAACTGGAATTTAAAGGAGGTATTTTCTTTGAGTACAGCATGTAAGTATACTTGTAAATGTACTTGTTTACAGATTTTATCACTCATTGCATCTCAAATAGATTTTCAGTCCGTTCTTATACAGTGGATTCAGAAGGTATTCAGACCACTTTCATTTTCTCGCCACTTTATTGTGCTGTAGATTTGATTTTAATCGGATAAACTTGCTATTTTCCCTGTCAATCTACATACACTCAGTAATCCATAATGACAAAGTGAAAACAGGTTCTCAGAAGTGTTTGCATATTTATTAAAAGTCAAAAACTGAAATCTATCATTTCTTTAAGTATTTGGAACCTTTGCTGTGACACTAAAAAGTGTGCTCAGGTGCATCCTGTTTGGGTTAATTCTCCTTGAGATGTGTCTGCAACTTGATTGGAGTCCACATGTGGCAAACAGAATTGCTTGGACATAGTTTAGAAAGACATATGTGTGCCTGTGTAATTATTTCATATTGCATGATGGGACAAAAAACAAGCCATGAAGTCCAACGAACCCTCTGCAGACATTCCAGAATTATTATACACATTAACAGGAAACCTAAAGCCTTATGAGAAAGACTTTTTGAATAGATGACAGGACTCTTGACCCACGAATGAGAGTTCAAAAAGTCCTTCCAGAGAGCCTTTACATTTCCTGAAGTAACTACACTGTTAGAAATACTGGTTCTTTAATGGCAATATATGGTTCTTTACTGGGTTGTATAGAACCTTGTAGAACCAATGCTTTAGAAAGAACCATTTCATTTTGGGAAAAGTTCTTTGCATATGAAGTTGGTTCTTTGTGCTTTGAAATCTTTCCAATATGTGGAAAAAAACCTGACATTTTTAATGTATTGTATGCTACCTAGAATGCACTTCAGAAGAGGTCATCCACCTGAAGCTAAGCATGTTCGGGCCTGGCCAGTAGTACTTGGATGGGAGACCAGCCAGAAAAAGTTTGGGTTTGCTGCTGGTAGAGGTGATGGTGAGACCAGCAGGGGGCACTTACCTTGTGGTCAAAATATGGATCCCAATGCCCCAGTGCAGTGACAGGGATCTGCACCGACATTTAGGTGAGATGTAAAACCAAAGTCCTGACTCTCTGTGGTCATAAAAGAACCCAGTGCATCCTTTGTAAAGAGTAGGGTGTATCTCAGTGTCCTGGCTAAATTACCCACCTCAGTTTAGTCATTTAGGCCCCCTAATCATCCCCTGTCTCTAACTGGATAACTACCTCTCACCCCTTCGCCACCTAACATCTAGTGTGGTGAACATAATGGTGCAAAAATGGCTGCCAGCACATCATCCGGATTGTTACTACACATTAGTCATGCTTAAAGTGGCTCCCCACTCACTATTTAAAGCGCTTTGAATAGTGAGAAAAGTGCTATATAAATGTAAAGACTGGACTGGCAATGGATTGGCACACTGTCCAGGGTTTGTTTCTGCCTTGTCCCCTATGCTAGCTGGGATTGGCTCCAGCACTCCCCAAGACCCTGGTCTGGATTAAGTGAGTTAGAAAATGACATGACATATTCATGCTAAAATAGCCTCTCACTAACTCCCTAGTTCAGTTGCCGGCACATCATCCAGGTTGTTACTACACATTAATGGTGGCTAAAGTGGCTCCCCACTCACTATGTAAACAACAACAACATTTATTTATATAGCACATTTTCATACACACAGTAGCTCAAAGTGCTTTACATAATAAAGAATAGAAAAATAAAAGACACAATAAGAAAACAAAATAAATCAACATTAATTAACATCGAATAAGAGTAAGGTTCAATGGCCAGGGGGGACAGAAAAAACAAAAAAACTCCAGACGGCTGGAGAAAAAAAATAAAATCTATAGGTATTCCAGACCATGAGACCGCCCAGTCCCCTCTGGGCATTCTACCTAACATAAATGAAACAGTCCTCTTTGGATTTAGGGTTCTCACGGAAGGACTTGATGATGATGATGGTCACGTAGACTTCTGCCTTTTAATCCATCCATCATTGTTGGAGCATCATGAAGCTTTGAGTAGGTGGAGGTGGCGCAGGCCACCACCACAAAGAAACCGGAAAAAGAAACAGAAGAGAGAGTAGGGGTCAGTACGGATTTTAGAGCCACCATGATAGTTATTATGAGGAAATTGAACATACAGAGTATCAGGATTAAGTTAAATTAAGTTAAATTGAAGTTACAGAAAGGCCATGTTAAAGTAATATGTTTTCAGCAGTGTTTTAAAGTGCTCCACTGTATTAGCCTGGCAAATTCCTATTGGCAGGCTATTCCAGATTTTAGGTGCATAGCAGCATTTTGAATAGTGAGAAAAGTACTATATAAATGTAAAGAATTATTATTATTTTTATTATTATTATTATTATTAGAGTGCGAAAACCTGGACTTAGTCTGTGTTATTGTATGCAGCAAGAGTCCCTCTAAAATCATGAGCCAATCTCTTATTATCTTGGCATGATTTATAAATATAAAGCCTGTTACGGATGTAAATAAAGGTTCTTTCTGGTACCTTCACATGGGTGGGTCTCCAACAAAAATGGATCCCCTATAGCATTATTCTGAAGAACCACTCGGGCGTCTTTATTTTTAAGAGTATAGAACAAGACCGAATACATGTGTGTAAATGAGAGGGATGTCAGTGGAATGGTGAGGATGCAAGGAGTAGAGTTGGCAAAGGTGGACAAGTTTAACTACTTGGGATCAACAGTACAGAGTAATGGAGATTGTGGAAGAGAGGTGAAAAAGAGAGCACAGGCAGGGTGGAATGGGTGGAGAAGAGTGACAGGAGTAATTTGTGACAGATGGGTATCAGCAAGAGTGAAAGGGAAGATCTACAGGACGGTAGTGTGACCAGCTATGTTATATGGGTTGGAGATGGTGGCACTGACCAGAAAGACAGGAGACGGAGCGGAAGGTGACAGAGTTAAAGATGCTAAGATTTGCATTGGGTGTGACGAAGATGGATAGGATTAGAAATGAGGACATTAGAGGGTCAGCTCAAGTTGAACGGTTGGAAGACAAAGTCAGAGAGGCGAGATTGCATTGGTTTGGACATGTGCAGAGGAGAGATGCTGAGTATATTGGGAGAAGGATGCTAAGGATAGAGCTGCCAGGCAAGAGAAAAAGAGGAAGGCCTAAGCAAAGGTTTATGGATGTGGTGAGAGAGGACATGAAGGTGATGAGTGTGAAAGAACAAGATGCAGAGGACAGAAAGATATGGAAAAAGATGATCTGCTGTGGCAACCCCTAACGGGAGCAGCCAAAAGAAGAAGAAGAAGTTAGTGATATTTTGGCAGATAAAACAAGTGTTTTGGACGTTTTGTGCATATGACTGGATACCTGACATGTGGCTTATGCGCCACGAGAAATGTGAGATTTCTTTTTCTTTTTTCCATGGGTGTTTTTTTCATGTCATTTGTTGTTGTACTGCATTGGTCTCTACTGGCTTCTGTTATGTCATAAAGTTTTTTTTCCCTCTACGTTCTGCATGAAAACATGAGATGTTCTCAGCCACTGCTACATAGTATCCAGTGTAAGTAACATATAAAAATCTGTAATTCTTGGTGGAACATTCATTTAGGCATGCTGCATCTTATCAAAATAAACATGTGTAAGTGGTTTGAATTCATCTTTGGCGAGAAAAGTAGATTTCAGAGTGCCACTGCATATGTATTGAAGTGTGAACTTACAGTATACAAACCTTCCCCAGGCACACAGCAAGAATGTATGACCTGTGCCTTTTTTTTTCCAGAGCCAGAAAAAGTAATACTAACAGATCAGCATATATTAAGGATATAAAAGGAGGCTCTAAAGCTAGAAATGTATGGAAATCTTGTTCCTGTAACATAAGACAGGCTTAAATGCTGCATTCTCTTAGAAGTGCCAATATGCATTTTTGCTTGAAGCTATTTTTTTTTTTATTTGTTTTCATTTTTTTTCTAGTAAACAGTTTTTTTTCTGTGTACCACATAATGGCTGAAATCTTACGATTTATTCTGTGTGCTGATTTTTAGAACAAAGTAGCCTGTGAGGTTTCATTCATTTTATGCATCACTTAAACATGTCTTGTGGAGAATAAAGATTAATCCAATGCTCACTCTTTGAATTGTTTAGACTATCCAAACAGGATTAAATTGCTCCCTTCATATTTGAATTGTTGCAAATCATTCCTTTGAAAGTAACACTGAGAAAAAGGAAAAATCTGATCAAAAGTAATTGTTGCAATTTGAAAAGCCTCCAAGGGAAAAATACAAAGTGCAGATTTAGACTTCACAAAGCTCTCACCGTTTTTCATTGCTGCACTGATCTATTATTTTTGTCTTTTTCCCACCAATATACTCAGAAAACAAAACCAACATTCTTTTAGCGGTATGTACAAAGAATGTGAATTTTTTGTAATTATGGTTTTATAAAAAATATATTCTAGTTGTATTTGTATTGCTTTAACTCAAAGTTAAAAAGTGGCTTGCATTTATAGTACAGTTTGAAAGCATAATTGTATTGCTCTTGTCCAGTGAGCATAATATGTTAAAATATATATATATATATATATATATATATATATATATATATATATATATATATATATATATATATATATATATATATATATATATATATATATATATATACAGTGGTGTGAAAAACTATTTGCCCCTTCCTGATTTCTTATTCTTTTGCATGTTTGTCACACAAAATGTTTCTCATCATCAAACACATTTAACCATTAGTCAAATATAACACAAGTAAACACAAAATGCAGTTTTTAAATGATGGTTTTTATTATTTAGGGAGAAAAAAAAATCCAAACATGTGAAAAAGTAATTGCCCCCTGAACCTAATAACAGGTTGTGCCCCCCTTAGCAGCAATAACTGCAATCAAGTGTTTGCGATAACTTGCAATGAGTCTTTTACAGCGCTGGAGGAATTTTGGCCCACTCATCTTTGCAGAATTTTTGTAATTCAGCTTTATTTGAGGGTTTTCTAGCATGAACCGCCTTTTTAAGGTCATGCCATAGCATCTCAATTTGATTCAGGTCAGGACTTTGACTAGGCCACTCCAAAGTCTTCATTTTGTTTTTCTTCAGTCATTCAGAGGTGGATTTGCTGGTGTGTTTTGGGTCATTGTCCTGTTGCAGCACCCAAGGTCGCTTCAGCTTGAGTTGACGAACAGATGGCCGGACATTCTCCTTCAGGATTTTTTGGTAGACAGTAGAATTCATGGTTCCATCTATCACAGCAAGCCTTCCAGGTCCTGAAGCAGCAAAACAACCCCAGACCATCACACTACCACCACCATATTTTACTGTTGGTATGATGTTCTTTTCTGAAATGCTGTGTTCCTTTTACGCCAGATGTAACGGGACATTTGCCTTCCAAAAAGTTCAACTTTTGTCTCATCAGTCCACAAGGTATTTTCCCAAAAGTCTTGGCAATCATTGAGATGTTTCTTAGCAAAATTGAGACGAGCCCTAATGTTCTTTTGCTTAACAGTGGTTTGCGCCTTGGAAATCTGCCATGCAGGCCGTTTTTGCCCAGTCTCTTTCTTATGGTGGAGTCGTGAACACTGACCTTAATTGAGGCAAGTGAGGCCTGCAGTTCTTTAGACGTTGTCCTGGGGTCTTTGTGACCTCTCGGATGAGTCGCCTCTGCGCTCTTGGGATAATTTTGGTCGACCGGCCACTCCTGAGAAGGTTCACCACTGTTCCATGTTTTTGCCATTTGTGGATAATGGCTCTCACTGTGGTTTGCAGGAGTCCCAAAGCTTTAGAAATGGCTTTATAACATTTACCAGACTGATAGATCTCAATTACTTCTGTTCTCATTTGTTCCTGAATTTCTTTGGATCTTGGCATTATGTCTAGCTTTTGAGGTGCTTTTGGTCTACTTCTCTGTGTCAGGCAGCTCCTATTGAAGTGATTTCTTGATTGAAACAGGTGTGGCAGTAATCAGGCCTGGGGGTGGCTACGGAAATTGAACTCAGGTGTGATACACCACAGTTAGGTTATTTTTTAACAAGGGGCAATTACTTTTTCACACAGGGCCATGTAGGTTTGGATTTTTTTTCTCCCTAAATAATAAAAACCATCATTTAAAAACTGCATTTTGTGTTTACTTGTGTTATATTTGACTAATGGCTAAATGTGTTTGATGATCAGAAACATTTTGTGTGACAAACATGCAAAAGAATAAGAAATCAGGAAGGGGGCAAATAGTTTTTCACACCACTGTAATACTATACATAATATCTGCAATAAGATGCTGCAGATGTTCTACCAGATGGTTGTGGTGAGCACCCTCTTCTACGCGGTGGTGTGTTGGGGAGGCAGCATAAAGATGAAGGATGTCTCACGTCTGGACAAACTTGTTAAGAAGGCAGTCTGTATTGTAGGAGTAAAGTTGGATAGTTTAACATCTGTGGCAGAGCGACGGCCATTAAGCAAACTCCTGTCAATCATGAAGAATCTACTACATCGACTGAACAGTGTCATCTCCAGGCAGAGGAGCAGCTTCAGTGACAGACTTTTGTCACTGTCCTGCTCCACTGACAGACTGAGGAGATCGTTCCTCCCCCACGCTATACGACTCTTTAATTGAGTAAATGCTAACATTACTCAAAGTTATTATCTGCTTTTACATGCATTTTTATTACTCTTTAATTTAATGTTATTTCTTTGTATCAGTATACTGCTGCTGGATTATGTGAATTTCCCCTTAGGATTAATAAAGTATCTATCTATCTATCTATCTATCTATCTATCTATCTATCTATCTATCTATCTATCTATCTATCTATCTATCTATCTATCTATCTATCTATCTATCATCTATCTATCTATCTATCTATCTAAAGGTCTATCTATCTATCTATCTATCTATCTATCTATCTGGGGATCTATCTATCTATCTATCTATCTATCATATTTGGAGCCACAGAGCAGGCCTGTCCAAATGATAAAGGTTATCACACTGAAAAAACAGAGAAAGGTGGGGACACAGTGCTTTGGCTGTCTAGCCTTTAGATAATAAACTTTTCTTGTTGTTCCTTTTTGCAGATCCATGCCGGGTGGTACAGTGGGCAGTGGCAGGGCTGCTGTCTCGCATAAAGGAGATTTGGGTTCATGCCCCGGGTCCTCCTTGCTTGGAGTTTTCATGTTTTCTCCAAGTCTGTGTTGGTTTCCTCCCACTACCCAAACACATGCAGCTTTAGTGAATTGATGACACTTAGTTGGCCCTTCTTAGTGTTTGATGTGTATGTGTGTGTCTGTGTGTTCACCCTGCAATAGACTGGCACCCTGTTTGTTTCTGCCTCGTGCCCTGTGCTAGCTGGGGTTGGCTGCAGCTCTCCCCACACACCTGGTCTGGATTAAACATTTGAGAAAATGACATGACAGATCCATGCTGACATAGCCCCTCACTAATTCCCTAGTTCAGTTGTTAGTTTGATTTCACTTCCTCTTGCTTTTAAGGTTAGGGTTTTCTCCAGTTTTACAATTATTTCTAAGATATGCCCCATTTGCAGTCATCATAACTAACTCCATTTTTAAATCCAAATCCATAGTACAATTATATGCCACTCAAAGCACCTTCATGCCGTCGGCAGTGTTTGTTTTTATGCCATGCTTAAATATTCTGCCAAACCATGCCCAGAGACTTTCAGAAGACTGTAAGCCTTTTGCAAGCCCAAAAAGTAGTAGAATTATAGGATAATAACGCTTGGTGACTACAATTTGCTCAAAAAAGTTTGGGTTACTATTTCTCACAGATCCCAATTATCAAACTATCCAAAATCCAAAAACACTCAATGTCAGATTTGCCTAATTTCTCAAAATCAGAGTATATCTTCTGCGAAATTTGCAATGGAAGTAGTTTTGTCAGGCCCACAACTTATAGCTGGATTAGTAGTATTGTTATTGAGTGAAATTGTTACTTGCATGCCCGTCTAACTTGCCTTTTGGTGTGTATCCCTTTCACTTAAGCAGTGAATCATCTGCTTGGTTTGCTGATTCTACTAGGATGAAAGCACCACTTGCTCATAGCTGCAAGTGTTTCTGATAGACCTCCAGTAGTGATGGCCATCTTGTACTAATAATGTACAAGGAAAACAAAAAATAATTTCATGAAGTTAAGTCAGACCTACACTCTGTTGACAATAACAGTCAAATTGGAAGAGAGTGTGTTCCTCCAAAAAAATTTACAAACAAGCCCTATCCCAGGCAGCCTAACCCCAAACTTTACAGGCTGGTTTCAACCTACCATGCCTTAAAGGGCCCTGGCTTTTAAAGTTTCAGAGATTTCTTTGATATGCAAAAATGTATCAACAAAATACACAAAAATGCCCTTCCAGAAATAATAAAAACAAGCAAAAAGTACTGCAAAAATGATTTGACTTAAAATGCCATCATGACCAAACAAGTCTCAATATGTACTCCAAGGGTCAGAACATAAGAACAGAAGAAAAAATAAAGAGTAAACCAATAAATTCAATACTTACAAATATATGCACTTAGTAAGCATAAGTGAACCACTGAAGGATCCTCTCTCCGCTTCAGAATATAAAGGCTGATGGTGGTCCTTCAGCAGTGACATCAGGGTGACCTGCCTGTTATTGCTGCACCAATAATGTACAAAGAACATAACAGAACTGTAGAAAAAAAAATGTGGGTAATGTCAACCTCTGTAAAGTTATCATGTTTGCGACTTTTTTACAGCAAACTGTGAGAGTTTGACATGTCAGAAAGAAAACAGACAGCAGGGGCATCAGCTGAACATGAAGCAAATTGCAGGAGCTGCTAACATGACAAAGAATGTCATTTTAGGAAGAAAATAAGAGTGGAGTCTTATTGGTGGGTGAAAAGGTTTATTGTAATAAAAGCTCAGTCACCACAAGCCCCCAGGACACAGGTACATACATGTTCAGAATTAATAATCAAGTGTAAGTTTTATGTTTTTTCATGGTGAAAACAACCAAAGCTTGTTGTGTATGAACCACCTTTTTTTTTGAAGACACAGAAAATGAAAATAAGCAGAAGCCAAAGAGCACACCCTGGCTGAAGTATAGGGAAAATATTCAGATTTTAGGAATTATAGATTTATTTGCAAAATTAATACACAAATAAATTCATGCCTCACTGCGTAGAAAACATGAAACTCATCTGCTTGGAACAATGGGAATCCAAGCATTCATCCATTTTGTTCACCACCTTTTGTCCATTTCAGAGTTACAGGTCCTGATGCCTATCCTAGTAGCATTTGGCACATGGCAGAAACAACACTAGACAGGGAGTCAGCTATTCACAGGGTACATGTGCACACACACACACTCAATGGGCCAATGGCGAGTTGCACATTGTCTTTGGAATAAAAGGAGGAAGACCTAAGTTTTCTGGGAAGAAAACCCATTTAGACTCAGGGAGAATGGAGAAACGCCACACAGACTGCGAACAAGCCTACAATCAACCCCATGACTCTGGAGATATGAGACCGCAGTGCTAATCATTGCTCCACCATGCCACCCTCACAATATTGGCGTGTTGATTAATTTGATTTACAAAATGCTGTATGTACCTTTAACTGTACAACAGTTAATGGTGCGTTAACTGGGATTTATAATTTAAAAAGGATAACTGCACCTGCTGCTTCCATTAAACAGAGCTGCTTTACTGTCATTTTGAGTAAACTTTTATTTGAAGTGAACCCTCAATTTAGAGTCCTTATCTAATTTATAACTTACAAATAAGATGAGATTTTGTTCTCTCAGTCTTTTCTCTCATTTTTTTTCTCTTTTTTCAGTTTTAATTTCTTTTATTCTTCTTTTATATAGCTAATTTAGTTTCAAGTTAACTTTCCTGTCTTTGATTAATTTTCTGTCATGTTATATTATAACTGATATTTATTATTGCAATCCTAGTTATACAAATGTTTTCCAATAGTTAATTATACCTTTTCCTTCCATAGTATCATTATTGATTTTTTAGTCATTAGCAGTTAATTTGATTGTTTAAATCGAATGTATTTTACAGCCAGTGTAAAACTGAGGCTTAGCACCAGAGCCAGAGATTACAACGTTAGCCTTGTAGATATTTGGTAGTAATACATTTTCCTGAAGAAATCAAGTACCATTTTCATTTTCTGAATTTGCTTTTAATAATTTTATGCATTCTATTTATAATTTTTTGGGCAGGGCACCTACATAAAATTTGATGGGATGCATTTAGTTACTCTTCATGTTGTTACGGTGTAGACAGCTCACACACCTTGGGGGTTTTCAGAACACATCATCCTAATATTAGCAGCTAATATCCAGAATAATTTTTAAAATCGAGGTTCAGTAGGACTGTAGTAGGCATCGTGATTAAGTCGAATGGTGTTAGTGAAAGGCTGAGTCAGCATGCGTCTGAGGTAAAGGTTATTTCCACAGTAAAAACCAAAGAAGGTAAAAGATGCAACATTTCGGCTGTATAGTCTTCATCAAGTTTGCAACTGAGAATGAAAGAGCAGGTTACATATATAGGAGGGGGAGGTGGGAACAAAGACAGAGGAGATGAGGAGTAGGTGAGAAAAAGCTGCCATTATAGAAGAAGAAGGGAGAGATTAAAAAGTTAATCAGTCATTAAGATCTGGAGAAATCTGTGATGCCAGGCAGAAAATGAACTGAGCTACTTCTGATTTTCTTTGAAGTCAATTGAAAGAACACAAACAGAGAGATCAGTGTGGATTTACTGTATGTGGTCTTCGGTTTCAACAATTCAAATGTACTCCCTGAAATGTTTACTTTACGTCTCCGTTTTGCTTATGTAAAGGGATGGATAATTCCTATTAGAATTATAATAAACAGGATTTTTAGACTGCCAAAAGATCCATTGTTTAATATTAAGGGACAGGGACCGGGTCAAGCAGAAGTGAGGACCATGACCATGACCCCAACAGGACTGATCCATGGCACTTCAATTCCCAACATGACCTGCAGGTATATGTATGGGTGCTAAATCCCAGGGATGTTGCCACTGTTTCCTGTTTCCTGTGTTTTCAGTGAAGTCATTCACGACCAGATAAAAAGGCAGAACGATTCTTTATTTGAAGATAGATATGCACAAATGCCTCAGTCCATGGAGTGAGCAATCAATAAAACAAATCATCTGCTTTTATGCTATTCTGTTACATTACCTCATCTAATTCATCACATCATCTGACTCTTAATATGCATATTATGCAGAGCTTCATCTAATCAACAATTGCCACCAGTATTGTCTGACTCCTAGGAGGGGTGTTTGGGCTTTCCCATTAGTTTATTCCTGCTTTTCTAGAGGGGTGTTTGTTACTCATCTACTTCATTTTAACCTTAGCAACTATCTTGGTGGCCCCTCTAAGGTGTGACCAAAGCCTCATGCCTAGGCTTTAAACAACTTTTAGTTAACCCTTTAGTTACATTCAACTTTTATCCTTATTTTTAACGATTCAGCGTTATAACTTCATGTACCGTATATGCTCCAATAAACGCAGAGTCTCTTATTGCCGCCGGTCTCTAATAAGCACCAGGCTTCAGAGGGGATGTGGCCAAATAGTAGCCGATCTCTAACAGTAGCCGGGTCTTTGATATTTGCCTACTAGCGTACATTGTAAGCGTCTGTTTCTTTATAGACATGTGTAATACATGTGCATGTCAGCACGTTGCATACAGTAAATAAGAAATACGGATATAGCGGTTTCTAAAACTGCTTCATTTTCGTGCCAGCTTGACCAAAATACGGTCGTTATACTGTAATACTGTACGGTAGTGATAAACAGAGAGTGGTACAAATGTGTTTTACTATGAAAAGTCTCTGTAAAGATTCATCACTTTTAAACAGCTGCACATTCCTTATCGTTTTCGCTGTCAACGGGATTAGCCTAGGTAGTCGGACCCGGTACGCATTTACTTATTTTAGACCTGCGAGGCCCTGGATTACGAAATTTACCCTTTGGGCAGAGAGGGGAGTAACAACGAAAGACTTTCCGTCTTCATATCCGCTAAAATGGAATTTTCTTGTCATTGCGGATTTGGACGATGAATAGCAGCGAAAGGTACAGAAAGACATTGCCATTTATCTTTAACAGTCTCATGCAGCATGTGAAATTCAAATAAAGTAGCTATTTATAATATTAGCCGATATTTTTCTGTACCAATACGCACAAAAAAATATTGTGTTCCGAAGGTTTTTGTTAATAATGGCCGGTCTCTAAAAGCAGCCGGTCTTTATTAAGCACCGAGAGCCGAGGCTAGTTTTGCAAATAAATGCCAGGGGCCACTATTGGAGCATATACGGTAAGTATATACTGGTATTAAATTGTAAAATTATATCATTGATTTTAAACATTGATAAAAATTCTATTCCATCTAATGTTTTGGGGAAAACAGATAGTCCAAGCTGATTGCCTTGCCCTGTATCTCCATTATACTGGCCTCTTGGCTGAGTAATGGTCTTTAGGTCATCCCAGCTGGAACAACAGTGAACCCACAAACACAAGGCCAAGGCAGGACAATTTTCACTTTTCTTCTTGTGCTTCCGTGGAGCTGGCCTCTCATCGAGGTAAGGAGCCTTGCATCAATCATGGCCAGACCTCCCACCCATGCATGAAAACTGCAGCACTAGCCAGGTGGAGACTCATGCGACAATTGCTGCTATACTATACAGTATATGCTATAGTTCTACTGTATGCATTATAAACACCTACTGCTGCATGTTTTGTCAGGCTATGTTATTATGCTCTTTTACCCAAAACAAATGCACTTCTTGGCATAATTTTTTACAGGTGGAACAGCAGCAGGTTAAATGAGTTGTCTTGAGGTCCGGAGTCAGTAAAGGGGGAGACTGAGGTGGTAACTCTTTGCCTTACAGTTTATTGTCTCATGTGCTGGGCCACTTCCTCAAAAGGAAAGTGTAGATTGTATACAAAGGCCTTGTAATTCGCACCAATCATAGTAAAGATTGCAAAGTGCCCTAATTAGTTATCTATTCAATTAAATTAAACATATGAATTCACGAAAATGGAGTGTTTCCCAAAGACAGTCTTTGATGCATTCAGTTTAGTTTATTTTTGTATGGCACTTTACTTACAAGCACAGAACACTAACACATACAGTACACTGTGTGCACAATTATTAGGCAAGTGAGTATTTTGACCATATCATCATTTTTAATGCGTATATTCCAACTCCAAGCTGTATTAACTTGAATGCTTATTGGATTTAAGCACGTCAGGTGATGTGTATTTGTGTAATGAGGGAGGGTGTGGCCTAAGGAGATCAACACCTTATATCAAGGTGTGCAGAATTATTAGGCAGCTAGTTTTCGTCAGGCAAAATGGTCCAAAAAAGAGATTTAACTGACTCTGAAAAGTCAAAAATTGTAAAAAGTCTTTCAGAGGGATGCAGCACTTTTGGAATTGCTAAGATATTGGTGTGTGATCACAGAACCATCAAACATTTTGTTGCAAATAGTCAACAGGGTCGCAAGAAACGTGTTGAGAACAAAAGACGCAAATTAGCTGCCAAAGATTTGAGAAGAATCAAACGTGAAGCTACCAGGAACCCATTATCCTCCAGTACTTTCATATTCCAGAGCTGCAACCTACCTGGAGTGCCCAGAAGTACAAGGTGTTCAGTGCTCAAAGACATGGCCAAGGTAAGGAGGGCTGAAACCCAACCACCACTGAACAAGAAACATAAGTTGAAACGTCAAAACTGGGCCAAGAAATATCTGAAGGCAGATTTTTTTCAAAGGTTTTATGGACCGATGAGATGAGCGTGACTCTTGATGGACCAGATGGATGGACCTGTGGATCAGTAATGGGCACAGAGCTCCACTCCAACGTGGAGGTGGGGTACTGGTATGAGCTGGTATTTTTAAAGATGAGCTAGTTGGACCTTTTGCATTGAAGATGAACTCAAAATCAACTCCCAAACCTACTGCCAGTTTTTCAAGACACTTTCTTCAAACAGTGATACAGGAAAAGACCATGATTTTATGCAGGCCAATGCTCCATCACTTGCATCGAAGTTCTCCACTGCGTGGCCAGCCAGTAAAGGCCTTAAAGATGAAGGAATAATGACCTGGCCCCCCTTCCTCATCTGACCTAAACCCTATCGAGAACTTGTGGGCACTTCTTAAACGCTAGATTTACGGGGGAGAAAAACAATACACCTCTCTGAAGAGTGTCTGGGAGGCTGTAGTCACTGCTCCACAAAAAGCTGATCGTCAACAGATCAAGAAACTGACAGACTCCATGAATGGAAAGGCTTATGACTGTTATTGGAAAGAAGGGTGGCTATATTGGTCATTGATTGATTGATTTATTTTTTTTGAAATGTCAGAGATGTTTATTTGTAAATTTTGAGGTGTTTGTTTATTATTCTCACTATAACAGATGAAAATAAATAAGTGAGATGGGAAAATTTTCATTTTTCCTTTAGTTGCATGATAAATCTGCACACTAATAGTTGCCTAATAATTGTGCGCACATATGTATTCCCCTGATGATGTTCACACTCACATTTCCGTTGTGAAACATTCAGGTTTCAGGTTTATTAACATTTTGGATTGACTGATAGCACTGTGTTTGTTCCATATTAAAATTATTCCTCAAAAATACAACTTGCCTAATAATTCTGCACTCCCTGTATATACATTTTGTGGATTGTTGGAAGCACACTCATAGACGTCAAGGAAGTGTTGGGGCGCTGGCTGGATCACCGTTTTTAATGCTAACAAATTATTTCAAACAAAAGGAACACTCGATGGTGTTTACAGGCAATTTCAACAAAAGAAAAGTAGTCTTTGTGATGTTCTTTGAATAGTATTTAGCTTAATAGAGCAAGTTGTCCTTGGAAGATCTATGCTGCTTGCAGTTCAGGTGCGATACAATGCCATTCTCTGGGATGTTGGCTATTTTATAGTCCTCTCGGTGGCAGGGGTGGAGTCAATTGCCCTTTTATTGCTGTGGGTGACAAAAGAAACAACAGTGTTAGCAGCTGTGCCCCCTCTTGCCCCAGGGTGGTGTTGCTTACCTCCAATAAACCTTGAGGTGATCCTCTAACATGCATGCGCGACAAGCTGTAATACATCAGCAACAGTAAATTCTGTCACTAAACAGTACAACATGTATAATATATTCCTAAACACACAGAGCAATCACCTGAGAAAATACTATAGAGGAAATAAAAGCCGATTGCAATCTCAATAACTAGACTTGTTTATTGTTTTATTTTTTGATTTACTTTTTTTTTTTCTTTAAACTGCATTTGATAATTGAAATTTTGCCTTTTCCTGGCAAAAATGAAGTGAAAAAATTAAATGTGTCCATCTTCAGTAATACAGGGACTACTGAAAGCATGGTGCCATAAAGTAGTTGCAAAACCACATTCATTTGTGTATAGTTGTTACTAAGAGAGTAACATTATGAGATGAACATTTAAATATGTGTTATGTTAAATATAAGTTAATACTTTATTATATGGAGGTAATTTGATTTTGATCTTTAACAGAAATGCTCGATCATCTTATGCCATACTTTTATTGACCTTCATTGTTTACAAAATGAATCACTTTTTGAAATCTTTAGATTATTATAGGCTAGAAAGGGATTTTAATTATATGACCTGAATTATATATTAATTTCTGGAATGAATAAATAAAAAACACATTTTTAAAGTGCAGTTTCACATGGAATAGGAATCTTTCATTCCACAAGCTAAGACTACATTGATTATCTGGTTGACTCAACACCCCTCGTATCCACTGAGTGAGCAACAGTAAAAGTAATAGAAAACAATATGCTTAGCTTTTGTATCATGTTCTTTGACGTGTGTATTGAAATAAAGCTTTGTTTAGAGTGTCACTATGAATTAGATTGTAAAAGTTAAAATATTCTTCAAACAGCAAAAGATCACTAGGCATTTTTAGTAAGCAGCAGAGATGAAGGAAATATAACCAAGTAGTAAAATGTAAAGAGCTGAAAGATCATTGATAAAAGTTTCTCAAAAGAATTCAGCCAAGAAACAACACCCTGACAAGAGCGAGACGAAACAAAACTAATGATTGCCTCCATTATATTTGGCCTGATGCTCCTTCTCAGTCTTGAGCTTCAGATCCTTCGCACTGCAATAGAAAGCCATTTTTTCCATTGGGTTTTTTTTTTTTTTTTCTTTTTCATTACCTTTTTTTAGCTTTGCAAAATTACAGAAAGGCAGTTGTAGTTGTGACACTGACTGACAGAGTGGGAGGCTTGTAACTGTGGTGAAGGTTTTGCAGTATTTACAAAAGAGATCCAAAGCACCACAGTAATACTTTGCAATCATTTTATTTGCTAACATACATTTTTCAGAATCACTGTTGTTTGTTCAATGAGATTTATGCTTGCAGTTGACAATAATTGACATCCCATTGGAATAGTTTTGACCTGCCTTTTGTGTTTTTCTCCTGTGGCATCTGCCACTTTCTTGTCTGCTGCATACTTCTTCATTGGTTGCATTTGTTCTACTTGTGTGCTTTGCTGCAGCTCTTCTTTCTAATCTTACCTTTCGCTGTTTAGGTTATTCTTTGTGCCAAGCTTGCCACACTTCCTCTCTGCATTGTGCTTTTCACATAGCTTATTATATATTCAGATATGAAATCATTGATTGCTTGAACATGCTTGACAATTTGGTCACAGTGCTGATTTGAAAGCCTTTTCTCCTAAAGTGGAGCAAAAATGGTTTTAGTTTAAAGCAAGCTTACTTTAACTACAATCATGGCCAAATTTATTGGCACCCCTGGAATTTTCCCAGAAAATGCACCATTTCTCACAGAAAATTGTTGCAATTACAAATGTTTTGGTATAGACATGTTTATTTCCTTTATGTGCATTGGAACAACACAAAAAAACAGAGAAAAAAGCCAAATCTGACATCATGTCACACAAAACTCCAAAAATGGGCCGGACAAAATTATTGGCACCTTTTCAAAATTGTGGGTAAATCGTTTTGTTTCAAGCATATGATGCTCGTTTGAACTCACCTGTGGCAAGAAACGGGTGCTGGCAATATAGCAATCACACCTGAAGCCAGTTAAAATGGAGAAAAGTTGACTCAACCTTTCTGTTGCGTGTCTGAGTGTGCCACACTAAGCATGGAGAACAGAAAGAAGAGCAGAGAGTTGTCTGATGACTTGACAACAAAAATTGTGGAAAAATAACAATCTCAAGGCTACAAGTCCATCTCCAGAGATCTTCATGTTCCTCTGTCCACTGTGCACAACGTAATCAAGAAGTTCACAACACATGGCACTGTATTTTATCTCCCTGGACGTGGACGGAAGAGAAAAACTGATAAAAGACTGCAACGAAGGATAGTCCGAATGGTGGATAAACAGCCCCAATCAACTTCAAAACATATTCAAGATGTTCTGCAGACTCAGGGTGCAACAGTGTCAGCTCGAGCTATCTGTCGACATCTGAACGAAATGAAACGCTATGGCAGGAGAGCCAGGAGGACCCCACTGCTGACAGAGAAACATAAAAAAGTCACACTGGAGTTTGCCAAAATGTAATTGAGGAAGCCAAAATCCTTCTGGGCGAGTGTCTTGTGGACAGATGTTTACAGAAAACGGAATGAGGCCTATGAAGAAAAGAACACAGTACCTACAGTCAAACATGATGGAGGTTCTAAGATGTTTTCGGGGTGTTTTGCTGCCTCTGGCACTGGATGCCTTGACTGTGTGCAAGGCATCATGAAATCTGAAGACTACCAAAAGATATTGGGGTGCAATGTAGGGTCCAGTGTCAAAAAGCTGGGTCTGCATCAGAGGTCATGGGTGTTCCAGCAGGACAATGACCCCAAACATACCTCTAAAAGCACCCAGAAATGGTTGAAGACAAAGCTGAGAGTTCTGAAGTGGCCAGCAATGAGTCTGGATCTAAATCCGATTGAACACTTATGGAGAGATCTCAAAATTGCTGTTGGGAGAAGGTGCCCTTCAAATCTGAGAGACCTTGAGCAGTTTGCAAAAGAAGAGTGGTAGGAAATTCCATTTGAGAGGTGTAACAAGCTTGTTGATGGTTTTAGGAAGCGCTTGATTTCAGTTATTTTATCCAAAGGGCGTGCACCCAAATATTAAGTTGAGGGTGTCAATAATTTTGTCCAGCCTGGTTTTTGAGTTTTGTGTGAAATGATGTCAGATTTGGCTTTTTTTCTCTGTTTTTTTTGTTGTTCCAATGCACATGAAGGAAATAAACATGTGTATACCAAAACATTTGTAATTGGAACAATTTTCTGTGAGAAATGGTGCATTTTCTGGGAAAATTCCAGGGGTGCTGATAATTTCAGCCGTGACTGTATAGCTTCCAGACAGTCAGAAATGGATGGATAGATAGATATGTGAAAGGTACTATAAGATAGATAGATAGATAGATAGATGATGTGAAAGGCAATATATAACAGATAGAGAGAGAGTGTAGACAAGAGTGCAAGTGCTGGACAGACAGAAACTGATTTCAGATTATGTAGATTTCAATAGTATGCATTCCCATAGCCCATCAGTAAAGTAGTTATCTATTTGTAAATTCAGAAAAATATTTAAAACTCAGATAATAACAAAATGCAAACAAGCTCTGTATCATTACACTTCATCAATAAATAACGCTGTGTACAACAGCAGATATTTGATTCAGTATCTGTGTTTAGGGAGAAATGCCCTGGTCACGATTTTCCTAAATAAATGTTTTTGTGCATCAGCTCTTCTATACTTTGGGTGCCACCTTGCCCAGATTTGCCCATGCATGTGTACTGGCAGTCATATCTGGGCTCTGGAGCCTTTCATGTGATGACTGTTGGCTGCCTCTTTATTTTTGGAAGATTTGATGCCAGAGATATTGTTTGTGGTTCAGAAATCTTCATTTGATTCACAGGAGGAAACTTCATGACTTGATTTATCTAACAAATAGGTTTTTTTTCCTATTTTTAGACACTAGAATAGCTGAGGAATATAGTCCAAAAGCAAAAGATGACCTTTATATATTGCAATTTAGAGTAAGCAGTAATCAGAATGTTCACTTATTTCATGCTCTCAGTGGTTCGGCATTTGCATAATTTACATTAAAGTAAAATTTTAAATTTTATGGCTGATGTATTATACAGTTTATGTAATTTATGTCAGCCATAGTGCATCAGTAGCAATGGTTCCACATCATTTTACAGGTACAGATTGCATACGGCATAAAAAGACAAATTCTTTATTTTTCTTAGAAATGAAGTAAGAAGTTTAGGTCTCACTACAAATACTGTACACCAAGGATGGTAGGCAGGGAGTTACAAGCATAAAGTACATTAAGAGAAGTTCTGTTCCAATAGACTTTAGTAAATCAGGTGATTTTTTTCCTTCTTTATCCACATTTGATGGCGATTCTGCTCGTCTACCTTATCATAGTTCTGGCAGCCTCACTTTCGTGCCGTTTTTTTTTTTGCTCTGCTCGCCACTCAGCTCAGGTCATCTCTCTCGCTGGCCTGAAACTGTTGTGCTCAGTCCTGATAAACTCATGGACAATGTCATGCCTCATGTCATCACCCGGTCCAGGGTTGCTCCTGAGCACCGTAAAGTGTCTGTAAACTGCTGTTGTCCAGCCATCAATTTAAACCCATTCATTCCATATGCTCAGAAAATCTTCACAGCCTGCTATCCCTTGTGAGGTCCAGAAGCCATGTACAAGAAGTTGAGATGAGATCAGGCTGCCTCCATGCCATTCGTCTGTATTAACAGTCCTCATGTCTACTATTATGTGACTACTTCTTGCTGTATCTTCATTGCCAAATGTGCCAATTTGTTTGAGTTACTAAGACTTTGAGCTCGGTTTTGTTGTTGTAATTAGCAAGACCTTGACATACAGTAGTTTACTGAACTTTAATTCTTGCCTTTCCTGATAATATAAACTTCAACTATCACTGCTTCGACTCGTGATAACGCAGTTCTGTGTTCTGCAAGAAATCTAGTGCCGAGTGTCCCTTGACTATATCAAGTATAAATTCAGAATTGTGTGGATATAAATTGGAGTCTAATTCCGTATACTGAGATAGCATGTTAACATGTCAATTATTTTAATTTCCTAAGGCCTTGTCATTAGAGGTATTTGGATAATACAGCTTTTGATTATAGCTCTACCCCTAACCCTATGAACACTGATTTATGTAGTAGTTTTCCTCTCAGAAATATGATTCTCATTTATATTTATTCTTGTCTTTTCTTGCCTAACCAATTCCCTTGCTCTTCTGTTAGCTGTTTGCTGTCCAGTGCTTTTTCACTATCAATTTTTTATTTACATCGTTTATTAGACTGTCTTCGGGAGTTTACTCTTTTCCTGCCTATTTTTACTGTGAGTAGTTCATAGTAGTTTAGCCTTAAATTTTAAATCAAGCGTTGTGATTTTAGTTGGTAGCAAAATATATATCAATGTTCAGTTGTTTGAAAAACAGGGTAAGGTTGGTCATTATTGCATCCATATTTATGCATTTTATTGGTATACATCCTTCATTTTGATAGCTTTTTTCCTTTTTCCAAACTTTAATTTAGTACCACATAAACCTTACTGGACATCACCACCCTATTTGTGGATGCATTTTATACTCTTCATCTCTTTGGCCTAATAATGTGTGATACTTTAGGCTTTTAAAGCTACAAGAGAAAAATGAAAAATTCATGCATACTGTATTTCTTCTTTACTACACATTCACATCCTTACTTTTACAACTCTGAAGAGATGGCGTCTCTCTGAGCCCCTTTCTTCTGCACTCTAAGCTACCATATTCATTTCTCATCCTTTTGAAAGGAGCTAATCTCATTTACACTTCTGAGCAGTAAAATAATAAGGAAAAGCAAAATCAATAATGTTGCCGCATGTTGACTAGGGAGCTGTTTAGCTATAAATGTAGCCTTTTTTTTTTTTTTTTTTAAAGGCACTTCCTATGCTGATGTGAAATTAGAACTACAGCTGAACAGATAATAAAGATGGAGTCCAACTTCTTTACCTGTCTCTAATCCTATCTTTCCAGAAGATGAATCCATGGACATGGTGGTGGTAGTAAACTCTAATTAGTGATTCTTCATGATGAATTATCAAATTCCCTCAGTTGGTCTTTCTTATAACTTGACTTTTGTTTTGGATAAAAAGAGTAAAAGATTTTCTATCACTAAAATGTTAGGGTGTTGTACAGAAAGTAATTTTTTTTTGCAGTTAATATATATATTTTTTTTAACATTTTATTAATTTTATTAGAATCAAACAACAATCCATACAAGCAGCTTAAGTTTAACAAAACTAGGTTAATCTTATATATAATCGTCTATGCGTGGAATTTGTGTGTCTGTCAGGCCAGGGAGTGAGAGGTGGGGTCGGGATAAGGGCTCCACCTCCGAGGAAACAGAAACTCACTTAAGGAAGTGCACAAGCGAGGCCAACACGTCAGCAAAACAAAACCTTGGAAGAAACAGACACTCGATTAGCCGCTAATGCACAAGCGAAGCAAGCACGTCAGCAAAATGAAACCTCAGAAGAAAGACAAAGTCGCTTAGCCATAAACATCGGCAAAATGGTATCCCTTTTACTTTTCCTCCCGCCACTAATGCACAAGCGATGCGAGCACGTCGGCAAAATGAAACCTCCTAGGAGAGAGATACCCAGAGTAGTTCCTTTCAATTACCTGACATCTCTACATTTCAATTGTTTTTCTGACGATTTCATAGTTTCTAGGACCCTGGGCTTTTTACAGCACGGGCTTACACAGCTACTATTTTTATAAAGGTTTTGTATAGATTTTTGGATAATTATTTTTTTTCAATAAAGGGATATCCAACACTTGCAGCTAGAGAATAGCACCTGATATGGTGTCAATACCACACTGTCTTCAGGAGCCGCCTTCTAGGCCGCACGTGTTTCATGCTATTTCTTGTAATCTGTTTTACAGTTGTTTTAAATGATACATTTCAGTATGTTGAGATATGCATACCCACCTTTGAACTGCTTAATGCATTGCAACTAAGGTGTTAGCCCCTGGTTCGATGTAGAATTTACTGTCTTGTCATACAAAGTTAAGATATAATAACTGATGCCAATTTGGTAAAGTGAGTACATGAAATAATTAAATTATAAAATATTAGAACAATTATTATGCCATACGGCCCCACAAGTTTATCCACCCTATTTACCTTGATTGTCTAAACCTAACATCAAGTTGATATGAAGGTCCCTACAGTCCTACTCTCCACTGCACTGGTTAGTAATTTATTCCATGTATCTGTGGTTCCTTGCGTGAAGAAAACTTTTGTAACATTTGTATAAAATCTGCCGTTAAGATTTTTCCAACCTATCCATGTGTTCTTGTTGAGGAATTAATGTTAAAGTTAATGCGGGGGTTAATTGTAGAAATTGCTTCCATAATTTTAAAAACTTTGTGTCACCTCCTAATCACTATTTGCTTAAACTGTAAAGGTTCAGCACCTTTAGCCTGTCCTTATAGCTCATACCAAAATCTGCTCTGTTGCTCTTCTCTGGATCGTCTCTAGTGCTGCTATGTCTTTTTTTTAATATGGAGACAAAAACTGTACACAGTCCTCCAGGTGAGGCCTCACTAGTATGTTATATAACTTAAGCATAACCTCCCTTGACTTGTACTGTACATATCATGATACACATAAATGTAATTATAATATGCTGTGTACAAAGCTGAGATTAGGTAGAAACTACACGTGAAAGTTTGCAGAAATCATTTTATGTTTACATCCATACTGCAAGTTTTCAAACAGAATGACTAAATGATAAAAGAATTTCTTTAAAAATGGAGTTTAAATAGAGAGAGATCACACAAATGACGGGTCAAGACAGCTGATTTAAAATATACAGGATACACCTTAATGTATCAGCTTTTCAGCAGAGCAAAGCTCTATAGTTAGTTGGTTTGGTTTTACCTTAAAGCCATTAAATGACCATTCTGCTGGAAGTGCAGACACCTTTGTACTACCTTGTTAAACGTATGATGCTCAAGGGGGCACGTTTCACTGGAATACTTTCACCCTTCCTTTTGATCTCTTGGCCAGTCTTACAGAAAAGCAGGCATTATCTTCTCTGTTTATGTGATCGAAAGCTATTAGGAGAGCAATGAAGACCATAATGAGTGGTCATCGCTTCTCATTGCCTGTTGTTTGCAACTGACCTAAGGAAATGATAGTTACTTTTAAAAGCCCACTGGGCTTAAGTATAAGAAATTCTGAAAGAGTTCAGGAAGGAAAATGCTGTGGCATCCACATTACATTGGAAAGCACTGCATTAATATATTCATTATGTGCACATTGTTATCCTCTTTTTTACATGTTTAACATCTTGCATGTGTCTTCTGTTAATGGAGGCCCTTCATCCTTGAGCATTTTAGTTGGTCTTTTGACTGATTTATTCAAGCACTAACCTTGTTTTCCTACTGTGGGGAGTATTGACGCCTCTGCTGTTGTGTGACAGACACTTAAAGCGCTAGAGACATGCAGACGGTTCTACCTGTGGACTATCTCGTCCATGAGAAGTAGTCAAATGTCTTCTTGCAAGCAAGCATCACAAGCAAAGAATTCATGAGGTTATTGTTCTGGTGTACAATTCAAGTCTGTGGCCACATCTGAAATTATCTCAGTATTTACAAGAAGGTAATAATAATTCTTGAGAAAATTCAACTACGAACTACAAGACTAATTTCAGAATTACAAGGTTTGACTGAAGGAGCTGAAGCTATTTAGGCTAAAGAAATAGAGATTGAGAAAAACAAGACTTTTTTAGTTAAGAAGGGAATTGAATCGGCATCAGTCCCCAGAACATTGAACTGGATTCGAAAGTTTCACTAATAAATGGATGATGGACAAATATGTGAGGTCGACACTTGTGGTTAGTTTAAAGTATGTTTCTGGAAAGGATGCATAAACGTTAATGGTGGCTACTTGAGTAAAAAATGTTTTTAATTAAATGTTAGAAAATATTGTTTTGTATAGGCAGAATAACTAAAAGTAGTTACTTGTGGAATTTTCTGTCTTGGGATCATATGCACTGTACATGGTTAGTGAATAGAATATGATGAGCTATGGTAGACGAAAAGGCCTACTTTGCCCAAATCTTTTTTTTTTTTTTATGGGCTTGTGGTCATCTGCCATTAACTATGATGGATTAATCATGTTATCCAGATACTGTACTGACACCATTTCTTGGGAGACTGTTGCTTTGGATGATATTAGATTGAGGAAGAGTCATTGCACTTTGAAGGATATTGGGGCATACATAAAGAATAAAAACCAGAGGAATGAACAGCATTGACTCATATCAATGACAAGGCATCACCCTTTCCACCTTGCAGTAGGAGCTTCATATGTTATGCTTGATCCCACAGATCATGCTATGAAAGATAAACATCGTCACATGCAAGATTCCTTCAAACTTCCTGATGAATTGAATCAATTCATTAGATTCATCTTGGGAGGGAGATGAGACGGGATCTTCTCGTAAGACACTTTGACGTCGAGCGAGAGACACTTTAACGTCCCACGAGACAAGGCAGTGAGACAAAAGGACAGCTGCTGTACAGGCTTTTAAATGATCGAAGCGCAGCACAACAAGCAGAACACGCAGCTCGCTAGCAGCAGCAAGCCAGCAGATGATCTGACCACATCTCCTTAGTGTGTGTTCAGGCCCTCCCCTTCACAACGCGAGCAGTGTTATACATCCTGCGAGAAAGAGATTTAACCACGCATAGGGATGGAAATAAAGGACAAAGAGTAGATGACAAAGTAGAACGTCTTAAAGAATTCAAAAATGTTGGCACGGTACTCATGCACAGCAGGTTAGAGATAATGGAAGTATGAAAATACCAAAGTCTCAAAAAAAGGATACGATAAGATCCCATTAGCGCAAACAAATTATTACTCAGTGAAATAACGGAACAGCAAAAAAAGCTTGACTATATTGTTTGGATTTAAACTTTAAGTTGGAGACTTGTAGATCATCTAATTCGTGTTGCCAGCGAGAATTAAAAGATTCCAAAAACGTTGGTGTGGTATGAAATCCCGTGAGATGGAGACTTTTAAAATGAGATTCTTGCAAGTCACACCCTACTTGCAACTATTTTCAAACAAGACCACAGTCATCTAACCTCTGTCGTCTGTCTCACTCACTTCATGCGCCCTCAGCTCTTATAAATTTTACCAGTACAATAATTTTATAAATTCTAGATGACACGTCAACAACAAAGTGAAGAAGAAAGAGAATGGACAAACATTCGAGAAAGTCGTTTTATTTATTAGAAAGAAATAATATTTCACAGGCAGTTATACGTTGCATTGTCACGATGTAACTGTAAACACGGAATCAAAATTCAATGCATCTTCAATCTTGAAGAAAAGTTAATTCCAAAGATTGTTTTTAGTGAAGTTTTAAAGTAAAAGTGAAAATAATGCATATGTAACAGTTCACATGAAAATAATAATCTCTTTAAATTGTATAACCGGTAAACCAAACCTGGAGGTGGGCAAGCGAAGCAAGCAGAAGACGGAGGCCCCTAAGATTAATTATAAAACAGAGGACAGGCTCAGTTATAGGACTCTCTCTGGACCTCCTGGAAGTCGTAGCAAAGGAGAGGAAGTCAAAACTGTGTGGCATTATGGACAATGCTGCACATCCTCTCTCTGACACATTTAACATTGAGTTATTTAAGCCAATAAATCATTCAGCAGATGTATGCCAAGAAATGCTACAGAGGCTCCTTTATACCAATGGCAAAACATCTGTATAATGCCTCACTGGGACTGGTAAGTCAGAACTTTTCTTTCTTTTGAATTGTCTTGCTCTATAGTCATTCCAGTGTGTGTTCAGACCAAAGTATGTTATTTATTTTTTACTGTTATAAAAATATCCATCTATCTTTCTAATATTTTTCTAAGGTTCAGCTTTCTGTGACTGATTTTTGAATGTACAAAGGTGCATATACATGTTAATTTAATATTATGTTTATGCATTCTGTTTAAAACAATTCCAATAACGAATTGTACAAAACAGACAAAACTTTCTAATATAAATGTCAATGTCAATTTATTTATATAGCACATTTGAAACAACATAGTAATGCTGCGGCCAAAGTGCTTTACAATAATAGAATAAAAGAAAAAAAAACAATAAACAATAAAACATAAATAGTAATAAAATATATGAACATAAAATAAGATAGATAATAAATAGAAATAATGTTATATGATCACAAAGAGGAAACCATCAGTATTACTGAAGGTCACTGAATGCAAGTGAAAAGAAGTGAGTTTTTAATCTTGTTTTGAACAGTTCAATTGTAGACGACTCCTTAATATGATGAGGTAAAGAGTTCCACAGGCGAGGGGCAGCAGCTGCAAAGGCCCTGTCCCCCTTGGTTTTACATTTGGTACGAGGGACAACAAGAGACAACTGACCAGAAGATCTAAGCACTCTGGATGGCTGGTGTAAAACACACAATTCAGATAAATAGGCAGGAGCAAGCCCATGTAAAGATTTAAAAACTAGCAGCAAGATTTTAAAATCAATTCGAAAACTGACAGGCAGCCAGTGTAAAGAAGCAAAAATAGGAGAAACAGAGTCATACTTTCTTGCCCCAACCAGAAAGCGAGCAGCAGCATTTTGGACCAGCTGTAACCTGTGTATCAGGGATTTGCTAACCACAGAATACAGCGAGTTGCAATAATCGAGGCGAGAAAAAATAAAAGCATGAGTAGCTTTCTCAAGATCTTTAGAAGGTAAAAAAGGCTTTATCTTACCTAATAGACGAAGTTGGAAAAAGCAACTCTTGACTACAGAATTTACTTGTTTCTCAAAAGAGAGGTTACTATCAAAGGTAACACCAAGATTGCGGACTTGAGGTTTGGAAAAGACAGAGAAAGAGCCAAGAAGTCCAAAACCAATTTGGGCTTTAGCTGGTGGACCCACTATAAGCACCTCCATTTTATTTTGATTTAGATCAAAGAAAATTATTAGCCATCCAGGATCTTAGTTCAGAAAGACAGTTGTGGAGTTGATTTGTTGCAGAGTTGCAGACGGAATATAAACCTGAGTATCATCAGCATAGCAGTGAAAAGAAATGTTAAATTTCCTAAAAATCGCTCCAATAGGGTGAAGGTATATAGAGAATAAAATAGGACCCAAAATGGATCCCTGAGGAACACCATATTTAAGAGAGCAGTAGATGAAAAAGAGGAATTTAAAGTCACTGAAAAGTGTCTACCAGTTAAATATGACCTGAACCAGTTAAGAGCAGCCCCTTTAATCCCAACAAGATGTTTGAGCCGCATCAGCAATATTTCATGGTCAATGGTGTCAAAGGCAGCGGACAGGTCAAGGAGGACAAGGACTGCCGCATCACCTGAGTCAGTAATAAGAGAGATGTCGTTGAACACTTTCAGGAGTGCCGTTTCAACACCATGATAACGCCTAAAACCAGATTGGTAGGTCTCAAATAAATTATTGGAGTTAAGGTGATTGACCAATTGATTATAAATAATTTTTCTAGAATTTTAGCCAGTAATGGCAGCTGGGAAATTGGACGAAAGTTGGTTAAAACTCCAGGATCTAATCCTGCTTTTTTTAGATGGGCATGGACTGCAGCATGTTTAAATAATGAGGGCACAGCCCCCGAACTAATAGAATCATTTATAATCGCTAGTAAGGATGGGCCCAACACATCAAAGGCTTCCACTAAGAGACGTGGTGGTACAATATCGAGGGGGCTGGGAGCTGGTTTAAGGGTGTCAATAGTTCTTTTTAGCTGTGAAAGTGAGACGTGATCAAAGGTATCTTGAACAATGTCATGATTAACACTAGGAAGTTTATATTCAGTTTGAACAATGCCACGGCGGATAGTATCAATTTTGCTGACAAAGAATGATAGAAACTGCTCACATGAATGAACAGTGCTATTTAATCCCATCATAGAATGAGGGTGAATGGCCGCATTAATTGAATTAAATAAGACCCTAGGATTATTTGAATGGCGGGATACTAAATCGGCAAAGAAGTCATGTTTCCATTTCTTAACTTCAGCCTGGAAATTGAAAAGAGAAGTCCTGAAAATCTATTTAGAGACAGTCAGTCCATCTTTTTTCCAACGCCGTTCAGCAGTTCGACAGTCGCGGCGCAGTGATCGTGTAGTTTCATTTAGCCAGGGAGCAGGTCTTACCTTATTACTGCGTATCTTGGGCGGAGCAATTGCGTCTAAAACCGTTTTACAGGAGGAATTAAATTTTACGACAGAGTCATCGATATCATTATTTTGGTCATGCATATAAAGACTAGAGAAAATGGTTTTAAAATCAGATGTAGAAGAATTTAAAAAGCGCGAGCAGCGTGGGGGACAGCTATTACTTGGGAGATCAACAGTAATATGCAGATCCATCATTACAGAAAAGTGATCAGTGAAAGAAACATCACATAAATCAATACTATTCACTGAAATATCACGGGTAAGAATAAGATCAAGGGTGTGACCGAGAGAGTGAGTTGGCGTATTAATATGCTATATAAAATCAAATGAGTCCAATAGTGATAAAAAGTCATTAACCAAAGGTTTCGATTGACAACAAACGTGAATGTTGAAATCACCAACAATAAATGTGTTGTTACTGTATTAAACTTGTGTAATGAAGGAAAGAATGATCAATGACAGAGTTCCTCTTCGTGCATAATATTCTAACCAGAAAGAATTTTAAGTGAAGTGAACAAAAATCATGACTCCGATGTGTGGTACTTGTAAATGTGCTTTGAACATCTAAACAAAAGAGGCTGACAGCATCGCATGTGCTCTTTACCACTCTTGTTGAGCTCCACTTGATCGATTCATTTGTGCTTGTAAATTAATTTCCTTGATTGACTGAAAAGTGTCATTCTAAAAGAACAAATTGTACACCAGTTGCCCATCACTAATCAGTTTTAGTCTGAATATATCATTAATTTCGCTCATAATTATAATAATGGTAATGCATCTGCTTGATGCCTCTCTGCATCTGTAACTGTAAAGTTTAAAGTTTTTCTTTGTGTTTTGTTTTCTTTATTCTTAATCATTCTAGTGTCTATTTATTTATTGGGCCTGTGTAAAAAGCCAAATTTCCCTGTGAAGACAAATGAAGCTCTATCTATCTATCTATCTATCTATCTATCTATCTATCTATCTATCTATCTATCTATCTATCTATCTATCTATCTATCTATCTATCTATCTATCTATCTATCTATCTGTCTGTCTGTCTGTCTGTCTGTCTGTCTGTCATAGTAGTCTAATGAGCTGTCTGGTTGTACAATACAAAATTGTTCTGTGTAATTAGCAGACTCAGGAAAGGATATGAGTATGTTTCTATTTTCTGTGTATTTTTATTCTTGGTTTGTACCCCACATTGCTTTGCAAAATGAGCAATAGCAACAGAGGTATTCTGTGTAAAATAAATCAAATTGAAAGAGAAACAATGGTAAACAGATATCTCGGATGATTAAATGTCTTGCTTTTTTTTCAAAGATATCCCATTTTTATCCTGTTGTATTTAAATGATAAAAGTGAGACTTTTCAGTTACCTACCATTATTAATACAAATTTAGTGATTTAAGCCTTAGCCTGTTATTTGTATTTGAAGAATTCAGGAGTGGAAGTTGTTCTTGTCTTCTTAGGTAGTCAAGGCTGGAGAGGGGGCTCTCAAAAAACAAAGCCTGTTAAAGCCCATTGCAGCTCTCCTTGTGTGATTTTGTGCTATACAAGCAATAAATGGTCTTCTTGCTGCTGTTGAATGCACCCATAAAGTAAGGATTGTTCATAGTCTTTTAACAAGCTCCTGACACAGTTACCATTTAACAGTAAAATCTCTATAAAGTTTCAAGGAGGATTCATATAATTCTAGCTATTTGGCAACAACACAACTTTAACCTAGCAGAAGATGAGGTCTGTTTCAGTTAATAGCTGTCTTTTTTCTAGTAGTGTTTTCTAGTCAATCTTACATTTAAGCAGTACAGTTAATGGATTAACAGATTATATACAGTGCCCTCTTCTGATTTCCATCTGGTTTAATAAAGAATTTAAATAAGAATCAAACGATTGTGTTAGTTGCTCACTCCGAGACCCATGAAAATAATATTTGGTTTTGTTCAAGATCTAATCACTGTAACTGCAATGCAGTTCTGAAAAAAATCAAACTGGAAAGATATTATTTTCATGGCAATCTAATTCAGTGATCCACATGTCACAAATAATATTATCATAAATGTTTTATTTTTAAAGTCTTAACATTGTTTTCAGAAACATAGTAAAGGAAGAAAATGGAAAAAAAATTAAATAAGTTTCTTTCTTTTGGGTTAGCATACTTTCTCTGCTTGCTCAGTTCAAAGTCAGTGTTGGTTCTCCATTATAAAATGTTTTTCCCTCCAAAATTTTTGAAATCTTACTTTACTGCATGTCAGCCAAGATAAAGACTATCAATCAACCCCCGTGTACATTATGATTATAGCCTGCCACTCTTAATAAGTCAGTTTAAATAATAAAAAATAAACCATCAGAAAATAAGCTGGCCCAAAAATCTCAGCATTAGCTATTGTTTTATTATATGGAAGCCTGTTCCCAACCTCTTAATATTCCATCTCAAATGAGTGGTTTTCTTTAGTATGGACATCACTGCCCAGAATGGGGGCATAAAAACCTTAACAAAATGAACAGTGTGTGTCAAAGATCCAAGCACAGCACCGAGCTTTCTACTTACTCCTCGACATTGTTGGGCAGTCATCCAATGTATAATTCAAGTTCTAGGTAATTGCATGCTGGCTTTCATTTCAAGATGTAGAATTAGGGAAATGAGCTGATTTAAAAAAACAACAGAGAACGGCTTTTTTTTTTTTTATTTAAACGAAGAACTCGTTTTCATCAGACTGAGTTTGGTGTTAACAAATTGTGGATGTGGAGTAAAAAGAACATACAGTCATATGAAAAAGTTTGGGAACCCCTCTCAGCCTGCATAATAATTTACTCTACAGTACTTTCAACAAAAAAGATAACAGTGGTATGTCTTTCACTTCCTAGGAACATCTGAGTACTGGGGTGTTTTCCGAACAAAGATTTTTAGTGAAGCAGTATTTAGTTGTATGAGATTAAATCAAATATGAAAAACTTTTGATTTGGCTGTGCAAAATGTGGGTCCCCTTGTAATGTTGCTGATTTGAATGCCTGTAACTGCTCAATACTGATTACTTGCAACACCAGACTGGTTGGATTACCTTGTCAAGCCTTGAACTTCATAGGCAGGTGTGTCCGATCATGAGAAATGGTATTTAAGGTGGTCAATTGCAAGTTGTGCTTCCCTTTGACTCTCCTCTGAAGAGTGACAGCATAGGATCCTCAAAGCAACTCTCAAAAGATCTGAAAACAAAGATTATTTAGTATCATGGTTTAGGGGAAGGCTACAAAAAGCTCTCTCAGAGGTTTAAACTGTCAGTTTCAACTATAAGGAATGGAATCAGGAAATGGAAGGCCATAGGCACAGTTGCTGTTAAACCCAACAGATCTGGCAGGCCAAGAAAAATACAGGAGTGGCATATGCACAGGATTGTGAGAATGGTTACAGACAACCCACAGATCACCTCCAAAGACCTGCAAGAGCATCTCGCTGCAGATGGTGTATCTGTACATCGTTCTACAATTGAGCTCAATTTGCACAAAGAACATCTGTATGGCAGGGTGATGAGAAAGAAGCCCTTTCTGCACTCACGCCACAAACGGAGTCACTTGTTGTATGCAAATGCTCATTTAGACAAGCCAGATTGGTTTTGGAACAAAGTGCTTTGGACTGATGAGACAAAAATTGAGTTATTTGGTCAAAACAAAAAACGCTTTTCATAGCGGAAGAAGAACACTGCATTCCAAGAAAAACACCTGCTGCCTACTGTCAAATTTGGTGGAGGTTCCATCATGCTGTGGGGCTGTGTTTCTAGTTCAGGGACTGGGGCCCTTGTTAAAGTCAAGGGTCAGATGAATTCAACCCAATATCAACAAATCCTTCAGGATAATGTTCAAGCATCAGTCACAAAGTTGAAGTTACGTAGGGGTTGGATATTCCAACAAGACAATGACCCAAAACAGAGTTAGAAATCTACAAAGGCATTCATGCAGAGAGAGAAGTGCAATATTCTGGAATGTCCTTCACAGTCCCATGACTTGAATATCCTTGAAAATCTATAGGATGATTTGAAGCAGGCTGTCCATGCTCAGCAGCCATCAAATTTAACTGAACTGGAGAGATTTTGTAAGGAAGAATGTTGAAAAATAACTCCATCCTGAATCTAGACACTCATCAAAGGCTATAGGAGGACAGCGTCTAGAGGCTGTTATATTTGCGAAAAGAGGCTCAACTAAGTATTGATGTCATATCTCTGTTGGGGTGCCCAAATTTATGCACCTGTCTGATTTTGTTATTTTGTTTTCTGTTAATCCAATACACTTAATGCCACTTCTGAAATACTACTGTTTCCACAAGGCATGTCATATATTAAAAGGAAGTTGCTACTTTGAAAGATCAGCCAATGATAAACAAAAATCCAAAGAATTAAGAGGGGTTCCCAAACTTTTTCATATGACTGTATGTACAGGTACATTTGAATAATCACGTGGGTGTAAATTGAAACTAACCAGGAGACATATCTGTAGTACTGTGGCCGCTGCTATTTTTAAATTTAGATAAAAAAGAGAAAAATACAAATGGATTTAGTGTGCATTTGTCACTGCATTTGGTAGCAGATGAATTCCTGCAAATCATCCTTAACAGTATTAAGATTTGGCATGTGGTGTGGAATGTCAGTCAGTGTAAAGTTTCAGATATACAAAAGAAATAGTGTTTATAATTACCCAGTATAGAGTTTGGATCTAGAAAGTATGCATAACACAGACACTAGATCAGTACCTGCTGTCCACGATCAGACATTGTTCAGTTTTGATTAAACAGGCTAATAAAATGTTAGATTTTGCAGAAACTGCAAACCCAGAGCTTAGCCAACAACCACATACCTCTGAAACACACCAAAGAACAAAACACTTGAATAACAGACAGAAATGGCAATTAGCTGGAACTGTTATCCTGGTTTTACAAACAGCTCCACAGACAAGTCGTGTATCAACATCCTCAGAACCAGAAGCTCTGTTGGATTATTGGTCAGTTTCTTGTCTGGTGATGAGTTCCTGGCTCTTTATCTGTATCACAGTGACTTGGGACGCAGGCTGGATGGTAGTGATGACTGGCTGTGAGAACTGAAACCATGGATGGGTGACAGGCAGCCGGCAGATTGTGGTTACGGTTCTTTTTTCACTTGGTTCAAATGTTATTTACAAAAATCAGTCCAGTAAATGATGTAGTAATGCTGTACACCCTGATTCTCTCGGTTTGTATTTGAAGTATTTTGGATACAAAAAAAAACTGTTCATGAAAGAATCTTGCTCCTGATCTTCAGTTTTATCTGTGTTTCTGCAGTCTGACAATTTTTTAATGGCTACTTCTTGGAAAAGAACCTTTTTTTTTTTACAACTTAAAGATAATGGTTGTTGGATGCATCTCTGACTTGATATTTTTGCCACTAACCTACTTTTAATTTCTTGCTGTGAAGAAGCAGAGCTTTTCATGCAGAATAACTGACAACTCTCATTTATAATTTAATAAGTCTTGAGGTGCCCATGTCACAGGTCAGTAGGTCATGGTGCACATCCATTGAGGACTGGATTAGCTTGTCTTGGGTATTCGAAGCCTGGGGGGGTCAGATTTTCGATATTGTAGCCCTCCTTCTGTTATAGTAGTCTGCCTCGCTGTTCTTCTGTTCTTATGCAATGTGTTTAGACATGCAATATACCCAACGGATGAAAGTGCGAGACCCAATCAGGGCCAGCCTGAGTGATGGCAGCTCCTAGTATAAGGATATAATATAGTTGGCATTTCCTTCTGTCTCCTATCTAAAGTACAGTGGAGTGCCAATCTCCTAATCTGGAAAAAAAAGATGTCTGTCAAGTAAAATTGACTATTATAAATGATTTTTAGTTACATTTTTATTTTACAAACCACTTAATAACTAATTTAACATGGTACTGATATTATATTATGTATTTTAAAATACGATGGGTCAACCTGATCTTTTTTTGATTATTTTTCTAAGCTAACACCAATGGCCATTAATTTGGGTAATCAGTGCTCTACTGTACTTGTTTTTAGTTTTTTTAACTGATAAGAAACTTGAAACTGTTGAAAGTGAGATTTGGGTCGGGTTAAGTAGTGATAATTTCAAACATAAGGAGCTTAATTAAGTGGTACAGCTGCTTCAACTTTTTTATTTTTCCAGCTGACATATTTTCTTATTACTTCATTAATATTTTGTCTGATGAACTATAGTATATATGCATAATAAAAAAAACATCACAGAACAATCAAGATGTAACTAACTTATTAATGTTTACATAAAAACTAAATAGTTAGAAGTTAAATGAGCCCCTGTGATAGGAAAAAAAAGTGTATTAGAACACTGGAACATTTTTGAAGAGAACACACCATTCAGCCCAACAAAGCTCGCCAGTCCTATCCAAATACAGTGGAACCTCGGGTCACGAACGTCTTGGAACACGTACAAATTGGGTTACGACCAAAAAAGTTCACCAAACTTTTGCATCTGTTCACGACCACACACTCGGGTGACGAACAAGCCAGTTTCCCTTCCGGTTTGTACGCACCGGTGATTTTCTCACGCGTTCAGTCTCTCCCTTTACATTCGCTGTGAACTCTTTGTGCACTATTTCATTTCCCTTCCGGTTCATATGCGCCGGTGATTTACGCACGTGCTCAGTCTCTCCCTGTACAGTACATTGTTCTCAGTCAGACGTGCATCGCGCAAAGGGACTTTACCTCAAAACTGTAATCTCTTCTCCACCCAGCTTCCTGCTCACTTCCTTCATGCCAGAACTCGATTCATGCAAGGTTAGTTTTCTTGGTTGTTTATGGTTAGTTTTTGTATAAATTAAGGATTTTTCAAATGTTCATTTTTTTCCCTGTGCTTAAAACTCGTTAAAAAAAGTGTGTATAGCGAGCAGTTCGTAAGGCTGTATGTAGTGTGAACTCTCTGTTCAAGGTTTTCTCAGTGTTATTCAATGTTTTTACATTTAGTTTACTTTACACCGTGCATTCTAAGGTATAGTTAACTATTTTTGTGCTTAAAAATCTTTAAAAAAATATATTTGCATACAGTTCATACGGTCTGGAACGTTACATTTAACGTACAATCCTATGGGGGAAATTACTTCAGGTCACGACCAAATCGGGTTGCTTCCAGAGTTTTGGAATGAATTACGATCGTGACTTGAGGTTCCACTGTAATATCAAGTCGAGCTTTGAAGGTCCGTAAAGTTCGACTGTCTACCACACAGCACTTGCCGACTTATTCCATGTCTCTGAGGTTCTCTGTGTGAAGAAGAAATTCACAAATCTTTGTGCAATATTTACTCTTAACAAGTTACCAACGGTGTTCAGTAGTGTCACCTCTTAATCTTCTTTTGCTTAAAATGTTCTTTGTATAAGGACTTTATTTTATTTTTTATTTTTACTTTATTACTTATTATTACTTTGTTTTATTTTTCTCTTATTTTACATAACAGTTGCAGCTTAACTTTGCTCACCTTAACTAGAGTAAATTAAAAAATTAACAAAACAACAATCAATTAGTAACAGAGTAATAATTTATGTTCCATACAAAGTGTTTAGTGGTAAATCATAGTAGCATAAGTTAGAGTAAGGAAGGTAATTTGTACGTATAAATGAGCAAAGTAATACAGTACTCTCTTTGTTTCTGTCCAAAAATTGTGTTGCTGCTAAGTGCTCCCCACCAGTCCCAGACCGAGACCTGTGTGTTAGAAAGTCGCACTCCCATTTTGGTGAGCCATAAATCAAGAATTTGTTGTTCTGTGCATGTAGGACAGCTTCTATGCTGTAACAGTGCATGTCCATGTGTGAGTGTGTGTGTCCCTACTTCCAGTCCTCCATACACCCAAACTACTACACCCTACCTGTTAGTCCCAGAGGCAGCTGAGTAATTGAGCATTTGGTGCAGTTCCAACTAATACTATTTCAGTTAATACTAGGACAAGAATCCCAGGAATCTAAAGAAACAGATGCACTCACTGACTTGTCAGCAGTGAGCCCATCATTCGATGACATTAAGGGCAAGTCAGGCAAATAAAATATGGTTTGGGTGGAGAGTCATAACTGGAAAACTATGGACTGGAGACCCCTTTTAATTTGTAAAAAGTACTTTAGTTTGGCAGCCTCAATCTCAACACCCTGGTGCACAACCTTAAAACCAGCACTGGACCCACTCAATACCTCAGTCTGGGATATACAGTATTAAGGTGGCTGATATGGGAAAGGTGATGAGTTCCTAAGAGGAATAGGCTGCATTTGTGTGTCTCCTTTATGTTCCTAGTTGTTATTTTGACTAAGGCTCAGTAACATTAACCACAAAGAATTTATCCATTGTGACCTGTAACGGGTGCCACTGTGCCCCCAACCCCAGTACAAGTCCTGAGTTCAAATAATAATTTATTGTAACAAATACCTTCACAGGATATTCACGTACACAACACAGATGCAATTCCTCCTTTTCTCTCTTCCTTTTTGTCTGTCTTCCTCTCCTTTCACTCCTTCAGGTGAGTGTTCTCCAGATCCTCTCCCGACTCCATCTCACCTGGATGAGGTTGAGCGGTTTCTATATGCCAGACACGGGAGTACTTCTGGTGTTACCACACTACAGGTCGGAAGCACCTCTGGGTCAGGCAGATGCTTCTTAAAGTGGGGACATTCAGTACCTGCAGCTCCCCCTGGTGGTATCCATGGAACCCAGTAGAACTGTTTGACAGGACTACAATTCCCAGCCTGCCCGGCAGGTATCCTGTAGGCACCATAGCCAAGGAAGACTTGACGCCTATTGTAATGGGGAAGCAGATAGTCCATACAATTGGTCTCCTCCTGTCCTTTCAGTAAACTAGCCTCCCAGCCAGGTAAGAAACTCTGAACCATCCCAGTTAGAACACCAGCCCTGTGCCCTGGTGTCCATGGCATCATCCTGTGATGTCTAAAAATATGTAAAATGCTCTGTCTAATGCAAACTAAATATTACAGCTAGTAAAACTTTTATATACTGTATGTGCATGAATGCAAGGTAAAGCTATATGTAAATTTGTAACAATACCAAAAAAAGAGAGCATACTGTATATCTTTGCAAAGCCATTTACTGTATAATGCAATAAGAGTGAAGTATTGAATACTAATTATATTTATTGCTTTCTAAAGTTATGTTATGTAGCACCATTCGTGGGATACAAGTGAAGAAAACTTACTTTTTAGCAGTAGAATGTACTTGTGAGACCACAACCCTGAATATGATGTCCACATCACAAGAAGCCGATAGTAGTGCAAGTAAAAGTCCTGAGAGGAGCTACTTGACTATTCCTAAGACTTTAAGGTTGACCAGTGAAGAAAGATTGAGGGATTTGAACTTTTTCATGCAATGCAATTGAGAATAAATACACTGTAAAGATAAGTTTGATAACTTGAAAATATGACGAAGGGCTCAGATTAAACCTGAATGAGAGTACATTTTACTAAAATGCTGTAAGACTGCTTCACACAGAGATGTTTACATATATAGGACAAACTCCTTAACGTTGGTGTTCCAAAAGCCAGCGTGCAGATTCTCAGATCCTGACTCGTCACTGTAGACCACGGGTGGCCAACTCCGATCCTGGAGAGCCTCAGTGGTTACAGGTTTTCATTCCTAACCATTTTCTTAATTAGTTACTAGTTTTTGCTGCTAATTAACTTCATTTAATTCATTTTCAGTTTAAGACTCAGACCGTTAAAGTCACGAATGAGCAACATCATTCATGGAGGGCTGCAGTGGCTTCAGGTTTTTGTTCCAACTCATTTGCTTCACGAGAAATCATTCATTGCTGATGAAGCACTTATTGCTCAACTGACATTTTTCTGTTTCATTTTAGCTGTCTCGCTTGTTCAGATTTTGAACCCTTAATTGCTTATTTTAGTCTTAAACAGCTGTATTCATTGTTTTAATGGCTCCTTATTAGCAATAAGATGCACATGACAAAGGAAGCAGCCATTTTCCATCTGCTTTGTCTCCATTTCCACCTGTGTTTTTTCATCATTCACTATTTGGTTTAATTAGGTCAGGGGTCCTCAATCACGGTCCTAGAGGGCCACAGTGGCTGCAGGTTTTCCTTCCAACTAATTTCCTAATTAGAAGATGGTCCTTGCTGACAATGAAACTTGGCATTTAACTATTTGGCTTGTTAGTGCTTTCATTCATCCAAGAGAAATTTTAATTGCACTGTAGAGTTTCATTCTCTGAGAACATTATCCATGTGTTTTGTGGACCAGAGAAGATTTAAACTTAATGCTCCTTCCAATCCCCCTCTCATTTATTTCTAAACAGTTTTTTTAACACTGATTCTTCATGGTGCATACGCACAGGTTTAAAAGGAAGCACATTAGCTGGAGAGCTGCTGGTTTATTGGTTATCTGCATTTCATTAATAAATAATACCTGGTTAAAAAAAACAGGCAACAATTAAAACTTACTGTAAATGGAGCCGCTAAAATAGGCAATTAAAAGGTTCAGAATTGTAACAGGCAAGAGAACTAAAATTAAACCCAATTACTTTGGTGGTAAATAAATGGGTTCTAATTAAGAGATTGTTTGAAGTGAAAACCTGCAGCCATTGCGGACCTCCAGAATTGTAATTGAGGACCTCTGATCTACAATTTAACATTTTCTTTGATGAATGAAAGGGCTAACAAATCATATAGTTAAATCCCAAGTTTCATTATCAGCAAGGATCGAGTTTCAATTAGGAAACTGGCTGGAATGAAAACCTCTAGCAACTGCGGCCCTCCGGGACTGTGATTGAGGACCCCTGAATTAGGAAATTGAAGAGAAAGTGAAGAACTCATCAGTTTTAGGCTTCAGATCAGTTGGATGATACATATACCATTAAAAAGGAAAAACAAATCTAAGATAAGAGAATGAACTGACATGGTAGAGTTTAAACACTAGCAAGCCATGAAATTAAATAAGATCTCTTAGTGGTGAGGATTGGCTTCTAATTAAGCAACTGGGTTGGAATAAATGCCTGCAGCCACTGCGGCCTTCCAGGACTGGAGTTGGCCACCCCGGCTGTACTGTAGAAATATCATGTGAATGTGGCTTAACAAGGTAGGCTGAATATATTACCCTTCTATTGAAACTTGTGCCAGTGCAGGATTATTGAAATGATTAGTCTGGCCTGCCATTTGTCTTCTAACTGCCTCAATTCGTTTTGGAGGGAATTAGATAGGATTGTAGACCTTCTCATAACCGCAATCACACGTATTTTCATACCGAGTTTGTTTAGAGAGTGAAGTTACAAAGACAGGCTGTACTTTAAACTAATAGAGTCCACATAAACATGGGGACAACTGGCTGACTCCACGCAGAAGTTCAAGCTGGAGCTAAGACAACTGTACACTTTCTGTCTACCCCCGTATTGACATAAAAGAATGATCTTTGAGCAGTTTATCTTCAGTACGTAATTTGTATGGCTTTGTGCAACTCACTTATAAGTGATTTCTGTATAACCAAAAGTATTGTTCTTCTGCTGAAAGAACACTGAGATATGTATGATCTATCCACTGACACAGTAGAATGAAAAGCTGATAACAATGTTTGGGTGCAAGATTTACAAGGTGTGTCAGATAAGGAGAAAGGCAGAATGAGTGGTGGAGTTCGGTGTGTAATAATACATTTACTCCCCAAGTTAGATAAAGAACAGATCTATTAGTTTTCTTTAATCTTAGAAGCTTCAGAAAGGTACACAGAAGTGACTGGAAATGACAGCAAACCATGACAGAGAAAGTAAAATGGAGCTGATGGTGGTTCCGAGAGCTCCGTCTGCACTACATTTATTACCTGTCAGAAGGAGGCGGGCCCCTGCTCTGCAGAATGAATTTTGTTGGCAGCGTTCTGTGCTCTGTGTTTTCACAGGGGGTGGGGATCAGAACCTGGCAGACTGTTTGTCACATCCCTGTGCTTGCTTACTTATCAAGTGCTACAAAAGGCTTCCTGGTAGCACTGCAGATGTTTACGTTTCACGATGGGATTTATAAATAGGGAATGAGTTTCTGGCTGCTGTGCCATCTGGGTGTGCACTGTGGTCCATCACTGGTTGATTATTGAACAATTGCTCCATTTCTACCATATCTTAACCAGTTGAAAACAATAACCTTGCCAAACTCCAATTACATTTTTCTTTCAAAGTATTTTTTTTTCAAATCCATTTCATAATGAAGCATTCATCTGAACATTCTCTCTCTTATTAAATTACAGCTTAGAAATTAAACTACTGAACTTTCTTTTTCATGGTAAACAGCATACATGATGTGGCCTGCACCTTGTGCCATCAGCACTACTTAATTTGTCTCTCCAATCTGTGGAACTTTGAAGCAAACAGGGAATGAAGCCAGGTCCTTTGGCTGCTGCATCCTGCATTTACAAATGATGAATAGAAAATAAATAAGACTGTACAGTTCTTCCATAAACATATTAAATGATTAATGTTTACTTCAGAATTCTGCAGCGATTAATATTTCATTTTAAAAGGAAAGGTTCATGTATGTGGCACTGTACTGATTCAGTTCTGCAGAAATGACAATATTCATGTAATAATCCTCTCTCTTTAGTCACGTTCTGCATTGTTAATTTAATTGGCTTTCTATGTAAATGATAAAACTGAGCAATGAAGACCATTGTATTCCAATATGTATTCTACATTTAACGAATTAATAGTAGTGTGCCTGGATCATCTAATGCTGTTTCCTAATGGTTCTCTTAAATTCCCACAAGGAATTACCTATTGGACTGCACTTATCCTTCCTAAAATCTATACATGTTTAAAGGCTGGGATTTCAAAGTAAATAATATTTTGGGTGTTTATTTGTGACACAAATATACCGTAATATAAAATGTGTTTCATCATCACTTTCTCTTTACTCAGTTGATAAATGCACTTTTAGTGTAGTCACTTTGGTCCTTTTGCCTGATTCTAAGTCATAATAAGAGGCAGACGGAGTTAAAAATAAAAGGGCCATGTGTAAGCAGTGCTAGAATATCTAATATTAATCGTTTACAAAAAATGAGCACTTTGTTACCATAGATACGGTTTAGACTTATTTACTAATTAGTTGTGCTGTTCACTTCGATGATGTGACATGCCATCCAAGTTTATGACTGCAAAGCATACTTCCTAAAAATGTATCTTGACCTTGTAGCTATGAATGTAACAATTCTAACAAAATAACCTATACACATACAGAATTTGATTTCACCTTGATATATACAGCAACATCGAATGACATTGTTGCTCCCATTAAATACATTTAGTTAAATTTATATGAGACAGAGACTGTAGTCCTTTGGTACTGTGTCTCTTCAGGGAATCCTTGGGTGCCGCTGGTTTGACTTTGTGTTGCTCATGGAGTCCTGAATGAGGCACATTACCTGCATTGTGAGGGAGTGTCAGTTATGGTACTACGGCCATGTGGCGCGATTCCCAAAGGGTGATCCGGCTCACAGGATCCTCATTGATGAGGACCCAAGTGGCTAGACCAGGCCAAGGGGACGTCCCACGTAACACCTGGCTGCGGCAGATAGAGGGTCATTTCATGAGAGTGGTACTGGAACGCATGTCTGCCTGGGGGCTTACAAACCAGGATCCCGAGCTGTTTCGTCATGTGGTGGGTGCGGCAACATGCTGTACTAGTGCATGCTCCCCAACCTGACCTGACCTGACTATATGCATCTTGTAGAACTGAAATTATATTCTGTAACATTTAGTGGATTGAGAATGAGGGTGTGGTGAAGGTCTTCTGGAAAGTGATGAATCAAAACGTGTGATTGTGATGGAGTGACTACAGTAGGAAATCTTTGACATGACCAATGCTACTAGGTTCTATTGACTTGTTTTTCCGTTGGATATCTGGGTGAATTGGATTGGATAATCTGGGTGAATGTGCTGTATGATGATACTGCCTGCTTATTTTCTAAGAGGACTCTGTTTGTAAATCAAGCAGATTCAATCCTACAGTCCTCCCTGCATTTTACTATCTGATACAGGAAAACGTAAGCTGATATGGACAGCATATTGTAATAGGGACTCCTCTAGTTGCCACCATGACCCAGAACAAAATAGCATCAGAGTTTTTAACCAAGGGAGGAAATTGTACCTCAGCTGCATTCCTCTATCAGTTTATATTGGTGAGCCAAAGCATTGTGATCACTAGCCTAGTATGCCATTGCTCCTCCATGTGCCAGCAAATCAGCTCTGACCTGCCAAGGCGTGGACTCCACAAGACCACTGAAGTTGCCCTGTGGTATCTTGCACCAGGACACCAGTATCAGATCCTCTAATTCCTCTCAGATTGGATTTGTTATTCCAACATATCTTGCATATGCTCAGTTTGATCAAGATCTGGGGAACTTGGGGGCTTGAATTCTTCAACATGTTCTTCAAATTGCATCAGCATGAATGCCCAGACCTAGGGTTTTACAGCAGAATATTTGTCTTGAACTAGGATTTCCAAGCCCTAAACAGTTCAAAGGCACCTCCAATAATGCCCAGTAGAGGAGGATATTATCTTCAAAACCCCAAGTAGTAATAAAGGAAAGCACTGAATCTTTATAAAGTAAAAGGTTTAATTCTTCACAAAAAGTATTCCAATCACTATGAAGCTCTGTGCAACACTATGTATAAATGGAATTGCTTGGAACACGAAGACAATCCAAATCAAACAGATTCCAAAGGCAATGTTTAAAAAGCAGAAAATGTAAAAAAAAATTCAATAAATAAAATAAACACAAATATACTCACCACTCCTAGACACGTTCAAAATGACCCGGCAGGAACTGTGCGAGACCGCCAGGAACCTTAGGACAGAGGGCACAGGTAGCTTACATACATAAACAAAAACAACGAATAATACACATAAGCAAGATAAATCAAAGAATCGGATATGAACAAAAGAGACATAAAACATAGATTGGAAACCCTGACTTAGATATGACAACTTTGCCCAAACCAACGGTCTCCCTCCACCAGCTTGACTTCTTTCCACATGGCATCCCAGTGCCATTTCTTCCCAAGGTAAATGACACTCACATACCTGCTTGTCCACATGATGCAACAGAACATGGGATTCTTCAGACCAGACAACCTTTTTCAATTGATTCAGCTTCCTGAACCGACGCTCGCATGCCCATTATAGGTGTTTTTATGGTGAACTTGGCTTAGCATGTGAACTCTGACTGGCTTGCATCTGCGCAGTCCCATACACAGCAGGGCTCAATGTAATGTTTGTAATGACACATTACTCCTGTACCCTTCACTAAAATTTGTGCCGGAGAAACCCTCATGTTGGTTTGTACCAGACAGGGTAGACTTCGTTGACCTCTCACATTGATAAGTCTTTGCTGACACCCTGTTAAGGGTTCATGGTTTTCCCTCCTCGGCCACTTTCAGTAGGTACTCACCACAGCCAACTGAGACCACCCTATAAGCCTTGCCATTTCAGAAATGCTCTGACACAGTCCAGCGCCCGTAGTGATGTGGCCCTTATCAGAATCACCCAGGTCTTTATACCTGCTCATATCTTCTACATTCAACACATCGACTACAAGTGTCTAATGTCACCTCACAGACTAATATATCACTGACCTTCATACACTGTTGTTATGAGATGGTCGAAGTCATAAATGTTTTGGCTGATCGGTGTAAATGCAAGTTGCTGCTCCCTTAATTATCCAATTTGGGGAGTCATGCCACTCTTAGAAACAACCAATAATGTTTTTTTTCCAACAAATGTCACTCTCCATCAAGATCTTGTCCTACTATTATTTTTGTTATTCTTTATTAAACAAAACATGCACTCTATATGAGCAGAAGGAGTGACGTTAACATGCAATAGAGAACAAAATTCAAAGTGGTGAAACAAGTCACCATTCAATGTAACACTCAGTAAGTTCCTGTACAGAATTTTCATTTATATTCCTTTTCATGATTCACATTTCGGTCATAGCCAGACCCGCTTTTGGGGTCAAGGATTCAGTGAATTTGAAAGCTCAAGTCCATAATTGCTCTGCCTTATAGGGGCCCTTAAGCACACTGTGCCCATCCCTTATTGTTTCCAGTAACAGCCAAGGCACCCATAAATGCTCCTTCGTGTATGCCCTTTGTTTCACTCACCAGGGGCCTCATTTATAAAACTTTGCATGGATTTGAGAATGAAAATATGTGCATATCAAAAAAATTTAAATGCATAATGCAAAAAAAAAAATCTTGATTTATAAAACCTGGCATATGCACATTTCTATATAATTTACCATTTATAAATGATAATCCCATTCTAAATATGCATTTGTGAATGTGCCTCGAAGACTGACCTGAAACATCCATTTATGGAGAATGCTAATCAGCTTCATACAGTACATATGCAATCACAATGCTGCAGAACGTCATTGGCTGGTAGAGCAGCCTCCTTCCTAAAGCATTGAGATGGCGCCACCTGCACTCAAGAGTATCTGACTGCACTCTGCAATTGAGAAGGCAAGATCATTATAGCACCACTCCTCTGTGCTCTGGGGGTCTGGGAAAGGTATAAGGTGCGTGCATCTGCGCGGGTAGCCACTATCACCTGGCACATGATTGCTGTTTCAATGAATAGTACAGGCCATATGAAAAATCGAGGGTTTAGCCAGTTAGCTTACTAAGAAGCTGTTCACTATGTACAGTACTGTCACGTCTGCCAAATCTACTTTGCCTCAAATAAACAAATTGTGGGTTGACCTAGGCCACAGAAACACAACGTTTTCCAGCCACATCATGGCATCACAAATGACTTGTACATTAATGGAATATCACTACTTACGGTTAACAAAAGCAGCTTCATTCTTGCTAGGTGCTCTTATTGTAATATGAATGCAGTCAATTACTCAGATTACGTTGCATGAGCTGCTGCAATTCTCTTTTAATGTTGGCAGAAATATGTTTAATATATGTACATCAACACCATATGAAAACTGGATGTAGTGCCCACCAGTTGGTTAATGACTTTCCGCACAGCAGGCATGTTAGAGGGCAGCTTGGCTAAGATATTCCTGGCCTGTTGGCCAGTTCCCTGAGAGGCGACAAGAAGTAGCTGATATAAACTGACAAATAACCGAAAAAGTTGTTCAATGCAAATACGCAGCATTGGTCCTCTTAAAATGGAACTGAAATATATTCTGTGCGTCATATTTATCATTTCTGAGGTGTAATATGTATGTCACGTCAAAATGTATTATAATAACAGCTCAGTGATATGAATTATTTTGTGTGCCGGTTTGACTGCATTTCCCTACTTGATCAAGGGTGTCCTCATTTCCCAGTTTCTCAGAAATGCTGCCTACACATGGTTCAAAGTTCCCGTAAATATGCACAAATTCCTCCAAGTTTTCTTTTATAAATCCTGACTTTTTCATGGAGAGCTACATACTCGCATTTCAAGTCTCATTTTGTGCATACATAGGCTTTATAAATAAGGCCCCAGGACCCCAGCTTTCATTTTTATTATCTCAGTTCCCTGCTGGAAGAATGAGTTTAAGGTAGATGCCTATGCAGTATAAAAAAGTAGGATTTTCTGAATTTTAAATTACTGTAAGGCCAGCCTAAAGAAGCCTTCATAAAGACAGCACCACTTTTATGCTGCTGACAGTGTTTTGTAAGAGCCTGCAGTAACTTTTCTGACTCAAAGGCACTTCCCATAAAAGTTCCAGAAATGAACACCATTCAACTTCAATCAATAGACAAATAAATAAAATATGCTGCGGTATTGACTAATTTAAAGTGTGGTTTAGAAAATGACCCCTAGCTATGGCAATCAGTCCAAAGCCAGTGGGAGCCTAATTCTTTAACAATAAGACTGACAACAGAAAAATAACTAGTTCTGCTGTTTGCTCTTGGGGTTTTGTTATGATTGTACACTAGATCAATATATTCCTCCACATTCTCTATATGTGTCATTCAATTCATACACCTACAAACTAAATTAAAAGAAATCAGTACATGACCATTGACTCCATTGTTTAAAATATTGCAGATTGTGAATAACCTTACAAACGCACACTGAAGAGTAATGCGGTCTCTTGTTTACTGTCTCAGTCAGTCTTTGCTCCATTTTTAAAAATATTTCATCTCTTCTTGCACATGTTGACCACCAGTTCTGTAACTTTGAAATAAAAGATAAAATAGGGGGGTTTAACACATAGCCTGCAAAGGCTGCTTTGTGTTTTTTCGCCCTTCTTTACTATCTGTTGCAAAATTGTTACTGGAATAGAAATATTTTTTGTTGGTCCTTTCATGCACTCGAGAGTTCAAACTGAAAAAGTTGTGACATTTAATTATTATCAATGCTATAAAAAGTCTTTTCAGTCATAACGTGGGAACACAGGAATTGATTTCTATAAGCCGTTAAACCTATTTATATTGTAATGTAAATATTCATAAGGATATTTAATTCAGGGCATAAGCAATAAGTTAACAGTACTTTTTTTTTTTTAACAAGTGACAGTGCTTTCATTAAAACAGTCACATTATAATGAAGCCGTATCTGATATATAGCTTAAAAATAAGAAAGTCATAAATTGGCTATTAAATCAGACTATATTTAAATTGCAATAAAGTGTATGCTAATTCAAATGTTCAATATATCAGATTCATCATATTCAACATGCTGGAACATTTTATGCTGGCCATATTGCCAGCCTTCCATCCTTATTGTTAAGGTTTTAAGGGATTCTATAAATGAATTATTGATCTTTCACAGTGTACTATTTAAGTTAAATATTGCCATATCCAAGTAACTTACACTGCTGCCTCCATCTCTTGTTTTACTTAAATAGACGTATAGTAAGCAAGTCAGTCAGTCCGAAAATCCGTCTATTATTTGTCCTATGCAGGGGTGTTGAACTCCGGGCCATACTGGTTGCAGGTTTTCATTCTAACCCTTTTCCCAATCAGTAACCAGTTTTTACTGCTAATTAACTTCATTTCCTTTCATTTTAAAAGCTCTGTTTTTAAGGATTCAGTCCTCTGAGTTGATTCTTTTTTTTTCATTAAATGGCAGCCAAACAGACATGAGACATGAAACAAGCCGACAGATGACCAGCTAAACTGGGATTTCAAACTCCAACCAATCTTTTAATGAGAAGCCAATTCTTGCTGTTAATTAAACCTGTGATTTAATTCCATGGCTTGTTGCTTGCTTGACTGGTGTGGGGAGACAAGGTCAGGCCGGTGTAGCAGACCTCTGCTCTCACCCTTCGAGGGTCAGTAATGATTCTTCCGCATGTTTACCTACAGAATCCTTGTTATAACTTTTACTTCCTCTGTAGCTCAGTAGTCAAGTTCAGTCATATTCAAGACGCTCTACCAGAGGCCACAGGTGACTGCAGCAACGTAGATCTGAGGACATCACTAAACTATCCAGTCGTTAGTAGTGACAGACAGTGTGAACAAAGGGCAGGAATTTAGTCAGTGCAAGTTTATTACTGGGAATTTCTCATTCATGGGGAAACATTGCAAGTCTGCTTCACAAATGGGTTTTAATATCTTACCAATGCCTCTCAGCACCAAATAGAAACACGCTGATCCATTCAGTTTAGTACATGTGCAGCCCCAGAAATCTAAGGGTATCCCAGACTTGTATGAAATAAATGGCTGGACACACAATGAAGGTTTGGGGCAGCCACCCACATACTTTCACTGGCTGCAACAGGGCTTAAATTTTAGTACAATGTGTACAGGTTCGAGTCCAAAGTAGAACTGCCTTGGTATGTATGATGGCGAGTTTTTAAGGTGTCTCAAGGGAAGTGACGTCATCGGGGCCGGGACAGGAAGTGACGCTGTCGGACCATACACGGATACAGGCAGAATTTCCCATGTCTGGTCTGCCGAGAGAAAAGAGAGATTTAGTGCAACCCGCCGCACCCTGGCCTTGCATGGAACTGCCGTTTTTTGGTCCCTTTGGTTGACTCCCAAATGTGCGTGTGTGACACCTGTTATATCGCCTCACTTGTTGCTCATGCGTAGATAGGCCTCTCTGAATTTTATTTCTGCTGCACTTGACCATGAAAAGGCAGGGTTAGACTATGGTGTTGTAAAATGGGTTTCGCTTTAGTAATACCGGATAATTGAATAGCAAGAATTTGCTGTATTTATGAAAAATAACTAATTTTTTAAACCTTTGGCATCTTGGATGCAGTGGGCTAGAAAATCATTTTTTACATAGAAAAGTACATAAAGTAATACATAAAGAGTTTCACAACTTTCTAGTTTTACAGTTGAACAAGTAATAGCATGTACAGAATATAGTGAAGCTCTTACTTTCATGTCCAACCAACATGCATCTTGTCACTTCACCCTGGCATCATGATAAACAGGAGTAAATTAAAATATACAACTTTCTTTGAAATAATAGAGAACACAGTTCGGTTTATCCAATGTACTCCTTATTCCTGTGAGTCTTTGCTTCAGTACAGTTAGATGTTGTTGAAGAAATTATAAAAGTAATAGATGTCAAAGTTGTGCCTTTGTATCTTTGAGACCAAGGTAGGATCTGCATATCCATTCAACTGAATGACAACATCAAGCTTTATTTTTGTAGTCCCAGGCCTTGAATGGCATGACAGATCTAAACAGCTTTGAGGCCACCACCCCACAATACCCCCTGGTAACTCCTTGGCTTTCTTACAGTTTCTGTTCTGCCATACAGTAAAGGGCAACACGCTCCCACTCCCTCCATTCAGGCACTGTATGCAGCCACCTAACAGGATCAAAGGTAAAAAGTCACTCCTTCCACCTTTATAATTGTCATTAAAATCCTAGTCTTGATTCAAAACTAGTGCTTACCTAAAAACAGCCAGGAGGTTCTTTGTCTTCCTGACAATGTTTTATGGCCTTGGCTTCTTTCTCCAAATAGGATTAGACATTCATAAACTCCCTTAGGTTGCCATCTTTCTAGGACTGTTACGTGTTTGCACTCAGGATCTCAGTTTTTTCTGTCATTTTCTGGTGCCTCTTCATAATGCCTTTCTTGAGCAGTCTGTACACGGTAAGGCACAGGTCTCATCTCTCCCTCATCATATCTCATCACTCCCATTCTATACTGTTAGGTTGATGCAGGCGTTCACTGTGTGTGCATCTACTGTATACTATAGTGCTTTTTTTTCAGAGAGATGCTGAGTCCTGACACTTTCTGGTGTCACACGTTTCTGCCTGGCACCCCCTTGCTTACTGTGCAAGTCACGACAATACATTTTGAAGACAAACAGTGCATGTATATATGTAATGCTTTGTGATTTTTTTTGTTTGTTTTAATAGTCATTTATATTTTGATTTGAGTTAAATGGGTTTCTTAATTGTACTTACTAAACATTTGAATAAGTGATTGACTTTCAGAATTAGGTAAAACCACAGCTACTTTCTTAAGTTTGTCTCTTTTTGGAAGCCATTCCATTGTATGCGCATACACAGTCCTGCTTTTCATTCTTGATCGGCACAACACTGGTGGGTGGAGGGCATGCAAGAAGGCAATGAAGCAATTAGCTGCATTTTTTGTCAGTTCAAGTTCAATTCAAACTGGCAGTGAAGTCAAAGCAATTTTAAAGATATGATACTTTATCAGAAAATGAAAAGCAAAAATTGGACATGCTGAAACCACACAAGGTCAGGAATACTCAATTTGGCAGTGTGTGTTACGTTTCTTTGACAAGAGCTTAGTTTTTCAACCCATTTTCTAATTCGGTTATCCAGTTCTTTGTCACAGGAAGCCAGTTCTTAGTCCAGCAACATTTTGTGCAAACCAGAAAACCAGCCTTGGATGTGGTGACAGTCCATTACAGGGTACTCTTATGCATGTAGCCACACAAACACAAGGCAAATTCAGAGTTGTCATAGCACACATATCTTTACGATATTAGAACATTAGAACAATCTGGATGAGAACAGGCCATTCAGCCCAACAAAGCTCGCCTGTCCTGTCCACTCAGTTCTTGAAAAGTAGCGTCATATTAGAGATAAAGTTCCCAAAACATTGGTATTATCTAGCATATATGGTAGTAAATAGCATATGTAGTATAAATATTTTGGTATGGAAGTACATAGCATATATGGTAGTAAATATTTTGTAGATTGTTTTAATCAAATAGCCATATATTTTACATTAATGAAAACTAGGGTGCTTTGGCCCCTGGTCGCTTCACTCAAATTAAACCCCCCGGGGTGTGCTACGCACCAGCCAATTCGCATATCTGCCGCTCGCGTTGTGAAGGTGGGGGGGGGCTGAACGCACGCTAAGGAGATGCAGTCGGATCAGCTGCTGTCTTGCGCATCCTAACAAGCAGAACACCCAGCTCGGCAGCAGCAGTAGCGTTGATTATTTAAAAGCCTGTACAGCAGCTGTCCCTTTGTCTCACTGCCTTGTCTTGCAGGACGTTAAAGTGTCTCTCATGGGATGTTAAAGTGTCTCCGAGCAAATCACGTATTGTCTCCTACCAAACTTTCCAAGATTTTTTTTTTAAAATAGGGAGAAATGTCTGCCACACTACTTGGTAGTAACTGCAGTGTGCTTGCTTTTAACCATTAGTCATTCACTCATTTCTAGTTCCCTCTTGCCTTTTCCACTATGTCTATTTGTACATATCAGGTGAAACCCATCCAGCATTAGAATAGTGTCTGAAATAAGATATTTAAGCTGCCTCTATGTGATAAACAAATGCCACAGTACCTGAACTCACCATAACTAGTCATAAGATGTATACTTATTTAAAAGCAATCAAATATTCCACATTTATGGAGAAAGGCGAGTTCTGAGGCCTCTCCACGTTACTTTTATCCTTACTCTGGTGTTCGCTCTTCTAATGAGCTGCTCCTGCGATAGGTGCAGCAGGTGGCAGTGATTATAGTGCTACCTGCCAAGTGTGGACACATTTAATATATTCCACTTTACGTTCTCAGAGTTTCTTACATTCTCAGATGTTATACGCGTAGGTAGCCTTCAGGTACTTGAAGTTCGTAGCTCATCCAGATAACACTTGAGACAGGCCGACCACTCAGGTCTGCGTCTGCAATGACAGCAGCATATTTTCAATTTGAAATATCATGTAAAGTTGATAGTAACAAGCCAGAGGGTCACATCTTCATTTTAAGAATCCATGTATTTATTTATTAATAATCGTAAAAAAGGAAAGTTTGCCTCAAAAAAAAAAAAGAAAAAGTAGAACAAAGACAGAACTTCTGTAAAAGCAGCCTACAGCGTGGCACACAGGAGTAATCTGTTAAGGAAATATTGTGAGATTTCATAGAGATTAAGGAGGCCGGTGCATAATTTACAGTTATTATGAGCTCTCCATAAGCTTTAGGAATATCAGTGAAGACAGATGCACTAAAACTTACTCCTCAATCTTCATCTTCACCTGTCACAGTATGGGCTTTGCCACAGGATTGACACTATGTATAGATGCTCAAAAGCACACCTCCATGTGTAGTAGTAGCAGCAGGAGCTCTGCCTGCCAAGTGCGCAGTAAAATTTTCCCTTGCACATCCAAACAACAGTCAACATGTGCCATGATAAATCAGAATGTACTGCATTAAAATATATACTGTAACTTCATTTTACTTATTGGTTCTTTCAGTCAGTCAGTTAGTCAGTCATTATCCAACCCGCTATATCCTAACACAGGGTCACAGGGGTCTGCTGGAGCCAATCAAAGCCAACACAGGGTGCAAGGCAGGAACAAACCCCAGCCAGCCGACCGCAGGGCGCGCACACACACACCCCAAGCACACACTAGGGACAATTTAGGATCGCCAATGCACCTAACCTGCATGTCTTTGGACTGTGGGAGGAAACCCACGCAGAGAACATGCAAACTCCACGTAGGGAGGACCTGGGAAGTGAACCACTGCACCACTGTGACGCCCCATGTTCTTACATGTTAAATATATTAGTAATTATATTTTATTAATATTATTATTATTATTGAGTGATTTATGCTGCAGCGCTTTCTTTTCCAGTCCTCATGTATTTTTACCGTGTAAAGTGCATGACTGATGAGTGAAATGTAATATGTTTCACATTGTGCTTTAAAAGATATAATAATATAAATTGCAGAAGTACCCTTCATATTACCCACATTAATGCCAACCAACCCCACGAAAATCTCAGTATTATTAGAGCTGTTACTTTACACCGTCTTGCTCATTAGAAGAAAATGTTGCATAGTGACAGATAGATAGATAGATAGATAGATACTTTATTAATCCCAAGGGGAAATTCACATAATCCAGCAGCAGTATACTGATACAAAAAACAATATTAAATTAAATAGAAATAAAAATGCATGTAAAAGCAGACAATAACTTTGAATAATGTTAGCATTTACTCCCCCGGGTGGAATTGAAGAGTCGCATAGTGTGGGGGAGGAACGATCTCCTCAGTCTGTCTGTGGAGCAAGACAGTGACAAAAGTCTGTCACTGAAGCTACCTCTCTGTCTGGAGATGACACTGTTCAGTGGATGCAGTGGATTCTCCATGATTGACAGGAGTTTGCTTAATGCCCGCTGCTCTGCCACAGATGTTAAACTGTCCAACTTTACTCCTACAATAGAACCTGCCTTCTTAACAAGTTTGTCCAGGTGTGAGGCGTCCTTTATCTTTATGTTGCCTCCCCAGCACACCACCGCGTAGAAGAGTGCACTCGCCACAACCGTCTGGTAGAACATCTGCAGCATCTTATTGCAGATGTTGAAGGACGCCAACCTTCTAAGAAAGTATAATCGGCTCTGACCTTTCTTACACAGAGCATCAGTATTGGCAGTCCAGTCCAATTTGTCATCCAGCTTCACTCCTAGGTATTTATCAGTCTGCACCCTCTGCACACAGTCACCTCTGATGATCACGGGGTCTATAAGGGGCCTGGGCCTCCTAAAATCCACCACCAGTTCCTTAGTCTTGCTGGTGTTCAGGTGTAAGTGGTTTGAGTCGCATCATTTAACAAAGTCTTTGATTAGCTTCCTATACTCCTCCTCCTGCCCACTCCTGATGCAGCCCACAATAGCAGTGTCGTCAGCGAACTTTTGCACATGGCAGGACTCCGAGTTGTATTGGAAGTCTGATGTATATAGATTGAACAGGACCGGAGAAAGTACAGTCCCCTGCGGCGCTCCTGTGTTGCTGACCACAATGTCAGACCTGCAGTTCCCAAGGCGCACATATTGAGGTCTGTCTGTAAGATAGTCCACGATCCATGCCACCAGGTGTGAGTCTACTCTCATCTCAGTCAGCTTGTTCCTAAGGAGCAGAGGTTGGATGGTGTTGAAGGCGCTAGAGAAGTCCAAAATTTATATACATTTATATATCATTATAAATCATTTATATGATTTATATATCATACCTATGCACATGGACTACACCATCAAAAGCCGTTTATACTTCTTTGTCGTGCTGCACAGCAGGCACATGCCTAAACATTAGTTTACATTGTTTTATAGTTGCAAAAAAAGTGAATGGTCCATTAAAATGCAGGCGGTTTTTGCCCTGCAGGATTGCTGCTCCACTTGCTACACATTTTCTTCTATAATCAAACATATTGGTCTCTTCCATACATTCGCATGTTTTGAAGAGATATACGTCAGGCTACGCCCTAAACATGCCCTGGTGATGTGGACTATGGTGTAGCTACAGCGTAGGCTTGATGCAGAAATATAAGTCAGCCTTGAGCCTCACAAGAACAGAGCTAATCTAGATTCACATTCATCCCACTGCTCCCTTAACTCATATGGATGAGCGCTTGGTCCAGTGCTACACTTTTCAGGGCACATATTCTCTTTGCAATTAAACCAGTAAAATAATTAAGTCAATAAATAACTGCTAATGTGTTGGGAAAGTTTTAGACTTCCAATTACTTCTAATTTTCTAATATCAGCTTTCAGAGTAACACCAGAAGGAACAACATTCTAAAATGCACAATAATGTAAATGTAATGTTCAAGTCAAATTTTATATGTTTGATTAGTAAAAACCCAGTAACGGAATACACTTTACTTGAGCATTCCTAGTTTTCATACTCTTTCTCTGTACGTTTATCATTTGTTTGCTCAGAGGTTGATGCGCTTGCTGATTCCTGAGCAGCTCTTCTTTTCTCCACCCTAGCAGCCCACTTCTTCTCTTCTTTCATCGGCATCATTTTGCGTTAAAACTGATTAAGTCAGTGTTTGTGTTGCAATTACTTAGTACGTTTTCTTTAAATTTTCACTTAAGCTGGCACTCAAGTCTTCAATCTGCCTCAAGAATGATTTAAGATATGAAGAGGTAGGGGAAGTGACAGCGAAGGTGATAGGGATGAGAATGGAGCTTATACGCATATGTCACATGGCCACGCTGCTGGCCGCTGCCGAGCGTTGATTCTACAATAAAATAAAAGCAAAAAGAAGAGAAGGGTGGGGGTTGATTTGTTTTCAATCGTATTTTTTATAAAAATTGATCTATTTGTATGGAATGATTAAAATAAAATTAATAAAATAAAAAAAATCAGGAAGAGGAATGACCTTGGAGGTCAATCATCACCCTGAAAGTGGATAGTAGACGTCACGTAGTATATGTCTACCAAATTTCAGGTCAATACCTCAAATGGTTTGCAAGCTACAGGTGATTTAAAATCCTGGACAGACAAATGGACAGCCATGGTAGCGTATTATATAAGAAGATATGTGTAATGTATTGTATTGTAACGTGTAATCTGTGTAATGTAATGTATTAAAATGCAATATAATGTACATATAGTGTTTAAGTTGAATATTATATGTTTGATTATTAAAAAATCTTTGGTTATTCCTTACAGTAATCTATGCTGTTTGCTCATCTTACCTTACTAAGTTAGGAGAACACTAAGATACCCTCCATAACTTTAAGGGAAAAAGGTGTGTTAATTTTGCCTAAACATGGAAAATTAATCATTTTCTCAGTAAGTAATGAACCAAAGCTTTTTAGAATCTGATAAAAATGATTTAAGTCTTTGTTATAATAAAAAAAGCTGGACCTCTTTTTAATCTTGTTGCTGTCTCTCTGTCTAGACAGCTCATTGAATTGGGTTTGAAAGGGATATTGAGATTGATCTGATATGAAATGTTCTGTAAATGTTTGAAATGTATTATTGATTGCATATTTGTTTCAGTCATGTTGTCTTCAATCTAATGTGATTTATAAATACAGAAAAAAATAATTTAATAGGGTTTCAAATTCTATATTGCTACATCTATTTAATCGTTGATATGTTTTACGTGTTATAAAGATAGACTCTTCAAATTCAAATTGGACTCTGTAAATTCAAATGTATTATTTATTCTGGGTATTCATAATTTTGCTATGGTTCTCCTTTTAGTACCAATGATTAATATCAATCGTGTCATTCTAGATCTATGGCCATTACTAATTGTCTAATTACCAACAGTAAATTGGAATCGATTGAATTTTAATTTTCGGTCCTGGTCTTGTGCCTTTAACAGTAACTATGACAGCAGATCATTGTGTATATGACACACAATTGGGCTCACTGACACCCTCAGCCAAATATTATCAATTGAAGAGACTTTTAGGAAGATCCAATTGATCACTTTGTATGGACTTAATATTTCTGAATCTGCTGTATCTACTGTACCTTCTTAACTGAGAAGCAGTCATTTCAGGTGAGATGACATATTAACTGCCACCTCTGCCTTACCCTTAATGGAACCACAACACATACCCCATATATTATCTCTATTGTAGGCATGGAACTGGACAGTTTGACTCTATTGTAGGCATGGAACTGGACAGTTTGACATCCGTGGCAGAGCGACGAGCGCTGAGCAGGCTCCTGTCAATCATGAAGAATCCAATGCATCCACTGAACAGTGTCATCTCCAGACAGAGGAGCAGCTTCAGCGACAGACTGTTGTCACTGTCCTGCTCCACTGACAGACTGAGGAGATCGTTCCTCCACCACACTATGTGACTCTTCAGTTCCACCTGGGAGGGTCAACGTTAATATTATACAAAGTTATTATCTGTTATACCTGCATTTTTATCACTCTTTAATTTAAAATTGTTTTTATCAGTATGCTGCTGCTGGAGAATGTGAATTTCCCCTTGGGATTAATAAAGTATCTATCTATCTATCTATCTATCTATCTATCTATCTATCTATCTATCTATCTATCTATCATATAGTGCTTGTCAAATCTATCTATCTATCTATCTATCTATCTATCTATCTATCTATCTATCTATCTATCTATCTATCTATCTATCTATCAGTTCGCACAACCCGCATTAAAGCCAGCCAACCCCATGGGAAAGGTACTATATAAATAAACTGTACTATTAATTTTATTGTTATTATCGACAGTAAATTATTATTATGAAAATTTCACATAATGGGTTGCCGCAACCACAGCATAATTTTTTCATGTCATCTGTAAATGTGTCTAACTATCATGATTGATAGTTTTAATAGACAATACTTGGAACTGAAAGTCCTGCAGCAAACTTTTTAAAAAGCAATTGAACGCAGAACCACTAATCATAAACAGGAAATGTCCCATTTTGGCCTGTTTTGTTCCCTTAGTGATTGTTTCTCTTTTTTTTATTTTAAGTATTATTTGACTGGCACTCATAGTTCCTAACACTATAATCCTAATGCATCATTAAGGTCTTGCATGTACTAATTTATTTTTGGAATATTTATTTTAAAGCATACATTTAGCATGTCTGTTCACATGCACTGCCAGTATTTTTTTCTAGTATGCGGGTCAAGGCATTAGTGAAGAAATATAGCTGCTTGTTATTTAATAGCTACTAATACGCTTTTTATTATAAATAGCACTTCCAGATGAGTTAAGCTTAATTTCAGGAATTATTGGGGTATTAAAGTTAATTTATTACATTCTCACAAATGTAATGTATATTCAGGTGATTTACATGAAGTGTGTGTGCGCGACTGAGAGAGATCATTCTGTATGTGAAGTTCACTGTTGTAGTTAGACATTATAAAATTAAAACAATAGGATACTGACATACATTTTTGCCTTACATTGTTAACATGGCTATTCTCCTGCTCAGCTCTTCATTCCTGTCCTGGTGATTTTATACCATTGGTTCCTGCAGTACTCATGTGCTCAAGTAAAATTATTTGTTTTGCTCCTTTGGCCCTGAATTAGGTGGTTTGGAAAAGGCATAGATGGATGGGGGTAGGGGTTTGTTGAAAGAGAAGAAGGCACCGAGTGAAACTGAATTCCACCTTTGCATTTGACTCCATTCTAATTGTCTGGAATTTTAATTTAGCAATTTTGTTTTTTAAATTGGTTGACAGAGCCATATTTCTTTCTAGAGTTTGTTACAGAATTGGTTCCACTAGCAGTGACTGTTGCATGGAGAGTTGCAGAGACATGTTGACATCTGGTTTTTGGACAACAAGTGAATTGCTGGTCTGGTGGGTAAGGGGGTCCTATAGTGTAGCATGTATTACGTAGGATAGTGGGCAGAGTTCATCTTCGGTCATTATTCATCTTCCAGGTCTGGACTGTAGAACAGATAAACGTGGGCTTTATATGGTTGGTATCTGTTCCCACATCTCCTTATGTCTCCTTTAGTCTAGTCCCTATATGATCAATCAAATAATCACAACACCAACACACATTAATCTCTCTCAGTAGTATTATTACCTTATCAGAACCATATGTTATAAATTTTGTTCTAATTTTCCATGACACTAGACCATGAAACTAGAAGCTTTAGGCACCAGAGGTAACGCACAAAAGTGGGTCTCAAGTTGGTTAAATGGCAAGGAACAAAAAGTACAGATAAAGAGGAGAATGCTCAATGTGGAATCCCACCAGGGCCTGTCCTTGTACAGTTTTCTGATTTATATGATATGAATTTTGGTATAGTTATTTAACTTGTGAAATTCACAGATAATACTAAAAGTGGAGGAAATGCAGCTAAAACAATTCAAGAAGACTTAGGACAAATGTCCGAACTACGTGAACACTTGAAAAATGCAGTTTAATGTAGCAAAGAGCTTCATGTGGGCAAAAGAAATGTAAATTAAAAATACAATGAGAAGTGAAGAATAAAAACACTATTCTAAGGGAAGCAGCATCTTAAAGGATTTAGTGGTTTATGTTGACAACATTCTTATCATCCAAGCAATGTACAGAAGCTACTAGAAGGTGAACAAAATTTTAGGTTATATCATAAAAAAACTGTTGAATATAAATCAAGGGATGTTCTGCTCAGATTATATAATACACTAGCGAGCTCACAACTGGAGGACGGTGTGTAGATCTGGTCATCGCACTACAAGAAAAACATAGCTGTGCAGAGGAGATCAACCAAACGTCTACTCTGGTAGACTCAGAGAATTAAACCTGCTTAGTCTTGGACAGAGAAAACCATGAGGACCTAATTCAGTTCTCCAACGTTCTCAAAGACAGATGAGATGAAAGAGATGAACTCTTTCAACTTAGTGGTAAATCATGTTTTGACGATACCAGTGGGGATTAAAGGGAAGTCCGTTTAGGACTGAAGCCAGGAAGCTGTTCGTTACACAAAGAGTTGTGGGACTCTGGCACAAAATACTGAGACAAGGAGATGAAGCAGGAACCTTGACAACCTTTAAGAAGTATCTGGATGAGATATTGGGACAGCTTAGCTATCCAAATGAGCTTGATGGCCTCAATGGTCTCCTCTTGTTTGTCATCTTTCTTATATTCTTATGGCATTAACCGGTTCTTTCATGTTCTAGTTTTGTACCATGTCAAAGCATATGAAGCACTGTGCACAATAAAAAAGTAAAGCACTATAGGCAGTTTATGTCAACCTTTTTTTTTTTGGTGTCATTTGTCTATGTCTGCTTTGCCTTTGGATTTTAATAGACTTTGAACCCAAAGACATATTCTTTAAATTGGAAACACTAAATAAATGCAGCATATAAAAAGAAGCTGCCGTTGGCTATTGCAGTGATAATTACTAAATGTGCAGATGAGTGAGCATACCAGATGTTGAAGTAATATGTTACATTGCCAGAGTTTTATTTTTAGATCGGTAGTGACAAGAGAGCAAGCCTACGTTAGACACTCAAATTGTATCTGTTAATCCTTGATAGGTTCCAAATAAAGGGTTTCTTTCTTAGACCGAGCCATTGATCATTTGACTGTAAATAGCCTTCTGTGCCTTCCCCAGTGAGAAGTGCACATATTCACCCTTCAGAGTAATGTAGCAGTGGTCAGCAGAGACTAAAAATTATCATTATCTTATGGCAGTTTAGGAGCAGTTTTGTGGAATTAATTATAATTATCACAGGTCAGTTCCTAGTGGATATGCATGCAAAGCTTTAATTATGCTTCTGTGAAGCCTAGAAAGTGCAGGATAGGGGGTAGGGATTGATCACGTTTTTCCTGTATGCAAATGTCCCAGAATTAGAGAAAAGTTAGATTTCCCCCATATTCATTATCCTTTTAATAACCCAAATCACTTCTAGTCTATTTTTAAAAATATAGCATGATGCTAATTAATTAAGACACTGCATTTTTGACACCACTTTGTTTTTTCTGTGTTATGTTTCTCTTTTATTTATGCTCTGTAGGCACAATGTTTTCCAGAAAGCAGTGTAAAAGCGGCCCGTGGTTTAATTCCATTATAGGTAATTGTCTTAAACCAGGAAAAATAATTTGTCCTAAAAATTACAAAAAAAGAGTTGTATTGTTTAAGTTCGGTGAAATATGTGTGGTCTTTTGTTTGCTTTGTTTTTATTGATGTCTAGTATGCTGTACATGAGCCGGCAGCTGTGCAGTAGCTACTGCATCCAGCTTAAGGCTCTCTTTCATCAAATAAAGGGACATTTTAATTGTTTTACAAGGCATAAAATATTCATCTTCCAATGTTTCTTTCTCACAGAGGATTTCAATACTATTTTAGTTTACTTATTTACTTCCTTGCTGTTATTTCTGCTTGTATGATAAAATAATTTTCATTAATGAAACAAATTAAACTTCTGGAAGATGGATTATCATTTAAAAGCATTTCAGATGGGCTTGTTCAGAAAATTGGTGATTTGGCCTTAGTTATATAAGTGGGGCAGCACGGTGGTGCAGTGAGTAGTGCTGCTGCCTCGCAGTTAGGAGACCCGGGTTCGCTTCCCAGCTCCTCCCTGCATGGAGTTTGCATGTTCTCCCCGTGTCTCCTCCCACAGTCCAAAGAAATGCTGGTTAGGTGCATTGGCAATCCTAAATTTGTCCTTAGTGTGTGCTTGGTGTGTGTGTTTTCGTGCGTGCCCTGCGGTGGATTTGCGCCCTGCCCGGGGTTTTTTTCCCGCCTTGCTCCCTGTGTTGGCTGGGTTTGGCTCCTGCAGACCCCCGTGACCCTGTAGTTAGGATATGGTGGGTTGGATAATGGATGGATAGAGTTATACAAGTGTAATAATTCAACAAGCATCCCAGCCAAAGTTTACATTTGTGTGATTGCGCCACCTACTCCTATGTACCATAGGTATGTCCTTCTTTTGTCTCTAGGATTGTCCGGATTCAGCAGTAAGATTTTTGAATCCATAACATCATACAGTTCTTGACAGTTTTTCCTTCACAGATTAATTCTTTGAACCTCCCTTTTCACCTGACCCCAAGGGTGTTGTCTTAGATGAACTGTTGGAGTTGAAGATAGTCATTGTCACGTTTACTCAAAAAGCTTCCTTTGTGACACGATGCAATAACCTGCAGGACTTATCTACCTAGAAAACAGTAGACTTTGGCCATAAATTGATGTACATGCTCAACAATAATACTTTGGTATGCTGTGACATTCAGACAACTCCCAGTTTGTATTAAGAGGCCTAACCTACACTGCTACACTACTACCGTCATCAGCCTGCACCACTGACACAAGATGGACCCTTGGGTTCATGCAGTTCATGCCTAATTCTGACCCTACCATCTGCACATTGAAGATTTGGCCAACATGTTACCAGTTTTCAGAGGATCACATACATGCTGTATTCTCATGTTTCTGTTTTTTGCAGACAGGGTGGTCTTTTGTTTCTTTAGCCCATCTTCTTCAAAGTACAGAGCCTTGTGTGTTCAGTGATTCCCTTCTGCACACCTCTGTTGTAAAGAGCTGTTATGTGAGTATTTCTAGACTGTGTGTTAGCTTGGCCAAGTATGGCATTCTTCTACAACCTGTCTCTTTACAAAGTGTTTTGCCCACAGAACTGAAGATTTTTTTGTTTATCGGAATCTTCCCTAGATAATGTAGTGCATTAAAAATACCTAGGTGGGTAGGTGTTTCTGGGATACTGCAACCACCACGTTTGAAACCAACAACCATATTGTCGTCAACTTCACTTAGATCTCATGTCTTGGCTATTCTAATGTTGGTCGAAATGCGAATAAACTTTGAGACGATGTTTGGATCCTGTATATATTTAATGGTGGACTCATGATTTGCAGATATCTTAGTTTTGTACATTTCATAATCAATAATACACTAAACAGTGGTATTAAAGAAACAAAATTGAAAACGGACAAAATCCTGTTATTCCCCTTGGCCTGTGCTGTAAGTCTTGCATAGGAAGGTATATACAGGAAAGGAAATGCAAGACAAGTAGAGAAATATTAGTCCTATCTTTCGTCACAGTCAAACTACTAATCAAAGTATCTGAACTGAGGAAATCGAAAAGAAAAGTGAAAAACCAGAAATTCTAAGTAGTGTAAAATTCAATAAACAAGAGGGAGAAAATAAAAGGTTTTGAGTCAGCCTGCACTCTGTTTAAGAATAAAGAAAAAAATAAAACTGGTAAAAAGAAAAGTTCCAGCTCTATATTATTAAGGGCATCACACATCCTTCCAATCCTCCTCTTAAGCTAATCGATTCATTTCATCATAACAGAGCTCCATACTCTTTGGTTTTGGGTTCAAGCTGAACACCAGCTTGGAATCCTGTTTTTTTTTTAAATGTCCTGTGGAGCAGAAGAGTCTTGACCTCTGCGACTGATGCAAGATCAATGCATGGTGTCCTCCAGGCTTCAAGCAAAAGAAGAGAGTCTGTTAGCAACCGTGCTTCCCCCCAACACTGATGCCACTGCCCTTACCACAATGTCTTGGGGATGCTCATAATTTGCTCTCGTGCCACAGTAACAATACTAATGCGCACATGAAGGGTATTTTCCTTTAACTATCTGCAAACTACAGGGTGGTCCAGATCTAATTATGCAGATCCAGATCGTCTGGATGACTTTGATTTATGCAGGGACGATTCCAGTTTGGCGCGAAGACGATTCTTCATGTCGTCAGTTCGCACACTTCTTGATGGTCCGGGATTTTTCAGGTGATTTTCTATGCAATAAACTTAATAAGTTAGTGTGATGAAAATTGCATAATTAGATCTGGACCACCCTATAAGATAGTGATGCCTCTTACGTGCCGATTCTTAAAGTAATGTGCTAATGACATCAACCACCTAACTTCTGAGTGTGCATTCTACAAAAGACTTGCCGATGGTAACACAGATGTCACCGCTCTGGTAAAAATGAAATGGAAATGAAAATGGTGTAAAAAATGTTCTAATACCTGAAAACAATTCCTATGAAAATAAATGCTACATAAATTCTAGACCTCAGAAAGCACATCATGAATAATAAATAACCTGTAAGGAGTGCAGCCTAGTAAGTGAGCCAGAAATTACCAACATGCATAATCATAACACGTGCATTAGGTGGAACGGATCAGCTGCTTACTTTGCTTCCAAGTACTACAGGCACTCTCCCCAGCTGTCTCCTACTCTGATTTTGGTCTCTCATCCTTCCATAAATGGGTCTTTGACACATTTCCTCCAAATAATCTGCTCAGATATTTCTTTGACCTCAGGTGTGTTTCAAAACTCCAGGGTTCCTCAAGGACCAGCCCAAAAAATGACTTCTGTGGATCAAAGACAGAAACATTATATAAGACAACCATGTATCAAGTCAACACTCACCAACAATGGAAAAACCTAATATGTCACATCTTTCAAGTTTTCAGCAAATTGAGAAAATGATGTTGCCCCTATAATTAACGATCTCTAGATTTAATTTTTCCTCAGCTTCACATACACAATATTGTTATTTTCACAAATCAACACCACGCCATTTAAATCACGCAGTTGCAGCATTTAAATCACGTGATCATAATCCGACGCTTTCATTGGTAGGCGGTCTTTCCTCATTGGTCAATTGAGTTGTCAGGTTTTTGTCTTTCAGTATTTAAAATACTGTGTACATAATAACATCTTCCATTGTGCTTTGACTGGAATGAAAACATATTTGGCCATCACCACTACCTTATGGATAGATAGATAACAACAGGAAAGACCTAGTAACTCCAAAAACTAAAACAAACTCAGTTTTGAACAAAATGGCAGTTACAGTAATCCCTCCCTATATCGCGCTTCGACTTTCGCGGCTTCACTCTATCGCGGATTATAAATGTAAGCACATCTAAATATATATCACAGATTTTTCGCTGGTTCGCTGCTTTCTGCGGACAATGGGTCTTTTAATTTAGGTTACATGCTTCCTCAGTTTGATTGCACAGTTGATTTCATACAAGAGATGCTATTGGCGGTTGGTTTAGAAGCTACCCAATCAGAGCATGTATTACATATTAACTAAAACTCCTCAATGCTATAAGATATGCTTCCCGCGCTGTGCTTGTTTGCTTCTCTCTATCTTTCTCACTCTCTCTGCCTGACGGAGGGGGTGTGAGCAGAGGGGCTGTTTGCACAGAAGACATGGACACTCCTCTACAAAATGCCGCTTTATCGCGGTGCTTCTGTATACTTAAAAGCACATATTGATTTTTTGATTGTTTGCTTTTCTTTGCGAGCGCTCTCTCTGACATTCTCTGCTCCTGACGGCGCTCCTTTGAAGATAAGATATGTTTGCTTTCTTTTAATTGTGAGAAAGAACTGTCATCTCTGTCTTGTCATGGAGCACAGTTTAAACGTTTGACTAAAGGGTGTTATTTCATGTCTAGAGGGCTCTAATAATGTTAACAGGGTGGGAGAGTTTATAAGGGCTTAAAATATATAAAAATAACCACACAAACATATGGTTTCTACTTTGCAGATTTTCACCTATCACGGGGGGGTCTGGAACGCAACCCCCGCGATCGAGGAGGGATTACTGTACTAGGTTTTTTCATTGCACATGAGAAAAATAGTAAGGGCATGTTGAGTTGCCAGTTTTCTTTACAAGACAGCATTGTCCATTTGGCCCAGTTATAAACTGCATTTTATCTTTGTGATCTGAACAGTGGCAGTGTGTTGCCAGCCCACCATAATGTTGCTGTCTATTCTCAGAGAGCAGGCTGCCTATGCCTTAATTCATTTTACCTACCCTGTAGCGTCCTGCAAGTTTCTTGTTTTGGCACCACTCTCTCTCACTTACTCTGATGCTCTTGAAAGATACAGTATGCCTCTGTGGTATACTTCACACATCCTTCACAATGGAAGAACATATTGTTCCAAGGTGGACCCCATCTATTCATGCTGGCATTCAAAGAACCTCTGGTTTTTGTCAGTCTCATTTTCACCTTCTCTGTTAGCTTCTTGTCAAGACTTTTCCCTGTCCTGATCCTATTTTCTGCAACTATTGGTTCTCCACCACTGATTCAAAATTTTTCTTTCTTTCTTTCAAAATTGATGGATAAGTAGAGAGAAAAGACAGTGTATTACAGGAAGATTAATGCATGTATTATTTTTCAGCTCCAAATAAGTGGGTAAGCTACTTATGAACTCATTTTCTTTGCTGTTGAGTAACTGTATATTCTTTGAATCTTCCTGGATTGATTAGAAGATGCAGATATCTTGACAAAAAAAGAAGATAACATATGTGAGATTGTCCATCCAAAGTACAGCCATTGTCGTTTTTATGTCTTAAAGTTCTATTCCCTTACTGAATGAACAGCATTCCAGCCAAAGTACTCAAAGTACTTCTGCTCTTGACTCAATGGCTCATCAGGGACCACTGAGCATCTTAGTTAATCGTTTACACTAAAATATTTTGTACTTTCATGTAGTCACACAGAGGTGATTACAAGTAAACTCTGCAGATTATACAGTGGATTGTGCAGTTTTAGTATTTTGGTTTGTTTTTTTTTTCTTTTATCACTTCACTTGGTTTATCAGAAATAACTGTCTAGGAACATTGCCATTACGAAATGTTGAATTTTGTGCAGGTTCCTATTGAAAAAGCTGGCAGTTTGATAGATGTAAAATCATCTTCATCATGTCAGAACAACATTCAGATAGGCAAACCTTTTGCAATGAAATATACTTTAATATAGATCTGTCTTTGATAAAACCATTCAGCTCTCACTACCTGTCATATGATTTTTCTTTTTTTATCAGAGCACATGAACTGGTACTGAAGGGAGAAATCTCACAGTTTATTTTGATGCTTATACTATTTGCTCATTTAATATATATTCAGAACAATTTTTCTGTTATTAAAGCCTTGCTAAAGCAGTGTTTTGAATAAAAGATATGAGTTTATTGAATTTAAATGGTGATTTTAGTATTCTACTACACTTTAATGCAACATATTTTTATATCTACTCTTCCATTAAATTCCTTAACTTTATAGTTGCAAAATATATATAAAATGATAGAAAAACGTCAATAGTGTCTTTATCGCTATCTTTTCTTATTATTTCAGTAATTTTTATTGTTCAACAGTGCATTCTATATAATTGTTCATTAGAGTGTCAAGTAGTTGCTTTTTGATATCAGGGATGTTAAAACTCTGGGATAGAGGAGGTAATAATCATTTCTCAAATGTTATTTAAATGAGTATTAAACTGCTCCATTTTGCTACGTGAGCTGTATGTATCTACACTCACTAAGCAAATTCTTAGGACCACTATCATAAAACTAAGTAGGGCTTCCTTTTGCTCTCAGGACAGCTTCAGTTCTTCATGGCATGATTTCCACAAGATGTTGGAGACATTACTTTGAGTTCCTGGTACACGTTGACATGATTGCATCAAGCAGTTTCGACAGATTTGTTAGCTGCGCATTCATGTTGCGAGTCCACCGTTCAACCACATCCCAAAGGTGTTCTACTGGATTGGGTTCTGGTGGCTGAGATGGCCACTGAAGAACACTGAACTCATTGTCATGTTCATGAAACTGGTTTGCTTTGTGACATGGTGCATTATTATGCTGGAAGTAACTATTAGAAGATGTGTAAATTCTGGCCCTGAGGCGATGCACATGGTCAACAACAATACTTAAATACAGTAGGCCATGGCATTCAAGTGATCATTGATTGGTATTAACAGGCCTACACCATTACACCACCACCAGCAGCCTTAACTGTTGGCACAAGGCAGGTTGGGCACATGGCCCTATCATAAGCCTTAGCAGAAATTGAGATTCATCTGACCAGACTACATTTTTTCCAGTCTTCTGCTGTCCAGTTTTGGTGAGCCTGTGTCCACTGCAGCCACAGCTTTCTCTTCTTGGTTGACAGAAGTGGAACGTGACATGGTCTTCTGCTGTTGTAGCCCATCTGCCACAAGGTCTTGATGTGTGTGTTATGCATTCAGAGATGCTTTTCTGCTCACCACAGAGTTTTTACAGAGTGGTTAACTGATTTACCACGGCCTTTCTGTCAGCATCAAACCAGTCTGACCATTCTACACTGATCTTCTCATCAAAAAGAAGTTCCTGTCTGTAGAACTACCACCTACTGAATTTTTGTTTTCCACCATTCAGAGTAATCTCTAGAGGCTCCTGTGCATGAAAATCTCAGGAGATCAGAAGTTGCAGAAATTATCACACCAGCAATCGAAATCACTGAGATCACATTCTTTCTCCATTGTGGTGTCTGATGTGATCATTAACTGAAGCTGCTGACCCATATGTGCATGAATGTATGCATTGTGCAGCTTCCACATGATTGGCTCATTAGATAATTGCTTAGATAAGCAAGTGTACAGGTGCTCCTAATAATTTTCTCAGTGAGTGGATGTACTGTACACTCTGTGACAAAAACCTAAGAGCACACACCGGCAGGGGTCTATTTTGAATAACAACTGGTAGAGAATATCAGAATATCCAGGTATGCAGTTGATTAGGCTTGCATGTCTGTTCCTGTGACAACTGGCACCAGTTCACCATAAACATGCCGTAACTGAACAGGGTTTGAGCATATTGACCTTTATTCTTCAGCTTTAGCACATCCATTGTCAATGAGTAAATGAGAAAGACTGAATTGTTGGTCTTTGTGAGAATTGATGATCTGCTCAATGTTTCACAGCACCTATTAGCATTCAGGATGTGACAATAAGATAGATGACTATGAGAAGGATTTCAAACTCTTGGTGACCCATGGGGGAAATTGACAAATTTTATGGCAGGCCTTCAGAGCACATACTGTACATTAGTGCCTTACATCATACATTGAGATGTGCCATTCTCAGATGGTCACCTGATTAAATCTTGGCCCATGGACCAACAACTCACAGAGGAAGGATTTCATTAATTGTATTCATTAATGTAGGATGTCATTGATCTGCTCATCATTAAGAGCTACATCTCGATTGGTGTCAAGCTTGAGCGGACTGGGTTGCCTTAGACTGACACTGCATTATTTTCAGTAATGAGTCATGATTTTGTGTTGGGACTGCTAGGTTTATACGAAGACACACAGACATCATGAATTGTCATACATGGTGCTGAAGAGTGACAATATGTTGCATGTTGGTCAAGAAAGCAAGTACACTTCCACTGACAACATTCTCAGAACAGCAGTTATCATGTTGTGGGGTACAGTTGCATGTTATAGTTTGTTACCTGTCCTAATGAAATTTACCAAAATGGAAATGTTTGACAATACACATCTACTCCATTTACAGTATGCCTGTATAGTGTCAGATTAATCACATTTACTTACTTACTTAATGCGTTTATCCAAAGCCAAGTCAAGTCAAGTTAGGGAGCATGCACTGGTACAGTGCGTTACCGCACCCACTACACGACGAAACAACTCGGGATCCCGGTTGGCAACCCCCCAGGCAGACATGTGGTCCAGTCCCACCCTCCGGAAAAGACCCTCTATCTGCCGCATCCAGGTGTTACGTGGGCGACCCCTTAGCCTGGTCCAGCCACTCGGGTCCCCAATAATGAGGAACTTATAAAGTTATCCAAAGCGACTTATAATATTTCTGATGCAATTGGTTACATTTCTTTTGGTTTTCCAATTGCAGCTCAAGCAGGTCAAGTGACTGGCTCATTATCACAGAGTGTCAGTAGGGGGATTTGAACCCACAACCTCAGAGTTTGAAGTCCAAAGCCTGGCCAGCCATTTCCTGTGATCTATCCGTAAGGAAGTATGCTTGCAACATTCTGCGACACCTGTCCACACAAACTATTTTTTAGTTTTCTTCTTGGAGAAGCAATTGTGCATAGGTTGTTTGGATGTGTCACCAGACTAGTTTGTTTGGTCATTCATATTGCCAACAGTGAGGTTTTCCCCCAACAAAGGTAATTCCTTAATTCAGGTTTGGCAATTATTTCTTACTAATGTTCCATCTGTGTTATATGCTAGTCTTCATGCAGACTGGGTCATTGTTTCAGCGTACAGCTGCTTTTTGTCATGCTGTGTGGAAGTTAGCAGGAAATTGACTCCAACCATGGCTGGAAAGGGTTTATCTTCTGTTGTGCAGTAAATAAGAGGTTACAGTAGTGTCCCCAGTCAAAGATGTATTTGAAACATATCCGGAATCTTTGTATTGGAGTCAGATGTTAGAAATTGAGTGTCAGCAAGTTTGAAAGAATAAAGTGGACAAGAGTTCCTACATAAATGTTTCATCAATGAAAGTCTGAAATAGTGCCAGCAAGTTTTTATGTAGCAGAAATGGAAGTCTGCATAGATCCCGAAATCTTTAAGCCAAGTGAATGTGGCAAAAATTAAATAAAAGAGTTGGATGTTCTGATTTGAAAGCAGTCTTTGCTCTCATGTAATTTTGTAAATGGTTAGTAGTTGCAGTGTTGTAAATTTCTGAAAGCATTTGATTAGGAGCTCAATGTGAAATCTAAAGTGAGTTTTATCTGATTAACTAATTTAATTATTTGAAATGTAAAATAATTAGATCCATAATGACCCCCCTGCTGAAAAAAATATGGTGCTTCAGAAGATCAGAAGTTTATTTTGACCGCTTTAACCTTGATGAAAGCAAAGTATTTTAGAAAACCAGATGAGCATAATTAAAATAGCACCTGATCAGCTGTACCGAGCAGGAGTATTAAAATAAATTACCTTTTATAACTTCCTACAATATAGCTTGAGGAAATGCTCAAAATACATTGTCTGAGTGATCTGCCTCTCTAAGATCAGCTGATTTCATACAGCAGAACTTTGATTTAGTAGAAATTGGAATGATAAATAATATAATTGCAGTATATATTGCATGAATTTAAGCATTTTATTTCAAGACACAGATAAATATAATGTCAAATAAAATGTAGCTCCCTAAATGAAGACATCAAAAGTGTGCAGACACAAATAGTGAGAGGATATCTCAGTTTAGTTCAGTTGTGTCCATTTTTGTATAGCACTCTTCACTGAGTATAAGCAAAAATCCAATTACAAAATGCAAGTATACCTTTACAAATTACTATATACAGAAGTAGTACACATAAAGACACAAAACAGACATACAAAGTAAAAAATGGTTAACATACAAAGAAACCTACAATATCTGTCCATTATTTAATTGGAGACAAGAAGAAAAAAAAACTCCAATCACCAGAATTCCCAGAAGAAAATAAACTTATGGGGTCCACGGTCTATTGTAAAATAGTAAGTCAAAGACAACATCAGACACCGTCACAGTCCAGGAGACATGGCCAAATGAGTGCCTACCCTCTTCTGTTCATTCTATAGTAGTGTCTGTGCTTAGCCGTCCAATCTGAAGAAAGAATCTTTCCATTCAGTGATTCCAATACTCCCAGTATCTGAGGTAACTTTTCCATGGGCTGGAGAACAGATTGACAGTAAAGAGGGGCACCAAATGCCACATTCAGATACCAAGAGATATGTGAATGATTTCTAAGTGTTATATTATTTATATCCTTGTGCAAATGACTAACAAACAAGTACAGAGCTAAACAGCAGCTCTAGTCAGGGTAGGCTGAACTGAAGTTGTGAGTCTTCAGCCTGAATTTAAAACCTGAGACTCAAAGGGCATCTCTTATATTAGCAGGCAGATCATTTCATGGCTTTGGGACCCTTTAACTGTTATCTCATATCTTTGGACTCTTGTTTCAAAATGATACTAATGAAACAGGAAAAGATAAGTGTCATACTAGATATACAGACAGTATCAGATTCAGTGAATTTTTAAAATCTGCATCTTAATATGCACCAAAAATCCCAAGAGCAGCAGAGTTGTTAAATATACACACAAAATCCTGAAGTGAAGACTTATGGTTGCTAAATACACTCATTAACAGCCAGAAAATTCAGAGTTGCTATAACCAAACATACCTCAGAACATATTGATAAAAAAGTTATTTGCCTTGGGTCAAAAATTGCAATAATGTGTTTAAATTATACTTCACACATTGATTATGAATCTATAAAAGAAAATTCTTATAGAGTCCATGAATGTTAAATGTTCACATTGTCGTGCATTGAAATGGACTGAGGTACCACCTGGAGTGTTGCAGAAGGGGAAAAATCAAATTATCACCTTTTAAAGACTTATCAGAGCCTATTGAAGTTTACACCCAGACTCGGAACATTTTCTCAATGCTAAAGAAAATATGACATCATTTGGTGCAAGAAGAATTATCAAAGGCAATTTCATGCCAAATTTTAAAGTACAATACAATACAATAGAGTTTATTTTTGCATAGCCCAAAATCACACAAGGAGTGCCGCAGTGGGCTTTAACAGGCCCTGCCTCTTGACTCTCTAAGACAAGGAAAAACTCCCAAAAAACCCCTTGTAGAGTAAAAATGGAAGACACCTTGGGAAAGGCAGTTCAAAGAGAGACTCCTTTCCAGGTTGGTTGGGCGTGAAGTACAAGGACAGGTGTGCATCACCATTGTGTTAGGAAATCTCCAGCTAACGTGGCTAGTTATCATGCAGTGTATACAGAGTACAGTGACATTGTTACTTGCATGTGCTAATCAACATGCAACACATTGACCCTGTCTGGCGCCATGATTAATGAGTAGAACTAACTTACCTTTAAACGTCTGCCGTACTAACCTGAAAAAATCTCACAGGATAAATGTGATAAATAGTTTTAAAAGAGTGTTATCGATGATACTTTTTAAAAAAAAATTTTATGCACAGCTGAGGTCACTTACAAAATCACACCTAAAGAAATCAGACCTATGCTTTCCCATCTTTTAGACACTTTTCTTTTTTAAATTGACTTCTGCAGTCCTTGTCATATTTCCTCCAACATTACAGTTTAATTATAGTGCTGTTTTATCCATAATATATTATTAATTACACCAGCCTTGGAGGTAAGGTAATCTTACAGGTGATATTTTCTTTTTAGTTTCATTTCAATTAAATCTTTTTTCTAGCTACTAGGTTTCTTTTTTCTCAGTGTAAAATTTGTGTAAATGTTGTCTCCCCTAATTTAATTACAATAATAATAAATGACATTTTTTATGGCACATTTGGTCATATTTAAAACAGCCTATTGTTCTACAGTAACGTCCAATGAAGCTTTTATGAGTTTACTCTTTGAGCCTTACATACAGTAGGTCTGATTAAGTCAATGACCTGAGCCATTAAAAGGCCTCAAAAAGAAAGTCAGCAGAAAAATGTAAATGAGGTCAAGTTTTTGTCCCTGTTTTGTAGTTTGCTATATGCATCTGAGAACAAATGTAAATTTAGATTGTTCAGATCTTCTGGTATTAATTTTGGGATCATTCTGATCCAGAGAGGAGGAAATACAAGTTATTCTAAAGTGAGGGATCTTAAACCTTTTTAACCTGGAGATAAAAAAAAAAAAGAAAACCGTTACCAAACTAGGACTCAAGAAGAGGATTAATACTAGTTGGCTGAAATGTATTGAACCACTTTTAGATAAATGTTACAAGAAGGAATTCTTCCTCAACGAGGCACCATAAACTTAATACAAAATATTTTTTGCATCTCTGTCACAGGTTTACATTCAATGTGTGCTGTAACAGTGAACACACAATGAGTACTGACTAGTTAACCATAGCCACTGAAACCGCATTTAGCATACAACACTACCACCATCATCTTATTGATGACTCACCCCAGAAATCGCCACATCTTTGTGTCGTACCCGTCATTTTCACTTAGATATGTTAGACTGCCACTGCAGTCCTTTTACCACACTGGCCCCCTGTGTCCTTCCCTGTTTTCACCCTCATTTTTGTATGTTTCTTGGCTTGTCAGCCATCGCAGTTCAATTGTTTCATAGGTTGTGAGATGGATGACTGTGTTGTGACGAATATGTATTTTATTTTCATGCCACAGAAATAAAAGCTCTCCGTGAAGCATCAGCTGTGTTATTTTTCAGTTAGGATCACATAAATAGAGGGTGACCTATCACTCATCACAGAACTTGTGGAGGTTGCTTCACTCTGAGTTCAGCAAAATCATGAAACTTTTTAAGAACTTCGCCAAATTCCATGAAATTCATTGAAGCCAGTGAGGAACTAGGAACTAAACTAGTTCTGAGTGTTTTATACTGGTGCAGTGGTCTATTAAGTGTCCCCAAGGGCTAGGGAAGCATCTTGCAACTATTCTGAACAGATTATTGTGACCAAATGAGTGACCTGAGCTGTGAGGCAGCAGTACTAACCACTGCATCACTGTGCCTCAAACAACAAAAGATGTGGAGCAAATGGTAATCACAAACAAGAGCTAGCAATAAGTAAATATATATACAGTATTTAAAAAAAATCATTGTGCTCACAGAGATGTATTCTTCGGGGTATACATTAGCTGTGCCACAGAGTGGCAGAGTGGAACTGGCTTGTTTTATTGTTTTAAGCCACAGCTCCAAGCACAGCAAGAAAGTTTTTTTTTGCTTCTGATCTATGTGTGCAGATACCTTAAACATTTTTCTTCTATCATCAAGTTAGAAATGCCTTTTAAATAGTAAGAAATCTTTCATTATTATTATTTTTTCACAGTGTCTTATGTGTTTTCTGATTTGGAGAGTGTGTGGTGAGGGCTCCTTTAAGGCTTGTTTTGACTCATGGCTGCACCACATAGCTAATTATGCATATATTTGGCTGGCATATGAAATTAGCGGAGCAGAGCTGTAGTGAATAAGTGATTGCACAGAGATCAGTGTTAAATATTCTGCACCAGTTCTCATGAAATTCTCAAATTAAATTACTGCAAATCTGGCCTGAGAACAGATCGGGTAGTGACATTGTACATACACAAAGCACATTGGATCTGCTGCGACCTAAAATGTGAGGTGGTGCATGCTTACTGTACACATGCTTGAATGCTCTGTGCATGGCTGATACAGCTCTGTGATATCATGGTGGACTTGCAAAGCATAATGGGACACTGGGAAAAATAATGTTCATCCTAGTTGGTAACACAGCAAATTTATAGGAAAATATTCAGCGAAAAAGATTGCTGGTGAGCACAGCAAATTCCGGACGATAAACACTTTGCCGAATTTTATTAATCAGCATTAACTAGGTTCATATATCTGGCATGGCCGACACATTCTGCTTCACAGTTTGCTACCATGCAGTGCACAAGATTTATCTATCAAATACAGTACAGGCCAAAAGTTTGGACACACCTCCTCATTCAATGTGTTTTCTTTATTTTCATGACCATTTACAGCACTCCATCACTCTCCTTCTTGGTCAAATAGCCCTTACACAGCCTGGAGGTGTGTTTGGGGTCATTTTCCTGTTGAAAAATAAATGATCGTCCAACTAACCTGACTTCTGCACAACACAACTGCTGGTCCCAACCCCATTGATAAAGCAAGAAATTCCACTCAATAACCCTGATAAGGCACACCTGTGAAGTGAAAACCATTTCAGGTGACTACCTGTTGAAGCTCATCGAGAGAATGCCAAGAGTGTGCAAAGCAGTAATCAGAGCAAAGGGAGGCTATTTTGAAGAAACTAGAATATAAAACATGTTTTCAGTTATTTCACCTTTTTTTGTTAAGTACATACAGTGGTGTGAAAAACTATTTGCCCCCTTCCTGATTTCTTATTCTTTTGCATGTTTGTCACACAAAATGTTTCTGATCATCAAACACATTTAACCATTAGTCAAATATAACACAAGTAAACACAAAATGCAGTTTTTAAATGATGGTTTTTATTATTTAGAGAGAAAAATCCAAACCTACATGGCCCTGTGTGAAAAAGTAATTGCCCCCTGAACCTAATAACTGGTTGGGCCACCCTTAGCAGCAATAACTGCAATCAAGCGTTTGCGATAACTTGCAATGAGTCTTTTACAGCGCTCTGGAGGAATTTTGGCCCACTCATCTTTGCAGAATTTTTGTAATTCAGCTTTATTTGAGGGTTTTCTAGCATAAACCGCCTTTTTAAGGTCATGCCATATCATCTCAATTGGATTCAGGTCAGGACTTTGACTTGGCCACTCCAAAGTCTTCATTTTGTTTTTCTTCAGCCATTCAGAGGTGGATTTGCTGGTGTGTTTTGGGTCATTGTCCTGTTGCAGCACCCAAGATCGCTTCAGCTTGAGCTGACGAACAGATGGCCAGACATTCTCCTTCAGGGTTTTTTGGTAGACAGTAGAATTCATGGTTCCATCTATCACAGCAAGTGTTCCAGGTCCTGAAGCAGCAAAACAACCCCAGACCATCACACTACCACCACCATATTTTACTGTTGGTATGATGTTCTTTTTTTGAAATGCTGTGTTCCTTTTACGCCAGATGTAACGGGACATTTGCCTTCCAAAAAGTTCAACTTTTGTCTCATCAATCCACAAGGTATTTTCCCAAAAGTCTTGGCAATCATTGAGATGTTTCTTAGCAAAATTGAGACAAGCCCTAATGTTCATTTTGCTTAGCAGGGGTTTGCGTCTTGGAAATCTGCCATGCAGGCCGTTTTTGCCCAGTCTCTTTCTTATTGTGGAGTCGTGAACACTGACCTTAATTGAGGCAAGTGAGGCCTGCAGTTCTTTAGACGTTGTCCTGGGGTCTTTTGTGACCTCTCGGATGAGTCGTCTCTGCGCTCTTGGGGTAATTTTGGTCGGCCAGCCACTCCTGGGAAGGTTCACCACTGTTCCATGTTTTTGCTATTTGTGGATAATGGCTCTCACTGTGGTTCGCTGGAGTCCCAAAGCTTTAGAAATGGCTTTATAACCTTTACCAGACTGATGGATCTCAATTACTTCTGTTCTCATTTGTTCCTGAATTTCTTTGGATCTTGGCATGATGTCTAGCTTTTGAGGTGCTTTTGGTCTACTTCTCTGTGTCAGGCAGCTCCTATTTAAGAGATTTCTTGATTGAAACAGGTGTGGCAGTAATCAGGCCTGGGGGTGGCTACGGAAATTGAACTCAGGTGTGATACACCACATCCATCCATCCATTTTCTAACCCGCTGAATCCGAATACAGGGTCATGGGGGTCTGCTGGAGCCAATCCCAGCCAACAAAGGGCACAAGGCAGGAACCAATTCTGGGCAGGGTGCCAACCCACCGCAGGTGATACACCACAGTTAGGTTATTTTTTAACAAGGGGGCAATTACTTTTTCACACAGGGCCATGATGTAGGTTTGGATTTTTTTTTCTCCCTAAATAATAAAAACCATCATTTAAAAACTGCATTTTGTGTTTACTTGTGTTATATTTGACTAATGGTTAAATGTGTTTGATGATCAGAAACATTTTGTGTGACAAACATACAAAAGAATAAGAAATCAGGAAGGGGGCAAATAGTTTTTCACACCACTGTAACTCCACATGTGTTCATTCATAGTTTTGATGCCTTCAGTGAGAATCTACCAATGTAAATGGTCATGAAAATAAAGAAAACACATTGAATGAGGAGGTGTGTCTAAACTTTTGGCCTGTACTGTATGTGTTTATTTTATATGTTTTATAAAATTAAGTACAGTTTTAAAAACAGAAAAAAAAAAATTAATCCTATGTAAGATCTGATTCATTGTTGTTTGTAGTGGTTGTTACAATAATTGGAAATTAAAAACAGTGACTTGTGATCGTGAGCATATAGCATCAGTTCTGTTATATAAATAGATGTGCATGTCAGGGTAACGGTTGGGAGGACGTCTGTGGTGACTGCCATTAAATTGTTAAGTCACTTGGACTACCCGTCTGAACAGTCATGCTTTCAAAGCTGTGCTGCCGTGACAAACTCTACTTTTCATGTTTTTGACACCTTTTTGTATATTAGTAGGACAGAGTAATTAAAGTTTGTTAAATGAACTGTTTTTAAAACATACCCTGTATTTATGTCTTTCATTATGAGAGAATGAGGAGATCTTTCCCCATTAAACTGTGTTTTGCAGTGTCTAGGATTAAAGCTGTTAAGGTTTTGTTTTGAAAAATGTATATTTAATCTCTTCAAAGGACTAATTTGTAACTCTTGGTATTGGAGCGTATTGTTGTGAAAAGCATTTCTTCTTGCACTGCAGATATATATTTCATGCAAATTAAATTGCACATTTTCCTCTCCTGCCAGAGCTGCCTGTCATTTTTTGCAGATTTACTGCCATCTCTGTGAAATGATGTTGTGTATCTTTGTAGCACTGGGAACGTAGGGAGCTTTCTTTAGGAAAATTAGTTTAAGGAATTTTAGCCTTGTTTTTTAGCTCTTGAAAAATGCTTTTGTGGTATAGTCATGTGCACAAATGTAGAAAACTATAATTTTATTTAAGCTGAATATTCCTTGCCATACACTCCTGTCCCATGGAGGGGAGGTCGCTGCCAAGGCCTCTATGGATGCTGTTATACATTTTTACTCTGTAATGAAAAAATCAGGTTCAGAATGAATGCATTTGCATGTTTTTTCTTTTTCTAATTTCAAGTGTTACAGTGTTAGCACTCACCAGGCAGACCAGGCAGTCACTCTGTCATGAATGGGACTGTAAATGACCTAACTGCCATATATGCAGGAGGCTGGCGTAGCCTGTTTAAGGTTGCAGTAGGCTCAACTAGGGAAGCTGCCACTGTAAAAGACCATCTGGAAAGGTGGAAATAATTAAATGAAGAAGGAAAATGGGAGATTGTCCATTTAGGGCCACATTGTGAAGATTAGCCTGTCAGAAAGGGCACTATGAAGATTTATGGATAGTTTACAGGCTTAATTAGTGAAGGTAGAAACACTTCACTAGGGAATCAGCCACATATGTTTTTGTTTTTCATTTTCTGTTTGGAGCCTACACTCTAATTAATAAAAATGTCTAGTTTAACCACACTTTCTACCTCTGTGCCATTTCCATAAGTCATTAGTTCAAGCAGGTACTGCAAGTTTAGGTTGTATGGAAAGTCAACTGACTTTGAGTATTAATATTACAGATACTCATTTTGAAAACCTTTCAAAGGAAAAAAGAGTCTTAAGTGTATCCATTGATTTGGAGGGCAGGTGCCTGCCCTGAGATCTTCAGCAGGAACAAATCCTGGGCAGAAGGACAAACTTATGTATATCCCCATATTCAGTCTCCAGTTAACCTGCTGGCCTTTCAGGATTTGTGTGCTCAGGAAAAGATTAATATTAGCATTGGAGAATTATGCAAACTCCACACAGGTAATCACTGTTTATGGGAGCAAAGCCGGCACTCAAGGCACGTATGACTTATTATTATTAGTTATTATTTGTCTGAAACCTTTACCCAGGGAGATTTAGAAAACTTCAGGTACAGTTGGTTATGTTTCTTGCTTTTCCATTTGAAGCACAGGCAGGTGAAGTGGGTTGCTCATAATAATACGTATTTGAACCCCCAACATCAAGGTTTGAAGTCCAAAGCCTTAACAACTACTCCACACTGCCTGATTATATTGTGCATCCCATTATTCTATCCACTTTCCAACTTTTTTAACTAAACCTAAGTGCATTAGGCTTGTTTATTATCTTTATCTCATTACAATAAGGGTTGAATTGAGGTGCAGTGGTTAGCTCTCCTGCATTTCAGCTTCAGAACACAAGGTTCTCATTTCAGCCTGGAGTTTTCATGTTATCTTTATCTCTGTACATTTTTCCCCAGGCAATGTCACAGATTATTTTTTTTTTAAATAATTTAATAGCTATTTTTATAGTTATAGAAGGTAAAGTGTACTTTCCTGGTGTTTGACGAGTAGCGCTGCAACGAGGGTTAAAGCAGTAGCAATGCAAAGGTGTGCACTGGTGTTTGGTTTCCCATCATGCTCTCCGGGAGGCCTACAAGTCAGAAATGCATCCTCAGGGTTTAAACTGGTCTGACGCTGATGGACTGATGGGGTCGTTAAGCACCAGAAAGAAAGACGCAGAGCAGAAGCTTAGTTGCCAGCATACATGTGTAGATAAGAGCATTATTTTTGTTTTGTATTCAATAAAGATTATGAAGGTCAGATTTAATTACCAATAGGAGTTAACAAATAGCAATGAACTTGCGATGTTTGAGTGTGCGACTACACACACACACACACACGTACGTATGTGAGAAAGTGCGTTCACTTGATTAGGGTGTAACAGTGGACATCTCTATGTCTTTGTTGATACGTGTAGACAGGAAGACATACGGGAGGACTGGCCCGATGGAAAAGGCCGGCTGTATAAAACTGTTGTTCTTTCCACTGGGGGTCATCTTTTGACTGTCTTCAGACCTCTTGCTATTTTCTACACTCCTGAGCTGAAGAGCAGTAAGGAGAACATTGCTCGTTTTTGTATATAGAGTATAGTTAGATTCCCCTCCAATTGAGTGTATTTTTGCAACAGTGATCTGGAATTTGAATAGTGTGTTTCTGTACTATATTTTTTTGACTCATTTACTGTTTGATTTTTGATTGTTTTTCTGTCTGCATTTCTTGAACCATATTAACTGATGTAGGAAGAAGATTCTTTTTGTTTGTCTTTTTTTCATCACCGCTTGATTTGGAGCCACTATATATAATGTAAAAGTTGACTTACACCTATTTTTTTTTTGCTTATTTGTGTTCTTGCAGTAAATAGTGTTAGCAATTGCAAGACACCGTTGTTTCCAGAGCCATTCAGGGGCAACTGGGCGAAAGGACAACTCGGTGAAAGGACAACTCGGCGACATCCTTTACCATCTAGGTAATAGTTAGGTTCAAAGAGATTTTTTAATGATATTTAAATGACAACGTAGGGCGCCAGAAAATCCACAGAATCACCTGCTTTATGAGAATCCCAATGCGTTGAGTGTAAAGATATTCCTTAAGCTGTACTCGCTGGTCACCTTTTGTATTCTAAATATCATTATCATATGATTACAATCAATACAGTTTATATGAAGGATTAGCAATTTTGGCTGCAGAAGATAATATAAGATAAAGTTTGTTACATCTGCAGAATAAAGTTCATTCGTCAGTTATAGAAATTTATTTTCAACGTTTTAAATCATATTGTCATTTAAATATAATTAAAAAATCTCTTTGAGCCCAACTATTACCTAACTGGTAAAGGATGTCACCAAGTTGCATTTTGCCAAGTTGTTTCTTCGCTGACTTGTATTTTCGCTGGGTTGTCTTTTACCGGGTTGTCCTTTCGTCAAGTTGTCCTTTCTCCGAGTTGTCTTTCGCTGAATTGACTGTCGCCTAGTTGTCATCGAACCTTCAGGAGCATGCATCACACAATGAACCACCTGAATTGGGACCTGAGTACAGCAGGTTGACACCTCAGCACCACAATGGAACAATGTGAGGGTTTTTTTTTATGGTGGCTGGAGTGCCAATCCTGCCACCAGCCCCCAAGTTTTTACTCTAATTTGGAGGTCCTGCTTGTAGGGCTGGATGCAGATTAACGTCATAACCAGGAAGAAGCAATTGCAGGTTAAGGGTCTTGCTCAAAGGCCCAATGGAGTAGAGTCACTGTGTTTATGTAAATATATCTGCCATAGAATCTCTGTTTTTGTAACGTTTGTTCTGTGTATAAATCTCCCACCATCTAGTCGTTGGGTTATGACAATAGATGCAGAGAATTAGAATCTGTACAAGGGTGCTATTGCACGGGGCATCACATGTTCCTTAACCACATTTCAAACATGTCTTGTGTTTAAAAATGACTCCAACCTGGCATGTATGAATCAGTCTTTGTGTATGCATTGTGGTGCCACACAATGGCCTGCCACCATGTTCAAGGGTCTTTTCCTGCTTATTATCTGGAGTTGCTAGGATAGGTTACAATAACATTGAGTGATGCAGGTTTGTAAATGAATAATACGTATTTTATGCTAAATACAAATAATATAAAATTCACAAACCTACTTATTCTAATTTATAGTCATGGGGAGCGCAGTATCATTCACAATTTAGATCACAGCCCATTGCAGGACCATTGGTATATGGCATTGTTAAAATTATACAGGAAACTAAAAATATCTCTGGATTTTGTATTAATCGGCCAAAGAATATTTCAGGACTTTTCGGCATCATGTTTACTGTCCAGAACTGGACTAATGTAGACAGGGCAGGCAGTGTGGTGTAGTGGTTAAGAATTTGAATTTCAAACCCTGAAGTTGTGGGTTCAAATCGCACTACTGACACTGTATGACCCTGAGCAAGTGACTTGACCCACCTGTGCTCCAACTGAAAAACCAAAAAAGAAATCCAGTTGTAAGCCACCTTGGATAAAGGTTTCAGCCAAATAAGTAAATGTAATATTGCTTTTTTTAATTATTTGTACTTAATCTATGAATTTCTTTCAGTTCCCACAATCTGTGCTCTGTATTTGTGCGTCTGTGTGCTTTTTTTTTTTTGTTTTTTCTTTTTGAGCTTCATAGACAGACGCTTGTGACCTGAAATAAGACCCTTTAATATCTGCCATTAATTCTAGCTCATTGGGTTTCAATCACGAGGAGGCCCCAAGAGCCCAAGTCTCACCGCGCTTCTGTTTACTCAGCGACAGAAGTGCTGTAAATCATACACCTGCTTAATGGCGGGATGAGCAAAGAGCGAGCAGGACGGGCAGCAAGAGACTTGAGTTGGTGGTGAATGTGTTCAGATTAGCTGGTTATGTTAATATCATTAAAAATGTAAAGATTAATTTGGTTTATGGATTCTCGTAATCTGTCCTGGCTGCATTATATTTAACAACTGAAAAAATTAGCTACATGTAGTTGCTTTTACTCTGACAATCAGCAAGAATAAATGAAAATGTGTCAATTTAATTTAGTTAAACAATAAACCTCTGACTCTTTATTACTGCCAAAGCAGTATAACAGAAGGTCACCTCACTGAAGGCAGTCTCTTATTAATCCAGCATCCCAAGTTCAACTGCCTTGCCCCTGATTGTTGCCCCCTTGTCAGTGTCTGTCTCTGTTTGACTTGGTGACGCATAGAATTCCTCAGAATTAACTGAATATAACTGCTTTAAAAGACAATTCGTCTCAGCCCCTTTCTTCATGACCCTCACCAGAACAAATTAGAATTTAGAAATCAGATGAAGCTCTTTAGTGAGTCATGGTGGTACAATGGATAACAGTGCCACTTCTCAGCTCCAGAGACCCAGTTACAAACCTCACGCTTTGTGCTTTCTCTGCATGGATGCTCCAGTTTTCCTTCTACATTCCGAAAATGTGCCTTTTTCTTTAATTTGGGACTCATAACTGGCTAAGCCTAATGTAGTGTAAGTGACTGTGTAACAGACTGGCACCCCGTTTAGGGTTTGTTCCTACTTTGTGTCTAATAATTCTGAGTGACGCCCACAACCCTGAAGTAGATTAAGAGAATGCTGCTGGGTTTGAGAATGTGTCCTTATACAGGACAAGCATAGTGTTTATATTAGTGACATTGATTCTGGTGTAGTTAGGAAACTTGTGAAATTTTCAGATGACACTAAAATTGGAGGGATGGCAGATACTGAGGAGGCAGCAAAAAGACCTGGACAACCTTCAGAACTGGGCAAACACCTGGAAAATTTACTTTAATGTACTGTGGGCCAAAGGGACATCAACTATAAAATAAGATGGGAGACACTGAGCTGCAGGATTCAACCTCTGAAAAGGATGTTGGGGTTTATGTTGATGTAACATTTTCAATGAATAAACAATGGACAGAATCAGTTGAAAGACAGATAAAATGTTAGGTTATATCATAAAAAGTTTTGAATTTAAGTCAAGGGACAATATCCTCAAACTATATAATGCACTGGTAATGCCATATCTGGAGTACAGTGTGCAGTTCTGGTCACCATGGTACAAAAAAGATATAACAGCACATGAAGCTGTGCAGAGAAGTGCACCCTACAACTTAAGGACGTGTCCTACTGTGACAGACTCAGAGATTTAAACCTGTTTATTCTCGAGCAGAGGAGACTTTATGGGGACCTAATCCAGATATTTAAAATCCTCAAAGGCATTGATAAAGTTGATCCAGCAACATTCTTTGAATCATGTACTCGAGGACATCAGTGGATATTAAGAGGATTCTGGAACAAACTACCGAGACATGGAGTTGAAACAGAAACCTTGACAACATTTAAGAAGAATCTGGATGAGATATTGGGACAGCTTAGCCACTAGTTAAACAAACAGGCTAGATGGACTGAATGGTCTCCTCTCATTTGTCTTATGTTTGTTGTGTTCTATCTTCTGGGGTACTTTGTCTCAAGAAAAAAGACAAAAATACATTAAACCAAATAGCCATTTTAAGTGAACTTAAGGTTTTGTTATATTTTGGAAAAACCTTCAAATGATATTTCTGCCATTCAGTTTTCTAATAGCTTTCTAAAGTTTATTGTGTATTTCTGTAACATGGTTTATGTTCGTCCCCACCCAATAAATAGCAGTCCCATGCATAAGATGAGAAATGATTCTGTTGTATCACAGAGAGAAAGCACAACAGTGGGAATGTCGATCAGAAATCCTAGCCGTGCTTCATGACAGGGTACAGTAGTGCCAAGTGCACATTTGTTGTTTTATGAAGTTAATTCTGTGGCCTGTAGCAACATAAAAGTGTACAAAACTAACAACGGGCTTCCCAAGGTATGGGTGCAGAACCAGTCAATCTATTAGGTAACACAGGCTACCCCCTAGGACAGCATCATCTGAGGGGTGCCATCTACGTAAATCAGGGGCTGCCCACTCCAGGCACTGATCCTAAATGTCTCAATGCACTTTATGCACATCCTGGACACAGAGGCAGAATCTCACCCTCAAACACCTCCAAAAAAACCCCACTTGCTTCGGGCTCCATATGAGCTTCAACTGGCACTGTTTGATTGGACATTTTGTCGTTGTTTAATTAATGCACCCGTTGTTGGGCTTAATTGCTGTTTGCTGTCTTAGTCTTTAAATGTCAGTATTCATTACAGTATATTTATCCTGGACAGTACTTTAAGATTTTAGCTGGGGAAATGCCCACTCAATCTAATTCGTTTTAAGGAGGTTTCTGCCTTTTGCTCAGATATAAAACTTTTATAATGTGTTATCGAAGTTGTACACTTGTTAATATATGATATTAGGCTTTTATTAAGGTTCATCTATGCTTATGCATTTATTTATGCTCATCATCCATATTTGGCTTTACATGCACACATACATTCATTCACTAAACCAGGGGTTCTCAAAGTCGGTCCTGGGGACCCCCTGTGGCTTCAGGTTTTTCTTCTAACCAGATTTATAATCAGTGACAACTGATCTCAATTAATTAGCAGGTATTTTTTTTTTCTGTTCTCTTATTCTACTGTACATTAACAAAGCACAGAGGCATGATTTTTACATTTAGAAATATTTCTGCTTTTGCTATAGATTGAAATGCTTAACTCCCTTTTGTCGCTTTCATTATATTTCACCCTTTCTCTGTGCAGTTTGCTTTCTTCATTGAATCTTATTAATGGCAATTAAAAACGAGCAGAACAGACACCCAGGCAAACGACACTGAATCATGAAAGGCTGCAACTACTTTAGCATCAGACTAACTAATTAGTAAATAATATATTAATTAAACAATTAGAACACCTGGAAAAGTAGAATGAAAATCAAGATGGATATATTGCTAAAAACAAAAAAAAAATACATTATTCCTATATAACTACCTAGTACATTTTAATGCATATATATATATATTTTTTTTTAACCAAACTTAGTTTTCTCATTTTTATAGTGTTCCCAAAACACATAATCTGGGAAATACCAGTTCACTTAATTAGCCCAGGACTCCAATTAAAAACAGAAGCTGGTTGGAACAAAAAGCCGCAGCCACAAGGGGTCCCCAGGACCGACGTTGAGAACCCCTGACCTAAACCAATGTTTTAATTCTCTGGACCCACTGAATGACATTAAAGGATCCTGCAGGAGGAGCAGCCACAGAGAGGTCTGTCACTGGAGGTCTGCAGCTACTGGAGGTCTGCAGCTAGACCCTTCTGTCCTAGTCGGATATGCAAGTAAGAATTTAACTGTACACATGATAGCTCTACTACTACTTAATGACTTGAAGTGGTTAACACTTTAGTCTTCTCCTAAATTCAAATAAAGCATATCTGATCCATCTTGAAGAATTCCATGGAGTATAATGCAAATTACAGAGCATAAGAAGCAGGATTACGCTTCCACAGAGATGTTATAAATAGCTGGGAGGGGTCTCTTTCTTTACAAATAGCACTTAATGTTAGTTCTATTTTTATGTTTCTTTCATGGCTTGGGAATTTACTGCATAAATAGCTAAACTGGAAAACATTAAATTCTTTTTCACTGAGCTATATTCTGTCTTTTGCATTGCTCTCCTTTAATGTGTGTTTAAGTATATAGATAGAGTATATTTGCTAATTTACTAGCAGTGTCTTGTTCTGAGAGTAGTGTGTGCGCCACATACCCCAGTCAGGTGACTTATAATCCCAGACATACTTAGTCTAAAAAGGCTACCGTGTAGGCTCAGCAGCCCCAAAGTAAATAATGAGGGTGGTCAGCAATGCCAGTCAGGCAACAGAATAGAGTGGGACAAATCAAGTGGAATTTGACTCTTGGGATGTGAGACGTAACTACGCTGCTATGGAAAGAAACCAGACCTTGTGCAGCAAAACATACTGGCTAGGTATAGTTGGAGTCACATACTGTATGTTGAAAACTTGAGGTCTGGATCCAGACTTTTGGATCAAAGATGGTTAGTTTGTTACCTGGAGAGGGCCTGGAGTGGTGTGAGGATACGCACCTGGGTGCCATACAATTGGAGTTTGTTCTGGTGAATGTGATTTCAAGTTGCAGAGAGGAATTTTTTTTTCCATGTCTACACCAAGGAACTATTCAGAGTAGGCTATAACCTGATTCTTGTTTATGGTAACTAGACATGGGTAATCACCAAAAGAATGAGATCACAAGCATGTGTGTTGAAAATAAAATGAGTATCACAACAATACAGGAGGACCTCAGAGAAGAACCTCTGCTTGTCCAGGTTGAGGGGAGCCGGCTGAGGTGCTTAAGATACATAGTTAGGTTAATCCTTGGATCTGTCATGCGGGATGCATATCAGGCATGTCATACTTGTAGAATGCCCAGGGACAGACCCAAGAGACTCTTTAGGTATTAAAAACTGCAGCATTTGTAACAATGTAAGTGGCGTAAAGAAATTAAGTGAAGACCGCTTTACACAATATTAATTGAATTGAAAATATACAATGTAGTTTAATACTATTTACAATTTTAGTTCATTAGTAATTTTAATAAAGGTTAGCTTTACATTTTTAAAACAAATTGAAGTCTGTATTCAGTGTTGTTAATAGACAGTAACTACCAATCTTGGTTCATATTTCATGTGGCAGTGGTTAGAAATGAGGGCAACATCAGTTGAATTTTTTTTTAATAATAAAAGCAATGCTATTTCTTTGACTATTATATAGATAGTCTGTGTAAATTGTTCAACCTCAGTTTCTAAGAAATTAATGGATCATTATAGTGGCCACTGACATGCTTTATTAAACAGGTCACCCTACCTGTCACTATGCAGAATGCTTAAGTAAATTGCTGCTGTAGTCCCTAACAAGCTTTTATTTTTAGACTGCAGTTGGAGTGCCTAATAATTCTGAATAAATAGATATATCCTAGCTGCTACAAACTAACATGTATGGGTGGAAAGCTGCATTTGTCTCTTACAAGCTGGGCAAATAGTTTAAACTATAATAACTGGTATGTGCAAGTAAAATAATACAGTAGTTGCTAACAACTTATAATAAATATCTCAGTTTAATTTTCTCTAGCAGACTTGGATAGGCAGATTGTCCAAGCTCTCTTTAACATTTGTATTAAATTTAAAAAATGTTGTAGCTGTCTATATCAACCTTAGCTAGACTGATTCTTCTAACCATCTTGGACAATAAAGTTGACAAAATTTTCAAAGTTGATCATACTTTTAGGAAGTTATATGAAAATAATGTTTCTAAATATTTTATATTCTTAACATAAATGCTTAGTTTTATTATTTGTTCATCAGTCTTGAAACCAACAGTGTTTTACTGTTGAAACCATTAAATTTACTCTGTCTTGTCTTGTTTTGTTTTGAAAATCCTCACCTACAATCTGCATGTCTCCTAGCAACACACATTTTAAAACTATATATAACCGCCTAGCCAGGTGTTGCATGTGGATGGGCTTTATTGACTATAAAATCCTTATTCCATTAAAAGTCCCAATTTTATATATATATATATATATATATATATATATATATATATATATATATATATATATATATATATATAGTGTGTGTTCACAATTTCAAAGATATTTTTTATTTATATATCCACATTAAAGGCTCACTATAGCGTGACCCACACTAAGCAGATGCTAATTTTACGTTGCTGTGCTCCGGGCTACTGCTTCTACATATGCTGGTGTTGCTGTCGGGAATTGGACTGCCGTTACCCTGCTAAATGAAGTAAAGTCTTTTCAAAATGTAGAAAATTCTTATATTTGGTTTGGTGTATACTGAATATACAATACTTTTATTTTGTATTCTTTATTTTTTCGTTGTGTGTACTCAACGCCAAACTATAACTTTTTTTTTTTTCTTATCCCAATAAATTGTGCACATTTATGCATAATGAATTACAGAGCAGAAGTGTAAAGTACAAATGTTTCTGTCTTTCTACCTGCAGGCTAAGTGGCTTGCTCAGGGTCTAAGGTGTGAATTAAATTACCATATTTTGTTTTTAAATTCCAGTGAGTGACCTATCTAGACCACATGAGTTAAATTAAGTATGTGTTGCCAGCAGTGCTCAGGCATATTTTGTGTTAAACTGCTTGTGTTCTGAATAACTATCCAACAGCACAGACTTTCTAATTCCCATTACTTGTTAAAAATGTATTCTCATAGTTTAAGTCCAGCAGGCATGTATTACTCAACCAAAGTTCATATTACATTGGGTATCTACAACTGTTTTATCATTTTATCAGATCACCTATGACATGCACCTGACACCAACAGTACCAACTCAACTCTCGGGTTCTTTTCAAAGAAATTTCAAAACCAGCTCTACAACTGTTTCCTGTAACCTCTTACCTGTCTCTCTGTCCAGATTGTAATCTGCATATTCAACCCAATGGACCTGTAATGGCAGGCAGCTTGCTGAAAGGGACTCCCTTTACTTTTAATTCTTTACTTCAACCCAGCTTACTACTAATAGAGGGCTTCATAAGCATGTCCTCTCATGTCCTTAATGTTACGATTTTGTATGTTGGCATATTTTTGTGAGTCTGTTTAAGAATTTTTTTTATTAATGGTTACTTCCCAGTATGTGTTTTTGAGATGCTAAATCTGATTTTTGTGTTTATTTCTGTCATATGAATTATTAACAGTTACTAGAAATTATTTTCTGGCTTTGTTTCACCATTCTATTTTATCCTGGATGCCACCATTTTTGTATTGCCATTGTCATGACACGATAGCAGTTGCTATGGTGTGTGGTCCCAAAGGTTGCATTGTTTAATTTATGGTATATCAGACTATCCAATTCTGTGTATTTTAGAGAAAACCTATCTTCACGAAAGTCTTAGTTGTGCTGTTAAAATTTCCCAGTTCTAATTTTTGCTTTAATTGTTTTTACTTTGATTGTTAGGTGTAGAGGTTTGTATTGATGTTGGATAAGACAAATCTTTGTTTCTGCTCAGTCAAATTTGTTTATCCTTTTAAATGTGAAAGGCTAATAATTGAAGGACCAAATCAAGAAGAGCAGTGAATATTCTAGCTTCTCGGCTGTGCTAATAGAAAGCATCCCATAATGTTTGATTTAAACTCCCATTTACAAATTATATTTATTTGCAACAAAACTGATAGCTGCAAATCTAAGCGATACAAAGAATCATACCAACCTGGGTGGTTCAAGTCTTCATTTAATCTCAGATGACAATTCTTAGATGGCTTGTTTTGTTTAGTTGCAAATTATATATAGCTTTGATTGAAAAATGAAAAGAGAAATATTTCATTCTAGAAACAGAGCACTTTTCCAGGTGCCTAACAGCTAAGAGACAGCTCAATTTAAGTGTCCATTTTAGTTTTTACAAAGCAGAAGAGAAAGTGACTTGTTCCTTGCAAGTGTCTATTTTTGCAGCTGAGCTGAGCACTTATAAAAATGTCAGAAAAGTAGCAACTGAACGGAAAGTGTCCATTTTCAAGTTGCAGCTGAGACAGAACTGAAAATTGTCCAATAAAAAGCACAAAACACCTGGCTTATTTATTTTATATCTGCTAACAGAGCATACCAAAACTTTTTACAGTTTCTTAAAACACACAAAAAATGTTTCAGACATCATTATCACTAAGCTCAACTTTATTTTACCATGGGAATCAAAAGCTAGATAATCTACATTAGCAAAATACTCCAAATCCTTCTTTGTCTTTCAGCTTTTCTTGACAAGACTTTCATACTAAGGTCTATCACTTGAGATCTCTCAGCTGAAAAAGTCGAGTATCCCCTATACAAGAACAACATCATAAAATATCATATGATTCTTCTAAACCAGTGAAAATTAGACAGCTGAACATTACATACCAATATACCAGGCAACAAAACAACACTGGGCAATTTCCTCCACCCCACTTTGTAAAATACCTGTTTTGTGCTTTTCGTTACGAAAGATACTAAATGAAATAAAGATTGAGTCATACATTGCAATAAGTTTGACAAGAACAAGATATTCAGCCCAGCATAGTTCATCAATACCAATTCACATACCATTGCAAGATATCACAACAAGAAGATCTGAAGGTCATTAGGGCTAAAGTCCATTTTCCCTCATGATGACTTATTTGACTTAAGTAAAGTTATTTTTGTTAAAAAACACCTTTGTCATGTTTTTGTGAAATTTACCTTTGTCCAGCTTCCATCTGTGCCCCAGTGTTCTATTTGAAAAGTTTTAATTTAAAAAAGCTGCCAAAAATGTAATGATAATAGGGGTGCTAATATTAATATTACTACTAACAAACAAGATTATATTTCATGGTGCAGTCCTGGCCTAGCCAATGGCTTTGAGGAGCCTATACATTCTACGTGTGTGGTGAGGGTATTTTGAAGGTGTTCTGTTTGTCTTCTACATCCTAAAGACCTACTGTATGAGTTGGGCTAATTGGTGTTTAATTGCTGATTCTGCATTAGCATTTTATGATTGATCATTAGGTGCACTATGATGGACTCACATCTTATTCTTTGTTGGAGTGCTGCTGTGATAATCTCCTGACCTCTAACATTTTCTAATGGAATAAGTTCATCCATCAAACCCATGTCTGTAATGCAATTATAGTGTTGCAGGGAGGTGGAAACTTTTGTGTCTTACAGAAATCAGCTCTGCGTGGGATATCAGTCTATCCTAACTAACAATTACAGACACAACTTCATTTATTTTTACAGTTCAAGTTTCAAAATGGATGGGTAGATGTGGTGGAAGAGTGGGGAGCAGAAGAGACTCAATTTTAAATAATAACAGTAGCACTGGGATTCTTAAAATTCATAATCTGAGGATCCAAATAAGAAAATCAATACCACAGTGGAATCCAAGAATTGTATTTTTACATAATGACAGCAGAGACATACATAGACAAATAACAATGGTTATGTACTGTAATATGAAACAGTAAATGATTTTCTTTCTATTCAAGTATGACTGTGCTGTTTGTATTTTGTAGCATGATAGGATACATCTTGATAAGGAATCTTACAAATAGTCCAACCTGTGTTTAATGTGACCAATTGATGTCGTGCAGAACAGCAACCGCCCTCACTACAGCCTTTTGATATTTTCTGATGTCCCCACATTTCCCAATGTTTCAACAAACATGTCTTTCACATTGCCAGTTGACTGTACGATATTGATCCCCTTCAAAATAGAATTTCACTAAGTCACGATAAACTCAATGTAAAATCTTCCTTGCAGTTCCATTACAGATTTGGATTCAATATATGTGATACCAGACAGTTGATCACTGTTACTGCATTTAGCATACAAAACTGTCACAGTACAATGTACTGTAGCTCCCCCTTTCACTTCGTCTACACAACACCACAAACTCATCACATCATTGTGCCACATCTGATACCGACAGGGTCTTCACCTCAAAAGCTTGCCTGACTCCCCTTTTCTTATATGTGTCTTTCCGTGTCAGTCATCTCAGTTGGTTGTTCATAGGATGTAAGAGTGATGGTAGTATCATGGGAAAATGTATTCTATTTACATACCATAGAAACAAAACTTCTTTGTGATGAGTCACATGCTACCACAATAAACAGTATGTTGAATAGAAATTGTTATATTACTTCTCCATCAGTAACTACAGGAGAATACAATTGATGAGCCGCAGCATGAAGTTATGGGAAAGAGTAGTGGAAGCTAGGTTAAGAAGTGAGGTGATGATTAGTGAGCAGCAGTATGGTTTCATGCCAAGAAAGAGCACCACAGATGCAATGATTGCTCTGAGGATGTTGATGGAGAAGTTTAGAGAAGGCCTGAAGGAGTTGCATTGCGTCTTTGTGGACCTGAAGAAAGCATATGACAGGGTGCCTCGAGAGGAGCTGTGGTACTGTATGAGGAAGTCGGGAGTGGCAGAGAAGTACGTAAGAGTTGGACAGGATATGTACGAGGGAAGTGTGACAGTGGTGAGGTCTGCGGTAGGAGTGACGGTTGCATTCAACGTGGAGGTGTGATTACATCAAAGATCAGCTCTGAGCCCTTTCTTATTTGCAATGGTGATGGACAGGTTGACAGACAAGATTAGACAGGAGTCCCCGTGGACTGTGATGTTTGCTGATGACATTGTGATAGTAGGGAGCAGGTTGAGGAAACCCTGGAGAGGTGGAGATATACTCTGGAGGGGAGAGGAATGAAGGTCAGTAGGAACAAGACAGAATACATGTGTGTAAATGAGAGGGAGATCAGTGGAATGGTGAGGATGCAGGGAATACAGTTGGCGAAGGTGGATGAGTTTATATACTTGGGATCAACAGTACAGAGTAATGGGGATTGTGGAAGAGAGGTGAAAAAGAGAGAACGGGTAGAGTGGAATGGGTGGAGAAGAGCGCCAGGAGTAATTTGTGATAGACGGGTATCAGCAAGAGTGAAAGGGAAGGTCTACAGGACGGTAGTGGGACCAGCTTTGTTATATGGGTTGGAGACAGTGGCACTGACCAGAAAGCAGGAGACAGAGCTGGAGGTGGCACAGTTAAAGATGCTAAGATTTGCATTGGGTGTGACGAGGATGGATAGGATTAGAAATGAGTACATTAGAGGGTCAGCTCATGTTGGACGGTTGGGAGACGAAGTCAGAGAGGCAAGATTGTGTTGGTTTGGACATGTGCAGAGGAGAGATGCTGAGTATATTGGGAGAAGGATGTTAAGGATAGAGCTACCAGGGAAGAGGAAAAGAGGAAGGCTGAAGCGAAAGTTTATGGATGTGGTGAGAGAGGACATGCAAGAGATGGGTGTAAGAGAACAAGATGCAGAGGACAGAAAGATATGGAAGATGATCCACTGTGTCGACCCCTAATGGGAGCATCCGCAGGAAGAAGAAGACATGTCCGTAATTTAGACAAACTTGGCTAATTTGCACAATCATGTGGTGAACCATCACAATTATCTCTATGAGGATCACAACCAGAGTTTACGAATTACTGCAGCGGCAGATCATTTTGCTTCAGCATCCTGGGTTGAAATCCTGCACCCAACTCCTGTCTGTGTAGAGCCTGCTTGGTCCCTCCATCACTTTGTGAGTTTTACGAATTCTTTGGTTTTCCTCTCACCTCCCAAAGACATGTGCATTAGGCAGTTTGATAATTATTAATTGCCAGGGTGTCCCATCCAGGGTTGTCTCCTTCTTTGCTACCAGTGTGTTATGGTATTACTTCTTATGAGTACAGAGTCGTTTAGTGTTACCATATGTCCTGTTGCATGAGGAGAGTCAGTGTTGGAGGCTGAACCAACAGTCTAATTTATAGCCCAGCGCTTTAACAACTAGACTACTGTCTACCACTCACACAATTTAAAAAATGCTCTCCATCAGTATCTCTTCCAAATGCTTCAAGTGTTTGTTTTAATTCGGCTGTCAGGATTAAAACACACTCAGCAAATATTAATTTTTGGGAAAGTTAAAAACTGTCATTCATAAGGGATGAGTGGATTTATGTTTATGCCCATAAACCTGTGCCATTCCAAATTCTATTTTTATCCTGTATTTATTTTTTCTAGCAGTCTCGCCAGTGTAATTCAAGGAAGCCCAGCCTCACTGCCTCCATTTAGACCACTGCGGAACAGAAACAATTACTTGCTCATATTTTGTGACTTATGAAATAATGCTGGCAGGTGGCATAGCAATATACCCCACTGATTGCCAACACTACAGCTCTGAATATTTAACCAAGTAAGCCTAGCAGAGTAACTTTAAGAGCAAATGGTGTGGATATTAACACCGTATTTCTTTTTGAGACCTAACACCCATGAGACAGAAAGAACCCGATAATGCACTCGCATGGCTGAGACTATAAAACAGATGTTGACAAGGAGAAAGAGTAAGAAAATAGCTTGGGCGGTAAAGTAACTGAGAATAAATAAGCAGTTAAGTTATTTAGCCTTCTAAACAGCAGAAAAAAAAAACTTGTGCACATGGTTCGTTGTTTTGTGCCGTGCAGCCTTTTGAATGCCAAGCTGCACAGCCAGCCAGCATGCTGGAAATCAAAGTGGTAGCAAACACGTTTGAAGTGCCAGTAGCAAGTGGGATGAATCATGTGTCTTTTGGGTTAGAGAGGGCATTTTCAAATATCAGAGAAAGTAAAGTGCAGCAGTTTTAAGTTTTCCAGATACATTAATTATCACAGTGAAATTTATAATGAAGTAAGCAGTCACCCTGTTCAAGATAAAGGGGCTTTGGGTAATGAATTGATGACTAGATGCATTTATTGTGCAAGGTTTCCTCTAAAAGCACCACTCTTTTCAAACAAATCCAGCCTTCTCTCATTTCAGACAGAAGAGTATGCCATCTTTAATAACCACAATATACTGTTGAATGGTGGGAGAATGGTGTCCTGAAAGATAAGCACTTTTCTTAACATACACCAGAAGGTCTTAAAGAAACGCACCTCATTGTGTATTCAGGCTACTGTGATGCAATGCGCAGGACCAAAAACATCCTTCGGCCCTTCCGTTTTACTGACCCAATTAATTCTGGTCAAGATCAGAATCAGGGCAGCAATTGGTGCAAAGTGAACTCCTGCAGACTTTCTGAAGGCCCCTTCTTATTCTGGGACAATAAAATGTAGCCAACCAATTAAGTGACATATATTTGGACTGTTGTAGCAGATTCAGATGAAAATGGGAAGAAACTCTACAGTAAGTCCTCATTAAAGATCTTCTTCTTTCGGCTGCTCCCGTTAGAGCTTGCCACAGTGGATCATCTTCCTCCATATCTTTCTGTCCTCTGTACCTTGTTCTGTTACACCCACCACCTGCATGTCCTCTTTATCACCACATCCATAAAACTTCTCTTAGATGTTCCTCTTTTCTTCTTCCCTGGCAGCTCTATCCTTAAAATCCTTCTCCCAGTATACCCAGCATCTCTCCTCTGCACATGTCCAAACCAACGTAATCTCGCCTCTCTGACTTTGTCTCCCAACCGTCCAACTTGAGCTGACCCTCTAATGTGTTTGATAATTAATATTCAGTTGTGAACATCTTCATTGACATGACATGACAAAAATAATCAAAAACTGCATTCTTGTTTTTCTTCGTTCATTCATAATGGAGTACTTCCACATACTGCAGTAAAATCATGAAGGCCCTCTCTCATGTGCCCACAGCTGCCCATTATATTCACCCATCATTTTTGAATATATAAATCTCAAGCAGGGCCAAGAACTGTTTATTGATAACCAACATGGGTGCCATCCGCATTGCTAGTCCATATCCAGTGGGCTCAGCTAATGTGTTAGCATCCATGTTGCGCAGCCATGAATGTGGCATTTTATTTTTCTTATCTATGAAGTTCATCAAACCACTACCAGATTAGGTTTTGGAGTTCAATGGCAGAATTTCATCATATCATCTTGCTATTATGCAGTTGTGCAATATACCATATGAGCTAGTACATATAAGTAGAAATTAGAACACAGAAACATAAAATTTACAAAGAAAAAGACCCCATTCATTCCAGGAAGCATTTTTTGGTCAGCTCAAATCTAAGTTGTCCTGATATATTATCCAGGTACTTTTTAAAACTGGTCAGGCTTCAAATACTACTTGTTTAAAACACTGAAAGTGAAGTTTAGTAACAGTTTTACAGCAAAAGTATGAATCAACTGATGTTTTTAGTATACTTTAAACAGTTCTTCCAAACAAGTTCGATATGTCACTAATCCAAAGTTTTTTGTGTATAGGAGCAATGAGAGCAATGACCTTGAGCTGGCAGCAGCAATATATATGGTGTTGACACACTGTATTATTATACAACATTAAATCATAGTGGATGGACAGAAAAAGACTAATGTCACACCAAAACCAGATCTCTGCAGGTGTTCTCAATTAATTAATTCATTAATTATTAAAAACAAAATAATTGATCACATAAGTATGTACTTTATTTAGTTTGATGCCCCTTTGGTCGTCTCCTTCAGAGAATGATGATTCCACCACCATGCTTCACAGTGGGGATGTGTGAGGTTTATTCCTAATGTGGCATGTAGTCCGATGGCCAGAAAAGCTCTAATCAGACCGTGGAACCTTCAGAGTCTCTCTTGTACTTTCTGGCAAACTCCAGATTGGATGTCATGTGGCTTTCTCTTTGCCTCTGTCCCATAAAGCTGTGACTGGTGAAGCACTCAGAAAACAGTTATGGTCTGCACAGTCTCTGCAATCTGAGCCTCTGCATCTTCATATAAAGAGGACCCTCAGACCTCTCCAGCGTTCTCAGAGGTGTTCTCAGTTTTTGTGAAAGGCCTGCTTTTAGCAGACTTACATACATTTCCCATTTCTTAATGATTCATTTAACTGGACTCCAGGGGATATTCAGTGTCTTAGATATTTTCCTGTCCCCTGATTTGTGCTTTTCAGTCATCCTTTTCTGGAAGTTGGCTTGGAGTTTTCTTTTGTCTTCATGGTGTAGGTTAGGCCACCATTTATACCACAATCAATTGGATCCCCATGACTGCAGACAGGTGATCTCCATTGAACTAATTCTGTAAATTCTAAAGCTAATTGGCTGCACCAGATATGATTTATGTCCTATTGAATATGTATGCAATCAATTTTTTTGTGTTTTATATTTGTAATTATTCAGAGCACTTTGCAGAGATTGGCTGTCACTTTGATATTAAATAATCCTTTTCAGTTGATCAGTGTCAAAAAGCCAAATAATATCCAATGTGATTTAAAGTTGTATAACCATAAAATATAAATACTTTTTATAGGCAGTTTGTGTATAACTATGTACAGTATATTGTAGCATAGACAGGCTAAAACCTGGGACACCAGCCTGCTCAACCTGTTTAGCCTTGTTTTTGCAGTCATTTGCATGGCTTGGGACTCGGATGCTTTGTCCTCCTCTTTTGACGTTCTGATGCCTGGCTTCTTGGTTGCCTGGTATTTAAAGCACCAGTGCCCAAATAGGCAGATTCTTCCTGAGGGTGTGTGGCAGAGCTACACGTCTTCCTTCAGCAGCCTTTTGACAAAAGAAAGAGTATCATTAGCTTTAGCGCCTGCTCTTGTCCCAACCAGCCATGAAGGTGGTTCCCAGACACACATGTATGATACACTACATATAAACTGTATTTGTGTGTGTATGTGTATATATTTATCTATTGTAGAAGACCAGACCAGCTACAGACAGACACTGAGACACACAATGTCCAAAAGCACACTCTTTTATTTTGTTTCTTCTACAGCACACAGCACAGTGTACCAATCAGCCCAAAGTCAAAGTCCATTCTTTTCCTTCTCTTTTCCTTTTCCGCCTCCACAAATGGAGTGAGGCGGCCCCTTTTATGTTGCACCCGGTAGCATTTCAGGTGCATTTGGTTCCTCTTCCGGCAGCACTTCCTGGTGTGGCGGAACTGCTGCTCATCCAGGGCTCCGGGATTGTCCAGGTACCCCCTGGCGGTGGCCACGGACCCCAACAGGATTTAGCTTCCAAGCTCCCAATCTGTGGCCCTGATGTAATCCGGGTGGCGGGGCGGTGTAGGATAGAGCCCCGAGGAAGATGTTGCCCCTCTCCCAGTCCTTCCCTTTTCCAAGCGTCCTGGTGGGGGCAAGGTCCCCTGTCGTCAGCCACAATATATAATCTATGCAATGCTAAAGATTGTTTTAAGATGAACTGGCTCTGGATACATGAGAAACATGACAGGCCGGCACTATTTACAAAGCTGATTCCTGCTTTGCACCAAGTGCTGCCTGGATCTCCTCCAGCTTTCTACAAACCTAGCACCACGTTAAGAGGATTCATTACATGGATTGATATTTTAAAGAGTATTCCTTATGCAAAAGTAGAACTTTAGTGGCATTTGCTCTGTTTATGAAGGCCTTGGCCTGCTGGATATGACGTGTTCATTTATATTGGGCCTACAACATCTAAAACAGGGCGGCACGGCAGCACAGTTGGTAGCGCTGCTGCCACGCAGTTAGGAGATCCAGGTTCGATTCCCGGGTCCTCCCTGCGTGGATGTTCTCCCCGTTTCTGTGTGGGTTTCCTCAGGGTACTTCAGTTTCCTCCCACAGTCCAAAGACATGCAGGTTAGGTACATTGGCGATTCTAAATTGTCCCCAGTGGGTGTGTTTGTGTGTGCCCTGCGGTGGGCTGGCACCCTGCCTGGGGTTTGTTTCCTACCTTGTGCCCTGTGTTGGCTGTGAATGGCTCCAGCAGACCCCCGTGACCCTGTAGTTAGGCTATAGCGGGTTGGGTAATGGATGGATGGATGGAACATCAAAAACAAAAAACGTTTCATATGCAGCACAAATGAAGCGATAACATTTTGGAGTAGAAGTTTTTCTTTTTATTCCCACTTTTTTTAGTTAATTTTATATTTAAAAACAAATCCTCATTTTAATTTTTAAGCTTTATTAAAGAGCTCAATAGCACCACATTGGTGCCCATTTAAATTTTTCAATTTTTTATATTATAAAGTTCTCTGAGAGGTACTCAAAGTAATGAAATCTTCTTTCCTCGCAGCACCACTACACTGACTGGGTTCAAATCCCATTATTGTCACTTTGTGGAGTTTGCATGTCCTCCTGATGCCAGTGTTGATTTTTTTTAGTGTATTCTGATTTTCTTCCCACATCCCTGTAGTGAAAAGTCAAGCAAAATGACGGCAATAAAAGGTATCATTTTGTTTGACTTTTCACTACATTCATAATGGCTAACACGGTACACCACCCTAGTACTACAGACATTCGCACATCCCTGAAATATAATGCTGGGTCAAGCTGACATCCCCACTTTAAGTACGAATGGGTGTTTGCATGATTGCATTCTGTGATGGACCAGAACTCAGTCCAGCGGTGGGTCCTTCCTTGTCTTCTTTGTAGAAGGAAACAGCAGTGAAGACCCTGAAATGATCTGTAGTAAATGTGCTAAATAGATGGGTGGAAATCCATATAAATATTTTTTTGGTGAACAAATTTTCTGACACTAAAAAAGTAAATAAAGTAGTAACAGTAAGCAGCATGTAAGTTTGAAAATTAATGATAACTTAAGTAATAAACATTGAAAATATTACATTTTTACACAACTTTTCTGTTGCACTACAATGCAATTTCGATTTAATAAAAGTCACAATTTTGGTTTTTGGATATTTCAAAACACTATATGATAGATAGATTAAACATTATTAACTTCCATCCATTATCCAACCCGCTATATCCTAACTACAGAGTCACAGGGGTCTGCTGGAGCCAATCCCAGCCAACACAGGGCACAAGGCAGGAAACAAACCCGAGCAGGGCACCAGCCCACGACAGGGCACGCACAAACACACACCCACACACCAAGCACACACTGGGGACAATTTAGGATCGCCAAGCAGCATAACCTGCATGTCTTTGGACTGTGGGAGGAAGCTGAAGTACCCCGAGGAAACCCACGCAAACACGGGGAGAACATGCAAACTCCACGCAGGGAGGACCTGGGAATGCGAACTCAGGTCTGCTAACTGCGAGGCATCAGCGCAACCCACTGCGCCGTCCCATTATTAACTTATGACACTATTTTTAAAATGCATTCATTAGTTGCTAAATCTTCCTTTTTTTTCTATTCTTACTTCATCAGATGTTTTGGTGAATGGAAAACCGTGTGACTGCGACACTGTGGCTGAGTGCAAAGTAGGAGACCTTGTACCCTTGGAAGTGAAGCTGACCAATCGGAGTAAGAACACCGTGGGACCTTTTGCCCTGACCATGGTACCTTTCCAGGACTACCAGAATGGAGTGCACAACTATGATCTTCAGGATGCAGTCACCTTTGTAGGCTCCAACACCTTTTACATCAATTCAGTAAGTATCATCTGTGCTCACCTCTGCCATAAGTATGTCATTCAGCTCAACGCATTTTCAAATTTAACAGTAAGAAGAAAATGGAAGTGTTGTTTCACAAATGACCAGAAATTCTCTTGAGCTGAAAGATTTTGATCCAGTTTTCATTCCAGTTTTTGTTCCGGTCAGAACTTTGTTTCTGTCTGTTGGGGTAGGCTGGTAACTAAAATTGGCCATCTCATGATTGATAGACCCTTAATAATAGCTGTCATGAGCTTCATGGAAAGGCTAAGAATAGCATTAGTTAATAACAGGAGCCACTGCCCTGCAGCATTAGAGAATAGAAATTATAGATAATTTCTGACTTCTCTGTAGTTATATCTAGAATAGCTAATTTTGTTTCCCAGCACTCAATTTCTTGAATAATTCAAACCTTTAAAATGCCACAGAAGGTAAGGAAGCTACAAAGCAGCTATTAATTGAAAGATGACTTAGCAAATGTTGCTCTTTTCATTTAAATTTGTTATCGATAAAAGTAACCCAGTTGCATATATTTAGTAGTCCTGCCAAGCATTTATGAATAATAAAGTGTAATTTAGTTTTTAGTTATTGTCAAATATTTGTTTTTATTTGCTGATTATAACATTTTTGGTTTGTCACTGCCAGCACTTTTTTCCCTTAAGTAAGAAGCATTTTGTAATGCATTGCAAACTGATGAAAGATTTTAAAAATATATATTATATTTTCTTAATGCTGATATTTCTTGCCAGTTTTGGACTAGTTGCTTTTCCAAGCTATAGGATGGCTGACAGCACATGCACTTCGACTGTCCTGGTGTTTTATGGTCCTTCCTCCTTCTTCTTTCTGTGTTGTAGCCCCTTACTGTCTACTTGTTCTGTCCACATGTCTTCCAAAAAACTGTCCTGCGGCTCCCCAGCTCATCTCATCATCGCAGTCCCAGTGAGGCATTATGCCTTCATATTGCTGTTGGTAAAAAGGAGCCCCCATAGTGTTTCTTGACACACGTCTGCTGAGTAATTTGTTGGCAAGATAATAGATTTTGAAGGAGTGTCCAGTTTAGAAGGAAAGTCCATTTGCAAACAACAAATATTACTTGCAACCAAGAGCAATCCTATAACAGCCAGGAAAATCCAGAGACTTCCTGTCATGATAAAAAACAGCGTATTAGAGGTGATGCAGGTGGTTAGACTTTAGTCACATGACCGGATTGCTTGGCTGTACTGTGGATCAGCGCTTCCCAAACTCAGTCCTGGGGACCCCCTGTGACTGCAGGTTTTTATTCCTACCAACTTCTGTTTTTAACTGGACTCCTAGCCCAATTAAGTGAGCTGTTATTTCCCAGTTTCTGTGTTTTAGAGTCAATGGAGAAATAACAAAACAAAGTTTAGTGAATTTTTATTAAAATCTACTAAGCACTTATAAGAGGATAGTTTTTTTTTTTTTTAACATTTTAATAGTTTTCAGCCCGATTTTCATTCTGCTTTTCCAGGTGTTCTGATTGTTTAATTTATTATCTATTAATAAGTGGCTTTGACGCTAAAGTTATTGTAGCCTTTCATCATTCAGTATTGTATACCTGGCTGTCAGTTCTGTTTCTTTTAATTATCATTATTAGGATACAATGAAGGGTGCAAACTGCACAAAAAAAATAACAAAACAATAGGACAGCAACAAAAGAGAGGTAAGCATTTAAAGCAAAAGTTGAAATATTTCTAAATGTCTTATAAATGAAAAAATCATACTGATGTGCTTTTCTAAAGGCAGAATAAGAGAAGGAAAAAAGTCCATCTAAATAAATGAGATCAATTATTTATCACTAATTGTGAATTTAGCTGGAATAAAAACCTGCAGCCACAGTGGGTCCTCAGGACCGAGTTTGGGAACCACTGCTTTAGATGAACCTCTGGGAAAATTATATAAGTGGAGTATTATCAATATTGTAAGTAATGCTGTTTAACTGTAAAAGCACACACAGCCAGAAAAGAAGAAAACGACAGTATGTGCGCTTCTGTGACACGGCAGATTCTCCAATTAATTCTCCTAGGCAGGCATTGTGTTGCATACTGTATGCACAGCAGCTTGTAAATGTGATAAACATTATAGTGATTACTGGTTGCAGTATTGTCTTCTTCTCCCCGGTTTTAGATTCTACTGTTTTTAGATTCCGCCATGTTGCTTTTGGTGGAGGGGGGGTTTGAATAAACAGAAATGCTGTGGGGTATGGTATGGACTTTTCTGCGGGAATGAGAGAAGGTAGGCTGAAGCAGGTGGGAAATGGATGTAAGGTCATCGGGAACGGCCAGGAACAGGTTTGAAATATCAACTCGGTTCATCTATCCATTTTCTGCACATGCTTAATCCAGTTGAGGGGCAGGGTTTGGAGGGTTTGGTTGAAGCCTGTTTTGGCAGCATTGGGCACAATTTAAAAATGAAAAAGGTATAGAATACCAGTCCTTCACAGGATGCACTCACCCACACACTTTCAAAGTGTTCTCGCTTGGAGTTGTCTGTCAACTTAATATACATGTGTACTGACTGCCCAGAGCAGCAGTCATTTTGAATAGAGATGGATTTGAAAATGGATTGTAAAAAATAGCTAGCCAATGTCAAAACTAGTAACATAAGATTGAGCAGCCTAGTCTAGGATGTCCGGCAAATTAGGGTTAGGTTTAGGGTTAGGTGCTAGGATTAGAATCATAGCGAGAATGTCAGAAAACTAAATTAGAGTGAAAGCCTAAACGTTAAATGCAAAACTTAGTTGTGATGCAGAAAAGAGTTCAGAACTCTTAATGGTCAAACAAAAAATGCTAGGTGTTAGGTTGTGTCCTTAAACTTGGGCGATGAGCACTCTTGTGTTGCCAGTTATCACATTAATGGTGTCACTGAGCACAACTTTCAGGAGATGCTGTCTGGCAACCTGTGAACACATTCCTAAATATGAGTGTCAAAAACAGCGCCACCTATAATGAAAACAAGATGACGCCATGGCAGAATGTATTTACTTTTAAACACCACTAAAAATGAGTCAAATTCTAAAACCAATGTGATGACAAGATTCCTTGACTTCTAAAACCCATACAATGAAGTTTCAATTAATTTTTGAGGCGAACAAGAATCTGTAAAAAAAAAAAAAAGTTCAAAATAAACTCCAGATCATGACAACTTGTATTTGAAATGTGAAAGGAAAACTTAAGTAAATAGAGATAAACAAGGCCGACACAGGGAGAGCATGAAAATTGCTCACAGAAAGTGATTAAGCTGGGATTCAAATCTGGTCTCTTGAAGGCAAGAGGACGTAAAGCTAACCACACTATCGGAAAGGCAGAAACAGGGAACAATTATCAGGCACCCTGCTAAAATCTCTGAAGCAGGGATTGTGAACCACTGCATTAATTTTAATGGCAGGCGTTTTTTCATTCTCACCTGTGTGTATTTGCAGAACAACATGTCAGGAAAAAGTGTGGGTAATGCTTTGGTCTGGAATGTTTAATGTGCTTTTTTTGTATTGTATAACCTAATGTTCATCATTTTCATTAACAGAAATTAAAATACATTGTTATGTAACTTGACGCTGTGATGTGCTGAAATCTGCCCAACAGGCAATTAACATCTGTTTAAATAAAGAAAACCAGAAATAACTGCAGAAGAGCTAGACAGCAGTTCACTTCTAAAAATTATGTTTATTGATGTGCATTTCTTCTTACTATTCCTACTACACCAACAGTCACACAAACATTAGCTGCACATTATGTCTGTGTAAGAGTTTGAATGTGACGGTCCATCTCATTTCATTGTTCAATACATTACAAGTGAAGTGTTTGAAATTTATTATAAAACAATTGAAACATGATCTTGGAATAATCAGATGTATTTGCTACTCTGCTCATTTCTTTACATAGTCATCATCTGCTTAAATATTCTTGCAGCAGTGAGAAGCAACAGCATGAATCTTTTTCCTGCAATAGTCTGAATCCTGCGCTCACAACCACTTGTTCAATAACCCCATCACCACTCACAAACATCTCTAAGGACTGCACAGAGGTGGAAATCTGAAGGATAATCTGGGCTATGGGGTGGATGAGGAAAAGCAGTATATCTCAAGTCCCTCTATTATAAAATAAAATCTTGGAAGGAGACGAGACGTGATTTTCTCGGAGAGACACTTATACGTCCCGCGAGACGAGTCTTTGTGCCAATAGATTTAACCACGCCCAGGGCCGGAAGTAAAGAACAAAGAGTAGATGACAAAGTAGAATGTCGTAAAGGATTCAAAAACGTTGGCGCGGTACAAATGAAGAGCAGATTAGAGATAATGGAATTACGAAAATTTGAAAGTCTCAAATAAAGGAGAGGAAATTATTACTCGGTGAAATAGCAGAACAGCGAAAAGAGATCGAATATATTGTTTGGATTTAAACTTTAAGTCGGAGACTTCTAAATCAACTAATTTGTGTTGCCAATGAGAATGAAAAGATTCCAAAAACATTGGTGCATTACGACGGAGACTTTTAACATGAGATTCTTTCAAGTCACGCCTTACTTACAACTATTTTCAAACAAGACCACGGTTATCTAACCTCAGTTGTGTGAATGCTTTTGACCGACACACTTCCTGCACTCTCAGATTTAAAATAAATTTTATCAGGACAATAATTTCATACGTTCTAGATGACACATCAACGACTAAGCAAAGAAGGAAGAACATGGACAAACATTCGAAAAAGTAATTTTATTTATTAGAGAGAAAGAAATGATATTCACTCACAGGCAGTTATATGTTGCATTGTCACAATGTAAGTCCAAACATGGAATCAAAACTCAATGTGATCTTGAAGAAAAGTTAATTCCAAATATTGTTTTTACTAAAGTTTTAAGGTAAAAGTGAAAATAATGTATATGTAACAATTCCCATGAAAATAAAATCTGTTTAAATTGTATATCCGGTTAAAGAAACCCGGGGGCGGGTGAGCAAAGCCTAGTAAAAGCAAAAAATATTGTCCATGACTTTACCTGCAGAAGGGACAGTCTTAAGGAGCTTCTCATAAGGAGAGTTCAGATGATGCCAATCCATTGACTGTCTTTTGGTCTTCAGTTTAAACTGATATTCCCATCTGTCTGCCCCAGGAACAATCCACAACAAAACTATTTGTCGTCAAGAGAGAATATTTAACACGTCTTTATATACACAGTAGTGTGACAGACAGTTAGGCTTCACAGAACCCAGGGCGCACATTCAGTGACTTCATGAGGTATTCAGACACCTTCATCTTTTTTACACTTTTTTATATTGCAGCCTTATGCCAAAATCATTTAAATTTATTGTTTCCCCCATCAAACAACACTCCATACCCCAGAAATACAAAGAGAACACAGGATTTTAGGATTTTTTGCAAATTTATAATGCAGACTGGGATGTGTTTAGGGTTGCAGCCACTCTAGAGGACTCTTCTATCAGCATACAGGACTATGCTGAGTATGTGATTGGGTACCTGTATTGACTACATCGTGCCCACAGTACCAGTCAGGAAGTTCCCGAATCAGAAACCCTGGATAAACAGTCAGGTACGCCACATGCTGCATGCCCGCTCTTTTGTATTTAGATCAGGCACTGAGACGGAGTACAAAGCTGCGAAGTACGGACTAAGAAAAGTCATCACAGCAGCCAAGAGGCAGTACAGAGAGAACCTGGAGGGCTTCTATTCTACTGCTGACTCTGGAAGTATGTGGCAAGACCTACAGCACATCACAGACTACAGGACCACCACCAGCACAATCAGCTCCACAGACAGTCCACCGGATGATCTCAACACTTTCTACACCCGCTTTGAGACGTCCAGCAACAGCACATACCAACACACACCTGGACTACCCAACCCCCTCCTCTCCCCCAACGGTCTCTTCAGGTCAGGTACAGAAAACACTAAGGAAAATCAACCCCCGTAAGGCAGCTGGACCAGACAACATCCCTGGGTGGGCCCTCAGAGCATGTGCCAACGAGCTGGCTGATGTTCTCTGCTCCATCTTCAACCTTTCCCTCAGTCAGTGCATCGTTCCATCCTGTTTTAAGACTACGATCATCGTTCTCCTTGCTAAAAAAAGCCCACCCACCTGCCTGAATGATTACAGGCTGCTGGCACTCACTCCAATCATCATGAAATATTTTGAGAGAGTGGTGCTGGCCCACATTGAGAGCAGCATACTGGACACTCTGGACCCCCTGCAGTATGCCTACCGACCCAACAGGTCCACCTCAGATGCCATCGCAGCCGCACTACATTATTCCCTCTCCCATCTGGAGAACAAACACTCCTATATTAGGATGCTCTTTGTTGACTACAGCTCTGCCTTTAACACGGTTATCCCCCATAAACTCACCCATAAACTGTCTGCACTTGGCCTGCACCCCACCCTCTGTGACTGGCTCCTAGACTTTCTGACTGGCAGGCCCCAGTCTATCAGGATTGGTAATCAGATTTCAGCCACCATTATCACAAACATAGGCACCCCGCAGGGATGTGTCCTTAGCCCCATCCTCTACACCCTGTTCACCCATGACTGTGTCTCCTGTCACAAAGATAACATCATCCTGAAGTTCGCAGATGACACCTCAGTGATTGGACGCATCACTGGTGGGGATGAGGCGGCCTACAGGAGGGAAGTGGACAGTCTGGCGTCATGGTGTGAAGACAACAACCTCACCCTCAACACAGACAAGACGAAGGAGATGATAGTGGACATGAAGAAGGAGAGGAGACCTCACCAGACACTGTTCATCCGAGGGCTTGAAGTGGAGAGGGTGAACAGTATTAAATACCTGGGCGTCTGCATCAGTGACAACCTCACTTGGACTCTTAACACCACACAACTGGTCAAGAGGGCTCAACAGCGGCTGTACTTTCTGTGGAGGCTGAGGAAGTTTGGTATGTCGACTAAAATCCTCGGAAACTTTTAGAGCTGCATTGTTGAGAGCATCTTGACCAGCTGCATCACTGTGTGGTATGGCAACACTACTGCTGTGGACCGCAAATGCCTGCAGAGAGTGGTAAAGACTGCTGAGAAGATCACCAGGACCCCACTTATGGAGGAATATTTCGGACAAGATTAATTAAATAAATAAATGCATAAATAAATAAAAGTACTGTGAAATGTGAGCATACTGTAAATAAATAAATGTGTCATGAAATGAGAGCCTAAATAAATAAATATGTCATGAAATGAGAGCATAAATAAATAAATGCGTCACGAAATGTTTTTTGTTGCTTGTTTATTTATTTCATTTTGTCTGTAACATTCCTGCAAACCATCATGAAATACGACTTAAAATAAAACTGTCACTTTCACTCGTCAAAGTTGAGAGGGTGGGCTCTAACACGCCCTCTAGTTACTGATTGGTGAATCGATAGCACAAGAATTAATTAGAAGAATGCTTACTACTGCCAATGAAATGGATTCTGCCGAAGATATTACATATTTCATAGAGAGAATAGAAGATTTATCGGAAGAAATTACAATGTTGGCAGCCCTATTAGACTCCATTATAGATGAAATTATTTTTGAAATTATCAAAGAACAGGTGGAACGGACTCTCATCTATATGGTGTATCGGAGAAGACCATCACAAGGCGAATGAGCCAGTCTGATATACGGTAAGCTGCAACGGCTGCATTAGTTTAGGTACTTTGACATGGAATGGCCAGAGCAGCTCCAACTAATATTTTGAACTGAGTATTTGACCCTTGTTTTACGAGTATAAAGTCAGGTGCATATTCGCAGCTACTTTTTTAAACAACTCTACAGCTCTGATCAGTGACAAAGTTGTTTGAAAAAGTAGTTTCCGATTAATTCTGGTGCTATCGATTCACCAATCAGTAACTAGAGGGCGTGTTAGAGCCCACCCTCTCAACTTTGAGAAGTGAAAGTGACAGTTTTATTTCAAGTCGTATTTCATGACGGTTTGCAGGAATGTTACAGACAAAATGAAATAAATAAATAAGCAACAAAAAACATATTTCGTGACACATTTATTTATTTATGCTCTCATTTCATGACATATTTATTTATTTAGGCTCTCATTTCATGACACATTTATTTATTTATGCTCACATTTCATAGTACTTTTATTTATTTACACTTTTATTTATTTATTTAATTTTGTCCGAAATATTCCTCCATACCCACTGCCCTCTCTGCAGAGCATCTACAACTGCAGAGTCCTCAGGAGAACTGCCTCGATCCTCAGGGACCCCACCCACCCCCAACACAAACTGTTCACACTTCTACCCTCAGGCAGGAGATATAGAAGTAAGAAATGCAGGACTTCCAGGTTAAAGAACTCTTTCTTTCCCAAGGTCATTAGACTCCTGAATAACTGACTGGAGTTTATAACCATGGTTCACCTCATTCTGTCTACCTCACACAACTGTATTTGACTTGTCCATCACACACCTACCTGCACATTACACTTTATACTTCTATTCTCTTTTTATACTTTATGCTGCCTCTGTTACTTATTAATCTGCTACTTATTATTTATGTTTATCTTTATACGTTGGTTTTGTCATTTGGTGTGGACAGCAAAGAAAGAATTTCATTCTCAAGCTAAGATTAAATTCTCCTGCCAAATATTTACTTGCAATTTCTTGTAAACTTCTAAAGTTCTCATCATTCAAAGTTAAATTAAGAAAAGATTTATTTGTTAATAAAGACAAACTACACCTCAATATGATCCTAAGTAAGACAAATGTTATCTGATGTAAAATTAAAAACATCCATGGTACAGACCAGGAAGCGCCATAAAATGTTACTTGAAAATAGTGCACATCAGCCTCATAAAATGTAATGTCATATACACTTGCTTGAAAGTAGTGTACATGTGTGGTGCACATCGAACAAGGCGCAGATCAGGTAGCGGCAGGAACAATAGCTTTTGTAGGTGGACCCAAAAGAAGTGGTGGGGTTTTCATTTTCTTGTAATAAGACAGATTTCACTGTACTCTGTATACATAACAATAATGACTAGTGCTAATCGTTGAAATTCACTGAAGCATTTTTCGCTACATGATATTCTGTGTTTGCTGTTGACCTTGGGTAGTTCACTGTGGCTGGCTTAGTGGAACATTTTTTTCCCCCAGCACCCTATGCTGCCTTGCAAGACCAGTGTGACAGGACAGAGCTGTAGCTGCCATGACAGAACTTTCAGGCATGTGTACTATAAGATCGCTGCCTGATCTGCTTCATGCAAGGAGGATATCAGGACTTGATCCAGCAATCTGCACCCCACTTGCTTTTAAAAAACAAAAAACCTGCAGTGTTTTGATTTGAGGGATAACTGAGCTGACCATACTGAGAATATTATGAGTACTGGCACAGAATACTCTATATAATACTGACCCTTATACACTCCCTTGGTCACTAGTCTCTGCGTGGGGCACCACATGTGCAGCTATGAGTCAAGACAAGCCTTAGAGCGAGCACTCAACCTCCTGAGAAAACACCTGAGACCCTGTGAAGAAATAATAACGAGAGATTTATTACAATTTACAAGACAATCTTGATTAGATAAAAAAGTATTTGCAAAGAAATATTAAAAAATAAAAAAAACAATATGCAACTAGAGCCATGACTTCAAACAATAGGATGAGAGAGTCCCATGCTGCCGCTTCACGACACAGCCAATAGGTGTGTGGCTAAATATTGGAACTCTATGAGTGTAGTGATATGTTAGCCATTAGCCATGCTACCTGTTGAAGACAGATAGTAGAGAAATTCAAAAAAATATTAGCTATCTCTTGCCCTATGTGTACTTGGAGCACATTTCCTCCATATTTGCATGTGCCTAAATCTCTTTTCACCAGCTTTCCCTTTTACAAGCATGTTCCCATAAGGCGTGCTTGTTAAACCCTGTCATTATTTTCAAGCCATCTTTCTCACCTCCTGTCAGGTGTTACACCTTCTGTCACTAAAGATGACTCTCTAAGCATGTTTCCCATGCCTCTAATCCTCTGTGTGCAACTCACGCTGCTACTTACTCTTTATACATGTCACCAAAGCCAAATTGACCATTCAGATTGCTCTGAGGGACTAAACATATAAACCTTAGTGGTTTGTTACAAAAGTCAGGTCAAGTTGGGGGTCATGCACTGGTACAGTGCATTGCTGTACCCACCACACAACAACACGCGGTCCAGTCACACACTCTGAAAATGGCCATCTCTCTGCTGCAGCCAGGTGTTACATGGATGTCCCCTTGGCCTGGTCCAGCCACTCAACAATGAGGATCCTGCAAGCTGGCTCACCCTCTGGGAATTGCGCCACATGGCCGTAGTCCCGTAATTGATGCTCGCGCACAGTGCAGGTAACTTACCCCATTCGGGACTCAGTGAGCACTATAACATCCATCCAATGTTTTGAAGTCATATGACTCGATAATACTGTATATTATTGTCCTGTAGTAGACTCGTATCTCATCCAAGATGGATGCTGCTGTCCCTGTGCTGCTAATTTGGATTAAGCAGGAAAGGTTTGAGACTGGTTGGATGGGACGAGCCGCCACTCACCTTTAACATGGTTAGGATTACAGTGAACTCTGTTCATGTCCTTCTGCCTGTTTAAATGGCTTTATAAAACCCTAAATATTTAAGATGTGTGCAGTGTGGTGAAAAAAATGATCAATCTGTTAAAAATATGTCTACTTGTCCTTTATTGAGATTAAGAATATCACATATGCTATGGTGTTGAATATTATGGGTATTTTAGTTAATGGGCAGATTTTAACATTTAATAATAATGCTAACTCTTCCTTTTGGCCAAACAAAGCAGTAGGTGGCCAAGGAAAATAGAAATAGTAGCATTATTAAAGGCATTCACAATTAAAACAATAAAAGTGTCAATATGCTGATAGACTAATTGAGTATGTAAAATGTTCATTTGTTGGTGGATGCTTAACACAAGATCTAATGTAAAGCATTAAGACTGAGCAACTTCTGTGAATTTATAATAAAACAAATCACTCATTCAACACAAAGTCAAACCAGTGGTACCCAGGGATTCTCCGAAGAGACACAGTACCAAAGGCCACAATAATCGGTTCAGCATAGTTGTCAGATGTTTCCCTCAGTGCCCTAAGGGACACTTAAAAGATCATTGCACCATTATAATCCACTCAAAACTAGTTCAGTTTGTCCTTCTCCATTTACTTCAATGCATTTCATGGAGTTCAGCGAATTTCCTGAACATTGCCAGGATTCTGCCAAACTCACGGCAAAGCGAACTCTGCGGGATTTGTTTATCACTAATAATGATCCTGTAAACCTGTTACACTTTGTGACTCTGTGTTTCCACTATGTTAGCCAATGCATTATGTGTAATTTATTTTTATAATAATCACAATCCTTTTTTCATTTATCCTGTGTCTTGACATTATTCAAAGTGTCAGTAGATGCCAGGATGGGACACTCATTTCACAAAACACTCGTTCAGGTATCTACTGCATGTACAGTAACTTCTGTCAGAGTTCATTATCTAAACCTGTTTTGTTCTCATTTAATTGATTAAAGGGGTTTTTATGAATGGCTATTCCAATACGTACAATGTAAAAAAAGTTAATATTGATGGTAAATGGCCTGTATTTGATATAGCGCCTAACTAGAGTTCAAGAACCCCCCTAGGCGCTTTACAACACAACAGTCATTCACCCATTCACACACACATTCATACGCTGGTGATGATAAGCTACTATGTAGCCACAGCTGCCCTGGGGCACACTGACAGAAGTGAGGCTGCCGAACACTGGCGCCACCAATCCTTCCAACCACCACCAGCAGGCAAGGTAGGTTAAGTGTCTTGCCCAAGGACACAACAGCTGCATTCTCATGCCGGGAGCCAGGATCGAACCTGCGACCCTCCGATTGCTGGACCACCCGCTCTACCGACTGAGCTATTGATGACAAATATCACTTTCCTATTGCATGCAATTTAATTGCAGTCACATATTTTTATGATTTTCTCTTATATCTAAAGTATGCATCTACAGTACAGCAACTACAACTGAGAAATCTGCAGTGATCAACAAGTAGCGGCACCGTGACCAGCAGTGCAGCTCAGATATACCAAGTACCGCGAATGGGGCAGCTGGGCTAAAGAGTCTCATTATATCAAAAAGAACTGGCCGCTCCGTAGTGGCAGACAAGTGTGGCATGTAAGTCACTTGTTGATCCAACAAGTAGATTTTTCATATGAAGCCTGGACTGATGAGGAAGGTGAAAGATTTCAGTTTCTGAGATGTTTTTGTACATAACTGACGACAACCTTCAGGAAGGCATTTTTGTTTGTCTACAAATCAGACACATCATTCATGGCAAGTGGTTTGAAGACCTGCTAGTGGCGCTGGTGGAAATCGCATGGAAGGCATTCAATAATGTTGTTGAGAATTTTCTTGGCAACTACAGAGTTTCGGACTAGGTTCATTCAGCTGGTTGACAACATGCTTCAAACTTTCAAAAGTACGAAGTGCAGTGTGACACTAAAAGTTCTTTTTCTGTGTTTACACTTGGACTTCTTCCCTGCTTATTTTAGTGCAGTCAGCATTGAACATCATGAAAACTGCAACGATGGATAAGAGGCATCAAAGCAAGTGGAATCCATTAATGCTGGCTGACTGTCATTGGACTGTGAAACGGGAAGCATCACATGCAGCGTATAAATGAAAATTAGTATCAGCTCAACTGAAAGCGTCAGCATCATTAAGTGGTTAAACACACTGAATTCAATGCAAATTAATGACGTTTCTTCAGATTCCCACACGATACAGTCAATTTGAAGTTACCTTTATATTCAACTTGTAGCCACCTATACTAATCACTGGAAATTCCTCAGGTAGCAAACCTTTTCAAGAAAACATGCCGATTAGTGAATTTTCCTTCGAATATATCATCACCTAAGAGCCTTACAGAGCTTTTAATTTAGTGTTAGCCAAGCATGAATTGTGCCTTGCCCTTCTCTGATATGACAATTATTTAGAAATGATGCCCCGCTTTGAGGAATTGGTACAACCCACAAATAAAACAGAGTAACCAATTATTTGTTGGACTTTTGTTTCTTTTACTTTCTGCATGTGTCGCTACATTTCTGCTTCTAGGGGAATCTGTTACTGCTGGGGTAAACTGCAGCCCCCACAACAATGCCTTGGATTAAAGAGGATTAAAATTGAATGGATGGATGGATGAATGAATGAAGGTTTTCTCTGACCCTGACTTGTTAGTTCAGATTACAGATCTGAAATACATTTTTGTCAAGCGGACTTAAAGTAGTGATGGTGCTAATGATAATAATAAATCCTTTTTTGCCCTCTTTCATTTCAGGTTAATCCTACTGAGAATTTCATCTGCGTGGGAGCCCTCCTGTTCTTGTACACTGGAGACTTTTACTTAAACATCAAGTTTCAGGATGATAATTCCAGCCGTGAGCTGCCACTCGCCTGGTTCTGTTTGCCGAGTGTTCATCTTAAAGCCCTTGATGCTACTCTGGAGACAAAATTTTAAAACATGCTTTTATTTAATTTCAGTTATTTGCTACTGTTAAACTCTTTGGTAAGAGTAATGCCGGCTTAAATTAGGTTTTATTGTCTCAGCAAGAGCAGTCGAATACACAGAATAAGATTTAAAATATAAAGAAATATCATTCAAAGTCCTTCTGACTCCATTAGATGTTTGCTTGATTCATTAAAATAATAATTGAAATAAAGTTAAGAATATTTTCCTTTATATCATTTTAAATTAAAAAGAAATGTCTTTTGCCTGAATGCAGTATTTGGGCCATTTGTTCCAGGAGCTCAAAGCGCTTTGCTGCATTTTCTGAGGTAATCACTGATGTGCTGCACAACCAATTGTTATATTAATAAGAGCAAACTTGAAAATTATAACATCCATCCACTGTTTTGAAGCGGTATGACTCGATAATACTGTATACTGTATTATTGTCCTGTAGTAGACTCGTATCCCATCCCCATCCCATCCAAGATGGCGGCTGCTGCCACTGTGCCACTAATTTGGATTAAGCAGGGAAGGTTTGAGACTGGCTGGATGAGACGAGGCTCCACTCCCCTTTAACATGGTTAGGATTACACTGAACTCTGTTCATGTCCTTCTGCCTGTTTGAATGGCTTTATAAAACCCTAAATATTTAAGGTGTGTGCAGTGTGGTTAAAAAATGATCAATCTGTTAAAGATATGTCTTACTTGTCCTTTATTGAGATTAAGAATATCACATATGCTATGGTGTTGTATATTATGGGTATTTTAGTTAATGGGCAGATTTTAACATTTAACAATAATGATATCTCTTCCTTTTGGCCAAACAAAGCAGTAGTTGGCCAAGGAAAATAGTAACATTATTAAAGGGATTCACAATTAAAACAATAAAAGTGTCACTATGCTGATAGACTAATTGAGTATGTAAAATGTTCATTTGTTGGTGGATGCTTAACACAAGATCTAATGTAAAGTATTAAGACTGAGCAACTTCTGTGAATTTATAATAAAAAAGAATTATAATGGGTATTTGGCTAACGCCTGATCCAAGGCATCTTTATAATACAATTGGTTACATTTCTTTTGGCTTTCCAATTCCAAAATAGAAATGCAGTCTGACTTTATATCACAAGCTCCTGAGTTCTGGCAGCACTGCATATTTTGTTGAAGAAAACGAGCTTCAGAGTTGTCATCTTTAGTGTTAACGCCTGTAAGGAGCGGAATCGTAGACTCCATAATTAGGGTTGGACCTGGGGCACAGGTACTGGATCTTCAGATTGAGGGCTCACGTCGAGCACAGTGTGTGCTGAAAAGCTCATTTTAAGATGACATCCATATTTATTATCTTGACTGAGGCCGGGCTGTAAGGAAAAGTAAAATAAAAGCAGACGAGCTGGCTTTGAACCATTTTTTATGTGTAAAACTGCTGAAGGAAAGAAAAACAAAAGAAAGCAATTTTAATGTATATTAAACAACCTGCATGAAATCAAGGAATGCTGTTTTTAGTTGATTATAGAGATGATGATTTTTTTTTTGTGTTGCATTATATGCCAAGAGTTTCATATTCATGCCAATAAATAATAATGTACTTTGTGTTAATGTACTATATAAAGATGGAAACTTTTTCTTTATGCATCCTAAACCTTTGATGTATACTGCAAAGTGAACTTTATAACACCCAGCCCTGAATAGGAAGAGAAGGACCAGCTGAAGCATTGAAGGTGGCGACATGGTGCTAAGTGTCTGCTCATGCCGGACATTTTAGACACTCAAGATGTCACATCTAAACTTTGCCAAGTTTGGCCAGAAGGGAAGGTTGTGAAATGAGGATACCAGTCCATATGGAGTACATGTACAGTCAGGAGAAAAGTAAGTATGCCCCAGGAAATGCTTTATTTCTCCTTTTTTTAACATTTCTGGACATATCAATCTTCGTTTAAACAGTACCTTTAGATGAATGTAATGTAATTGGGGAAAACAAATTGAAAACTTGACTTTGTGGTCGTTTGTTCAACAAAAAATGAGCAGATGTGCCATTTCTGTCTGTAGAACAAGTAAATCAGGCCTTGGCTCTAATAACTGGTATATATCTCCCACAATGAGACATTTCCTATGACTGTCTAGAAGTCTCTGACACCGGCGCCACTCCTCCATGCAGAATCCTTTCAGCTCTGCATTGTTTGGGGGGTTTTGCATGCACAGCCTGTTTCAAATTGTTTCAATGGGATTCTGATCCCAGCTTTGACTTGGCCAATCCAGAACCCTCCATTTCCTTTCCTTTCAGCCTCTCTTTGATGGATGTACTGATATATTTAAGGTCCTTGTCATGTTTCACGGTCCTCTTTTGGTTGACCTTCAGCATTGTGACAGACAGTCACACATTGTCCTTATTGTAGTCTCAGTTACAGTGAAAAATTTCTGTAGGATTCTGTGATGGTGAGCTGTCCAGACCCTGATACTGTAATGAATCCCCATACCATAACATTTCCACCCCCATGCTTTACAGTTGGTATCAGGTTCTTCTGGTCAAATTCTTTCTTTGGTTTTCACCAAACATGTCTTCTCTTACTGTGGCCAAATAACTGTACCTTTGCCTTGTTTGTCCAGAGCACATTGTTCCAGAAGTCCTAGTCTTTACCCCGATGTTCATTCTGAAGCGCAAAGCTTTCCTCATGACACAGTTCCCTTATAGATCTAATCTGTGCAGCCTCTTTCTAGTGGTAAACGTATGCACTTTGACGTCAACAATGGTAAGAACTACCTGTGAGGCCCATGATAAAATTCTTAAGTCCTTAAAACTAGAATCCCTGAACCATATGAAAGAAGTTGTAATGCTGGGCCACCTTAAATTCCTTTGCACCTCTCCATCAGCGTCTTTTGCAAATGTGTCAATCAGCACAAGCAGCCTGCTATTCCATCTCCCCCACTGACGCAGCTGTAGTTCTCCCAGCTTGATGTGATTTGTCTGGAATTGTGTAAGATAAATAATATATCCTTGTTATGAATAGATACATTCCATGTGTGTTTCATGTGTACAACAATCTGGGTAAATGTAGGATGAAGGAAATGTGAGGCAAGAAATGTTGAACACATAACTAAAACAGTTTTTTCATATTCTAATAATGACAAAATGCTGACATGAAGTGTATCATGTGTGAAGACTGAAGTTCAATTATCAAATACTTTCACAAAAGCTATAGCAAAACAAGTGCGCCTTTATTCAGGAATATAACCGAAGAAAAAGAAATTATTCAGTTTACATGTTGTTTACATGTTGCTGTCAATATGTAAAAATCAAAGCCCAAATATCAGTTGTATGGCTGGCTGGTTTAGAGGTAAGAGTGGCTGCTTCTAAATCAAGAGGTTGCAGGTTTAATACCGGGTCTTCTCCTAATTTACCATTATGAGTAGTGAACAGCTGTTATTATTACTATTATATAATAAAAACAAACATTTGATTTGAGTTGGAGGCTTAAATAAACAGCTTCTCCAAAAATCCTCCCTAATGATGTTCTCATTTGCACCAGATTCAGATTTTAGGTATTTCAGGTGGTGATTGAAGTAGGGGTTACCTCCTTACATGTGAAACTTGAATTTATGTTTATTTACCCGTTTAAAATGGCGGTGGGCAGCATTGGTCCTGGAGGGCCGCAGTGGCTGCAGGTTTTCATTCCAACCCAGTTGCTTAATTAGAAACCAATCCTTGCCAGTCTCAGACCTTATTTAATTTTATGGCTCGTTAGTCTGCAATGTAATGTTCTTATATTGTAGATTTTTTCCTTTCCAGGGATATTATCCAAATGATTTGAAGCCTGAAACGGATCATTTTCAGTCTGTCACATTTTCCTCTTAAGTGTTTTATTAAACCAGATAGTCCATGATGAATCCACACAGGTATAAATGGAAACAAGTTAGATGGGGAACTACTGGCTCCTTTGTCATTTGTGTCTTACTGCTAATAAACAGCCATTAAAAATGGTGAATGCGACCTTTTAAGACTGAAATAAGTATTTAAGGGTGGGGAACCTAAACAAGGGAGACCACTAAAATGAAGCATCAAAATGTCACTTTTAAGTGCAAATAAGTGCTTCATTAACAATTACGATAACACCTTACCGCAGTATCTCTGAAAAAGATGTTTATTGATCAAATCCATAAATCCAGGGATGTATGTGTCCATTCCAGGAAGCATTGGAGTGCAGTGAGAAACAGTCCCTTGAAGAGGCCTCAGCTCATCGCAAAGTGAATACAGGCACACACATACACTAGCGTCATTTTAGCGGCACCAAATCCCCAAATCTGCATATCTTTGGAAGTAAAGCGGAGCACAGTGTGGAATACAAGCAGGAAATACCAGCAATGTAACTCCCTGCGAGACAGCAGTGCTATCGCTCCGCCACCGTGACACCCTCATGTGTGTAATTATTCCCCCATGTGTGTATTTATTAACAGTATTCATTATTTAAACAAAATTATATGTAAAATGTAACATACACATTTTAATGCATTTCATCATGAAAGTGATATCAAGTATAAATCTAAAGATTCTAAATGTGCAGAGAGCTGGAATATCAGACATTTCATTTGTTCTGTTTGGCGATGTATTGCTGCTGAAGCAAAATGGCGACATACAGATGCGTTCGTGGTGCTTTTATATTCAAGCGTCGCATATTCCCGATCGTAATGACACGATACATTTTAAAAGTCTCAGTGCCGCCTATTTTTTTTTTTTTTTTGCAACTTCACATCGGCAACATAATGTATAGCGCTGTATTTGAGCCACTGAGAAAAAAATAAAAGACACAGTGAAAACGTGTATTTTGTGATTAAAGTGGAAATTTCGGCTTTAATCTCGAAATGTCCACTTTAACCTCGTAGTTTACTTTATTATTAAAGCAGACCATCGTATAGCGTCATCCCAGTTTTTAATCGCGCTGAGCTTCTAGGACCTGACAGCAGGTAAAGTAAAAAATAAAAATAGACGGCACAAAAATGGTATGTGAGACTTTTAAAATGTATCGTGTCATTATGATCGGGAATATGCGACGCTTGAATATAAAAGCACCATGAACGCATCTGTATGTCGGCATTTTGCTTCAACACTTTGAACTATTCATCAACCAGCAAAGCGTGCACATCGATCCTCGAAGGATCTCCATAGAGGCTTGCTGTCACATTTAGATAGTAAACAGAGACTCTGACGTCACGTTCCGACTTTTAGCACACTGCGCCCCGACTTTTTGCTGGTACTGCAACTCGCGACGCTGTCGCGTTAATTTCTGAGGACCTGCTCAGAGGACACGTGAAATGAGCGCTGGGAACGCATGGCAGCCATGATGCGGGCGCATCACGCGTTCTGAGCGTGAAGTATAAATGAGCCCTTATTTACTACTCATTAAGAAACTAGGTTGGAGTAAATACCTGCAGCCACTGCGGCCCTCCAGGACCGAAGCTGCCCACCCCTGCTTTAAACCCAGCCCCATTATTTAGGACCTGCTGGCAGGACAAAACAATAATGCAAAATAAAAAAAAATGAATAAAATCATTCATATACTCACTGCTATAATTAAAGCACAGTGTTTTGCCATTAAAATGCCATATTGAATCCCCAAATACACATTGCAATGTTTTTTTTTCGTCTCTCAAAGATGGCCGAAATGCTGCATCACAGCAACACTCGTTTCCCCGGCTTTCTTGAATGTCCTGGTTCTGTTGCATAGAATTTGACATACAGACCATTATCTACTTTTCTGTCTCACTCTGCACTATGCGGCCGCAGAGAGCTTAAACAACTCGGTACATCCACATAAAAAATGACAAGGGGTGAGCGAGCTATCTTGAAGGCTTTTACTGGACGTACTTCGTTGTAAACTGAAATATATACAAAAGAAACATACAGGCATTTACATGTGTACAATCAAAGACAATAAAGAATAATTTACAAAGCAATACATAGCAGACAGTGTACATTAAATAATACAGCTTCAAAAGACACTTACAAGGCGAGTGATTTCCACGGTTGGATCAAGACGAAGAGAAGTACGTAGACAGAGGTTCAAATTGCTGCGTACCACAACTAACCAGACCCAGGGGTTTATATACCCTAAGGATACGTTTTGGACGTGACCGAAACAAGAGATAAAGGGGTGCCTACGTGAGACACATGGGGTGTATTGTATTCAAATGTTTATTATGGGACCTACGTGCTTTACGTGAGTTTCATAGACTTTTATAGTACCACTGCAGTGTGGGGCGTGACTGACAGGTGTGTTAATAAATGACAAGATGAAGGGGGAGCACAGTTCAACAAATAACAGTCTCAACTAACAAGATGTGGGGCAGAACATCTAAACAAAAGAAGTAGTTCAGCTTTCAAAGGATACCACATTTGACTTTCTTTGTTTTCCACTTCTTATAGTTAAGAATTTTTTATTTTTTTATTTTTGTAAAGATGCTTTTAAATCTTGCAACTATTGGCGCTCTGAATTGGATACAACTATTGTAATATTGAGGCAAAAAGCCAAGAAGAAGGTTTGGGGTAGCCACCCCATACACTTGAACAATAAGTGCAGGAAAAAGCATGACAAGATACCTTAACAGACTGAGTCCACAAACGAACTGAAAACAATAGAGAGGGTATGGCAGTTTTACAGGGGAGAGACAGGAAGAGGCGTGTCGATTGAGCTGCACCAGGAAGTGATGTCAGGTGGGGAGTTGGAAGTAGAGCCTGCAGAGGAACTGGAAATGGCGTTAGGTTGGTTTTCCTTCTGAGGATCTGTAGAGGAAAGAGAAATAGTGTTAGGAAGGAAGAAAGCCTTTATTGTCATTGTACCAGTACAATGAAATTGTAAAAGCTACAACTGTAAACGGTGCAAATACATCAAACTGATGAACAAATGATATAAAATGCACATATCTTATGACAAATAAATGCAACACATAAAATAAAAAAAGGTAACAGTTCTATGAGTTCTTAAAATTTAAAGTTCTAATGGCCCAAGGATAAACACTTATCTGCAAATCATTTTGTTTTACTTTTAATGCTCTTGTATCGCCTGCCGGAAGTCCAGTAGTGTGAACAGTGAGTGGCCAGGATGGGAAGGGTCTTTAATGGCTTTTCCTGGCTCTAACATTGGGCACTGGAGATATTTTCCAGGGAGGGCAGAGAGCAGCCAATGATTTTACCCTCTGCAGTGCTCTCCTGTCTGCTGCTGTACATCCACCATACTGTGTCGAAATACAGTATGCTAAAACACTCTTGATGGTTGAGCAGTAGAAGGTCATCAGGAAATACATCTCTGATTCCACTTTCAGTCTCAGGAAATACATCTCTGAGCACCTGTCCTGGACAGTAAACACTCTGGCAGAGCTGTGAGTTCTTAGGAGACCCTCTCCACTAGGTCCCCGTTGTTGTGTAGAGGGGCTGACTTTGCTTTGTGCCTACTGGAGTCAAAGACCATCTCTTTAGTTTTGCTGGTGTTGAGAGAGAGATTTTTCCTGGAGCCCCATACTGACAGCCTCTGCACCTCGTCCCTGTATGCTGACTCCTCGTCACCAGTTATGAGACCTACCACTGTGGAGTCATCAGCGACTTTGATGATAGTATTGTAGTAATTAGATGTACAGGGCATGGAGAAGTGGGCTCAGTACACAGCCCTGAGGGGATCCAGTGCTAAGAGTTAGGGCAGAGGAGCTGTGGGGCCAATTCTAACAGTTTTTGTGGGTGGCCAGTGAGGAAATTCTTTACCCAAGTGCAGAAGGAGGAGGAAAGTGTTTAGGTTATACAGCTTATCAATTAGTATGCTAAGGATGATTATATTAAACACTAAGTTATAATCGACATATAGCAGCCTTACATAGGTCCCAGAGTGTTCCAAATGGCCCATCACTGTATGGAGGGCTGTACAGATGGCATCTTCCAGGTATCTATTTGATCTTTAAGCAGACTGGTGAGGGTTGAAGGTTTGAGGGAGGCTGGCTTTAATGTGCCGAGTTATACAGGTAAGGCTTTCAAAACATTTCATGATTGTTGGCGCTAATGCATTCGGTCCGTAGTCATTAAGGTTATTGACGACTGACTTTATAGATAATAGTAGCCGACTTAAGACAGGGGAGTGGTGGCCTGCGTCAGTGACAGATTATATAATTTAGTAAGGACTTATACTGTAACTTAATTACTATAACTTGTAACTTAAATAACTTGATCTGGCATAAGCACACATTTAGTCAAGCCCATCAACTACATTTGACACATACGTGTGTGGCACTATATATATTCTGACAGTGTGAGTCTTGCCCTTCAGAATGATATGTAGGGCTTGGTTTTTCAATAATGGATATGTATGCTACAGTGATATTTATTTGAAAATAAAAGTGGAGGAAAAAAATCCTGTCTTTTATGACTGCTTCAAAGCAGTAAAACTAGACATGTTACTGTCATGGTCTGGGTTGGCTCCTGCTCCCTGTTTGTCTGGGAGCCTCTTTAACCTGAGCCATTGATAGTCATGAACCGAGATGAGCCAGGCAAATGTAAACACATACTTACAGCAAAGGGTAGGTGAAAAAGTGACAAATGCTCTTATTAAAATCAAAAATCAAACTGTGTTCTGATAAATCGCGCAGTGCTTCAAAATGTTCTTAAATAAATAAGTAAATAAATAACATAAAAACCAGTGAATGAGAAGGTTAAAAACAATCCAATAAAAATCTCATAAAACATGGTTAAAATCACCAGGCAGGACACAGTTCTCGGTGTATCCAAAAACAACGTCTCCTCTGCTTACCCCGACTGGGACCCTGCAGCAAGGAGGGACGTCCTCCCGACAGGCACAACTAATAGGCTCGTATCCCTGCTGTCCGGTTCTCGGTGCCACTACGTGGACTTACACGTGGCATCGGGCCACACCACCTACCCTAAAATGCTCAGCTGAGAATACCTCTTCAGCCCCGAGTTTTGCCGTACACTCCTCCAAGGGCACTCCTCTCGGCTCCCTGCCTCTTTCCTTCAGCACCCTGACTCCTTGGTGATCCTGCCCCTTTTTCTTTTCATTTAGTGTTTAACCTGTGATCTCTCCATCTCTTTCTGTCTGTCTCCTGCTCAGTCATTTTATCTGCTGTGCAGGCTCCTTATATCTTGCCTATGAGACTCTGTGCAACTGTGATATGCCGTTACCATGAGGCACAAATGAGGCACCTGACTGATCCGCACACATGTGCACGATTATAAGCACAATTAACCCGGAGTAAGGTGAGCTCGCGCACACCCACACCGATTGGAGATCGCACATCCACAGCCACGATTACTTCTCCCAATTACTTGTACATCAGGTATTTTGTGTCTGATTTTTTTCTACTTGTTCCTGACACATTCACTGACACTTTTATAGTGTTTGGAAGATTACTCCAAAAACAGGTCAGGTCAGGTTAGTGAGCATGCACTGGTACAGCGCATTGCCACATCCACCACACTGCAAAACACCTTGGGATCCCGGTTGGCAACCCCCTCAGGCAGATACACAGTCCAGTCCCACCCATCTCTCTGCCGCAGTCAGGAGTTACGTGGGCGTCCCCTTGGCCTGGTCCAGCCGCTCAAGTCACACATCAATGAGGACCCGGCAAACCAGATCACCCTCAGGGAATCTCACCACATGGCTGTAGTGTCATAACTGACGCTCCCTCACAATACAGGTAATGTGCTTCATTCAGGAATCCGTTAGCAACCACTCATTCAACACAAAGTCAAACCAGCGGTACCGAAGAATTCTCAGAAGAGACACAGTACCGAAGGAGTCCAGTCTTTGTCTCAGGTCACTGGATAGCGTCCATGTCTCCTAACCATATACAGTGGAACCTCAGTTCACGACCATAATTTCAGAACTTTTCACAACTTTGGTCGTGAACCAAAGCAGTTTCCCCATAGGATTGTATGTAAATACAATTAATCGGTTCCAGACCGTACAAACTGTATGTAAATATGTAAAAATATGTAAAGATTAAGCACAAATATAGTTAATTACACCATAGAATGCACAGTGTAATAGTAAACTAATGTAAAAACATTGAATAACGCTGACACAAAACACCCAGGCTCCCTGCTCAGCGACACGAGCCGGCTCTCTCGCGCTCTCTCTCTGTAGCACACACACCAACAAAGCCCCTCCCTCCCTCAGCTACAGGAGCAGCCTGGCTCACGCGCTCTCTCTCTCTCTCTCACGCACGCGCACACACACACACACACACCCCTACCCCCCCCATCCCTTCCCTGTCAGCTGCGTGCTCTCTCTCTCTCTCTCTCTCTCTCTGCGCTCGCTTGCTCGCTCGTGCTCTCTAATCTCTCTGTAGCTGGTGCTCGCGCAGCATTTTTTTAAAAATGTGTTTTAAGCACAGCAGAAAAAAAAGGAACATCGACCAAATCTGAAGTGCATTTTAAAACCAACTCACAAGCAACCAAAAAAGTAAGATTGCAGGAGATCACGCTATTAAACTTAAAGCCTGATCGCTGTAAACACTTTTTATAAAATGAGTTTTAAGCACAGCGGAAAAAAAGGAACATTTGAAAAAAGAGAAAGGTAACATTGCACCTAATCGTGCTATGAAAAATTCATCTGCAAACACTTTCATGAGTTTTAAGCACAAGGAAAAAAGCGAACATTTGCAACAAATCGTGTTATGAACTGAAAAATCCGTAATAAAAAAACCACCAAGGAAACTAACCTTGCATGAGTCGAGTTCTGGCATGAAGTGTTTTCCTTCAGGTGTTTTCTCTCTTGTGATTTCTTGGGTTTCTGGTGCTTTTAGCTGTTTAGCTGGTGGGAGTGAAAGCCTCATGCAGCCATTCCAAAAACAAAGTTCTTGTGACCCAACCCTTCATGTTTGCTGGCAGTCTGGCTTTGTTTACATTGTGCTGCTTGAAAGCAGGAAAGTTCTCAAACTGGTAAATGAGTAAACTGGTAAACAGTTTTTCCACCTCTTGTAATTTCTTTCTTTACTTCGATTTCAATTTTCTTCAAAACTTTCTTCTCACCACTCTTCACTTGCTTAGAAACCAATGGAAGGAGAACAATGAACAGAGCTCTTGCAGCAGCGGCTCGCTCGCTCGCTCGCTTTCTCTCTCTTTCTTTCTCTCTCAGGCTGCCTGTGGTGGGGGGATGGTGCGCTAGCACGTACAGCCTGCAGATAGGCAAGCAAACACGTGGAGCAATCTCCTCCTCCTCCCCTCCCCAGCAGGCACGTGCTCGCTCGCTCGCTCTTGCTCTCTCTCTCTCTCTCAGCTCAGCTCAGGCAGGCAAGGGAACCTGGCTTGTTTGTATACCGAGTGTGTGGTTGTGAACCGTGGCAAAAGTTTGGCGAGCTTTTTGGTCGTGAACCGGGACGTTCGTAAACCGAGGTTCCACTGTAGCAAGACAGGAAGCACCAGGACTCTAAAGACTTGGACCTTCGTCCTTTGCATAGATATCGGGAGCGCCACATACCCCTTTCCAGCAACCTCATGACCCCCCATGCTCTCCTAATCCGTCTACTGACTTCATAGGAAGAGTCACCAGAGACATGAATGTCACTGCAGAGGTAAGTAAACCTCTTAACAAGATTGACTCTCTCTCCGCAGACAGACACAGTGCTGATGGCCGTGCCCAGGACGTCATTAAAGGCCTGGATCTTGAACTCCAACACCTATAGAAATAAAAATAAAATTCAAAGTACATATTTAGGTAAAAACTGTTGAATTTTGGATCTTGTTCTGCTGTATCATTTGTGTGCAACATAACAATTTGTCCAGTGGTGGAAATTCTAAAAGAGAAGTGTGTCACTTTTACAGTATATTCAGGGGTAGAACATGTGTATTGAGTGAAGGATGATGATGTTATGGCCAATTAAATCCAATTAGCAGAAAATGAACACAAATGAGGCTGGGTTTAAAACATTACACTGGATGATGAACTCCAAAATATCAGATGTGGCATGATGTTTGTTATGTCACCATTCTCCTGTCACACACTTGAGCTTGGGAGACAGTTTATGGGCTCGAAGGAGTGTATGCTCCTGTCAGACCAGGCGTTGTTGCTGCCCTCTAACTCTTTCCCTGCAGACCAGCCGAAGAACCCTCAGCCTAAAGCCAGTTCTGGTCCTCAGAAGACAGCCAACATCACTTTCTCTACCGGGTCTCAAGATCCCACCTCCTTCTGACATAATTTCTGGTTCCCAAAATACCATTCTCCCATTACATTACTTCCTGTCTAGCGAGTATATATGGCAGCCATTTTGTTTTGCCTTTTGAGCTCACGTCTGTAAAGACCAACCTAACCAACTGTTTTCAAGTATACGGGGTGGATCCCAAACCTTTCACTTTATTGTGTGTGTTCTTTTTACAATCTATAGATACTGTTAAATGAAGATGAAATCTTGATATGTCTACCTATGTTAAAAATTAAAAAAAAAACATTTCATGGGGTCTAAATACTTTTTTACATGGTTATACATATATTCCTCTTGGACTGGCAAAAGAGTTTATTATAATAGAAATTGCTTTGATTTCAAGGTGTTAACGCAAAATATAAGCCATGCACAGGTCGAGTAGCCGAATTTACTTCCAGATGAGCGTGATCAAGAATCGAAGCAGATGTTAGGGACAGTTTAAGATTTGTTGTAAGAGCCAATCCTACAATGTTTATTGTTAATATTAGAATTGCTTAAATTCAATAATAGAATATCAGTTTCTTTGTTATTTAGAATATGACATAGTCTTCTACCCCCGTAAGTTACCATGAAATAGAACTCTCCAACCCAATTGCCCTTCATTCACACACAATATGGAACCAATGTAGGAAGCACTTCAGGTTAGAAAATATTTTATCTGTGGCACCTTTTCATGATAATCACCTCTTTCCACCCTCTCGAACTTACACAGCTTTTAATGTCTGGAAAACGTATGAGATTAAATCATTTAGAGATTTGTACAGAAATAATCTCTTCATATCATATGAACAATTACACTCTACATTTAATTTTCCCATCAACACAATTTTCCCACTATTTCCAAAGCAGAAAATTTGCTAAATTAAATCTACCTCACCTCCCACCTATTACTATTCCAGAAGAAATATTAATCAGTCTTGAAGACACAGACAGCATTTCTATAATATATAAAAACATTTTACAGTCCCTTCTTGTCAAAGATCCCAGAGTGCAGTAGGAAAAGCATCTCTTATTCAGCATTTCAGAAACGGAGTGGAAGGCAGCCACGCACAGAATTCACTCGCGCGCCATACGCGCAAAGCATTCAGTTGTTCAACTTAAAATTTTTTATTGAGTACATTTTTTCTCATTTAAAATTGTCCACAATCTTTCCAGGGTAAAGTCCAACTAGTCAACGTTGCAATCGAGCTCAAGCCTCACTAGGCCACATGATTTGGGCGAGTAACAAATGAATATCTTTCTGGACCAAAATTTTTAAATGTCTCTCAGACAGCCGTGGAGTCACAATCCCTCCTAAACCAATGTTTTGTGGACTCCCAGATGGGCCTAAAGTGCAGAAGGACAAACAAACTGGAATTGACTTTATTTCACTATTGGCACGTAGACTTATCTTGCTCAACTGGAAGAATCTTAACTCACCTCTGTTAAGTCATTGGGCAACTGATGTTATATATTATTTGAAATTGGAAAAATATCAGATTCTCACTTAGAGGATCTGGCTAAAACTTTTTTAAAACCTGACATGATTTTATCAATAATATTTTACAATAAGCACTTATATTGGGGGAAGCTTCCTTTCCCTCTTTATTACTCTGAGTTTTACTCGGGCTGTTGGCCTTCCTGTCTTTCTCACAGGTGGGGGTTGATTTGAGTTTAGTTTAGTTAAGTTTGACTTGGTTGTATGGAACGCTATATGCTTTTTAATAAATTCCAAAAATAAAGAAATAGAACTTTCTTAGCTGTATCTGTAAAACTGAGTGCTCATTAATTCAGTTAGGAAATAGTCGCATTGCTAGCATGGACTGTTGGATAAGTCAGCAAACGGCTGATTGGCATACAATTTACTGACCGTTATGATTTGAAAGTACGACTGTGAATGTGAAACAAGTTAAATAAACCTTAAACAGAACTTGCTTTAAACAAGAACTTTTATTTTCTTTAATATCTTTTTTACTCTATTTTTGTGTGAATTCTTTTTCTTTGAAACCTTACTAAAACTTTTAAAATGAAGATATTTGGACTATGTTATTATTTAAAAACGTGTCACACTAGTGCCAGAATTGTCCTGTGAAGCAAACTAAAAGCTGCTAAACTTTGGTAAATTCTAACAGCGCTTCTAAAACTCACCATGTGCAGAGCTGTTTTAGTGACTTACCATGTCCCACATTTTATAATTTGTGATTTAAGTTCTTGCATATTGTCCCAAAGGTGTGTATACATTTAGCTTTTCTTCATTGTAATAATAATATTAGATTTATAGCTATAAATATGCCAGTGGTACTCAGGCCAGCCTCTAGATCAGGGGTGTTGAACTCCAGGCCTGGAGGGCTACAGTGGCTGCAGGTTTTCATTCTAACCCTTTTCCTAATCAGTGACCGGTTTTCACTGCTAATTAAATTCTTTTTCCCTTCATTTTAATAGCCCTGTTTTTAAGGATTCATTGCTCTGAATTGATTCTTTTTTTCATTAAATGACAGCCAAAAATTGGGACTCCAACCAATTTCACACCAATCACTTACTTAATAAGAAGCCAATTCTTGCTGTTAATTAAACTCGTTATTTATCGTATTTACGCGTGTACCACGTGCACATTTTTTCCCGAAAATTAGCATTAGAAAATCAGGTGTGCATCATACACGAGGAAATGTAATTCTGTAATGTTTACTTCTTCTGCTTGCGCTCTCGTGCTCTCTCACTCGCATGTTCGCGTCCTCCGCTCTCTCTTACTTGCTTGCGCTCTCCTGCTCTCACTCGCATGTTCGCATCCTGCGCTCTCTCTCGCTTGCTTGCTTGCGCACTCGTTCTCTCTCTCAATCGTGCTCTCTCTCTCTCTGTCTAAACGCTTCCTATACAATCACAACGCACGTCGTACGCGGGGCAAAACGATTTTCGCGATTTTCTTTGTAAAAATTAGGGCGCGCGTCTTACACGAGGGCGTGTGGTACACAAGTAAATACGGTAATTCCATGGCTTGTTGCTGCTCTCATTCTGCCACAGCAGACATTTCCAAAACGTTTTGGTGACCTTAGAGATCAACCTTACTGAGACCTTCACCTTTCTTTATTTTCAGATTTTGTGTGATGGGCGCAGGTGAGCTGGTCATGTGGTGGCTTGTATTGTGTCTCACTATTATTTGGCTCATAATTAAGAAAACAGAATCAACAAAGGGGCCTGAGCCAAGTTAATTAAAATTAAGGCAAAAGAAGTTAAGTAGCAACAAAAACTGGTCTTTAATTAAGAAGATGGTTAGAATGAAAACCTGCAGTCACTGCGGCCCACCAGGACCGGAGTTTGACACCCGTGCTCTAGGGAGCTATGGAGCATCTCCACTTCATTAGCCCCGTAGCATGTAACTCCTGCCTATTACTGAACCCCCTGTTTAATTTGACTTGCTGTCTCCTTGCTTTTTGCTTGCTCTTCTAATGACACCACAGGATGACATCTGGCAGAGATTTATATTGACTTTCAAACTTGTAGCACCTGGAAGTGCGCCACTGCCACAGAGACCCAGCAGCTCACTGCTCTTTGTCAGGTCGTCTGTGACAGATGAGCTCTGATGGACTGAATGTTCTCCTCTCCTCTCCTCCTTCTGTGCTCTTTGTACTTTTGTAACTGTTTATGTTAATCTGCAGTTGAAGTCAGAAGTTGACATACAATTGGGGTGAAGTCACTTTATGACCCCTCCAAAGATTTTATACTAACAAACTATAAATTTGGCCTATCATTTAAGACATTTAATTTGTACACAGCAAAAGTATTTTTTCCAGCAATGTTCACAGAGAGATTATTTCACCTTTTCTTGACTATATCACAATTCCAGTGAGTCACAAGTTTGTTAATAACCAATTTGTTAATATTTGCTAGCATTGCCTTTAAATTGTTTAACTTGAGCCAAACATTTTGGGTCGCCTTTCATAAGCTTCTTACGATAAGTTGCTGTAATTTTGGCCTGTTCCTCCAGACAGGACTGGAGTAATGGGACATGTTCATAAGCCTCCTTCCTCAAACACACTTTTTCAGTTCTGCTCATAAATTTTCAGTCGGATGGAGGTCAGGGCTTTGTGTTGACCACATCAATACCTTGACCTTGTTGTCCTTAAGCCATTTTGCCACAACACTGGTGATCTGCTTGGGGTCATTGTCCATTTGCGACTGAGCTTCAGCTTCCTTGCTGAGCTCTTGAGATGTTGCTGCACTATTTCATTTTCGTTCCCCATGATGCCATCTATTTTGTAAAGTCCACCAGTCGATCCTGCAGCAAAGCACCCCCACAATGTGATGCTCCCACCCCCATGACAGTTGGGATGGTTTCCTTTGACTTGCAAGCCTCATCCTTTTTCTTTCAAACATAACAAAGGCCATTAAGGCCAAACAGTTTAATCTTGAATTCATCAGACCAGAGGACATTTCTCTAGAAGGTAAGATCTTTGTCCCTATGTGCCATTGCAAACTGCACTCTGGCTTTTTTATGGCGACTTTTCAGCTGTGGATTCTTCCTTGCTGAGCAGCCTTTCAGGTTATGTCAGTAAAGGACTCGTTTTACTGTGGATATCGATACTTGTCTACTTGTTTCCTCCAGCATCTTCACAAGGTCCTTTGCTGTTGTTCTGGGATTGATTTTCATTTTTCGTGCTCAAGTCCGCTCTTCTCTGGGAGACAGAGCGATGGCTGTGTGGTGCCATGGTGTTTATACTTGAATACTATACTTGTACAGATGAAAAGTGGAACCTTCAGGCATTTGGAAATCGTTCCCAAGGATGAACCAGATTTGTGGAGGTCCACTTTTTTTTTTTTCCTGAGGTCTTGGCTGATTTCTTTTGGATTTCTCATTTTGTCAAGCAGAGAGGCAATGAGTGTTTGGCCTTAACTTACATTCACATGTTAACTCCTGTAGGCTAATCAGAAGCTAATTGTCTAACTGACTAATGTCTTGACATCATTTTCTGGAATTTTCCATGTTGTTTAAAGGCACATTTAACAAACTGTATTTAAACTTGTGGCCCACTGGAATTGTGATATAGACAATAAAAAGAGAAATACTCTGTGGATATTGTTGGAAAAAAAATCCTTTTGCCGTGCACAAAGTAGATGTCTTGAATGATATGCCAAATTTATAGTTTGTTAGTATAAAATCTGTGGAGGAGTTATTAAGTGAGTTTTAAAGAATTCACACTAGGTGTATGGAAACGTCTGACTTCAGCTGTACTTACACACAATATAGACAATAATATACTATATTAACACTAGATTCCCTGAAGCCTACGAAAATCAAATGAACTCATGCTAGTGTTTAGATCTGTCAGTGCCATGCTGACGGTGTATGCGCACAAAAAGAAGAAGCCTTTGATACACCGTCAGCACGGCACTGACAGATCTAAACACAAGTGAGGAGAGTTGCTCGCGTACTGAAGTGACTTTAGCTGTAGACACGGAACGCACACGAAATGCATGTGTTTCATATAACGATATATTATTTACCATATGCAACTCCAGGCACCTCACGCCAAGATAAACAGACTGGAGCTGGTAGAAGTTTGCGACTCACTTCATCTCCATCTTGGGGGGTGTGGGATAGCAGGCTGCTTGTGCTGATCGATACATTTACAAAACAAAAGACACTAATGAGGAGAGGTCAAAAGGAATTTAAGGTGGTCTGGGATTATGATTTTTTTTCGTAGGCTTCAGGAATTCTAGTGTTAAGGCAACATCACTCACACTTACTCCAGGGTCTGGACCTGGTGGTCCTGTGGCTCCAGCCTCCTCCTCTTCCTGAATCCTAACCACAGTGGCTACAGAGACAGGGGTCCGTAGGATGTGTTGTCTCCTCTGGATTTAAGGACTTACTGATTCCTTGCCCGGCTCGTGAAGGGTCATCTCCTCAAGAGTATTCCTGTGTTCCAGTTTGGATTCACTTCCATCCAGGTGACAAATGCATTGTAAGTTGAAACGTCCAAGATATTGAAAACATTACAAGTGTTTCCTTTGCAGCTGTAGCCACTCACCTGCCTATCCAAGATATCTACTCCTCCTTTTGTAGCATTGTCATCCATAATTAGTTGCGGTTTGATACAATACAATACAATACAGTTTATTTTTGTATAGCCCAAAATCACACAGGAAGTGCCGCAATGGGCTTTAACAGGCCCTGCCTCTTGACAGCCCCCCAGCCTTGACTCTCTGAGAAGACAAGGAAAAACTCCCAAAAAAAACCTTGTAGGGAAAAATGGAAGAAACCTTGGGAAAGGCAGTTCAAGGAGAGACCCCTTTCCAGGTAGGTTGGGCGTGCAGTGGGTGTCAAAAGAAGGGGGTCAATACAACACAATACACAGAACAGAACAAATGGTTTGATGAGGATTGACTGTGAATATGTTGGCAAAAGAGTGATGGCAATGGAAGTACAGGAGAAGGGAAAGGGTTGGAGGCCAAAGCAGAGGTAGATGAATAAAGTAAAGAAAAAGGGTCTGACTGGAGAGGAGGTGTTTGGAGAAGGTCGAACAGGCACATCGATCCGATACAGAAGTGGGAAAAGATAACGTGGAAGAAGAAGAAGATGCTCCACGCCATAGAATCTCTCATCTCTATGTAGTCTGCTAATGAGTAACACATTTTGTTTCACATTTTTGGGCTCTAAGACACCAAGGATGCGTCAACCATGAATGGAAACTTATGACTTGAATTGACAGGCCTGTTCTTTGTACCCTTCAACCGAGGTGGGAGCTATGTCCTATTTTTTTCTTATTGTTCCAACCATTGTTAGCTTTCTGTTCATGAGTTTCTGTCAAAAATTGAGTGACCATGGAGACACCCTGTCATATCCAGCTCAACCCGCATCCCTTGGTTTTTCTCAGGAGAAAAAGCCATCGGGCTTTTCATATACCCGCATGTTCCATGCATATCATGGTTGGCAGTGATGTAAATGATTGGCCCAATAGGATTAGGTGTTGGGTATTTAGAAATGATGACTCTAAAGGGATGTTATTGTTGTTTTACAGACAGTTTCCACACCTGCATTGCTCCCAGGAAATTGTAGTGGGGCCTACGGTCACAGGATTTACCGATAAAAACTCATCCCTTAACATGCTCTTCTAAGAAAATGAGCCAAGGGCTTTGAATCTCAGTTTTAAAAAATAATTTTGTTGAATCTTTTTTTTTTTTTTTTAGTAAACATTGAAAAAAAGGCTTCACAGGCCCGAACACCACACAACGGTTCATCTTGTGATGTACAAGGACCCTCACCCAGTAGTATCACTTCTATAGAATTCTCACTGATGACAATAAAGGATCGTGTGCAGAGCTGTCCTGCCAGTGCCGATGACCCAAATGAGCACAGTCTCGGTCCTCCTCTGCCATTAAAAAATATTGGGATGATATACTGGGACAATGAAGTTGTTCGCTAACCAAATTCGCTTGGTAGACTGAATTGTCTCATCTCATTTGTGAAACTTCTTAACGTTATTTATGGCTCTTCATCTCAAAAATAAAGCTGAAATGCCCAAATTCTCACCAAAAAATGTGTTTGACTGGTAAGTAGGGTTGATCAGTGAATTTCGTCAAAGCGTTACGCGCAGCAAATTTTCTGTGCTCACATTTGCCTTTGATTACTGAATTATTTACTTTGGCTGGTTTAGGAGACTTTTTTCCCCAGTGCCCCATAATTCTTTGCGAGGTTACCAGGTTATCTCTGCGTGTCACCAGATATGAGAGAGGGCATGTGTCGTATGCATGCAGAATTAGCCACATGGAGTTAAAAAACAAACCCAGAAGGAGCCTGATGACCTCCAAACACAGGAGACTCTATTAAATAATAAAACGAAAGATTTATTACAATTTACAAGATGTTTCTGTCTGTTTGGTAGAAGAAAAAAGGCAAAGTATCAGCAGACAGTTTGGAGAGCCTTCAGCACAACTTCAATAAATAGAAAGAGCCAGCAGCTTCAATCATGACTTGTCGCTTTGAATTTTCTGCCTACGTATTTTTTCTGACTTTTGACTACGATTTTGCCATTTTTGCTTTGTTGTGACGACATATATGATTGCGTGTCTCTGACTGCGTTCTTTCTTCTTTGATCTCACAGAGGCCAGTTGGTACTGTGAATGGCACTGCTGCTGCACAGCTCAGCTCACCTTTTTGGCCACGATAATCAGTCCAGTATAGTTGGCAGATATTTCCCTGGCCCTCAGGGACACTTTAAAGATGATTGCACCATTATAATCTAGTGATGTTTAGTTCAGTTAGTCATTCTCCACTGACTTCAATGCATTTCACCGAGTTTGGCAATATTCGTGAATATTCTCGAGGAGAAGCGAACACCGTGGAGTTTGCTCATCACAAGCGTCCTGTAAGCCTTCTTGGCTTCACTAAGTGAGGTGCCTGATCTTAAAGTCCCTGCCATATTTTGGGTAAGAAGCCGATCCGATTCCTGCATTGGTGCCTTTAAAGGTCTCATTCTCTTACCTTCAGGGGTTTTCTTTTGGACTTGTCACTCGTTACCCTTTACCATCTTTGTGTTGCCGAATGGATGTCCTATCTGAGTGAGTAGAAAACTTGCAGACTGACCTTCTTTGCCATGAGATCCTGCCCCCTCTGGTTTGATTGTCCAACCTGAACAGCCAAACCCTGCAGTTAATGTTCTTTTTTGTGAATAATTACGTGCTTTTGGATCTACGTTTTGCTCATTGCGATTGACAGCCATTTATGAGCTATTTATTTGGAAAAACAGATCCAAATTTTACAGGCATATGTCAGTGTTTTTAAAACATCTCAGACTTACTGAATTAAATACTGATTAATTGAAAACCGCAAGAGGCTTAAAATTCACCAATGGGAGGCACCAGGGATTACAATTAAAAAAGATTTCAATAAAATGTGTGAAACAGCTTCTCCCTGAAAAATTGCAATGAAAATCAGTCAATATTGTCCAAGAGTGGCAGTGCAACACAGCATCGTCCAGATGTGTGACTGCAATTAGCCACCATTTTATGACTAATAAAAGTCTTTATCTTTGCTCTCTCCATATGTGGGGGAAAAAAGTTAATTACATTTTTATAGGACTTCAAACTATTATTAAAAGCATCCCCCACAATTATATTGTGCATAAATGCATGCATATGTGTTTTTGTCAGGCTTCAGAAGTCTTTAATCTAGAAAAACCCGTCTAATGAACATCTAACTCAACAGGCTGGAAGTCGGTGTGTCCACTGAGCTTCAGCAAAAAGCGTCTCAATATGGCTTGTGTGAGCAAAATATTTAAAACACTAATGGCAACTGGCGGCGTTCCTGATACATTCAAATATGCACAACCAAATTAAAGAAAAGTACATTCTAAACATTGGGAATAGTGTATAATTAAATGGTGAATTATTTTACATAAATTAGAAAGAAAGAGTAGATTAGGAATTTCAAGTAAACATCCTGTTAATTCTGATCATAATGTAAGCCACGTGCTACATAACAGTTAAACTGATATAAATAAGAAGTGTGTAAGGACGCCGATGAGCCAAACCATTCTGACCACCCTCATATGATGCTACATCATTTGTATGAGAAATGCTCAATATACATAAATAAAAATAAATAAATAAGTGAATGAAACCACCACATACATCAAGGTCAGCGATATGCAGTGGATTCAGCAAGTATTCAGACCCCTACACGTTCCTCACATTTTTCTCTGTTGCGACCTTGTACAAAAATCATTTCAATTCATATTTTTCTCACATCAAGCAACACTCCGTACCCCCAGGATTAGAAAGGGGAAAACTGGATTTTAGACATTTTTGCAAATGTACTACAAATAAAAAACTGAAATATGACATCAAAACAAGTATTCAGTCCCATTACTCAGTAAAAGTAGTCAAAGCCCCTTTGGCCGCGATTCCAGCCCAGAGTCTTCTTGGGTGGGATGTGACAAGCTTTGCATACCAGGATTTGGAGATTTTCAGCCTTTTCTTCTCCGCAGATCTTCTCATGGTCTGTCAGGATGGATGGAGACCATCTGCAGACAGTTCTCTTCAGGTCTCTCTAGAGTTGTTTCATGGGATTCAAGTTTGGGGGTCTGGCTGGACCACTCAAGGCCATTGACTGAGTTGCCCCAAGTGATTCCTGTGTCTTTGCTTTGTGTTTTGGGTCATGGTCCTGTTGGAAGGTGAACCTTATGCCCAGTCTGAAGCAGGTTTTCATTAAGGATAGCTCTGTGCTTTGCTCTGGTTGGCTTTCCTTCAATCCTGACTGATGGGTAGACAGACAGGCAGACGGACAGACAGACAGACTGATTGACCCCCCTGACTCACTCACTACCACATGTGAGGCTACCAACGTGAAAGTAAAAAAAGAGGTTACAAATAAAATCGTTTAATGCTTGAACTTGCAAAAGTTAAACATGCAGATGTTGAGGATTGACTGTGTATACCAGGGGGGCCAACTTTAATCCTGGTGGGCCGCAGTGGCTGCAGGTTTTTGTTCCAATAAAGTTGCTTATTTAGAAACCAATCCTCACCACTAACAGGTCTTATTTAAGTTCACGGCGTGTTAGTGTTTTAACTCTGCCATCTCAGTTCATTCTTAACTCATAGATTTTTTTGTTCCCCTTTCTAATGTTACATGTATCATCCAAGTGATTTGAAGCCTTAAAAAGATGAGTGATTTTCAGTTCTTCACTTTCTCTTCAGTTTCCTTCTGAGTACGCAATTAAAACAAATAGTGAATGATGAATAAAAAACACGGGTGGAAATGGAGACAAGCTAGATGGAGAACTGCTGCTTCCTTTGTCATTTGCATCTTATTGCTAGTAAGGAGCAGTTCAAACAACGATTACGGGCTCAAACTCTTAACAAGCAAGACAACTAAAATGAAACAGAAAAACGAGTTCTTCATCAGCAGTGAAGCAAATGGGTTGGAACAAAAACCCAACACCACTGCGGCCCACCAGCACCAACATTGCTCAGCCCTGATTTACAGGGTCTGAGCCTTAAATATCAAATAAATTAAATGAAGTTAATTTGTAGCAAAAACTAGTCACTAATTAAGAATATAGAATGACAACCTATAGCCACTGAGGCTCTTCAGTTTTGGAGTTGGCCACCCCTGATATTTACAAACATTCAAACGCTCGTCACTCTCCAAACGGACCCCTCTCTGTCACTCTAGAGCATGTTGGCTGTCTGTTGCGGCCCTCTGTCTCTGCTCCCTCACTCCGCTCCTCTGGAGGCTCTCATATGTTCGCCATTTTCTCTCCCGCTAAAAGACAACTTGCAACTGAAAGTTCCACTATTTAAACCAAAGCAGGATTCATATTACCAATCGAGTGAGCGTGCAGCACCACTGAGCACAGCCGTGTTCTCATAGCGGAACTCACCGCTTGTCTGACTTTTAAAAGCGCATCTCGCTCCCGTTTGTGCGTCTGCCTGCTAGTCATCTCCCGAGCTCTGCTCCTCAATCACCAGTGAGCCAGACAGGTTACTATTGTATCTCTTTACCATTCTCATTTACGGCATTCCTTAATGTTGACACACTTCATAACATTTTGCCTCTTTTTTGAGCAAGTAGAAAACGTCCCAGAGGTAAATGCGACTACTAAGGAGGTACTGAGGGATTTGGAGATTGTAGAGAGAGAAGTGCTGCTCAGATTAAATAAACTGAAATCAAACAAATCACCAGGACCTGATATTATTTATCCTCGTGTTCTTAAGGAGGCTAGTGAGTACATATATAAACTCTTGACACACATTTTTAGGAAGCCGCTGCGCACTGGAGAGATTCTGAAGAACTGGAAAATGGCAAATATAATCTCATTATATAAAAAGGGTGACAGGGCAGATCCAAGCAACTATAGGCCAGTAAGCTTAACATTCATCACAGGAAAATGAATGGAAGGAATTATTAAGGATAAGATTGAGCAACACATGACAAGGACAGGAGTTATTCTGAACAGTCAGCATGGGTTCAGAAGAGGGAGGTTGTGTTTTACTAACACGCTGGAATTCTATGAGGTTGCAACAAAAGGATACGATCAAAGTGGAGCATATGATATTATTTATCTGGACTTTCAGAAAGCATTTGATAAGGTGACACATGAGAGGTTAAGTATCAAATAAAAAGAAGTGGGAGTTCAGGATGATGTTTTTAGATGGGTGCAGAATTGGCTCAGACACAGGAAGCAGAGGGTGATGGCGTAAGGAACCTCATCAGAACTGGCTGATGTTACGAGTGATGATCCACAGGGGTCAGTGATAGGGCCTCTGCTACTTTTAATATATATAAATGATTTAGAAATATAAGTTACAAGCTGGTTAAGTTTGCAGATGATACCAAGTGTCACACACGTGCGCATGGGAGGCAGCTAAAGGGCTTGAGTGTCGGCGGTTCTGAGACATGCCAGGATGTGGCAGAGTGCACTGACTCTTTTTCTCTCTTTCCTGTAGACCATCCCCGAGAGATTCCACCTGGCTCTCTTGACGTCACTTTCGGGACCAAGCCAATGGAAGTAGACCTTACCAGCTCCGGCCCCTGTGATGTCACGTCCGGGCTCGAACCAATGATTGAAGAACATGGTCCCGATCCTTATGACCTCACTTCCTGTCTTCCCCTTTAAAAGCCTACCCTTTTCCCCTTTTCTCTCAGTCTTGTTCTGGACTCAGTTATATGCACTTCAGTGCTGATTATTTGATAAAAACGACTTTTGCAGCGGGGATGCCATATTATACGGGTGGCTGCCCCAAATCTTTATCTGTTTATGCCTCGTTTTTGTGAGACAAGATAGGTGGATTAGCAGATAATTTGGAATCCGTTATATCATTACAGAAGGAACTGGATAGCTACAAGCTTGGGCAGATTTGTGGCAGATGAAATTTAATGTCAGTAAATGTAAAGTATGACACGTAGGAAGTAAAAATATTAGGTTTGAATACACAATGAAGGATTTAGGAGTCATAGTGGACTCCAAGCCTGTTGACTTCCCGACAGTGTTCAGAAGCCATTAAGAAGGCTAACAGAATTTTAGGTTATAAAGCACGATGTGTGGAGTTCAAGTCCAAGGAGGTTCAACTCAAGTTTTATAACACACTGTTGAGGCCTCATCTTGAGTACTGTGTGCAGTTTTGGTCTTCAGGGTACAAAGAGGACATAACAGCCCTAGAAAAGGTCCAGAGAGGAGCGACTAGGCTGATTCCAGGGCTACAGGGGTTGAATTATGAGGAAAGATTAAAAGAGCTGAGCTTTTACAGTTCCAGCAAAAGAAGATTAAGAGGTGACATGAATGAAGTGTTCAAAATTATGAAGGGCATTAGTACAGTGGATCGAGACTGTTATTTTAAAATGAGTTCATCAAGAACACATGGACACAGTTGGAAACTTGTTAAGGGTAAATTTCACACAAACATTAGGAAGCTTTTCTTTACACAAAGAACGATAGACACTTGGAATAAGAGACCAAGTAGTGTGGTAGACAATAAGACTTTATGGACTTTCAAAACTCAACTTTTTTTGGAAGAAATAAGTGGATAGGACTGGCGAGCTTTGTTGAGCTGAATGGCCTGTTCTCGTCTAGAGTGTTCTAATGTTCTAATGTTTTGCAGCTTCTCACGTAGCCAAGATGTGCATCCCCCCCAACCTCAATTCCCAAATGCCACCCCCCCCAATACTAGTGCGCCTCACTCCTTCATCTTCCAAAGTGAGTGTTCAACATCCCCTTGAGTCTGTATAATCTATAACTAGTCTAAGCCTAATTTCCTATATTCATGACAAGGCCTATCACAGACATAGGTGAGTTATTAGAATATACGGTTTAACTGTAATTTGATTAGTTGTAACCAAAATTCTTCTTGTTAGTGTTATGCAAGTGCACCTAATTTATTTAAAATTTGTCATTTTAGCCTGTCTTTTTGTGCTGCACCGAGTCATGCATGTGGGAGGCTCTATCCAGCTTAGTGTATAAAGGGTGTCCATCTTGAATTCATTGTTAATGGAGACTCACAACTACTTTTTATTTAGAGAGTATTCTCCCTAAACCAGAGTACGTCATGGCTGGCCTGTACACTGGTACTGTGAGTGCTGTACAGAGAGAAAGCAGAACCTCTGCATTTTTCCTAGTTGAAGGGTCCAGTGGCTGTGGGGCATCTGTTTGTGAAGAAAGATTCACAGACCTTGACTTTAATGATGACGCTGTGATCTTCGTAGAGTCAATGGAGGTTCTGATTGTGGCACTGAAGAGACTAAGTGTGGAGTCTGAGAGTCTGAGTCTGGGCTTGCGAGTATCCTGGATGAAAACCAAGATCAGGCCTTTAGTGACCTCTTGGGTGCAGCCATCAGCAGTGTCTGTCTGTCTGTGGAGTGAGTGTTGACCTTCTCGAGAGGTTTACTTACCGCAGCAGTGGCATTCAGGTCTCCTATGAAGTCGGTAGATAGATTGGGAGAGCATGGGGGGTCAAGAGGTCACTGGAAAAGCAATTTGTGACACTCCTGATATCTCTGCAAAAGTACAAAGGTCCAAGTCTTTAGAGTCCTAGTGATTCCTATGTTTGGTATATGGTTGCATTGTTCGTCAACCCAAGCAGCTGGACCAGGCCAAGGGGATGCCAATCTAACAACTGGATGTGGCAGATAGATGGTTATTTCTAGTGGGGTGTGACTGGACCACGTGTCTGCCTTTGGGGTTGCCAACCGGTACCTCAAGCTGTTTCATTGTGATGTGGGTGCAGCGACACACTGTACCAGTGCATGCTCCCCAACCTGACCTGACCACCCCAACACTCTCCATTGCATTTCCTTCTTTTCAAATGACTGGCACTCCACCTTGGGCCTCATGCTGTTGGGATAGGCTCTGGGGCCCTTTGACCCTGAATTGGATCATCCAGATCTGAAAATGGATAGATAAACTGATCTGAATATACCAATGACTGTCTTTCCGTCCTAAAATCTGTGTATTTGTTTAGTTTGTGGGAAATTTGTGTTATTATTATTTTTTGAAAGCACTCTGGAGTGTCCTCCACATTCCAAACAATGCCAAGAAGTTAAAAATAGCAATAAAAAAAAATCAAATCATTAAGGTAAGGTAGAGCGAAACAACAATGCTCAATAACAATGCATCTTGCTAAGGAGCCTTGAAGGATCACTTGCTCCTGCGTTGGGTCATTATAAATTGGCTGCTTTCCATGGATGTCACAGACACAAACAAAAGAGCAAAGTTTTAACAAGCACATTGAGGATATCGATCAGACTTCTGAGAGGTAATATCGGTTAAAAAGAAAGAAACTTTTTATAAAAGAAATGTGGTGATTGATTGGAGGTTGTGACTATAAAGTGTATGATTAATTTTAACTGCAGAGCTCCATACGGGTTTAGCCCCTCTGGTGGACGGCTGGGACCATCGCTTAGCCGGGATGCCTGGAGAGTGGAAGGACTGGGAGGGAAGCAATTTCTCCCCCAGCACACAAGAGGGCAGCCGACCTGGTTGGAGTTAGGACCACGGGAGCTGAGCTTGGAAGCTCAACCCTGTGGGGGTCCATGGCCACCGCCAGGGGGTGCCTGGACCATCTCAGATCCCTGGACTGCAGCACTTCTGCCACCCCATGGATCATCAGGGAACACACACTCCATTCAGGGAGCTGCAGTCAGGAGGTGGAGGACAGAGCTTGTGAGGAGAGGAGAGGAGTGGAGTGGAGGTGGCAGAAGAGAAAGGAAAAAGAGAAAAAGACTGAAGGGACTGATCTTATTGTTGCTGGTATGTGCACTGTGTGTTAGAAAGGAAACTAAAGGTGTGTGTTTTGGGGACTCGTATCTCAGTGTCTGTCTGTGTCCGGACTGATTTACCTCACCCCTAACTTGTGCCTGACGCTGTCATTACAGACCCAGGACTTCCTTCACTCTCTAACTTGTGAGTTTAGACAATGGATGGACTTTGAGAAGCAACAGGCACAAGGCGGACACCAACAGTGGATGAAAAATTCAGCACAGGCACTTTTCCTACATTATTCAAACAGGTCCTAATAACTCCTCTCCTTAAAAGCCCACTCTGGACCCCTCTCGATTAAGTAATTCCAGGACACTCTCTCTCTCCTTTCTATCCAAAACCCTAGAATGTACTGTTTCTAACCGGGTCTAATCCTTTTTTCTTCAGAACACATTTGTTTACCCTAATCAGTTGATCTTCAGAAGAGGCCTTTCCACCAAGACTCCTCTACTCACTGTTGCTGACATGTTATGGCTGGCTAGAGCTGCCAACATCCGTCATCTGTTGTCATCCTGCTGTATCTCTCCTCTGCCTTTAAAATGGTCAACCATCAGATCCCTCCTTGCCTCCACTTTGACCTTGGCTATACTGGGATTGCCCCTCAGGTGGTCTGAGTTCTACCTTTTGGGCAGATTCTACCAGGTGTTCTGGTGTGGCAAAGTGTCAAGGGTGAACCAGACAAGCACAATGCTACCCCAAGGATTGGTGCTGGGCCCTCCCACCATACAGTCTCATGGATTTCTCTTATCTATGCTATTCTGCTCATACACAACCGTACCTGTCCATTCCCTCCAAAGGACCACTCAGTATCAGCGAGAATCTCTGCCTGTCTCACTAATATTGCAACCTGGGTGAAGGAACACCAGCTCCAGATAAACCTGGCAAAGACAGGCTTTCTTGTTATCCCATTTTGTTGGTCTACTCAGTGCCACATTTCTGTTCAGCTCAGGTCACTTTTGCTAACACCCACCATGTCAATATGCAACCTTGGGGTGGTGATCTATGACCAGCTGCCTTTCAGGGACCATGTGGCTACGGTTCCTCTGTCTTACCAATTCCCTCTATACAACATCTGCAAGACCTTATCTGAGAGAGTATGCAGCACAAACTCTTGGTCCAGACTTTGGTCTTGTCATGTCTGGACTATGCTACTGTGTATTGCATATGGAGACACTTGTGAGGTCCTGTGCTCCTTCTCACCCACTCAGGTCTGCTGGTGAACAGCAGCTGGTGGTGCCACCTCTGTTTTGAATCAAAGCTCAGTCCAGACTCTTTATGTGTATCTCTTGGCTGATGGAATGAGCTGTCCACCTTCATCTGAAAAGCATATGGAGCCTCTTGTGTTTGGTGAATATCTGTCTGTTAGACCCTTCGGCAGACCCAAGACACACTTCAGGGATTAGATCTCTGGGCTGGCTTAGAAAGAGCTGGAATCTGTAGCTGGGGACAAGAAAGTCTGGGCTAATCGCTTGAACTGGTGCCACCACAACCCTCGCCAGAAAAAGCGGATTTAGAAGACGAGGTGAGATTATTTACTTCAAATGTCAAAAAATATGTCATCTTGGCCAGGGGTGTTCCGTCTTTTTTATTGAACTGTAAATGATGTAGGGCTAAATACGTGTGAACATACCAAACTGCTGACGAACACTCTGCAAGAATAAACTGAATTACATTGAACACAGTAGCAAGCACATTTTGCTTTATTAAGGTGACCAGTAATGGTGCATTGAACGACAACGTGCAGTGAAAACACTTCCATGAGAGTGTTCAAGCTATTCTCATGCGATCAGCGTCTCTTTCTCGTCACTGGAAGGCGTTTTGCTCTGTCTTATTTCCCTTTGCAATTCTGCCACGTTTGACCGCTGATTGCTGACATCCACAGTCTCATTTGCTCTTGCGATTCTCTTTCGCTCCGTGTCGGCCTGTCTTCATTGTATGATCTGTTCTTTGCTCTCAGTTGTTCGAGCAATTCTCTTTCACTCTGTGTCAGCCTGTCGTAAATGCTGAGTGCGCTCTTCATAGTTTTCATACTCTTTTCTCTGTACGTTTAGCATTCGTTTGCTCAGAGGTTGATGCGCTTGCTGCTTTCTGAGCAGCTCTTCTTTTCTCCACCCTAGCGGCCAGCTTCTTCTCTTCTTCCATCGTCATCTTTTCACATTAAAACTGATTTAGTCAGTTTTTGTGTTGCAATTAATTAGTACATTTTCTTAAATGTTTTCACTTAATCTGCCTCAAGAATGATTTAAGATATGAAGAGGTAGGGGAAGTGACAGCGAAGGTGGTAGGGATGTGAACGGCGCCCTTACGCATGTGCTGCGTGGCCGCCCTACGGCTGAGAGTTGATTCTACAATAAAATAAAATAAAAATAAAAAGAGGAATTATTCCACAACTCCTTGCTTTTAATATAAAGCTGTAGTGCACAGTTTCAGCATAGTAAATGTATAACACATTTCAGGTTACAGGTTATTTGATTTTTGACCTTGACCTCCCTGTGTTGACCTTTGACCTTAGAGGTCAATCATTACCCCGAAAGCGGACAGTAGATGTCACGTAGTATATGTGTACCAAATTTCACGTCAATAGTTCAAAGGGTTTGCGAGTTACAGGTGATTTAAAATCCTGGACAGAGAAACGAACAGCCATGGTAGCGTATTATATATAAAGATGTTTTAGCAAATATCCTCTTCATCTTTTCCCTCTTCTGTGTAGGGTCAATATACCTGATCAGCCTTCTCCAAACAGCTGCTCCCTGCCAGTCAAGCCCTTTGCCTTCAGATCTTCTTTTACTTTTTCCATCCACCTCTGCTTCTCTCCCCCTGTACTTTCATTCCCATCACTCTTCTGCCCACTTATTCGTTGTCTCTCCTCATGCGTTAGCAAATATAACAGAAAAAGGATATAAAAATGAGTTTATACCTGTACTGTATGTCAAAATCTAGTTTTGCCAAAAGCTACATAGCATATGATATTGTTTTAGGGTTACAGAATTTTGTCAGATAGAAAAAAATGACCGGAGGCAGAGACATAATTAATTTGGAGCTCAAATCACCTTTATTAATGGAGGTCGATGCAGGGCCTCTTGAAGAATTGTCCGCGCCTCTCTCTCTATAATCTACTTAAACTTAAAAGAAGGCAACTTTGAGAAATGAAATTCAGACACAACGATGAGTGCAGGGGAAGGCCTCCAGGAGCAGATTATGTGTCAGGCTGCGGTTTGAAATCGGGCTGACATGACATTTAACAGTGAGGCGCTCAGCTCAGACTCCATAATACATCACAAACACCTCAACACACGCCGTTTCAAAGAGGAAAACAAACTCGAGTCGAATCTCGGAGCTGGATTTGTAAACCAGCATGGCTTTTGAATACAAACAAGTTTTCATGTTACATAACTCTCTTATGTTTTATTATGACCGTGTCAGTTATTTTAAGAATTTATCTCTTGTTTCCTTCATGTTTACAAAATTCAGGCAAAATTCCCAGCACAACAAGGGCACTTGTGGAAACTAGGATTAGGCCAGTTCAGAATTGGAATGAGGGATATGAAACATGAACCAAGAGAAAATGACTCACAGACACGGAAGGAATATGTGAACTCCACACAGAGAGTAACCAGGCAGAGCACTAAATGATGGACCACTGTGCTCCCCTTCTCCGGACCTGCTTTGTGTATACAGCATCAGTTACAGTGTCCTCCATAATCTTTGGGAGGAAGGTACATTCTTCCTCTGCTCCACAGTTTAAAATTGCAGATCACACAATTGAGATGTGATAAAAGGGCTCATTGTAGGAGGATTTGAAATACATTTTGATCACACTGCGTAGAAACGAAAGCACATTTTAGACATGGTCCCCCATTTTGGGACACCATAATGTTTGAGACAATTGGCGTCACAGGCGTTTGCGATTCTTCAGATGTGTGCCATTGCTTCATCAGTGTAGCCATAAGATTCCCAGGTTTGCTTCTAATGTTTCCAATGGGAGCCTGAGGTGAGCAATGCTGGGCAAACAGCAAACAATATCAAAAACATCCATGGCCAAAAAACTCACACATAATCCACGAGTCAAGTCATCCAGTCGTATGCTGACAATAGTAATAATAATAATTCTTTACATTTACTACATATTGCAATTTTGTCACTACTTAAAGTGCTGTACATAGTGAGTGGGGAGCCACTTCATCCAGAACTAATGTGTGGAAGGACTGGGAGGGAAGCAATTTCTCCCCCAGCACACAAGAGGGCAGCCGACCTGGTTGGAGTTAGGACCACGGGAGCTGAGCTTGGAAACTCAACCCTGTGGGGGTCCATGGCCACCGCCAGGGGGTGCCTGGACCATCTCAGATCCCTGGACTGCAGCACTTCTGCCACCCCATGGATCATCAGGGAACACACACTCCATTCAGGGAGCTGCAGTCAGGAGGTGGAGGACAGAGCTTGTGAGGAGAGGAGAGGAGTGGAGTGGAGGTGGCAGAAGAGAAAGGAAAAAGAGAAAAAGACTGAAGGGACTGATCTTATTGTTGCTGGTATGTGCACTGTGTGTTAGAAAGGAAACTAAAGGTGTGTGTTTTGGGGACTCGTATCTCAGTGTCTGTCTGTGTCCGGACTGATTTACCTCACCCCTAACTTGTGCCTGACGCTGTCATTACAGACCCAGGACTTCCTTCACTCTCTAACTTGTGAGTTTAGACAATGGATGGACTTTGAGAAGCAACAGGCACAAGGCGGACACCAACAGTGGATGAAAAATTCAGCACAGGCACTTTTCCTAGATTATTCGAACAGGTCCTAATAACTCCTCTCCTTAAAAAGCCCACTCTCGACCCCTCTCGAGTAAGTAATTCCAGGACACTCTCTCTCTCCTTTCTATCCAAAACCCTAGAATGTACTGTTTCTAACCGGGTCTAATCCTTTTTTCTTCAGAACACATTTGTTTACCCTAATCAGTTGATCTTCAGAAGAGGCCTTTCCACCAAGACTCCTCTACTCACTGTTGCTGACATGTTATGGCTGGGTAGAGCTGCCAACATCCGTCATCTGTTGTCATCCTGCTGTATCTCTCCTCTGCCTTTAAAATGGTCAACCATCAGATCCCTCCTTGCCTCCACTTTGACCTTGGCTATACTGGGATTGCCCCTCAGGTGGTCTGAGTTCTACCTTTTGGGCAGATTCTACCAGGTGTTCTGGTGTGGCAAAGTGTCAAGGGTGAACCAGACAAGCACAATGCTACCCCAAGGATTGGTGCTGGGCCCTCCCACCATACAGTCTCATGGATTTCTCTTATCTATGCTATCCTGCTCATACATAACTGTACCTGTTCATTCCCTCCAAAGGACCACTCAGTATCAGCGAGAATCTCTGCATGTCTCACTAATATTGCAACCTGGGTGAAGGAACACCAGCTCCAGATAAACCTGGCAAAGACAGGCTTTCTTGTTATCCCATCTTGTTGGTCTACTCAGTGCCACATTTCTGTTCAGCTCAGGTCACTTTTGCTAATGAAGGAATATGTGAACTCCACACAGAGAACTAATGTGTAGCATCTGGATGATCCGACGGCAGACATTTTGCACCAGTACACTCACCACACATGAGCTGTTAAACAAGTGGTGTATGAGATAGCCAATTAGAGTCAGGGGATGATTACGAGGCCAGAATGATTAGGCCATGGAGGGCAATGTAGTCCAAACATCGGGATTCACCCAACTCTTTACAAAGGATGCCCCTGGATCTTTTATGACCACTAAGAGTCGGGAGCTCAGTTTGACATCTCATCAAAAGGATGGCACCAATCTTACAGCACAGTGTCCCCATCAGTGAATCTGTGGCATTGGGATCCACATTCAGACCACAGGGTAAGCACCCCCTGCTGGCTTCACCAACTCCTCCTTCAGCAGTAACCCAAGCTTTTTCCAAGATGGTCTCCCATCCAGATACTGGCCAGGTCTGAACATGCTTAGCTTCAGGTGGATGACCTTTTTTGAAGCACATGGTGTAAGGCAACATGCAAAACGCCTGCAATTTTTGCTAAAATATTGCTGTGGTAAGTGATGCCCAGGAGTGGTTTCAGTGGATTAACTTATTTATGATTTTAGGGGGTTTTAAGCACTGTTCCCATTGGCTTAATCACCTCAGGTGCGCGGCTCACACATTAACACGTGCAATTACTGAGGTTTCACTAATGACAGGAAAAGAGACACAATAATAGGTGTATTATAACTAATAGGTGTAATGTGAAATTGCTGTAATATCAAAGTATCAGCACACAAGAGGCCATGGATGTATAGTTCTCAGCATATTACCCTGAAGATAGGTGGGGATTGGGTGGGAGACTGACAACAAAATGTCACTCATACGCACTGAGATCTGCATTCCTCTTATCCCTGGAACATTCATATGTGACTCGGGAAAGTTCTAGAAGGCAGTTTGATTCTCCTGAGGTATTAAAAAGATATATAGAACCTCACCAATGATAAGGGGAAGTCACGGCAATAACAAATGCAAGAAAGCCCAGCAGATAATTGCGTACAGTGGGAGAGAGAATTAAATTTATCACCAGTTTTATTCAGTAAGTTTACTTTACAAGGTGCTTATTGTGAAAGTATGGCAGTGGATCATTCATTGCTGAATAAACATGCCCATTATCAGGATTAACTCTGTGTGTGTTGGACTCTGCCTTTCCTTCTTGGTCTTAAATTGGTTTTTAATCCTACCTGGCAGGTAGAAAATTCTTTGTAAGTTGTGGTAATTATATTTCAAAGACCCATGATATTCTATATGGTGTTCCACAAGGCTCTTTCCTGGGTCCGCTGCTCTTTTCGATCTCCATGCTTCCGTTAGGTCAGATTATCTCAGGTTACAACGTGAGTTACCACAGCTATGCTGATGACACACAGCTGTACTTATCAATAGCACCTGATGACCCCGACTCTGTTGTTTCACTAACACAAAGTCTTACTTGTATTTCTGAATGGATGAATAGTAATCTTCTCAAGCTAAATAAAGAGAAAAATGAAATTTTACTGATTGTCAATAATGAATATAATGAGGTTATTAGAAATAAACTTGATGCATTAGGATTAAATGTCAAGACGGAGGTAAAGAACTTAGGGGTAACTATTGACTCTGACCCGAATTTTAAATCACATATTAATTAGATCACAAGGACAGCATTTTTTCACTTAAGAAACATAGCAAAAGTTAGACCTCTTATATCATTGAAAGATGCTCAGAAATTAGTTCATGCTTTTGTTTTCAGTCGACTAGATTACTGTAATGCACTCCTCTCAGGACTATCCAAAAAAGACATAAATTGATTGCAATTAGTGCAGAATGCAGCTGCCAGAATCCTAACTAGGAAAAGAAAATCTGAACACATTTCTCCAGTTTTGATGTCACTACACTGGTCACCTGTGTCATTCAGAATTGACTTTAAAATACTGCTTATGGTTTACAAAGCCTTAAATAATCTCGCTCCATCTTATACTTCAGAATATCTTACCCCTTACACTCCAAATTGTAACCTTAGATCTTCAAATGAGTGTCTGCTGTCTGAATTCCAAGAGCTAAACTTAAAAGAAGTGGTGAGGCGACCTTCTGCTGTTATGCACCTAAAATCTGGAATAGCTGACCGACAGAAATTGACCAGGCTAATATGATGGAGCGCTTTAAAACACTGCTGAAAACGCATTTCTTTAACATGGCTTTCTCATAGCTTCATTTTAATTTAATCTTGATGCTCTGCATATTCAATTAATTATCAATACTATTCATGGTGGCTCCAAAATCCGTACTAACCCCTACTCTCTCTTCTTTTTGCAGTTTTCTGCGGTGGAGATCTGCACCACCACCACCTAATCAAAGCACTGTGACGTCCCTACATTGATGGATTAACGGCCAGAAGTCCACATGACCATCATCATCAAGTCCTTGTATGAGAACTCTGAAAACAATGAGGAATGATTATGAGGTCATTTATGTTAGGTAGAATGCCTAGAGGGGCTGGGCAGTCTCGTGGCCTCAGAACCCCTGCAGATTTTATTTTTTCTCCAGCCGTCTGGAGATTTTTTTGTTTTTTCTGTCCTCCCTGGCCATTGGACCTTACTCTTATTCTATGTTAATTAGTGTTCTTTTAATTCTTACTTTGTCTTTTTTTCTCTTTCTTTATCATGTAAAGCACTTTGAGCTACATTATTTGTATGAAAATGTGCTATATAAATAAATGTTGTTATTGTTGTTGTGATTGGTACAGTATTATTCTTGATGTTTGTAACAACAAGACAAGATGTCACTGTGTTGGGGCACCTTGTGTCAAACCCTGTATAACTGAAATAAAGAAAACTCAGGTTGGGTCTTCCTTTGACCGGAGTCCTCTCAGGGTGACTAATTAAGATGGCAGCTCCTCCGGTTATGATGTGTACAGGCAGGAAGAGGTGGGTCCAGGTGGGCGGGTTCCAAATGAGACGTTAGAGGAGGAGAGATGTCAATCTTTCTTTCAGCAAAGGGAGGAAAAGAGACACTGTTATCACACAGTGCCAACCAAGCACCACCCAAGCTCTTACACTGACTCCCATGAACACGTGCATGACATGTTGTTGTGATCGAGTGGCAACAACTACATGCAACTTAGTGCAGTATCCTAACTAATACTACTACTAATAAACCATTCAGTCTGACCTTTGTTGTGTTTGCTCCATCGGAATAAACAGCAGTTGATAACAACGCATTACGCAGTATTTAGCGCATCCAAACACCAATGTAACATGTTCACAGACAGAAGTTGGACAGTGCTGTGCATTCTTCTTCTTCTTCTTTCAGCTGCTCCCATTAGGGGTCACCAAAGCGGATCAGCTTCTTCCATATCTTTCTGTCCTCTGCGTCTTGTTCTATTACACCTATCGTCTACATGTCCTCTCTCACCACATCCATAAACCTTCTCTTAGGCCTTCTTCTTTTCTCTTCCTTGGCAGCTCTATCCTTAGCATCCTTCTCCCAATACACTCATCTCTCCTCTGCACATGTCCAAACCAACGCAATCTCGCCTTTCTGACTTCGTCTTCTAACTTTGTCATGCAACTTGAGCTCACCCTCTAATGTCCTCATTTCTAATCCTATCCATCCTCGTCACACCCAGTGCATATCTTAGCATCTTTAACTCTGCTACCTCCAGCTCTGTCTCCTGCTTTCTGGTCAGTGCCACCATCTCCTACCCATATAACATAGCTGGTCTCACTATCATCCTGTAGACCTTCCCTTTCACTCTTGCTGATATCCGTCTGTCACAAATTACTGCTGACACTCTTCTCCACCCATTCCACCCTGCCTGCACTCTCTATTTCAAATCTCTCCCACAATCCTCTTTACTCTGTACTGTTGATTTACTCACCATGGTGGTACTCACCATTCCACTGACCTCCCTCTCATTTACACACATGTATTCTGTCTTGTTCCTTCTAACCTTCATTCCTCTCCTCTCTAGAGCATATCTCCACCTCTCCAGGGTCTCCTCAACCTGCTCCCTACTCTTGCTACAGATCACAATGTCATCATCAAACATCATAGTCCACAGGGACCCCTGTCTAATCTTGTCTGTCAAACTGTCCATCACCATTGCAAATAAGAAAGGGCTCAGAGCTGATTCCTGATGTAATCCCACCTTCAACTTGAATGCATCCATCACTCCTACTGCAGACCTCACCATTGTCACATTTCCCTCGTACATATCCTGTACAACTCTTATGTACTTCTCTGCCACTCCCGACTTCCTCATACAATACCACAGCTCCTCTCGAGGCACCCTGTCATATGGTTTCTCCAGGTCCACAAAGACGCAATACAACTCCTTCAGGCCTTCTCCATCAACATCCTCAGAGCAAATATTGCATCTGTGTTGCTCTTTCTAGGCATGAAACCATACTGCTGCTCACTAATCATCACCTCATTTCTTCACCTAGCTTTCACTACTCTTTCCCAAACTTCATGCTGTGGCTCATCAATTTTATTCCCCTGTAGTTACTGCAGTTTTGCTCATCCCTCTTATTCTTAAATATCAGCACCAGTACACTTCTTCTCCACTGCTATCTCTCCTAGACACCTCTATGCTTCCATAGATATGTCATTTGGTCCAATGGCCTTTCCATTTTTCATCCTCTTTATAGCTGTCCTTGCTTCCTCCTTGCTATTCCATTGCACTTCCTGATTCACTATCTCCACATCATCCAACCTCTTCTCTCTCTCGTTCTCTTCATTCATCACCCTCTCAAAGTACTCTTTCCATCTGCTCAACACACTCTCCTCACTTGTAAGTATGTTTCCATCTTTATCGTTTATCACCCTAACCTGCTGCACATCTTTCCCAGCTCAGTCCCTCTGTCTAGCTAAACGGTACAGGTCCTTTTCTCCCTACTTAGTGTCCAACCTCTCATACAACTCATCATACGTCTTTTCTTTAGCCTTCGCCACCTCTCTCTTCACCTTGCGCCTTATCTCTTTGTACTCTTGTCTACTTTCTGCATTTCTCTGACTATCCCACTTCTTCTTTGCCATCCTCTTCCTCTGTATACTCTCCTTTATTACCTCATTCCACCACCAGGTTTCCTTTTCCTCTTTCATCTTTCCAGATGTCACGCCAAGCTGTCACCCTTACTACATCTGCTGTAGTTTTCCAGCTGTCCGGTAACTCTTCACTGCCACCCAGTGCCTGTCTCACATCCTCCCTAAACTCAACATTACAGTCTTCCTTTTTCAACTTCCACCATTTGATCCTTGGTTCTGCCCTCACTCTCTTCCTCTTCTTAATCTCCAGCGTCATCCTACAGACCACCATCCTATGCTGCTTAACTACACTTTCCCCTGCCACCTATTTGCAGTCTTCAACCTCCTTCAGATCAACTCTTCTGCATAGGATGTAATCTGCCTGCTTGCATCTTTCTCCACTCTTGTACGTAACCCTGTGTTCCTTCCTCTTCTTAAAATACGTATTCACCACAGCCATGTCCATCCTTTTGGCAAAATCCACTATCCTCTGACCTTCTTCATTCCCCCATACCTACACATCACCTCCTCATCTCCACTGTTTCCTTCGCCAACATGGCCATTGAAATCCGCTCCAATCACCTCTTTCTGTCCCATGGGTACATTGTTCATCCAACTCACTCCAAAAATTTTCTTTCTCACCCATTGCACACCCAGCTTGCGGTGCATATGCACTAACAACATTCATCATCACACCTCCAATTTCCAGCTTCATAATCATTACTCTGTCTGACACTCTTTTCACCTCCAAAACACTCTTGACATACTGTTCCTTCAGAATAACCCCTACTCCATTTCTCCTCCCATCCACACCATGATAGAACAATTTGAATCCACCTCCAATCCACCTGGCCTTACTCCCCTTCCATTTAGTCTCTTGCTAGCACAATATATTAACCTTCCTTCTCTCCATCATATCTGCTAACTCTCTCCCCTTACCAGTCATACTGCCAACATTCAAAGTTCCTACTCTCAGTTCCACCCTCTTTACTTTCCTCCTCTCCTCCTGCCTCCGGACACATCTCCCCCCTCTTCTTCTTCTTCGGCCAACAGTAGCCCAATTTCCGCCAGCACCCTGTTGGCTAATAGTACTGGTGGCGGTTGTTGTTAACCCAGGGCCTGACCAATCTGGTATGAAAATTTGCATTGTTGTCCGCATATTGATTTGGCAAAATTTTACACCGGATGCCCTTCCTGACGTACAACATATTTAATGAGGCACAAATAGACAGAGGTGCTACTACAGCTCTCACTAAAGTCTGAGGTGTAAGTAACCCTTTTGGATTGACGTCGGGATCTGAAGTCCAGCCATGAGTATCCAAGTTGGAAATACGACTTTAAGGGGGCATACCAAGAAAATATTTCAATTAAAAATTCTGACTTGTCACTTCAAATGGAACGCAGCATTATTATGTTTTCTTTCTTCTTTATCTTCTCCTTCTGCTTTGATAAGTATTATTGTCTTTATGTGAAGCCTTAGCGTTAATATCAGTGAACAACAAAACTTCATCATGAGTGGCAATTTGCGGGAAGGGGTGCCTTAAAATGGTGATGTCATTCATTCTCAGACATACTCCTTGCTGAGAGATGTTTGTGTAGGACATTTTGTACATACTTCTCGTGGCCTACTCTGACGTAGGACAAATTCTTATCCTAGTCAGTCTTTTAATGTAATTCCGACAAGTAAATCTGAGATGCTTGATAAATATGGGCTCTGCTATTAAAATAAGAACAAAGAGTTCAAAGAGTCAAAAAATTCCGATGAATCCAAAAAAAAAACCAGACAGTAGCAACATTAACTGATTTTAAAAAGAATAAGCAATCTGAACAAAATCTGGTTTGTCTTTAAAGGGGAATATCAACGATTGGGCACAGTACCAAAAAACGGAATTGTAATTTGAAGTAAGAGCGTGGACATCTAACTCTACACAAATTTCCTAACCCCATTTTCTCATCTCAGAGCTGCAGGACTACCCCAAAAGCACTTGGGTGTAAATGTTTTCAACCTGACATGGAAAATGGTGTACAAATGTCGCAGAAAAGGCGCAAACTCCATATAAGCAGGAACTGAGCTGAGCCATCACGCCCCGTTTATTGTTTGCTCATTTTCATTTTCACCGTTGCTTCCTTCCTGCCTCGGTATCTCTAAACAATTACACCAAGGTTTTTGGAGGGCCTCAAATATAATACTCCAGCATTTGTATTTATCATATTCTTTGCTGCTGCAAGATTTATTCCCTGACAGCTGTAATCCTTCACTGGCCTCCACTAAGGCATTTCTGTCTGTTCTTTTTTTCAAGCCATAGCTCAACAAGAGGTTTATGTTCCTTTCTTCCATTTGTTTCCTTAAATAACACTCTAGTTAAAGCTGTGTCATCTTTATTTTACAGGTTGTCTTTTTTGGTGACCACCACACAATACATGGTGCATAATAAATCATGGAACTGTGTGACATTGTTAATAGAAGTGAAAAGAAAATGAGAAAGAAATGCTTGTATTGTTATTAAAGAAAAGACAGTCGTTTCTAGCTGGACTGCAGCACTTAGCCACTAAGAGAGCCGGGAACATCCTGTATTATTATTATGTGTCTGCATGGAGACCATAAGTCGGAAAAATCCACTGCTGACTGGTCGAAGTCTGTCTGAATTCATTCAACATGGACCCTAAATCACAAGTGACCCAAACTATCAATCAGATGTGTGTGAGCTCACATGATGTTCTGTCACCATTACAAAAAAAACACACTTTTCAGTTTATTTGTTTCAGATGATTCATCTTTGTTATCGGTTGGTGATCTCTTTTCTGCTGGTTCATCTCAGTCTGGAAAGTCTATTGTATGTGGATTTCCAGTCATGCAGTCTTGGCCTGGATGTGGTCTTCTCATTCTTACCAGGTCAAACCTTACCGGGTTCTTGCTTCATGCTCCTGTAGTCCTGCAGCAGTAGTTTAGAATTTTTACATGTATGTGTTCATCCGTGATTGTATCTCGTAGAAGACAGATGGTCTGCATTGTACTGCATGTACTGGTGTGGCTGCAGGATAGCCGTTTAGACCGCCCATGGCTTTCATGAAGTGACTAGAGCTCTCTGTTACGGAACATCACCATAATTCAGATGTGCAGCAAATCTGGAGTAACTATCGAAAGAAAGCAAAGTAACACTGGTGGCCAAAGCTGTCAGGTATGTTGCATTACAGCCAGGGTTTTTCTCCTGTTTTGTATTTATCTGTTTTATTTTTGTTAATATTGCTTTTTTATTGTTTTTATGTACTTCCTGTTCATTTGTTTATGATTTGTTTATTATAATTGGACTTTTTAAAGTTGTGTTTGCACTTTGTGGGTGGAACCTCAAGAGGCGGGGCCACCCTGATAACACCCTGTTGGCTCCTCCTTCCACAGATGTATTTCAGTCAGAGGGAGAGACCCAGCAGTAGATCGTGCAGCTTGTGAAGGAGTTAATTGTGAGTATTGCTGCCTCTTTGCTTTTAAAGGTTTTTGAGATGGTTACTTGCTTATTTTTGGGGTTTTGTCTTTGGATTATGGGTTTGGATTTTTAGGCACATCCTTTTTTGCTTATTGTTCCTCTTTTCAGCATTTTGTTCTATCTTCATGTTCTTTTGTTAATAAACTTTTCACTGGTAAAGATTACAGTTTGGATTTAGATTTTCTCTCCATAATTAAAACAAAAATGGAGCAGACAAATATAATCCTCTCATAAATTACGTTTTGCATGTTTGGCACAAAGTAGAAAAGCACTTTGGCTCCACACTGTGCTGGCACTCCCTTACACCATTGTTTCCCAACAGCTCTCTCAACATTGGTGGGTGACCCATCTTTTTCCGACTTTGGGCTTCATGTGGTATCACACACTTGGCAATTTGTTTCATGGAAGCAGGCTTGCCTCTTTTCAGTCTCTGAGAGACAAATATCTCATTCCTCCTTCCTCTTTTTTTCTCTTTACAGGTTAAATCCATTCGCAGGACATGTGTAGTATGTTTTTCTGCCTCCGTTTCCAACCACCCATTATTTGATTAGTTTTTCTCACCCTCGTATTCCACTAAACGCATTTCCAACCACCATTGTGATTCCATAACTACATCAATCCCAGTCACTCAAAAATGGATCAAAGATCTTTCCTTATTAACAACACTGTCTTGGAACACAATTTTTAAAAACATTAAATATTCCTCTAGAAACTCTAACCACCAACACATCCAATATAACATTGTCCAGAGAGTTTATTATTACCCTGAGAAGTGTTTCCTGATTGGCTTAGCCCCTGATAAACTCTGCCGTCAGTGTGCCCTTAATGCACAGGGCACCTTTCCCCACACGTTCTGCTACAGTTCTCTCCTCCATGTTCTCTATCTCTATCCATTGCTCTCCTGCTACTCTACTGCTCTCTCTCTTTCCCTTCACTACCAGCGCATTGCTTCATTGGCCACAATAGCAGCCAAAAGTCTATCAGTCTCCCAATGGAAGAATCCCAAATCTGTCACTTTCTCAATCTTTGAAGTCCTCTTTTTATAATCTAGCTTTATTAGAACTGTCAGCCGTGATCATTAATAGGGTACCTGCGCATAATATTAGCAAATGGGGAAACACAATCTCTGTGATCAAGTTGTGGCTGACAGCGATCCCTTGATTTCAATCTGATACTTTTCTATTAGATTTCTTTCCTCAACTGGGAGTGTGGGCCTCTGGGCCCTGTCATTGACCTGCGTGTTTCATCAGCTCTAAATTAATATCCACTTTCTGAAACAACACTGATGTGGGGAGGGTGCCAGTGGTGGAGTATTTCTTCAAAATTTAAAAATGAAAATGTGTTTCCCTTTTTTGTTGTCTTACTACTTGTTTGACATCAATAAAAAATTGATTACAAAATAGGCATTTATTTTTTACTTTTAAAACTACTTCCTATATTTAGTTCTGCACAGGCCCAAGCCTGCATATGGTAGTTGGGGCTAGCTGGCCATTAAAGTCAAGGCCTGCTTTGTGGGTCCTTTGGAGGTGCTACTATACCAGGCAGCCATTAAGATATTTAGAGAGTGAGGTCAGGAGAAAGAGCAGAGTCTATAAAAAGATTAATAACAAAGTCGATAAAAAAGATTCAAACCAGAAGGCTAAAAAGATTGTCAAATTTAAAGGGCAAAATCAAAAAAATAAGGATCACAAACCAAAATATTCAGAGAGAGTCGCAAACTAATACTATTCAGATCACAGACAGACTAGTTGAACTTTAAATAGTCACGCCGCTGATGTCAGCACTACACTGTCCTAATGTATTCTGGAATACAATGTCACAGAAATGGCTGATGTGAAGCCCCCAACAGAGCATTGCCTAAAGACAAAACCAAAAGGCATGAAATAAAAGTGAACCTTTAAATGGAGCCCCAAAAAATGATAACAGGAACATTTTTAAACCTCAGGGAAAGTGTATTAAATGTTATAAAATAAAGAGAAAATAAACATTGAGGAGTCCAGTCCTTATGCTTGGAAATAGGCAAAATTTAAATGAGGTCTTTACAGACTTGAGTTCAAAATGGAAGTGAATTACAACAGAAATCATAGCAGTTAAATATGCCGAAGAAAGGAAGAGGCGGGTTCAAAAGGACCAGGACTGGAAATTACATCATAGGAGGCGGGTTCTTCTGCAGAGGAAAAACAGGAGAAAATGTTAGAGGACAGCGCCAACCCCTGGTCCAGCTGAGAAACATTCATTTGAACCCGTAAATTTTCTCTCATGCGTTTGTGTCTCTCGTGTTTGACAACATGAATAAAAATCTCAAGTCATAACAGAAGATCAAACCACTCGCTATGTCCAAGACTCCCAGTTACAACAAGGTGAATGTAACTGAAGGAATATTTTGAAGCAGTCCGACTACGCTGAATGACATGGCGTCCTATTCGCTGTAAGATGAGACACAATGAGGTAGTAGGCACACTCATCCTCTTTTGCTTTGTGTCTGATGTGTTTTGGCTTCTTATTGATTCCTCCCAAATTCATGGAGCTGATACTGGAGAGGTCCATTTTCTTATGGACTGAATACATGAGACACCATCAGAATCCATTAAAACCACCAGAACAAGAAGAACTCCTCCATTTGGCCTGACCTCCTGAACTTTCTAATGACCTTCTTCTGTCTGGTCGCGCTGACATTTTGATTTGCCATTGCTCCCCTTTCCTCACTTGTTTAAGTAACTCCTCTGCCTTCTCTAACTCATCATTCTGTAAAGTGCTTGAATCCAGCAATCTCGTAAATAATGCATAAGGAATGGCGACAATAAATACGCTAATTCCACCAGGCTTATTGAATATGTTAGCACATGCAATATTAATGTTAAACACAGTCCCTGCTGAAGCATTTTTTATAAATGTGCTCACCCAAATGAAACACTAATATATAGTAAAACGTTCACTGTTTATTATACACGTCACATCGCGGGACTGCTGAGTGGAACGCATTACATTGTGAGAGGAGGTGATAGCTGGCGTGTGTGCCAAGTTGTGAAGAAGAATACTTCCTGGAAAAACAAATAAAGGCTGGCATGGTGGCAAATGTGTTAAAATTCAACAATAAAGAAGTCCAATAGCAGGTGTTCAAAGAGACCCTTTTCCTGTACTTTTTTAAAAAAAGATTTGCAAGCAGTGCTGCCATTAAAGAACCAAAGCATCGGAGACTGCTACAAGACTCTTCTCTGAATCCCCTTGTGCTGCCGATGCGGAGATGGCATTCAACTGCAATCGTCTATTAAAAATGATTGAGGAGTGTGCATTATCCAAGCAGGGGGTGGGCCGTTTTTAGCTATAAGTTTATTTGTGTCCTTCTGAACGAAAAGGCCATTTGTTTCCTGCAGTTGCCAACTAACCTCAAAAAGGCAGTGTAAGAAAGAAAAAAAGAAAGAGATGAAAACGCTGGGCGCTAATCCATCCAAAGCAATTGTTTGAAACATTGTGTGTGAAGTGTGAAATCTGCAAACATCGATCACAGATAAAGCAAAGCACGTGTGGGTCCGGTATGACTTGCACTGTCAAAGGCAGAAACAAAACCACTCCATCATAAGAAACTACTTCAGCTGCCACTGTGGCTTCACCTGCCACACTCTCTGATGCACAATTATTCTGCACAGGTTGGTTAGCTCTTTATGAGTTAGAAAATTACAACAAATTATGAATTACAATGCTTATGATAGGCTGTCTTGTCAGGAAGAAATTGGCAAGCAGTTGCAAAACCTTCAGAGAAATAAAAACTTAAAAATATGTGGGCCCACAGTGGCAATTTGCATTGTCATGCCAGTGTGTGGAAATAGAAACCACTAGGGACAATATGTGTTGACTGTGTACTGGTTATCTTGAGAAGCCCACCATTGCTGCACATACACCATACTGGAAGCATAGATGACGGCTGTCTAGAGTAGGGGTTCCCAAACTGGGGTGCAACAAAGAAGAATGCTGCATCATGATTCGCCAAAATTGAGTGAGGTGCGTTGTCCGACTTTATTGCATGGCAATCGTTGTCTTGCAGTGTGCCATCATTTGTAGGTCATTTCTTAGTTAGTGCTCCTGTTTTATGATACGAAAAAAATCAAGCATTGCATGCGCAATTGTCCACAGAAATGCATGTTCTAGTGGGTTCCATGCTGCAGCAAAGCATTCGTAAAGGTAAATAACTTTTTTTAATGAGAATGGAATTTGGACCTTGCAATGATCTGTAGAGAAGTGTGTGGTTGAGTATTGACGTCTGTACAAGCCCCAATCATGAAACATCACTCATTTTCAGGCTTGATTGACATTTTGCCTGTGTTCAAAGAGGAATGAATTGGACGCAACACCTGTGTGTTGTGGTGGCTCTGAGGCTATGGAGCTGCACTGGTAATCGGAAGGTTGCCGGTTCGAAATCCCATAAATGCCAATAGGGACTCTGCTCTGTTGGGCCCTTCAGCAAGGCCCTTAACCTGCAATTGCTGAGCACTTTGAGTAGTGAGAAAAGCGCTATATAAATGCAAAGAATTATTATTACCTGTTGTTTACACTTCGCCCATCTCTCCTGCTGGCGGTCCTGGCAGTGGCGCAGCACTTTTAACTGTGCGGTGCGTCTGTTTTTGAATTGAAGTGCAGATGTTATCGGGGTAACGCTCTTTGACTGTGTTTCATTGCTTAGGAGTGCAATGGCACCTGTTGATTCAGGGGGTTCTATTCCCCCAAACCGCTCAGTTGTTGATCGTGTGTCATTTCCTCGCGGTACTTGATGCTTCATGGGATACTCCAAACCCTGGATTATCAATCGAGTGTCTAAGCTTCATGGGGAACACATTTACAAAACTTTTCAGATTTATAAACATACATTGCTGAATTTGTATTTACTGAATACACTCCCGTATAAGTCGGGGTCTTGAAACCCAAAAAAACGATCATAAAATCAGACCCCGACTTATACAGGGTTTGTTTTTTCTTTACATCTTCTCGCTTCCTCCAATCTTGCACAAGCTTCTCAGACACATCAAATTTTGTTGCAGCAGCACAGTTACCAATTTCCTTTGCCACTTCAATGACTTTTAATTTAAAACCAGCTTATATTTTCTTTTGATCGAACACTACATCGTAGATAAGGGGTACTCTTATGATAAAGGTGTGTGAGGGTGTGAGATACAAAAAACACAAAACAGTGCAAACGTTGCTTTGGAATTGTTCAGGTATTACTGTGTGGTCATGTAGGCACACTACATAGAAAAAGAGGCAGTGTGCTCCGTGGTTACTCCCTGAGGTGGGTGTTAGCATATCGTAATCTTTTGGACCAATAGAGTTTTCCGCATTCGACTTATAAAACCGACAATATAAAATACCAGAAATTATACAGTAAAATCATGCCCTGACTTATCCACGGGAGAACTTAAATGCGAGTAGTCAAGTCAAGTCAAGTCAACTTTATTTATAAAGCACTTTACCTACAACAGCCCCTGACCAAAGTGCTGAACATACACTAAAATAAATTTTAAACAAAACAAACTAATAAATAAGTAGATAAAATACAATAAATAAAACAAATTAAAACAACTAAACAGAGTTAACACAGAGTAAAATCAACTGCTCACACAGGATCAAACGCCAAACCAAAAAGGTAAGTCTTAAGAGCAGAATTAAAAATGGGCAGTGAGGAGGCCTGTCTGATGTGTATCCCTGTGATGCCTTGGAGTCACAACGGAAAAAATGGAGTATATACAGTAAGTTCAAATTTAAAGAATTACTTTTTTAGATTAGTTTGTTCATTCGCAGTTTGGTATGTGGTTTAATTTGTGGTTGAAAAATTCAGAATTAGACTTCTTCATCTCTAAATGTAATAATTACTTTTGTAGGCGGTTCAAACATAAAACAAACATTGTCTAGGGGTGCAGAGCATAGACAAGGTTGGGAACCACTAAGTGAGGCAGAGGTCTTGGAACAGGTCATCTCTTAGCATGCTGACTCAGAACAGAGAGACCAGGGCTTTAAGTGGGCTGGCATACAATGATACGGAATACCGGCACCTTTCCACTTTTTGCTGTAGCACACTGGCAGTACATGGTTGCATACTGGCACCTTCTAGTCAAAGGGTTCTTCCCACAATCTAATGCAGATATCTTGTTGTGATCGATACTCCAAGGGGGGCGCCCCCCCTGCTCTTTACTTTAATGTACACACAGTATCTCATTGTGCACTGAACTTCAAATCACCTCATGATCAAAACTCCAAGGGTTGTAACGGTGGTTCTTGGAGATGTGTGGGTGTCACTGGCAGTTTGCCCCTTTCCCCATTCCTTTTAAGGGTGGAATGGCTGAATGTGTAAGGCTGGCCAATGGTACGTGGGGAGGGGAGCACATGGCTTGGAGGGTTAAGCAAACTGTACAGGGAGAGGGGAAGCCCTGGACAAACTAGAAGCTGTTGTGAAAAACAGAATGGTGACAAACGTTGATGCAATCATGAAAAAATTCCCTCCATTCCTTCCAGGGGGCACTCTCTTAGAGCACTTTTAGCCATAGGCTTATTCCACCACAGTATGCTAAGAAGCAACTCTGGTTTTTTTTCAGCCCACTGTTATCAGACAGTTCAATGCTTCCTCCCAGACATCCCAGACTTAGGGTGTACTTACACTAGGTATGTTTGTTCCATACTGTACTAAAATGTGATTGTCCTCCATTCCTACTTCCCCCCTGGCCTGGACTCACACTGTGCTTAATGTTCTGTACCCGGGCATGCCTTTGTCATGGCCATGCGACTTTGGGTAAAGCCAAAACATGATGCGAACACAGAGTGCCAGCATGCATTTCAAAATGATTTTACTTATTTTGAGTTTTTACTTGAAGTCGGGCAGGATAACACTCTACTCTTGTACAGATTTATTGAGTGTGCAGTGCAGCTTTTTGCTGTTAATCATGCTGTACGTACGAGAATATTTTTAGGAGACAAATGATGTTAAGGGACGAATTTGCAGCTTTTCTTACCAACTACAATGCATATTCATCTGTAAGGTGAAAATAAAAACCTCTTTTAACTGAAATGGTATTGAATGAAAAGAAAATTGCACTGACTTGTCACATCATTGACGTCATGTCCATTTTCCATGATCATGGCACGTTTAGTGATCACACTGTTCCCGATTCCTACTGAACTGTGCTCAGCCCCACCTCTTCCAAGCAGGCCAGGGCACAGTACGGTGGGCCCAATACGGAGAGTTACACTAGTCAAACGAACTAGACTTTGGGGGATTACATGGGGACAAACATGCTCAGGCACAGAACGAATTGCTAGTGTGAGTACACCCTAAATTCTAATACTCTTTAGGTTCATTTTGCAGTTTCTGCACATCTATCTATCCATCCATCCATCCATTTTCTAACCCGCTGAATCCAAATACAGGGTCACGGGGGTCTGCTGGAGCCAATCCAAGCCAACACAGGGCACAAGGCAGGAACCAATCCTGGGCAGGGTGCCATCCCACCGCAGGACACACACAAACACACCCACACACCAAGCACACACTAGGGCCAATGTAGAATCGCCAATCCACCTAACCTGCATGTCTTTGGATTGTGGGAGGAAACCGGAGCGCCCGGAGGAAACCCACGCAGACACGGGGAGAACATGCAAACTCCACGCAGGGAGGACCTGGGAAGCGAACGTGGGTCTCCTAACTGCGAGGCAGCAGCGCTACCACTGTGCCACTGTGCCACCCCATCTTGCTAATATTTATAGTTAAACTGAATTTTTAAAGTGTGTAAATAATGTACATAACATAACATTCTTCAAGCTGCTTAATCTAGTTAAGGGCCGCAAGAGCCACAGCCCCTCTGCCCCAGTCACTGTTGTAAAAAGTACCCAACTGCCATATGTCCCATAAAAGTAGAAATACTTTTTAGAATAGTGACTCAAATAAAATTTGCCCACTAGAATACGACTCAAGTAAAAGTTTTTAAGCATGCAATATTAAATGTACTTAAGTATTAAAAGAAGGTGTAAATGTAGGCTCACTCCCTGTATTATATATAGTTAAAAATGTAGTCTCTCTATTATAAAAAAAATCTTGGAAGGCTTGGAAGGAGATGCATGATTTTCTCGGAGACACTTTAAAGTCCCATGAGAGGCAAGTGAGAAAAAAAGTACAGCTGCTGCACAGGCTTTTAAATGATCAACGTGCAGCACGGCAAGTAGAACACACAGCTTGGCATCAGCAGCAAGACAGCAGCTGATCCGACCGCATCTGCTTAGCATGCGTTCAGCCCCCCCCACCCCCCTTTCACAATGCGAGCAGCAGAGACACGTAGTGGCTGGCACGCAGCGCGTCTGGGGGTACGAGCGAAGTGAGAAGTGGGCTCAGCCCCCTAGTTAAAACTTAAAACAATTTAAACCATCTTCTTTTTGCGTGTGAGGCATATTATAATGATATTGTCTGTTGTGCCTGCATTTTTAACTCGTACTGCATTTTTATCACTATTTAATTAATATTGTTTTTATCAGTATGCTGCTGGAGTATGTGAATTTCCCCTTGGGGATTAATAAAGTATCTATCTATCTATCTATCTATCTATCTATCTATCTATCTATCTATCTATCTATCTATCTATCTATCTATCTATCTATCTATCTATCTATCTATCTATCTATCTATCTATCTATCTATCTATCGTCACGCACGCGTGAGTGGGAGTCCACGGAAGGATCTTGACACACCTGGGAAGACATTCGCCAGCAGGGAATGGCGGGGTACTAACTTTCTCCCTATGCTTCCTTTCAGGAAAAAAGACGCTCCGCCACCATAAGCCGGGTTTGCCCGCACTACGGTTACTTCCACCCTTCCTCTGCCATCTTGCCTGACGTCATCGATCCCATCCTCCCTCACGGTTCCTTCCCAGCATTCCTCCACTTCCGGCTCCTCCTCCATAAAATGGCCGCCGACGCCATGTTTCGGCATCGCATTTATGAACAAGTTTGTGTTTATAATTTGACCATTTCTTTTCAATTTATTGTGGATTGTAGACAATATACGGGGCCGGAAAACCCCAAACCATTTTTGCTGTGTCCTCCTATCTCTGTTACACTATCTATCTATCTATCTATCTATCTATCTATCTATCTATCTATCTATCTATCTATCTATCTATCTATCTATCTATCTATCTATCGACTGATTGATTGGCTGTATTATCCGTCCTGTGAGTCTGTGTCCTTGTTTATTATGTTTCTGCTGCTGTATCTAATCTAATCTCTTAGTCTTTTTGGTTCTGAATCTCCTGATTCCAGTTCCTGTTAAAGCTGCCACCATCTTGTGCAGTCATTACAGCTCACAAGAACATTCATTTTAGGGCTTGCCAGAGGTCTTTCATCAGGCAAAATAGAGAGATCAAGAATTCAAGGATTAAAGAACAAAATGTTACTTCATTTTCTCAGAAAAGCATTTAGAAAAGATGCATACATTTTTCACAAACTTAAAGCATGAAGCCTCCATATTGTCAACGTGTATGTTCATGACGTCATTGTTTTGTGTCTTCTGAGACACACGTCCTAGCAAAGGGACCTTAAAATGACAGCATTTACATAAACAAAATGATGTCACGGTAAAAATAAATAATGGTGACAAATGTCATGTACTAGAAAATTACTTTAAATCAAGAATATCATGTTATTCCGGGCCCTCTGAGGTATAACATAGATCCACCTCAGTTAAATGGAAAAATGTAATAAGCCAAAAAAAACTGCAACAAAATCATAATACCTAAAAACATAGAACTAAGTGAAACCTAAGGGACAGCAAAAAATAAAATCAGAAAATAATATCTACAGAAGACAAAGGAAATGGGTTTGGGAAACATAAAATAAAGAAACCTGTGAACCGGGCCGAGGCACTGCTGTAATTCTAACACACATTCTAACACTAGAATCCCTGAAGCCTACGACAAAACTCATAATTCTGGCCTACCTTAAATCCCTTTGCACCTCTTCATAAGTGTCTTTTGTTTTGTAAATGTGTGATTCTTTGGTTATATTCTTGAATAAAAGTGCACATGTTTATTTGATATTTGGACTAAAGTCTTCACACATTATACACTTATACACAACTTATCTGCTTTAGGTTTGTGTTCAGCATTTCTTGCCTCGCATTTCTTTTCATCCTACACATACACAGATCATTGTAGACACGGAACACACATGAAATGCATGTATTCCAAATAACTGTATACTGTATTATTTACCCAATACAACTCCAGGCACCTGACATGTAGATAAGGAGCCTTGAGCTGGGAGACCTTTTCGCCCAAGATGAGCTCTGTCAAGGCAGGGGATGGGACAGCAGGCTGCTTGCTGCTTGTGCTGATCGAGAAAATTAACAAAACAAAAGACGATGAGGGAGTGGTGCAAAGGGATTTAAGGTGGGCTAAGATTACGAGTTTTTTCGTAGGCGTCAGGGATTCTAGTGTTAAGAGGTTTGACAGAACATCTTCATGGCCACCAAGCTTAAGGCTCCTCAGATGTCTGGTTAAGGGGTCTGTTACACAATGTCACACATCTCTTCCCATGTGACTCAACATGGCAAATGTCACATCTGAGAGCTATCCGACCCAGAAAATCAACAGCTTGTGCCAGTAAATTCCTGGTGAACCATTTTCTGTTTATGAAAGTTGTTCATGAATGGTGGTCATAAGTGTCAGATCTGCTTTAATTGTACGCATGTTACATACACTTTTTCATGTATTCAGACAAGGCCAGGTAGAGAAACTAGTGAATAAATACAACACTATGGTCTTTAAGCCAACTTTTAGGTACAGATGTATCTTGGTCATGTCTCTCACTCCTGTTGGATGGCAGCTATTGAGCCATCGGTAACACTTTAGTTTTATGTAACAAGACCTTAACAAACACTTCAGTAAATGTGTTTATTCAACGCTGGTCTGAGGGGGCCTAACTGAGACCCATTTCTCTTGATATGACTTATCTGGTGTAAGGCCCGTGAATCCTTCATATTAACAAGTCATTTTACCATCATGTTAATTTGCCACACTGCACAGAGATGAATAACTGATCTACTAATGATTTCTGAATTTTATGAAGACCCAAAGAAGCTTTTGTTAAGGTGTTGTTACAGAGCAGTAAATGAAGAATAATAATAATAAGTTTTATTTATGTAGTGCCTTTTATACACTCAAGGACACTTTACAATTCAATACACACATTAACAAGACAGTAGAAATTATATACACGAAAAAGAATAATACTCATTGAAAAGATGTGTTTTTAACAGAAGTTTGAAATTAATAATAGATGTTTCCTCGCGAAGGCTGAGAGGGAGAGAATTCCAAATTTTAGGGGCTGTCACTAGGTAATAGATGTATTACCTAACTAAAGTGTCACCAAGCCGTCACGTGCGGCCAGTTTCCTCCCTAATTACTTTTGGCTTGTCTTTACCAACTGATCCTAAACAATACCTTCTAGTCCAAGTCCTTCTTGTATTTTGTCCTGGATGTTCTCTCCTCTCATACTTAGGATCTTTTGATTTGCTGTTTTATGCTTAGCTCTTTTATTCACTCTTCCTGCAGATTTGGGTTTTGACTTTTTCTATTTCTTGCGTGCTGTTTTTCATCTCTCACCAATCACAATTTTAGTCGCAGAGCATGTCAGACTTGCTGACTGCAGTTGCTGATCTTGCCACCAGGCCATGTCAATTTACACAAATGAAAATCACTGGGCATGTCAGATTGAACGGTTGTGTGATGACCTCCCAGCACAGTCCTGTTCACTCCATTTTGTGACAGGCAATAGCATGCTGCCTGACAGAGCCAGTGCTGTACAAAGGGTTAGCAGGTACAACGAGTTTAACTGCAGTCTGCCCATTTTTCTTTTCTCAGTTGTGTTGTATGTAGATAAAGCACAAGACATCAGACAGACAAGCGTCTCTTGTTTTTGTGAGGTCAAAAACATCCATGGTCCCTATTCCTCATCATTATATCCATTGTACTTCAAGTTCAGTACTCATTGGTTGTCAGCTCTCATTCAAACAGAGTCGTCACTACAACTAAAGAGAAATTCAAACCTGTTTGATGATGTTGGGGTCAATTAGCCGACTAGTTGGGCTGAGTCGCTGGGTATGTCAGTGTCTGTGGTTGGCGGTTCTGAGATCTCAGTACCGATTGCCTCCGATTTGCCAACGGTATGCAAATGAAAGGTACGACTAAGCATTACTGGAAAGTCACATCATGTGACATGGCTTTAATGCAATTGAATGCAACACTGTAGGATTTACTCAAATACAGCATCTTCTTATATAATACACTTCCGTGGCTGTCTGTTTGTCTGTGCAGGATTTTAAATCAGCTATAGCTCGCAAACAATTTGACCGATTGACCTTAAATTTGGTACACATATACTATATGACATCTACTGTCTGCTTTCAGGGTGATGATTGACCTCCAAGGTTATTCTTCTTTTTATTTTTATTTTATTTTATTGTAGAATCAATGCTCGGCAGTGGCCAACAGGGCGGCCATGTGGCGCATGCGTATGAGCGCCATTCTCATCCCTTCCACCTTCTCCGTCTCTTCCCCTAACACTTCATATCTTAAATCATTCTTGAGGCAGATTGAAGACTTAAGTACCAGCTTAAGTAAAAATTAAGGAAATGTACTAAGTAATTGCAACACAAACACTGACAATCAGTTTTAACGCAAAAAGATGCCAACGTAATAAGAGAAGAAGCGATCCGCTTGGGTGGAGAAAAGAAGCTGCTCAGGAAGCAGCAAGCGCATCGACCTCTCAGTAAACGAATGCTAAACATACAGAGAAAAAATATGACAGCCAAGAATGCTCAAGTCAACTGTATTCACCGCACGTTATCATGAAGTGCACCGTTACTGGTTTTAAAATAAGAGTTGCCTTTACAGGGCATTTCAAAATAAGAGTTGTCTCATACAGTACAGTATATCACTCTTTAAAGAAGTACAACTGGACCGGTCAACAAGGCAATTGCAGGGCTTTCAAACTTACTGAGAAAAAAAAAACACATGAGAAAAGCTGACAGTTGAATCACCTGAGGATTTGTCAGATGAGATCTAAAAAGAGACATAAGCTCAGGTAACCCGATGAAAGAGCAGCAGAGTCAAAGGGCCTGTGGCAGATGGTGCAGCTTAGATCTCTTGAGGCGAGTTTGCTACTCAAATGCTGCTGTACGGCCCACGCAGATCTGCAGGTCATAAAGACCAAGCAGCTTTGGCACAATTTAGGGTATCCACTCTGATGCTGACAGGATTATAGTGAGCTGCAGAGGTTTCATTGTGGATCCTCCAGAGTCTGGTTGTGGGAGCCTGCTAAAACCTTCTTCTTAAGGTTTGCTTGTTTTTGTCAAGTGTGTAAGGCTTCTGTTGGTTTATTTCTTTTTGATGGTTTCTATTCTGAATTCACATCTTTTCATATTTTCATCCAGCCTTTTTTTCTTTCTTTCAAGCAAGTCAATAATCTCATATAATTTAACCCCTACTACTGGTAACTCACCATATCTTGATATTGGCCTACGATCAATGGAAGATGGCTTTCCCACTCCTCCTTTCTTAGCTTGTAATGCAAATTGATCAGGCTAAAAATGTGCCGTCTGAAGAGTTTCAGCAAGCATGTGCAGCTTTCCAGGGGACATTTCTGGCTGGTGTTGGTCTGAGAACAGGCTTGTTTAAATTTGGAAGGCTTATCCTAAAACACACAACTTTTATTCCCAGTCCCAGTTTTTTGTTTTCTAAATTCACACATACGAGATGAGCCACAAAAATAACCAGACTGGGCTTGGAGCTTTCCTGGAAAATCATCTGGAGGTCGGCTGGACGTCAATCATAGAACTATATCCTCTCCTACACGCCCTCTCAAACCGCCAACCAGCTAGGTATATCCTGAGAATAGCCTAGTCAGTATTTACACAACAATCGCTACATGAGTTGTCATTACAATGTTGGGTGAATAAATTGAATATTGAATCAACATCAAATTTCTTGGTAAATTTTCTCTTTTTCCATAAGGCAGTTTTTGACTGACAAAAACATTCCTGTCCTCGATCATCCTCCCTATTCGCCTGATCTAGAGCCCTATGATTTTTTCTTTTACCTGAAAATCAATAGTGACCTGAAGGGAACACATTTTTCTTCAATGGATAAAGTGAAGACAAAAACGTCAAGCCTGCTAAAGAGCCTCAAGCAAGAAGACATCTAGTGCTCTTTCAATCAATGGAAGATACATATGGAGTGGTGTAGAGATCGGTAGGGCAGTATATAGAAGGTGACAATGTTTAGAATGTTGTAATTTACCAATCCTGTTATTTTTGTGTCTCACCTCGTATGTCTTCCATTCCAACTCTTGTTCTCTTATCCTTGCACTCACCTGGTCTGGAAGGAGACACAGGCCGGAAGTCATAATGCACTTGTCGCTGGGACTACAGATCTGTCTGTATCCAGGACTGACTGCTTTCTGTACTTCACTTCTTCTTTTAGAGGACGTCTCCTTTTTTTACTCTACCCCAGATTGCAAGATAGAGCAAATACTAATTGCAAGCAAATGGAAGCAGGTAACAGATTTTTATTTTCTCATATTACATGTACCATTCTTAACATAACAAAAGCAGAAGCAAAATAAATAAAGGTAAAGTAAATCACACCATACAACCTGGAAATTGTTAGGAGTTGTCACGGACGGTTCTGTCTGGCACATCCAATGTGTGTCTGTGTTCGGTGAGGCACTTGTGCTTCTGACCTTCATTTTTCCCTCTTTCTGGTGTCACTTGAAGCCTTTTTGACTTTTAAAAACGTATCTGTGCCAAGGTAGGAAACCCCCAGCCCCTCTGTGTCCAATGTCATTTTGATAGATCCTATCAGTACATGTGCATGAGGTGTGCATGCAGAAAGCCATCCAATGGTTCAAGGGCTTTGCTTTCACACATGTGGATAGCCCAGAAAATGGCCAATTTTTGATTTAAGGTTTTGACATTTTATCTTACCAAACTTCTTTTTTTTACAGTGATAAGTTTCATTTTTGGTAGTTTAGCCCTTGGTCTGCTGCCTCTACTAACACGTCTTCTTTCTGTGGTTAGACAAGCTTTAGTTTGAGTAAATATTAAAACAATAAAAGTCACAGGTCTGTGCTGCATTATCCAAAAAATGATTTTAACAAGCAACTTAGAATAAAAAAATAGAAAGTTACAATACACTTTAACATTAATAAAAAATCATATTCTTACGGAACTCCTATGGACATGAGCTGGAAAAAAGTTGTTTCTTGTGCGCACATGAAACCATCTCCTGTTTACAAGATCTTATTGTGTGAAAAGAGAAGGTTTTAGGTACTCACAAGATCTTTATGTGTACACATGCGATAGTGTTTATGGGACACATGTATCCGTGTAGGGGCTCCATATATTTCTGGTAGATGTATTCTGTTCCACAACTTTAACTGTTTTATTGTGTAGCCTTTGGGAAAGTTGGCGTGGAAATCAGACCTATATTTAAGTTGGATCTTTCCCACAAAGATATTGTTTGTATGATTGCAATCTAACCTTGGTACTTCATTTCCAAACGTCATTTGAAATGAATTCTGAGCTCTAGAGGCTTGTTTTACTGAAAGTGTTATGCCGACACTGAAGACATGCACATAAAAAAGATCTTATATGCACAAGAAATACGTTTTTTTTTTTGCTCATATACCTTTATGTACCTAGCTAGGCTAAATGGGGCTGAATTGAAAATAGAAAAAAGTTAACTGACCTTGTCTGGATTTATTCACGTGTCCACAAAAAGGATGTAACATCCCATACTGCAAGTGGGCATGAACTGGCACCTGGTGCCTGGACTTGTCGCCATACATTGTGTTTGCCGGACACACCTTTATCTCAGCAGGGTTTAAGACCAGGCACACTTAGAGCCCTGCTGGGCTTCTTTTCAATGGCGACACCAGCCCAGGTGCCAGCCTGGTATGTTAGCAGACAACCCTTTGCTTAGGATGCAATCTCTACAAGATGAATTTTTAAAGTTACATTTGCTAACAGGTTCTGCAAATCAAGTCCACAGCAGGTGCCTTTCCTTCACCAGCACTTAAAAAAAAATAAAAACAAAGTTTATCAGTTACTTTTAGAAAGAGCTCCATATTATGATGCTTTAAAGTGTAAATTGACATTCTAGAAGTAATATATTCATGCCTACTATCCTTGTTGAATAGCCCATTTAAAAGATAAATAACATTTAAATAAGCAGCATCACAGCATTTTTAAAGTCAAGAATGAAAGCTTTAATACAGTTCTTACTGTCAAATGTTATTAATTTCAAGCTCCAAATAAAATTCGTAAAATGCCGAAGTTTATCCTTACTGCTTCTTGGAGAGACAAATGGTTTACACAATGACACAATTACAGTCAATTTTAATACGAGCAGAGTCAAATATGAAATGAACTCTTTCGGAAATTCATTTTTTTTCCCCTCTGGATGGGAAGATCATCTCGAAACACAGACGAATCATTACAGGAGAGTCGGCTATACATTCCATCTTGAAATCCCCTCAGGATGTTATTATCTCTTGATAATGCACCCTCAGTTTCGCCTTATTGCTTTGCTAACTATTAGATGGCATATTTTTGTGTCCTTTGACAGATTAATTGTCAGAAATGTTTTAAATGGAAAACCCCTTTTATTTCTGTCTGGATTCATTTCGCTAATGTATGTGATTTATTTTATACGAGAAAGGCCTATAAACCAACCGTGAAAAAAGAAGTTATCACATTGGAATATTGTATTATTGCATCAGAGTAATGTTTCAATTTAGAGCTGTGAGAAAAATGAAGGGAATGGCTCATCTTAAAGAAATGATCCATCTGTTATGTAACACCTTTCGCATCCATCTATCTGCCTGTCTATCTATTGTAGCACGTGTGCGAACAGGAGGAAGCTGAGTGGACTGTGAGAAGGTAATTCCACGCCAGGCCAGAGGGTGGTGGGGTGCGCTAAACCTTCCTCTGTTTTCTCTGCAGACCAAATATGGGAAAACCCGCCTGGTTTCTCTTCAAAGAAGTCACTCCGGTTCCAGCACCCCAAAAGATGTCCCTTCCGGTTCTGGTGCCATCTTGAAACATCACTTCAGGACCCGGCAGCCAAGATGACATCACTTCTGGGACTTGGTCTATAAAGAGCCCATTTTGGTCTTAAGAAATTAGTTCAACTTGAGAACTTGACCTGTGCACTTCAGTACTTATCTAAACCTTTCCAGACAGGTATAATATATGGGTGGCTATCTATCTATCTATCTATCTATCTATCTATCTATCTATCTATCTATCTATCTATCTATCTATCTATCTATCTATCTATCTATCTATCTATCTATCTATCTATCTATCTATCTATCTATCTATCTATCTATCTCTGTGTGTCTGTTATCTTGGTAGTTCTGACAGTGAGTGACACAACACATTTAGGACTCCATTGCATTTCCTGCTTTCAGCTGTGTCACTAAACATGTAATGGTGTCATTTTTAAATGTTATGGTACCAAATGTCTAATATTAGAAGGATCCACCGCATACAGCAGATTCAGAGTTTCCTGTCTCCTTCACTGTCTTATACATTTTGTTATGTTGCAGTCTTATTCGAAATAAAGTTGTTTGACATCTGCAATTACCTGCATTGAGCAACATTCAATAGTCGAGAATGAAAACTTGAAAATAGGATATTAGAAAAATGTTTGCAAATTTATTAAAAATATAAAAAACTGACATTTCAGATTGACAAGAATATTCAGAACCTTTGCAGTGACCCTTGAACTTTGGCTCAAGTGCATCCCATCCTATTGATCATCATTGAGCTGTTTCTACACCTTGTTGGAAGTCACTAATTGGAAATGAGTAAGAAAAACACACACACAGAGAAAAACCAAGCCATGAGATCAATGGAATTGCCTACAGAGATTAGAGACAGGATTGTGTCGAGACATAAAACTGGGGAAGACTACAAAACAATTTCTGCAGCATTGGTGGTTCTCAAGAGAAAAGTGACATACATAATTCTTAAATGGAAGAGGTTTGGACCAGACATGACTATTTCCTAGAGCTGAACCCGGTCAAACTAAGCAATCATGGGAGAAGGGCCTCGGTAGCAGATGATACCAAGAACCCATTGATCATTTTGGTTGAGCTCCACAGAACCTGTGTTGAAAACAATCATCACTGCAACATTCCACCTTTGTGGGATTTATAGTACAAGCCTCTCTTTATTAAAGCCTACTTGGAACTTACAAAAAGAGTTCTAAAGAGCTCACAGACTGCGAGAAAGAAGATTCTTTAGTTTGAGGAAACCAAGATTAGCGTCATGTTTGGAAGAAACCAGGCACCACTCATCGACTGTGCATTACCATTCACAATGGTGAAGCATGTTGGTGGCAGCACCAAGCACTGGGTTGGCTCTTGAGCGATATGGACTGGTAGACTAGGAAGTGTTGAGGGAAAGCTGAACGGAGAAACATATGGAGATATCCTTTATAAAAACGTGTTCCTGAGCACTCTGGACCTCAGAGTGTGCTGAAGGTTCTCTTTCCAGCAAAGCAGTGACCCTAATCACAAAGGAAAGATGACGCAAAATTGGCCTGGGGTAACTTTGTGAATGTCCTTGAACGCAATCTACAGTACATCTCTGCAGAGACTTGAAAAGTAGCTGATCACCAATGGTCTCCATTCAACCTGACAGAGCTTGAGAGGATCTGCAGAGAAGAATGGCAGAAAATCTCCATATTCAATTGTACAAAGCTTATTGTGTCAAACCCAAGAAGACTCCAGGCCGTAATTGCTGCCAGAGGTACTTCAACTAAGTATTGAGTAAAGGGTCTGAATGTCAATATGATATTTCAGTTTTTTACTTTTAATAGCACATTACATTTCCTTTTACTTTCCATATTCCAAAGATGTACTGTCTGAATTCAGTTATGACATCACAAAGTCTTGCAGAGCTGAGGCCTACACAGGTAGGTCACAAAGCTGAATCCACTTCAGGAGAAAAGGTTGATTGATGGCAAAGTACACTCACAGATAGCTGGGGTCAGCTGCCAAAAGGATGCCTGTACACAGTTTTTCAAGCCTTTTCACATTTTATTGGGTATTGCTTCATATCACATTAATGAGATCTGAAGCTAATAGAGTGTGATGTTGTTATAATGTTACACCAGTGATTGTTGGTCGAGTATACATGTAAGATGCAGATGACCACAAGTTTAACAAGCTGGTTTACCAACACAACATTGATATTTTTTAATATAAATGAGAATTAATAGACTTCTAAAATGAGGTTCTGTACTAGAAAGCCTGATGCCATCCCTTAAACATTGTGCTATTTATGTTCATTGAGTACTTTTTTCCTACTTGCCTTTGCCTTTATTTTCATCCAGCATGGTGTATTGGAGCTCATCTGCAGTAAACTAGTTAGATGCATGCTTTTTCTAGTCAAGTCAAGTGAAGTAATTCCTTGCAGGCTCAGCATTGCAGGTTACAAAAATTAGTGTGGACTTCATTCTATGCACAGTTTAGGCAGATGTATCTGTTTAAAATGAAGTCTGCAACTCAATAAAGTATACAGAAAGTGAAGGGGTCTGAATACTTTCTGAATCCACTGCTTTCTGGAAGTTGTATGCTTAACTCAAATATATCATGTGGCAGTAGGGGACGCTAGTGCTCCCTTGAACCCTCAGGGATGACTCCAAACACCAGGTAAAAGTCCAAGACCTTTTATTGTTTTTCACCGTGCACAAAGCATCTTCCAGACTACTCATAAACTATTAAATCACTAACTTCCAAACACTAACCACTCCTCCTCGCCCAGACACTTTGCTCCTCTCCCACCCAGCACAGCTCAGTGTCTGGACTGAGGCATCGTCCTTTTATAGCCCCTGACCCGGAGGTGTTCCTGTCCCAGCAGTCCACAGTTCCTTATTCCTTCCGGCTCAGGGCAATCAGTCTTTTACTTCACCCCGGGAGCATGCCATTCCTTCCCGTCACGTGACCGTGACGTACTCCCGGGTCATAAGGCACAACAGAGCCCATAAGTCCCCCCACAGCGACTCCTGGTGGTCCCCAAGGTATCCAGCAGGACTGTGTATAAACACTACAAAGTCCATAAGGCCCTGCTGGACCTCGGGGCACGATCCTGCTGTCGGGAGAGCTCCTCCTGGTGGCCTGGGGGTGCGGACCGGCCTGGGAAGCCGGCAGTCCTCCACAATCAGTAAAAACTTTGACAACAATAACTAGTTGAGTTCCAAAAAAATAAACAAAACATTAACTGTCAGATCCCACTTGGACTCACGTAGCTATCGTCAGGGTGTTTTGTCTGCTTGACCATAGAAGGAAAAAATAAATTTACAACACTAGACAACAAAGTTTTTCAAAGGTTTGCTTCTTGATAATTTTTTGATAATTATGAGTGACAAGGTTAATAATACAAGTTTTGGAAGATTGGGGGTCGGCCAGCCCCCTAACAGCGACACATAAGTCCAAAATGCACACTCTTTATTCTCTTCTTTTTAGCACACAATGCACAAATCACCAACACCAATTACTCAGTCCCTTTCCTTTTCTTTCTTTCTTTCTTTCTTCGCCACCTTCACTCCTCCGCACAAGCTCTGTCCTCCACCTCCTGACTCTGTCTCTCTGAATGGAGTGAGGCGGCCTCCTTATATTGTACCCGGAAGTGGTCCTGAGTGTGGCGGAAGTGTTGCATGGGCACCCGGAAGTACTCCAGGTGTCCTCGGATCTTATTCTAGCAGCACTCCCAAGTGTTGTGTAAGTACTGCTGTCCTGGGCTCCACAAATGTCCAGGCACCCCCTGGCAGTGACCACGGACCCCAAACAGGGTTGAGCTTCCAAGCTCTGATCCTGTGGCCTTGATGCAAACCAGGGCGGCTGCCCACTCATGTCCCGGGGGAGATATGGTTTTTCACCCATTTCTTCCATTCTCCAGGCGTCCCAGCTGGGTGAGAGCTCCAGTCGTCCACCACAAATTATAATTTGGATTGACTGCATTGCATAGGTATTTGGAGAAATATGAATTTAGCTTTCATTGAATTTAGCGTGTTTAATTGCATAATGAAGCTGGCACATTGCATTAGTTTAACTGAACTGATTTTGTCGGCCAGCACTGATGGATTCCATTTGCCCTGATACTTCTTTTCTAATATTGCAAAGTCCTGGTGAAATCTTTCATCATGTTAGTCACTGACTCCACCGAGATTGGCAGAGAAGACGTGAATGCAGAACACTCAATACTATATATGTGCACATAATTCAGCACAATCCCAAAGACATCAGTGAATGATTAAATATATATATATACTATTTATATGAACACACAAATATACAATAATAATATTTACAACAACCCTCCCTTGCCCCTAAACAATAAATGAATAAACATGGAACACAAACACAACCACAGATTAATGATAAACAGCAGTTGAATTGTATGTGATAAATGAGTCCAAAGCTAATAAAGAATATACAAACTCGACACAGGCAATGGCGGGGCTGAGATATGAACCTGAGCTTCTTACAAGTATGAACACTAAACCTCTCTCCTGTAGTCCAGCATCAATTAAAACAAAGGCCATCCATCTTCTAACCCGCTGAATCTGAATACAGGGTCACGGGGGTCTGCTGGAGCCAATCCCAGCCAACACAGGGCACAAGGCAGGAACCAATCCTGGGCAGGGTGTCAACCCACCACAGGACACACAAAGGCCAATTTAGAATCGCCAATCCACCTAACCTGCATGTCTTTGGATTGTGGGAGGAAACCAGAGTACCCGGAGGAAACCCACGCAGACGCGGGGAGAACATGCAAACTCCACGCAGGGAGGACCCGGGAAGCGAACCCGGGTCTCCTAACTGCGAGGCAGCAGCGCTACCACTGCGCCACCGTGCCGCCCCTAAATCAAAGGCCTCTATATATAATTAATCATGGATATCCTACAGATTATAAGGGTTTTGCTATAAACCCCTGCTATAGATGACAATGCATCTCTGAATCTATTTATGATCTTTTTCACTTATGAAGAAACAAAAGTGACAAGGAAAATACAGACATTGAGTGTTTTCTTACAAAAGGAAAAAAGAAGAAAAACAATCACTCAATAGCTCCTGTAGCTCCCAATGAGCCAGCTGAGCCGGAACACCTGCCTGCCGTCAGCTCCCTTTCTGTGCTCGTGTAAGAAAGGCCGATGAGTTCAGTGTGGCTGGGGGTCCAGCAGCGCTGCGCTCTCTGTGACTCGATTGCTGAATGCTGTAACCCCCTCGGGCGCAGGGCGTGTCGAGACGCTTCTCGGCCTCCGCCTGACACACCACTGGCTCAGAGACAAAGCCTCGGCTGCAACTACACAATTGGAAATTGCTGCTGCTCTGTGCGTATCAAAGATGTGCTTTTCCTTAGATTATGAAGTATTAAGGACTAAAGAAATTCTGTTGTGTATTTTAGCACTCGTCCTTTTTTTATCAAAATAATCTTTATAAATCATAGCCACAATTATCAGTTAGGTGGATTCATAAAGTATTCAGACCCCTTCACTTTCTGCACACTTTATTGTGTTGTATATTTCATTTTAAGTTGATAAATTTGCCAGTTTTTTCCTCACCCATGTACACTCAGTAACCTCTAATGAGAAAGTTAAAACACGTTTTCACAAAGGTTTGTAAATGTATTAAAATGAAAAACAGAAATCTCTCATTTCTTTAAGTGTTAAGACCCAAGGCAGTGGCACTCCAAATTGTGGTCCGGTGCATCCCTTTTGCTTTAATTCCCCTTTGGATGTGTCTACAATGTGATTGGAGTCCACTTGTGGCAAACTGAATTGAGTGGACGTTGTTTCAAAAGGCACACACCTCTGTATGTGAGGTCCTACAACTCAGACTGCATGTCAGGACAAAAACCAACCCATGATGTTCAAGGAACTCCCTGCGGACCTCTGTGATCAAACTGTGGTGAGGTAAAAATCAGAGTGTAAAACAATTTCTGGGAATACAGTGGCCTCAATAATTGTGAAACAAAAGAAGTTTGGGACCAACAGGACTCTTTCTAAAGTTGGCCATCCATCCAAACCTGAGTGACTGGGCAAGAAGGGCCCTGGTTAGGGAGGTAACAAAGTACCCAATGGTCACTCTAACAGAGCTCCAGAAGTCTTCTCCTGAGATGGAAGAAACCTGCCAGAAGGATAGGCATCCACCACTCCATCAATCAGGCGTTTATGGTAGAAAGGCTTGCCAGAAGCCAATCATGAGCAAAAGGCATCTGATAGTTTAAAGAAGCGTTGACAAAAATTGAACTTAGATCAGATTCTATGTCTGGTGGAGACCAGGCACTCCTCCTCATCTGCCTAATACCAGCCCTATAACCCGAATAAAGGTATACGTGGCGTTTTTGTAACTGGACTTCTGTGAGTAACGGAGCTACTTAAGTGCATGTAAACACAATGAATGAGTTTTTGACCAAAAACAATGTGCTTGTTGTTCTGTGCCCATTGTCATCAAGTCCTTCCGTGAGAACCCTAAATCCAAAGAGGACTGTTTCATTTATGTCAGGTAGGATGCCCAGAGGGGACTGGACGGTCTCATGGTCTGGAATCCCTACAGATTTTATTTTTTTCTCCAGCTGTCTGGAGTATTTTTTTGTTTTTTCTGTTCCCCCTGGCCATTGGACGTTACTCTTATTCTATGTTAATTAATGTTGACTTATTTTGTTTTCTAATTGTGTCTTTTATTTTTCTATTCTTTATTATGTAAAGCACTTTGAGCTACTGTTTGTATGAAAATGTGCTATATAAATAAATGATGTTGTTATTTAACAGAATTCACTCCCTGCGACTTTTTTTTGTTTCCAAAAATTAAAATTGAGAGAAAAAGGGTATGAAAATAGGAAATACATTTAAACAAAAAATACATTTTTAGGTCCCTCCGCGAACAAGTAATGTTGACGAAATATAGCCCAAGCCGCACTAGAGGGAGAGAGTGACTGTAAACCTCTGACTTGTGGATTTATAAAATGAAGATTTACTAATAAAAATAGCAAAAAACAAAGAAAAGCTCAAGAGATCAAAAAAAGGCACAAAATGCAATTCTAACTAAAGATTCTAACTAAAGTAACAAAAAAAGAAGCAAAATGATCAAATAAACTGCAAAGAACAAAGAAACATTACCACTCATAAAATTAATCTCAAATGAAGTGCAAGGAACTTGCTTTCTGTGCCTTCAGTTAAAGGCAAGCTGGTGGCGCTTCTCTGCTTTGAAGCATTGGGGGCCCCGCCTCTTGGGGGTTCAGCTGCAAAGTACAAGGAACATAGGAGAATAAACGTAAACATATAGAAACTATGTAATGACCAAAACTGACATAACATACATAATTAGGCAAAAAATAAATAACAACGTTAACATAAGCAATAATAGTCAAAGAATGTGCTACTGAGCGTATCAATGTTGTCAACGATGAGACAAAGAGCCACAAAAAGGTTTGGGGAAGCCACCCATATAATTGTTCCTGGCTTCAGAATTACTGAAATTAGTGTACAGTTGTGTGCAGGTTTGATTCCAAAACAGAACTGTGTTGATGAGACAAAGAAAGCAGTTTTAATGGAGCGTAGAGGAAGTGGCATTATCGGGGGGATGGAACCGGAAGTGATGTCATTGGATCCCAAAACCGGAAGTGACATCATTGGGACCAGGCGGCATTTCCTGTAAGAAAGAGAGAAAGGATCAGCACACTGTTCTGGTGTGGAATTACGCTCATTCAGGCCCTTTAGCTGCCCCCCCCATGTGCATGTGTATGACAATGTACATTCAACTCATTAACATAAATGTGACAACTTAAGAATAAAATGGACAATAGAAAGGTGGGGAAACTCTGGTTTACACATAACACCAGAAAAGGGTCCTCCTGTCCAAGAGTGTGCCTGAGGTGTGTCTTTTTCCCCCTCTTTTTGTCTGCATGTCTCCTTTGACCTTTCCGGTGTCTGTCGCTAAGCAGTATTAACAAGACAACAGTCATGTGATGGGAGGGACAGGGGATATCGGAGAGGGAGGCTCGCAGAGGCTTTTTGCATTCATTCCGGCAGATATGCACCTGTTTGATGCACCCACAGAATCAGGGGCATCTCTTGAAAAGCCATTCAATAAATATAAAGCATGGTTGGTAGTGCAGACCAGGACAGAAGCCATGGCAGGCAGTGTATTTTATTTATGACCCTAATCCAATAAGCACTTCAATTAAACAAAAAGGCAGTTTAAAGAAAATGAGTAAAAGACATAAAACAATACAGTAAAAACACAAGAGACATAGGAAGTATGAAACTAAAAATACCTAAAAATAGTTATTATTGTACCTTTGCTGCAGGCTCCATTTAATAATATGGCTTCTTCTCATCCTCTTTTTATTTATTTATTACATTTTACAAACAAAATCCTCCTGTGGTGATTTAGTGATCATAACTGCCTCCCCCTGTTCGTTCCCCCTTCCCAAGATATAAGCTTCCTTGCAGGCGGTCGCAGCTTCGACAGACAGAACTGAAGGTATTAGCGATTCACCTCCAGCTGCTACCATTTAGTTAACTGTGCGCTGAGACCAATGGGTGCTACGGTTTATCCAGGGAGAGGAAATGTAACCTGCTGTACAGTGTCCCATTTTTATAGTCCATGTGACCACCCTGCAGAAATGTATGATCATTTAATAAGACATGATTGATTTACTGTTTCATGTTTAATACAGAGCTACAATAAAATTAGATGAAATTAGGGTTAATTATGTATAATTAGCTGTGTATTCATGTCTGCCAGAGATTATTACTAGTAAAAGATAAAACAGTAAGCCAGTAGTTAGAAAATCCAACAAATTTCCTGTCATAATACTGCAAAGTCAGAAATGTATTAATGCTTTGAACAAAATAATAAGCTTTCTTGAAGTCTTGTTCAGTGTACTTCTGACAATCAAAATGGCTAATAAACTTTACTATACAATTTAAAACTGAACTGCTGTATGACTGCGAGCAAGTAAACTAAAGCACGGATGGCCTCAGCAGCAAATGAACCGGAAAAGACAGAAATCCTGCCGACTACAACAGTATGTGTTAATCTATGCTTGTTGGGCTTGTTATCACATCAATGCCCACCAGCCTCCACATTGTGTGTTAACTACCATGTATCATTTACATTTATTTGCTTAGCATATACTTTTATCCAAAGCATCTTACAAAAAATGTCAACATAATCGAGTAAAGAATCAGAATAAAGCAAACAGACTAGGAGTGTGAAAACGCCCTTTACAGTAATTGAGACCATTTCCATTATTTTCTTATGTGATTACAATGTATTTAATGTGTATTTTCAAACCCTTTGCAACATTTTTTGCATTACAGGAATGCACTTCTGTGCTTCAATCCATGCAGAACTACAAAAATATTTATTCCCTTCTTTAAAATTACAGTTACAGTTATTTATTTAATGCTAATTTTTGATTTTGTCTGATGTTCTGGTAATGGTCATCATGAAAAATAGAGATTAACACAGTGAACAGTACATGGCACAAATATCCATCCATCATTATATCCTAACACAGGGTCACGGGAGTCTGCTGGAGTCAATCCCAGCCAACTCAGGGCGCAAGGCCACCAGTGTACTAGATAACACAAATACTTTTCAGAAGTTTTCTCCCAATTTATTAAAAAAAACTTTTTTGTTTGTTGATCCCATCTTGTTATTAGCAAAAAAGTACAAGTTAAATGGAAAAGAAACAGAGTAAATAGCATTTTGTAATGTAAATAAATATTATTTTTGTCTCTTCAGGTCCACCAGCAACACTTTCTGTTATCTCCTCAGAGACCACTTTTGGTGCCAGGGTTCACCTGCTTGAGGCTGCCAAATAATCCTGCCACCTGGTGGATTTGCCCACCTTCTGTGATTTCCAGACTCGGCTCTCGAATCCAAAGAGGTGTGACTTGCCCTTCAACCTAACAGAAAGCTGGACATTGAAGAGCAGATATAAAGAAAAGGTCAGATTAGTACATTTGAAGGCACTTAAAGAAAATAAAACAACCAAATATAGCTGAGCCAAACTTCTAGACTTGAAAAAGCTGTCAGACAGCAGGGTGAAAACGATCTCAAATTCTGGTAATCGCTCAGCTCTTTTTGTCATCAGCATGTGGATTGTAAGGTGACCAGGGCCCAACTCATTTCATGCCTAAAAAGTTTGAGGCACGGCATTTTTTCTTTAGAAAAATATTTGGCTTAAATGTCATGTTTTTTTGATTGTTACTTAGTTCTCAGTGCAAACATCAGCTCTCCTTTGTGTTTTTCCTTCTGCTTTTGGGATATTGGATGAAAACTAAAATATAAGGTACATGGTCAAGTCTGCCTAGAAGGGCCATTTTATGAGCACATTTGCTTAGCTTTAAGAGATGTGTGGCTCTCCTTGTTATTGGGAAATTAAGCATTTGGTCCCCTGTAGCCATATCAGGAGAACTTTAAATGATTCATGTGGGATAATTTGACCAAAAGTAATGAGAAGCTTATTCATTTAGTTGCTTATCTTCACTTCTGTTAAAGCAACGTCCCACTATAGGGTGCAGTCTTTCTTTAGGCAATGTTGCCATTAAAGGTTCATATTGTAAAATGAATAGATAAGAGGGGTCCACCTGGCACCCAGTTTAATGAATAGGAAAAACTGTCAAGAAAGAAAAATCCTGGCAAGAACATTACGCATCCTTACATTCCCCCTGTCAGACTAAGTGATTTGCTTTTCGCGATGGAGCTCCATTATGCGGTTACAGGTTTGGTCTGAACACTGACTTTTAGCACGGCTTTTCTTTAAATATGCTGTTGAGTGGAAGAGGTAGGACCTTGGGGATTGAAGCAGAAATGACATTAGTACATTGTGTCCTCCAAGCTGCAGAAGAAAGAAGAGAGTCCTTTAGCAGTGGCATTTTCCCAGACACAGGTGTCTGTGTCCTTACCTCAACATCCACGTGATGATGCTCCCAATTTGCTCGCAAGCAACAATTTACATTTTGGAGTTCTTCTTCCACTTCACTTGCTTCTTAGGACCACATTACATTCCCACCATATTGTCCTAACCAAATGCTTGAGGTGTCCAAAATGGTCATGTGGCTTTAATAAAGACCAGATTTACTTGTTGATAATGTCAATGTGTAACTGGGATACCAAGCATTTGATGGATGATGACCGCTGATTTGTCTGTGTCAAAGGTGAGAGAGAAGAATTGTTCTTGTTATCAATTTAGGCCTATAAAAAATCCAAAAGGCTTAAAAACTTCAACCAAGCCAAAAGATTTAACATTCAATAAAGACTAGTGTCCTAAAATCTAAAAAGAGAGAGGGGAGCTGCACATCTCCAAATAATGAAAACTTTAGTAAGTTAATTTAATTTATTAAATCTAGTAAAAAAATCTACAACGCTAAAATGTCCAAAAATCCAAAACAAAACACTAAATTATCCAATTATTAAAACAAAAAGATCAACTGTAACTATTTGAAAATGAACCAAATGGAAATTTTATTGTAACTAAAACCAGTCAACAAAAATTAAAACAGACAACAAGAACAAAACAAAGAGTTGGAGGTCTAAAGGAGTAAAAGATGAAAGATTTATTAAGAAACTGGGAATGCCAACAGGACAAGGAGAAGCTGAACAATGGCGGAGGAATGCTAGATAAATGTCAGGCAATGCTGTTTCAGGAGGCCCTGGGTCCTTAGGCTCAAAGCATAAATTGATACAGGTGTAAGCAAATATCATGGACAATTACAAAGTAATTTAAAAAAATGAAGACAAAAGGAACTATAAAATAAAAAAAAAAAAACCAATATTAACATAGAATAATAGATCGTCAAAAAATAACAACACAAACAAACAAAAAAAAGAACTTGAGATCAAGTACAGACCTTGATGAGCTCATGGGAGAGCTAGCACGAAAAGGCCATGAGGTAAACTGATTTGTATTTTGTGAAGATGAGTGAAGCAAATCACAGTGAAACTCGATGCTTCATATCACAAAAAAACTTGCAAGATAAACTGCATTTAGAGACAGGAGCAATTCATGCCATGCACAGAAGAAGAAACACATTCAGGTCCTTATTGGAAGCTTTTTCATTCATAAATTCTGCCTGTGTCGGCTTGTCATTTACTATTAAATAAAGATGTCTAAGTTTTAAAAAAATCCCTAAGTGTGCATATCATCAACTAGGATAAAGCAGTTGCCAGCCAGCAGTGTGTCGAGGGAGTTTGGCAGCACCGACTTTCTATGTGGTTGCATTTCCTGTGCAGAAGACAGTAATGTGCGCAATGGGAAAAATATACAGCATGTCACATTTTTAAAAAAACACGCTGCACTCCTTCATGATGATGTGGTACGGATTACAGGCTTTATGCAGCTGCAAATAAGAACACACATGAACATGAAAATGTGAGCGAGGGAGCAGCTCACACAAAAATGATAATACAAATACATCCATCCATCCATTATCCAACCCATTATATCCTAACTACAGGGTCACGGGGGTCTGCTGGAGCCAATACAGGGCGCAAGGCAGGAAACAAACCCCGGACAAGGCGCCAGCCCACCGCAGATAACACAAATACAACCTTTCCAGGTACAAAAATGCAATAATAAGCTGCTAGAAGTTCCGAAAGGACAGTCCAAAATAAAGAAGGTAGCTTAACTGATGTATTTTCAGTGCTAAATATCACTCAGAGATGGACACTGGGAGAATTTCCAGTTGCCAGTGTAGGCTGTGGGCGAAATTCACAAACCCAAAGCAAGAGGATTAAAAGCAAAAGACACACCATAGAAAGAAACACATCAAGGTGGCAACACAGAATGCTACATCAAAAGTCAAATTGTGGCAGATAATCTGCAAAAAGCAAATGAGAATTGAGACCCTTCGTAAAAAATGATCAGTAGGTCTTTAAAAGGTTTCTCTTTTCAGCAGTTGGAGATTTCTAGCACTTTCCAGTCATTTCTTATTTTTCCTAATTATGTCTTTTAACAGAATTTCCAGCAGCTTCTGTCTGGCGTGAGGGTGAGAACTGCAGAACTGCATTAGCAGAAGTTGTGTGTGCAGAACCACTAGGGCTGGCAAGGAAGGGGGGTGGGCACCACGTGATGGAAGTCTTTACAGGTGAAGACGGTGAAGAGACAAGCAGCACTGGAGGACATGGACACATAATTTAACAGAAAATAATAACTTTTGATGCATGCTGTCATGTTTCAATCAAACACAGTCAAAAATTAAAATGTCAAGGACAAATAGAAAAAGAATTATTAAATGAATGGGTAAATGGGAATAAAGTAGATAAACTGAAATATCTTACATATTAATGTCTATGCGTGGAAGTGTGTATGTCTGTCTTTTCGGCCAGGAAGTGAGAGGTGGAGTCTGGGTAAGGGCTCCACATCTGAGGATACACAAGCGAGGCCATCAAGGCAGCAAAAAGAAACTTCAGAAGAAAGGCAAAGTCACTTAGCCGCTGACATCGGCAAAACGATATCCCTTTAACTTTTCCTCCCGCCGCTAAAGCACAAAAGTGATGCCAGCACATCTGCAAAACGAAACCTCTGAAGAAAGACAAAGTCATTTAGCCTCTGACATCAGCAAAACAGTATCCCTTTTACTTTTCCTCCCGCCATTAATTCACAAGCGAGGCAAGAGCGTCTGAAAAACAAATCCTCCTAGAAGAGAGATGCCCAGAGTAGTTCCTCTACAATTCACTTTTTTTTCTGACAATTTCAATAGTTTCTAGGACCTCGGGCTTTTTACAGCATGGGCTTACACAGCTTAAATATATAATTAACAGACAGACAGATGGATAGATACAGTAGACAGATCGATCAGAAGGAGAAATCACTTTGTTTTTGAGATTATTTAATAAGAATATACAGGGAGAATCATTTCCATATGTTAAACTACTCTGTGCCATGCAGGACTAATTTAGGCTTCCAAATTGTAGCACCGTTTCCAGCCTGATGCCTCTCTATCTTGCGGAACTTACATTGAAAAGTTTGGCCTGGTAGAGGGCAGCTTTTATGCTTTGCCGAATACAATTTTGTAAGTAGAAAATGTATTTGCTAAACTCAAATGCCTTTTTCTCCGAATGCTAATGAAGCCTGTGTGTCTCTGTCTGTCTAACCAGATCACCAGCTCTAGCTTTTCAAATAAATATGCAAACTGACAGCACTATGGGCAAATTTTTAGCAGTGACACAGAAGTAAATGCAGACTTAGAATGCTGGGCTGAAATAAAGAGTTTTGCACATTTAAAGAAAACGGCGCTGTTAATAGAATGAGGTCTCAGCATCCACATGTGTGGCAAAAGGCAGAGCAGCACTGAACATCAAATGAAAACAGTTTTGCATTAGTGGGGTAACTGATTCCTTCATTCCACTGGTTCACTGCTTCATAGAAGAATCCTCAAAATGTTAATTGTTCTTCAAGATTTTCAGTGTGCATTTTCATGCTTGTATGGCGAGTTATGGAAATGAACCTTATTGATATTTTGTCATGAATTCTTCACAGATCTCTGTAATGTCTCATAGAATATGTTCTTCAAGATAATATTGTGTGGTGATTATGTTCTTGAACCATGCTGTGAAGATGCTCGATTCTGCAATGTCCCTGGTTGCTGTGCTGCCGAAAAGAGAAAAAGTATTGACAAGACAAAATTTCACAGAAAGGGACCTGAAATCAGAGGAAGTGAAAAGTGGGGTTGAACCCGGGTCAAAACCTGAAATTCAATACATCAAAATGTCAAAACCAAATGTCAAATGTAGTTGCAAAAAATCCTGAGCTACTAATTGAAAGCATTCCTAAGATTTTCTTTTACCTTGAACTTACCACAGTTAGTAGAGCATGGCCATCTTCTATACTTTTTTTGTGTGACAATGTGAAATGTTGACTATTCTGGTTCGTCACAAAATGACCACGGTCACCTGAGAAAGGCAATGTCTGCACTAGAAAATGATGCCGTTTTGACAACGGTAAACACATCCCGATAAAAATAACAAATCTTTTACGTGACTAGATAAACAAAAAAATAAACAAAGAAATGGAATTTATATCATAACTGTCACAGTGCTGAGAACTACAAAATCTGTCTTGTCTGTTTAATTGTTTTTTTTTTGCTTTCTGAATAGTTTTTTTAGATACTCAGAGTTTTATATTTTGAAAGTTTAATTTTCAAACTTTAATTTCATGTGTTAGTTTGAATTTCTGTGGTCGGGTGGCGCCCCACCCGGGGTTTGTTTCCTGCCTTGTGCCCCGTGTTGGCTGGGATTGGCTCCAGCAGACCCCTGTGACCCTGTAGTTAGGATATAGCAGGTTGGATAATGGATGGATAGATGGATTTTATTTTATTTCTTTGTTTAAAATATTTTTTTTTACTTTATTTCCTCATGTTAAAAACTGCTGAAAGCAGGTAATGAGTTGTTATAGAACCTTACCTAGTTGCGTAGTCACTGCCATCCAGATCCGAAGTGATAAATTACGATGCAGCAGCGTCTGCTGCTTTGTCTGCGATACAGATTTAATCAGTAAGCTAGCAGTTGTGGAAAGTTTAGTATTTGATAGTCGAGTTTGAATTCTCTTTCTGTTGTCTTGACTTAGTTTTTGTCTTGGTGTTTTAATTTGGTTATTAAATAGGATTTTCTTGGTCAACATTTTTGCCAATTCCATTCCGACTACAATTATGGTTAAGCCTTCAGGTTAGGAAAAATGTTTTTGTACTATAAAAAAATGTATATTTACTTTTGGTGTTTGTTTCTCAGTCTGTAGAACTATACGGAGAGGATTATGTTTACACCAGGACAAGGGGTAAAGTAATTTTTTATTGGAGGACCTCTGGGAGAACTTTGTGCACGTTCTGCGGCTGTGAGGGGATGGAATGGCAGGCTGCTTGCTGCTTGTCTTTATCGCCACATTTACAAGACAAAAGACGCTGACGGAGAGGTGCAAACAGATTTAAGGTGGGCTGGATCTATCAGTTTTTTCGTCAGCTGTGGTAATTCTAGTGTTAATCAGCAGCCAAACTATAATGAGATATAAAATGAACCAAACCATGATCAGCAAACTGTGTTCACCGTACAACATCTGAAAATAAAGAAACATGAAGGTGTCAGGAATGCTCATCTGCTCAGGTCCCCAAAACATTTGAACAGTGCTCTTAGAAAAGAAAAAAAATCAGAAATGTCTGCTTTTGCACAATGAGAGCAGCAACAAGTCATAGAATTAAAGAATGGCTTAATTAATGACAAGAATCAATGCCTACTTAAGCAACTGGTTGGAGTGACATTGATTGGAGTTGAGGTCCTGACTTAGTTGCTCTTCTGTTGGCTTCCTCACCTCACATTTCATTTCTGTTTGGGTGCCATTTAAGGAAAGAAATGAAGAAATTAAGGGGAGCAAATCTTAAAAAACAAGACAATTAAAATTAATTCTAATGAAAACCTGCAGCCACTGGGGTTGGGGACCCCAGTTCTAGCATAAACCCATAAATCATTCTCCACGCTCAAATGTCTGACAATGTTTACGTGTAATATTTATGTAATACTAATTTATTCAGATATTTAATTTGTAAGTCAGATTTAGACTAAAATAAATAAAATAAAGAATTTCACACACAAATGGACAGCAACTCACATTCTGGGAGTAATGAATCCCAAATTACCACTAATTAGAAATAAACCTGTAAAAACAACGTTTTTTTTTCAGTTTATTGATTAGCTGCTTTGGATTCCGGACTCAAGGAGTTAAATAATCTGTGAATAAAAAAAAAGACTACAAGGGTTTCAAAAAGATGTTGGCAGCATTCACTAAGATGTCTTCTGTTTCCTGAAAATAGGCTTACAGCTGTCAGAATGTACTAAAAATAGTCATCCGTCACATCATTAAGACATCCCCACTATGTTTGAGATGGGCAGTCTGACTGTTAGTCTTGAACATTCATGGGATGAGCTTAAATGAGCAGCTTCTGACAAGAGCCTTTCTGCTACCTTTAATCAAGGAACAGAAAAGAAAAATCTATTTGGTGAATCACACAATGGCTAAATTATGATTAACATTTAATGGCAAGGCCAGGAATCAAATATGTCAGTAATATTAACAAACCTCTCCCTCCAGCAGAATATTTACTTATTTACTTATACTTTCTTGATTCAAGTGCACTCAGGGATAGCTTGAAGGTTTGTTCTGTTACTATTGGCACTCGACCATGCAACTGGCATACAGAGGCAGACATTCACCTCTATAATGTACACGTTAGAAAGAAAATCACAGCCAGTGCAGACTTGGTGTGTGTGGATGCAGTTTACATTCAGCAAAAGGCCCAAGGTATAAAAAGTAGGTCCTCTCCCACTTGGGCCTCTTCTCATTTTATTGTGTAACATATGCACTTTTAGTATATTTAGTTTAAATTTAACTGGCATTTATTAGCACAAAAATTGAATATCAAAGTGAACAAAGATATGCAGATTCATCTACATCTATGATCAAGAAGCCAGCATGTAAGCCAAGGCTCCTTCATCCAGAATTCCAAAGATAAGAATATAAAGTTACCATCTTTGCACTATTGGCTGCCACTACCATTTCCTGTTCTTCTGTATGAAACGGCTCAGGGGTCCTCAAGCTGAAATCCCTGCCTTTTTGGTTCACACAAATAAATATAACTATTTATTTATTATTGTGTACTATTATTTTTTAGGTTTGGGAAATTTTTTGATTCAGTCTTGATTCTTGTGGTTTCTACTCAATTCAAAATCAGTTCTATATATATATATATATATATATATATATATATATATATATATATATATATATATATATATATATATATATATATATATATATATATACACTAGGGACAATTTAGAATCGCCAATGCACCTAACCTGCATGTCTTTGGACTGTGGGAGGAAACCAGAGCTCTCGGAGGAAACCCACGCAGACACAGGGACAACATGCAAACTTCACACAGGGAGCACTCGGGAAGTGATCCCGGGTCTCCTAACTGCGAGGCATCAGCGCTACCCACTGCGCCTCCTGCCATCATATCTCTTTTCCAATATTACAATGTCCTGGTGAAATCTTTAATCATGATAGTCTCTTCTCTAACGAGATTAGCAGAGAAGAAATCCAATTGTGAAAACAGGAAATTAACCTTTAGCGACATGTTGCACTTCATGGTTGTGAACCACCTGCATGTAGTTTGCCGTTCTGTAGTTGCCATGAAAATTCTCAACAACATCCTTGAATGCCTTCCATGTGATCTTCAATCACTTGCTGTGTCTGAATTGTGAATTAACAAAAATGCCTTCCTTAATGTTCATCTGTTGTTGGTGGAAACATTAATCTCAGATATCAAAATCCATAACATTACATATTCATCACTTTCAATGAATCATTCATCACTGCAAGTTTTATATGAAATGGACACAAAAATCTATTTGCTATGTCGACAAGTGGTTAATGTGTCTTTATGGCGTGGCCAGTTCTTTTTCGTGGAATGAGACTCTTGAGCCTGGCTGTCCCCTTCGCAGTACTTGGTATATCTGAGCTGCATATCTAGTAGCCTTGCCACAACTTGTAAATCACCAGAGATGTTCCAGTTGTAGGTATTGTACTGTATATGTACATTTATAATTTGAGGGAAAATCACAAAAGCTGCTTAATGCAATAAAACAGTATGTGATAGGAAAATAAAAGGATGATTTTTGTGATCACCAGGCAAAATGCATAAGATACACCAGAATGGGTTCTTCAAGCAAAATCTTCTTTATCCAGTGTTGAACCAATTAATCTTCAACCTCCATAACTGTGACTTCTAGTTATAAAGTGAAAAGCACCATTTGGTTCATTTTTTAAATTAAGCACTAACTAATATATAATCCATCGATCTACTCATTTTCAAAATCACATAAAATAATAAAGGGTCATGGGGGCTTTTGCCTGTTCCAGCAGCACTGAGTGAAAGGCAGGAACCATGTCAGAATGTGCTACCAGTCAACTGCAGGACACATTAACACACTCATACCAAGTAATTTAGTTCAGCATTTAGCCAAACCTAAAATATTTAGGGATCAAATAAACACCAGGAGAACGTTCCAACTCCAAGTAGACATTGACAAGGCCGGGACTTGACACCAGTCTTCTGTATCTGTGTGGAATAAATGCAAACCATTTTGCACTACTTTATTTAATGTTGTCAATACAAGACCCTTTCACACAAACTTTCAGAGAATTTGAAACACAGACACAGTTTCTTCTGATCGCTTTTGCATACTCACATACTCACACATTCCATCTAATTGCATATCTATACACTAAGAAAACAAATTCTGAACTCCTTCTGAACGCCTTATCTATCATCAAATTACAGCTCATTTCAAGCCTCATCAGGCCCTTGCTCTATTCTGGCAAAAAATACAGTTCATGATATATTTAATATTTTAACGTGACGAAAGGTAATTATAACCTATACTATATCAAAAGAACAAAAACACAGCAAGAAGAATTTCATTTATTCACAAAGTGACAGGAATTTAAGTGACCCGTTAAGTGGGGTTTTTCATAATGAGGCTTCAACAATCACCATAAGAAACCACACACAAGACCATGCTCAATACAATTAATTTAAAACCTTAGTGAAGCTGCTCATTCTCAATATAATAAACTTTTTGTTTTTCTGTTTATTATAATGGTAGGTAAATTTATTAAATTTTGCAGTGAATCACATTTAGTGGAAGATCAGTTATTTTATATCAGTGGCACTAGTAAAGACCAAATCTTATGTCAGGGTATTCTTCCACCTTCTGAGACCACTGTCTCCATTACAGAGGCTTGCATCCCAGCAACATCTGCTACTCCTACAGAAATCCCAGGATTTCTGTAGGAGAAGCAGGAATAAAAATGTCTGGGTGGCACATGGCTGTGACACCCCATCGGGTGTTATAATCACTACATTGATTTATGAGGTCTTCCTTCCATATAATCTGCAATATTGGTGACATCCCCTGGGTTAAGGAGGGAAGGGTTTCTTGAGTTTGGTTCATTGCTCAAAGAGCCAACCAGAAGGGTCTGACTGCCGTCCATGGCTGCACCATCTCCAGGACGTAATTGCGGTAACAAGCCTATCTTTCAGGTTTAGGGGTGTTGCATTGTGCCTCAGAGCTGTGAATTTAGCAGTGAACCAAGACTAAGATTAAGTGCACTTGCAGTATGGAGTCTCAGAAGATGAACAAAGTTGTGTACTAACTTAGCACACCTTGCGAGTAATTTCAACAGGCAGATAGTATTGTGGGTAATGTTACAAAATTAATTTCACAAGCATCAGACAGACTGTTATGAACATTAAAAAGCACTTGTATGCTATGAAAAAATATGAAAACCACATTTTATATTTAAAATATAAAAATGCAAATGTGCACTAGACACAGCTACTGTTGTGCTGTCCCGAATTGTGTAGCATGGCTAGGATATCCAATTGTCCTTCCCAGTTTTGTATTCTCTCACTGCGCTCTACCAAAAACTGTCTTCATCTTACAGGGTGCTGCTATTTATTCTCTCCTCTGAAAATCTCCTCCTGCACTGTCGAATCTTCCTGTTCTTGTAAAATGGGGCACAAACTTTCTCAAGATTTTCCTTATGCAGCGCTCTGTGTGACAGACTGCTGTCAATCAGGCATACGGCCCCTCAAATCTTCAGGGCAATCAGCTGGCCGCTGCAATGATATCTTCTTTTCAAGACAATGTCACAATTTAACATATAAAAATAATTGTACGTTAAATATACCAAGATTATTTCTGTGAAACGATGCCATGGTCCTCCAGTCACAGAGGGTTTGGCCACAGAAGAGCCAGCCACTGTATTTCTGCAACCAGACTTGACTGATTTTTTTTTTTTTTTTATTGTTTTGTATCAGCAACCTCTTAACAGAGTGTTAAGAAACTTAAAAAGGCAAGTTTTAAACTGTAACATTGTGTGGCAGAAATATTATTTAATGAGAGGGGACACTTAGATATTAGCTGCATACACAATAGAAGTAGTTTTAAGAAGATTCCTGCTACGGTATAATCACAGAAGTACTTAACTCTATTTTGTTATTGAAATCATACAATTGTTAATTAATGGTATTCTTTCTTTCTTTGTGATATGCGGCCATATTTATTTATTTGTTTGTTTCTGTTCATATCTGCATTTATGTTCACCTTGCCCTGTGCCAAGACTCTCCAATTCACACCTCCAGCTACTGTGTCTGGAGATTTGCACTGTGGTGAACGTCTAGCTCGGAAGAGGTCTCTTTACAGTGTCAGCTAATAGGGAAAACTCCTAGTCCCAGCCACGCAAACAGATTTCTTCTGAACACCTAGCAGCGTGCTTCCTGGTAACATCAGCTAAGTGCTCTCGCTATCTCTCTCAGCCCCCATCTTTTCTACACAACACTGACTCTGCATTCTGTGCAAATCCCATCCTCGTTTCCAAGTGAATTACTATGGACACAGACCACGAAGCATCTCGGTTCAAAGCTTTGCACTGTGGTGAACTGCTGGTGGTTAGTCGTGAACCTGCAACATCTGGCTGAGAAGCGGCCTCACGAGAGACTGAGAGCTGATTGGAGAACTCTTTTAGTAAGCCAGAGGCTGGGTCTGAACACTGTGTGCAGAGCTAAGTGATGTCAACTGAACCCTTCTCTCTGTCAGCACTCACCTTTCTGCACAATGTCGCCACCTTAAGCAGCCACAGAAGGGTGTGCTACTGGAGGTCTAAAGCCAAACTCTATCGAAATCAGCAGTGTTCCACCTTTTCATCAATTGCTCAATTGTGCTTTTTGTGGAAGCACTTAGAACAGGATATTGTACCTTAAATCCGTTATGTCTCAACTTGAAAAAGCAAACATAGAACTTCATAATCAAATTTTACTGTTTCATTATACAGCAGGTCTTCGCTCCAGCATGCACACAGATGGTAGAGCCTATCACAGTCCACACATATTTTACAAATGGCACCCCATCAATGGTTGGTTCCCAAATTTGCACCCAATGCTGCCTGGGAAGGCAATAGCTTTCCATGAATTTGAACTGGATCAGCAGGTTAGAAAGCATACAGAATGGAAAAACTGAAAACTATAAATTAAACTTTGCATAAATGTGAACTGAGTGACAGCCGCTTATTCCGGTCTCAGCTTTATTTACCCCAAGTTAAAGTCCAAGTGCATTCAGTACAAGAAGAACATCATTGAAACACATCCTCCGAATAAAAATATGCCTGACTCAGAGTCTGCATATTGATTCAACACAAAAACACTCTCTTGACGTGTTGTTTTAGGGGAATTCCTCTGCTTTTAATCACTAAGCAGTTTATTAATCTTTGTGACATTTCCTTTAAAAAAATGAATCTTGACTTTAGATGAATAGTCTAAATTGAATAAAAAATAAATGATGTGCCTACACATTTTTAGACTAGTAGAGGCACATTTCACATTCTCCTTAGGCGAACCTAAAATGGCTCTACATCTGCTCTCCACTACTGTCCTTTATAAAACTTGCAGTGACATAAAGCAACAACTGTGACATGCTGAGGTCACTAATGGGCCACATCATTCTGACTGTTCGTGATTAAAATATTCACCTTTATGCCCTCACATGCAAAAGACAGGCATTGGCCTCCCACCTGCCAAAAACGTTCCACAGCTATAAGAAAATAACCGAATCTGTCAGTTACTGAGGGCTCATGGGTCGATCTGCTGCACAGATGTGGAGGAGTTACTTGGTACAAGCAGGCATATTGCAGAAGAATCCTGTGCTGTCATCCCTTTCTTATTAATAATAAAAATGAAAGGTAAGAATTGAGGGTGTGTGCATATATGAAAGATACTGGGTGGTCACACATTCCTAGAATTGTTAAAAAAAAAAGCCTTTATGTAAAACGTAGAACAATTTCCATTTTGTCACCTTTAAAATCCTCTCCTTGAAATACAATCAGCTTGTCCTATTACTAGAATGATTTGCTGTACTTATTTTTTTGTTGCCATGTCTAGAGCCTCGTGTGTTTTTTTCCATGGATTTCTTTCACGGCAGCAATTCTTCTTCCCTTCAGTCTCGATTATATTTTCTCACACAAAAAGAAGTCACAGTTAGCAAGATCTGGTGAATATAAGGGGTGTGAAGCAACAACCATATTGCTTTGGATCAACATTAGTGCAATGTGTGCAGGTGTATTGCCATGATGCAACATGCAGACTGGAGTGTGTCACTTCTCTAGACGTAAATGCCACAGCAGTTCAGTGCAACGTCAATGACATGTAATGTTTCTGTCAAATGGGAACAAACTTGTTATGTACAAATGTGTCAGTGTTCAAAAATGTGATCAGCATTGTCTATTGAAAAGCTGCCGTGGTGACGTGGAGAAAAAGAATTGCCCATGTTGCATGTGTGATTGTACAGGGTGGTCCAGATCTAATTATGCATATCCAGATCGTCTGGATGACTTTGATTTATGCGGGGACGATTCCAGTTCGCTGCAAATACGATTCTTCATGTTGTCAGTTCGCATACTTCTTGATGGTCCGGATTTTCTGTGTAATAAACTTATTAAGTTATCGCTTAATGAAAATTGCATAATTAGATCTGGACCACCCTATAGAATTAATGCCAGAAATATGCACTTGGATAATCAGGTATTTGGATCTGATCATTGTTTTGTCTGTTGGTGTTGTTATCTCCCATTTTGCCACAGTGGTTTTGGTAATGGGTGCTGCCATCATTTGGATGCAACTCCAGGTTATTAGGAGGCTAGGGCCCAAAAGTCAAGGCAGAACAATGTGTTGTTTATATTCACAGATTTGGAAAAAAAAGAATCTTTTTACATGTAATTTTTGATCTTCTTGGTACTGAAAATGTTTGCTTTCCTTTTAGACTACGAGTTTTGATTACCATTTTGGTTTAGGATTTATTGTTTTCCTGGTTTGTGACCTGTTTCTGGATTAGGCTCACATTTTATCTCCCATCTGCTTTCTTTGTTCTTCTCTGCTCAGGTACTGACAGAACACTGATTACTGTGAGTGAAACAGGTAAGGGTCTTAGCATTAAAGCCTTCTTCCAAGCACTTATGAGTTTATTTAAACACTAAGTGAGGTGCCAAAAGGCAGAAAACAGCATTGGCAAAGTCAGGGACAGATCAGCATGTGATCACCAAAAATCTAATGAGAACAAGCAGAAAGATCTTCTCACTAAGCAGATTAGTCTTTCCCCTAACTATTAATAAAAAAAATTGTTTTGTTGTCTACATGATTCTAATACATGGATAAAATCCTTGCTGCCCCGCCAGCCTTTATGGGCTGACACCCCTTTGCAGGGTGATCTTAATCACTCACCAACACTCCCTTATATAAGGCATTTTAGGATTTCCAAATAACCTACCATGAGCGTCTTTGGGATGTGGGATGTAAATTAGACTTCCTTCAGTGGAACCATGCAGAGATGGGAAGAGCATGCAGGCAGTGACTTAGAAGCTGTGAAACACAATTGCTAACCAGTGTGCCATCACACTTACTATCCATCCATTATCCAACCCACTCTATCCTTACTACAGGGTCATGGGGGTCTGCTGGAGCCAATCCCAGCCAACACAGGGCTCAAGGCAGGAAACAAACCCTGGGCAGGGTGCCAGCCCACCGCAGGGCACACACACACCAGGGACAATTTAGGATCTCCAATGCACCTAAACTGCATGTTTTTGGAATGTGGGAGGAAACTGGAGCACCCGGAGGAAACCCACACAGACACGGGGAGGACATGCAAACTCCACGCAGGGAGGACCCGGGAAGCGAACCCAGGTCTCCTAACTGTGAGGCAGCAGCGCTACCCACCGCTCCACCGTGCTGCCCTCACACTTACCAGGTCCTGTGAAATTAAATTTAATATGTGCTCTTTGGATTTCCATTTTCCCAGATTAGATAACCTATTAAGGAAATGTATGGGTAAATGGTAGTATTTTCTGTAGATATCTCATAAATTGGGTTGCCAACTGATGAGAGAAGGAACCACATGGAAATAATCAGATATTATTCTGTACAGTACATTTGATTTCTAACAGTGCATTTTGAACATTAACACTAAAAAAGTGCCAGACTGATACAGTGGGTGGCTCTGATGCTTTACAGTTCAACAGTTACAATATTGGCTTAAATTCCAGCCCAGGTAATGTCTATATGGAGTTAACATTACATCAAAACTATAAACTGTATTATTTAACTCTGAAAATCGCAGGCAAAATGTTACAAAATCTCCGTGATCATGAATTTTGAATTGAAATTGTGGAAATTAGAGCTAGAAGTTTTCATAACTTTTTAAAACAATTGAATATATGTATTAATCACTTAATGCTGTCATGATTATTGTGGTTATCTTTATTTTCTTAGATTCTTTTACTATTTTGATTTATTTTGCACCATCATTTTGTTGTATGGTTGTCACCATTTTGTGCTAACCAAAGCATCACGCTGCTATAGTATGGCACATGTGATATCACTGCATCCAACATGATGACACCCTCTCTCACACATTATCAAACAATAGCTATGCCTAAGTTGCAAATAAATTTAAAAATAATGTTCCTCCTGTGCCTCTCCTCAGTATCTTTCTGGGCCTAATCTTCTTTTCCCCTATGTATGCCTACAACTTTCCTCCTACACCTCTGCTCGGTATTGTTGCCTGTCTCAAGCTGTCTTGCCATACAGTACATGTTTCCTCAGTATTCCTCATACACCTCTTCGCGGTAACCTCTCTTGCCCGGTGCGTCCTCCTTAATTTACATTCCCAAAAAAACAGCTTCTCAGATTTTGTCATGTTGAGGCAACTTGCTCACCTCCTGTCTACTTTATAATTACTACCAATGGTAGACAGGCCCTCATTACTCTATGAGAAACCATTATTTTTATTCTTGTGAATACATCCCATCTTTGAAAGCGACTCAGGTTGTGCCTCATGTTGCCATTGAAGTGCTCCATTTTAACTTTTTTTGGTAAAAAAAATAAAAAATAAAAACAAGAATTTTCACAAATTAAGCTTCACACCCCTAAAGTGTTGTGTTATCATCCCTGGCACTGAGCAAGCAAAGTCAAACTGACCAATCAGACTAAACCCAAAGTGACCAATCAGATTAACTTAGAGGAAGCAACAAAAACCAAACAGACCAAGCAGATCAAATCTAAAATGACCAATCAGATTCCTCGGAGGGGCCGATACACACACACACTCGCACACACTCCCACACACACTCACACACAGACAGCAGTGTTATCTTATATAGCAGATGATGGGTTCCAGAAGCTCATGTCTGTTTGTAAAACCAAACAACATTCTAGTTTCTGTTGTTTTTTTGGAGAGTAAACATGACAACATCAGTGTTTTGTTTTGATGCCTTTCTTTTGGTTTTGTTTTGCTTCATTCATTCTTTTATTTTGAAAGAATTATCTCTGGGGCTTTGCCCAAGTTAACAAAGAATTAGGAATTAGCCTCTGTTAGATTTTATTTCAGCCACCCAGATTTTCTCAGTGTTACTAAGCACATCAACTGCTGTGTGACACAGGCAATGGCTTTGTTAAGGTCTTGTTATGTAGCAGTAAGTGACAGATAGACACACTTTAGCCACTATGCTAAAGCTGTCATTTGCACTTTGTAAGTCTTATTAAGACAGACACGTCTTGTTCCACAGCAGTGACCAGTAAGTAGTCAGCAGATACACCAAGGGAGTCCCTACCCTAAAGTGTTAGCAAACTACTGTTTATAGTACTAGGCTTGTACCGTGTTAGCCATTATGAACATGGTGAGAAGTCAAGTAAAATAACACCTTTTATTGGATAACTAAAAAGATTTCAATATATTCAAGCTTTTGAGACAACTGAGTCCCCTTCTTCTGGCAAGATGTAATACAGAAACTGGAGTTCCCTGTGTTTATATAAACACTAGGACAAATAACAACATTGGTAAATCTTTAAGTGAGACATCTTAAATGTAAAAAATTAATAGACCTTTTCAGACTAAGATTCATTAACAGTAGAATTACCAGAGCCTACAAAAAAACTTGTAGATCCGTCCCACCTTAAATCGCTTCTCACCTCTCCGTCAGCGTCTTTTGTCCTTTAAATGTGTTGATAAGCAGCAAGCAGGCTGCTATCACATCCCCCACCGGTGCACAGTTTTCTCAGCTCAAGTCTGCTTACCTGTGTGCCACTTGCTTACAGTTGTATAAAGTGAGAAGTCAAACAAAATTATACCTTTTATAAATACTATATCGTTATTTGGAACACATGCATTTAATGTGTGTTCCTTGTCTACGTTTTTCATGTTTTAGTAATAATTAACAAAATGTAGACATGAAGTTTATAATGTGTGAAACCTGAAGTCCAAATATCAAAGAAACACTTTCACAAAATGTACAAATATAACAGAACAAGTGCGCTTTTATTCAAAAATATAACTGCAGAAAAACAACCCGCGTTAGGGTGCGACATTGACACACATTTGCTACGACTACTATTTTAGAATAAAAACATACATTTGATTTCAGTATGTAACAGCTGGTGTAAATGTATGATACTTGTAAAGGTTAACTTTGTTTTTTTTTATCCAGTTTCATTCTCTCAGTCGCGTTCACGATCCTACCCTACTCCCCCGCCCCCCATCTGACACTGCTGTTTTCACAAAAAGATGCGCTATAGCTCTGCACTCTGTAGGAAGTAAGTAAATAAATCCAAATAAAAACATTCAATCTGGCTTTTATGTACGTAACATATAAATGTTGATGTACATGTATAACAAAACAAGTGCACTTTTATTCAAGACTATAACCGAAGTGTAGAGCTATAGCGCATTTTTATGTGAAAACAGCAGTGTCAGATGGGCAGGGGGGCAGGGTAGGATAGGATCGTGAACGCGACTGAGAGAATGAAACTGCCCTAAAAAGAAGTCTGACTGCATTCTCATACCAATGCTTGCGAACTGCGTGCACTTTTCATGGCATTACACTTGTATTTTTTGAGCCTGCCCGTGTCCATCAAACACAGGAAGCTCTGCAGTGTACTTGTGACTTTCTTTTTTCTTCGGTTATATTTTAAAGGGATTATTAAGGGACACGTGATCCATATTCAAATCAGACATAAATGTTCATAAACAAACACGGTGGCAACAAACGCTATTGTGAGACAGTAAGCATTTGCTCCTGCTGAACAATTTAATTTATTACAATATGAAGGTAGTGTCACAAGTAAACTAAGCCTTGATAGAAAGAATTTGGATTCTGCCTTATAAGGGATGCTTATAACACCCATCACAGTCCTTGGTTCAAAATTGTTGTTGACCTGTGTGATCTAAATAATACACAAAAGGACAGAAAACGTAAAACAGTAATCCCTCCTCGATCGCGGGGGTTGCGTTCCAGAACCCCCCCGCGATAGGTGAAAATCCGCGAAGTAGAGACCATATGTTTGTATGGTTATTTATATATATTTTAAGCCCTTATAAACTCTCCCACACTGTTAACATGATTAGAGCCCTCTAGACATGAAATAGCACCCTTTAGCCAAAAGTTTAAACTGTCCTCCATGACAAGACAGCGATGACAGTTCTTTCTCACAATTAAAAGAATGCAAACATATCCTCCTCTTCAAAAAACGCATGTCAGGAGCAGAGAATGTCAGAGAGAGAGAGTGCGCGACAGAAAAGCAAACAACCAAAAATCAATACGTGCTTTTGGGCTTTTAAGTATGCCGAAGCACTGCAATAAAGCGGCATTTTTTAGAGGAGCATCAGTATCTTCTAAGCAAACAGCCTCTGTGCAAACAGCAACTCTGCTCACATCCCCTCCGTCAGGTGCAGAGAATGTCAGAGAGGGTGAGAGAGAGAGAAAAGCAAATAATCAAGCACCGCGCGTGAAGCATATCATTGAGGAGTTTTAGTTAATATGTAATACATGCTCTGATTGGGTAGCTTCTAAGCCATCCGCCAAATAGCGTCCCTTGTATGAAATCAACTGGGCAAACAAACTGAGGAAGCATGTACCATAAATTAAAAGACCCATTGTCCGGAGAAATCCATGAACCAGCGAAAAATCTGTGATATATATTTAGATATGCTTATGTTTAAAATCCGCAACAGAGTGAAGCTGCGAAAGTTGAAGCGCGATATAGCAAGGGATTACTGTATACTGTGATGAGAGGTCTGTGGCAAAACATGATTTTAAATAAATAATCAAGTCCAGGAGTGTGCAGGCTTGAAGGTGATTGGGGTGTTTGTCTGATTGTGCATTCACGTGCAAATGTGAGCAGGTCAGTCAAGAGCCTCATTCATATCTCAGAGTAAGGGGAGGAAAGCACCTTCACCCAATTGACGGTATAAATGGAGCCTGCATGGTAGAGAGCGAGGAAGAAAAAAAAGGAAAAGGAGAACAATGAGGAATGGAAGTTAAAGGAAAGGAAAGGAACTGAATGGAAAGAAGGACAGGGATAGGGCAAAGCTGGCGGACGGGAAAGTGAGGCCTGTAAGTGGAGCGTATGGTCAGACGCTCAAGACGGGGGAGAGGGATCCTTAAGAGGCGAGAGTAGACTGAGTGCTCCAGGAGGCTCCCACAGAAGCCAAATGGACTGCAGCATGGAAGGACAGATGAGTAGAGCTCAGCACGATGTCCTGCGAACGCTGACAGACTAGAAACAACAGTCTGAGGTGAATTAAAGGGTTACCTGCGCCTGTTGGTGGATGTTGCTGCGTGCTGAGGAATCTGTAAAGGGTATGCTGAGAAGATATCGGCTTTAGAAAGAAGCACAGATGTTTGTGGCTTTTAAAAGAGGACTTGTTTGTCCTTGATTTTAACCTTGTTTTTATCCTTCATCTATACGCTACCGTGGCTGTTCGTTTGTCTAGCTAGAATTTTAAATCACCTGTGGCTCACAAACCGTTTGACCAATTGACCTGAAATTTGGTACACATATACTATGTGACATCTACTTTCCACTTTGGGGTGATGATTGACCTCCAAGTTTATTCCTCTTTTTATTTTTATTTTATTGTAAAATCAGCTCCTGGCAGCGGGCAGCAGTGTGGACACCGTTCTCATCCCTACCACCTTTGCCGTCACTTCCTGTACCTCTTCATATCTTTAATCATTCTTGAGGCAGACTGAAGACTTTTAAAGAAAACGTACTAAGTAATTACAACACAAACACTGACTTAATCAGTTTTAACGCAAAAAGATGCCGACGAAAGAAGAGAAGAAGCGGGCCGCTAGGGTGGAGAAAAGAAGAGCTGGTCAGGAAGCAGTAAGCGCATCAACCTCTGAGCAAACGAATGGTAAACGTACAGAGAAAGAGTAGGAAAATAATAAGTCAAGTGTATTCACTGCACGTTAAGGTGTTAAGGTGCAGTGTGCCGTTACTGCCATTTGTAGAATAGTCTAACCTTCATTTGGTACTTGGCTTATTTGTTTATGTACTGGTTTTGGAAACACTGCACGTTTTGGATACTTTGTTTTTTTTATTTGTTTGGTTTTTAAAAAAAAGCACAGAACACTTTGCACCAGCCCCTTGCTGACTGTGTGTGAACTCATTTGTCAGGCTCATCTTGGTTTACGACTGTCAGCAGTTCGCAGTTCAAGAGGCGCCTGGAAGCGATCTTGGAGTGTGGAGACAATCCAGACCATCACATATACACAATACATTTAAATAGCAAATAAAAGAACAAAATCAATGAAACTACATTTAAACCAGGGTTGAGACATCGGCTAAGACATGACATGACAAAAGCAGGCAGAAAATAGATGTCTCCTTCCGGTGATGGTGAATCAGAAGTCTGCGCTCTGTAATATTCTTTCATTATCATTGCAGTTTTCATTGACTTACTTGTCTATCCATCATCAACCCACTCAAGTCATTTTAGGATTATGGAGTCTGAAGTGAAGCCCAGAAGGTTCAGGTGCAAGGTAGGAAACAACAGTGGAAGGAGTTCCAGCTGATCTGAATTATTTGCAGTATATTCAAGTTTCCTATCTTTGACAAAGTACAGTATATTTTTAAAAATTAAACTTTGTTTTATTAGATTTCCTAGGGAATAAAATAAAAGCACCAAACACAAACGCCTCAATGCTTATTGTGGAGAAAATCTGTTGAATGCTAAATGCAGTTTAGTGTTCATCAACATGCCACAGTTCTTCATAATAGTGACAAGTTTGCTGTTATTATTGGGTATCAATTTAAAAATCCGTTTATTTATTTATTTTCCTAGAAACTGTCATCTGTCTTTCCGCCATTCACCCCCTCCCACCAGTATGGCAACTTGCCCCACGGCTCATTCTTTAGTGCCTCCATCATTTTTACTGTCTGTTAATGACTTTCCTAATGTGTTTTCGTCCTGCTGATACCATTCTCTCTCTGTATATAATAATGTTATTAATTTATTCTTACAAATCATTGAGGGGCACCCTGCTTTATTTAGATGTGCTTTACTTTGTACTCTAATTCATTTGCTGCTCCTCAGCACCATGAATTTCACATTTCTTAAATTTTAAATTACAGTACAGAGAAATTTTCACTTTAAAGTCTCCCTTTTTAAAGCTAATGCAACATGAAATTAGCTTTTTTTCACCAACTCTTTACTCAGTTATTATTTAATAGCTTCCTACCAAGTTTAGAACCCATCTATCCATCCAAATTTCTATTCATTTCCTAAACCTTATCTCTCCATTCCTGAGTCACAAGTGTCAGAATTTGTTCTGATAGCACCAGATGCAAAGTAGGAAGGAACCACAGGCATGACACAAGGTCATCGCAGGGGGCTTTTAGACTCACTCACCTACTCACACTACATAAAATACCTAAAAGATACACAATTTTAGAATGTGGAAATTGGACTTGGAGAAAATCTTCATGGACTCACAGAAAGCATGCAAACACCACACAGTGCGTGAATCACATCGCATTAAGTCACTTGAGTGCATTTCATGCACGCCTCATTTTGGGTCCTCCTTTGTCTGTCGTTGGTTCTGTCTCCAGCTTTTCTAGTGTGTGGCCTCTGATGTCAGGACCCATGCAAAATCAATGCGATGAAATAAAAGGATGGTTATGAGTGCAAATTCTGATTTTGATTAATTTTGATGTCACTACACTGGTTGCCTGTGTCATTCAGGATTGACTTTAAAATACTGCTTATGGTTTATAAAGCCATAAATAATCTCGCTCCATCTTATATATCGGAATGCCTGACACATTATATTCCAAATCGTAACCTTAGATCCTCAAATGAGTGTCTCCTTAGAATTCCAAGAGCAAAACTTAAAAGAAGTGGTGAGGCGGCCTTCTGCTGTTATGCAACCAAAATCTGGAATAGCCTGCCAATAGGAATTCGCCAGGCAAATACAGTAGAGCACTTTAAAACACTGCTGAAAACACATTACTTTAACATGGCCTTTTTATAACTTCAATTTAACTTAATACTGATACTCTGTATGTTCAATTCTTCATAATAACTATTCACAGTGGCTCCAAAATCCATACTGACCCCTACTCTCTCTTCTGTTTCTTTTTCTGGTTTCTTTGTGGTGGCGGCCTGCGCCACCACCACCTACTCAAAGCATCATGATGCTCCAACATTGATGGACTAAAAGCCAGAAGTCCACGTGACCTTCATCATCAGGTCCTTCCATGAAAACCCTAAATACAAAGAGGACTGTTTGACTTATGTTAGGTAGATTGCCCAGAGGGGACTGGGCGGTCTCGTGGTCTGGAATCCCTACAGATTTTATTTTTTTTCTCCAGCTTTTGGAGTTTTTTTGTTTTTTCTGTCCACCCTGGCCATCGGACCTTACTTATTCTATGTTAATTAATGTTGACTTATGTTTATCTTTTATTGTGTCTTCTATTTCTCTATTCATTTTGTAAAGCACTTTGAGCTACATTTTTTTTGTATGAAAATGTGCTATATAAATAAATGTTGATTGATTGATTGATTGATTGAAATTCTTGTCTGATCTGTGGATACCAAATCTCTGAAATATTACATTTAAATAATAATAATAATACAGTTTTTCTGTGTGCTCTTTTCTCGCATGTATGTTTGGTTTTGACCATCTTGTTCTCTTGACCACAATTATCACCTCTCTTAATGGGCTTCTGTTTAATTTTGCTTTATTTTTTTTGTTTGTTTTGCTTTTCCTTTTTGCACAGATACCCCGTTTTTTGCTCAAATGTTTATCTGCCAGTTCAGTATCAGAACAACACCAAGCTCCATTAAGAACTTTACAAACCAAGTTTGATAATTTTTAAAAGACGAAAGTTCATAGTACAGTGCCTATAAAAAGTATTCACCTCCTTGGAAATGTTCATGTTTTATTGATATACAACATTCAATCCCAGTGGATTTAATTTGGCTTAATAGAAACTGATGAACAGTAAAAGACTCATTAAAGTCAAAGTGAAAATGCATCTCTGAAAAGTGGTCTAAATTAATTACAAATGTAAAGCACAAAATAATTGATGGTAAAAGTATTCACCACTTTAATATCACACAACTAAATCCTCATGGATGCGACCAATTGATGTTAGAATTCACAGAATAAGTTCCATGGAAATCACCTGTCTGGGGTTTCATTTAATTGTAGTGTGAAGGCACTTTATGTTGAAGGAATAGCTTGTTGTGAGTCAGCATGGTGGCCTAACCTACACAATAAAGACACGGTAACTCCAAAAGTAACTTTATGAAAGCACAAATTAGGGAATAGAGACAAGAAAATATCCAAGTTATTGAATATCCCTCGGAGACCATTTAAATCAATCATTAAGAAATGAAAAGACAATACATCTGTACATCTGTTAGAGCAAGCCATGCACAACCAAGACATGGAGGACATTTATAGCACATGCTGCGTAAGGAAAGACACCAGCATCTGCTTGGATTCCACTCAGCCATGTGCAAGGTTTATTTGAACTTCTCCTATCCAGTAAACACTTTAGAGTCTTTCCTCTACAGACCTTGAAGTTCAGAAACAGTTTCATCCCAAGAGCTATAAACTCACTCAATTAGTCCATCAAGTGCTCCTGGTAGAACTGCTTGTACTTATAATTACAATTACCTCTCTGTAAACTTTATGAAACATTTGCACTATCTGCACAATATGTACACGTATATTGTATTTATGCTTTCATACTGTATATTTTTCATAGTTTTTTTATGGTATTATGATTATTATGATTGTTATTTTATTATTTTATAGGAAAAAAAGTTTATGGGGGATTTGCATATTGAATCTCGTTATACCATACAATGACAATAAAGGAATTCAGTTCAATTCAATAGAAGAGAGTGCATATTTACAGATATTGACGACTGGCTTCTAAGTAGATTTAGATTTTTAAGCGCTATTCTCTTGGAGCTGTGTGTTGGTAGAATACTAGGATGTACAGTGCATCTTTAAAGTATTCACAGCGCATCACTTTTTCCACATTTTGTTATGTGACAGCCTTATTCCAAAATGGATTAAATTCATTTTTTTCCTCAGAATTCTACACACAACACCCCCTAATGACAAGGTGGAAAAGGTTTACTTGAGGTTTTTGCAAATTTATTAAAAATAAAAAAACTGAGAAATCACATGTACATTAAGTATTCACAGCCTTTGCTCAATACTTTGTCGATGCACCTTTGGCAGCAATTACAGCCTCAAGTCTTTTTGAATATGATGCCACAAGCTTGGCACACCTATCCTTGGCCAGTTTCGCCCATTCCACTTTGCAGCACCTCTCAAGCTCCATCAGGGTGGATGGGAAGCATCAGTGCACAGCCATTTTAAGATCTCTCCAGAGATGTTCAATCGGATTCAAGTCTGGGCTCTGGCTGGGCCACTCAAGGACATTCACAGAGTTGTCCAAAAGCCATTCCTTTGATATCTTGGCTGTGTGCTTAGGGTCGTTGTCCTGCTGAAAGATGAACTGTCGCCCCAGTCTGAGGTCAAGAGCTCTCTGGTGCAGATTTTCATCCAGGATATCTCTGTACATTGCTGCAGTCATCTTTCCCTTTATCCTGACCTTAGTAAGTCATATAAACTGATAAAACAGAATTGTCCCCAATGTAATCCAACCCATTGATCAATGAGTAATTTAAGACCATAAGGTAAATTGCCATTGTCAGATATTTAAGTACCTTTTTTAGGAAAAGAAACAAGAAAAACATTGAAAGTAGCTGTACATTCATTTGGCTCGCTATCTCCATCCTGATGTCAAGAAGAACACAATCGTAAATTGTTTCCGAAAAGCAGACTGCAAGTAAGGAAACCATCAGGCGAGGAGAAGATCAGATTTACTGATAAAGACAGGGGTGGGGATGACACTGGTTCATCGGGCGCAAATGCTGCAACAAAGGTGAGCAATTTTTAGATGGAGTCAATCATTAGTAGTGACAATCAGTATTGACAGAGAAAATGATGAATGATAGCAGAAAAATCCTCTGTCTACAAAGCCAAATGTAGTGGCAAATTAGTCCGAGTCAAAGGCTTTTTTGACTGTTAGGCAATGAGATGCCAGCAGGCTTGAATGGGAGATTGTTCTCAGTTTGGGTGTTTGTCTCTCTGTTCTGTAGTTGCTGTTTTTCCTGATGTTGAGGTAGTCCAGGTTCTTGTTAATTGTTGCTCCTTAGAATCGTTAAAGGTTGAAATGAAAAGATGAAACGATGAAAACAAAAGCTTACAATGGTCAAAAGAACAAAAATATTGGACGATGGATTTCTGAGTGATTTGAAACTTTGCCATTGTTAACCTTTTCTTTTTGTACTGTTTTAAAAATGCCATTTTGTTTAAAACTCTTCCTTTAAGGCCAGCATCCCAGAGTTGTTTAGTTCCTTGGCAATCTGTTGCATGGAAAAATTTTCATTTCACAAAACAACAATTGGGGGCAGCATGGTGGCGCAGTGGTAGAGCTGCTGCCTTGCAGTAAGGAGACTTGCTTCCCAAGTCCTCACCTGAGTGGAGTTTGCATGTTCTCCCTGTGTCTGTGTAGGTTTCCTCCCGCAGTCCAAAGACATGCAGGTTAGGTTCATTGGCGATCCTAAATTGTCCCTGGTGTGTGTGTGTGAGTGTGTGTGTGTGAGCGTGTGCACCCTGCGGTGGGCTGGCGCCCTGCCCGGGGTTTGTTTCCTGCCTTGCACCCTGTGTTGGCTGGGATTGGCTCCAGTAGACCCCCGTGACCCTGTAGTTAGGATATAGCGGGTTGGATGATGGATGGATTAAAACAACAATTGACTGATGTGTTTCTTGAGAAAGCTTTTTCATTTTGGTGATATTTTAACCCACAATTTGAGCTTTAAGAATACCAGTACTTTGCACACGTAACGATTTATAGCTTACTTGGTCTACTAGTTTTAGTCATTGTGAGGAAGTCTGCTTTTCCTTCTTTTGATTTTGATGTTTCCCAGTATTCCAGTATTTGACAATATGCTAATGCCATGACTTAGGATATCCCAATTCTTGTGATTCAGCCCTCAGTTTTCATTTGTTGTTATTTGACTGCTGGCATTTAGTGACATTCTCAGCAGGTTTGATTTTACTTTTACTACTATTTACTACTAAAGCACTTTGTTTTTGGGCTTATTTTTAGCTAAGTCATTTGTTATGATTCAGAACACTTAATTACCTATTTTAGTTTTAAACAGCTGCATTTATTTTCTTAACCAGCCATCAGTTAATAATGAGGTACAAATGACAAGCCAGCTCTCCAGCTAACGTGCTTCCTGTGTATATGCATCGAGCTAACATAAACCTGTATGTATGCACCATGAAGGTCTTGAAATAAATGAGACAGAAGGGAAGGACCAAGATTTGCAAATCTGTTCAGGACCACAAAACAGATACTGCATATCTGATATTTTTATGATGAAACACATTAGGGTATGCATATTACATTATACAGATAAATTGTTAACTTCATTTAAATAAAGTATATTTTTAATAAGTAAACATGTGGGAGTGCTGTGGCACAGCAGTAGCGATGAGCTGGCACCTCATCCAGTGATTGTTCCTGTCTCTCGTTGAATGCTTGCTGGGGCAGGCGCAACTCTGAATGGATAGATGGGTAGAATAATTAAACATGTATTACAAATATTTTTCAATGCTCCTTAAAAGTTTTGGAGAATCGGCGCTCTAAGTTTACATCTGGTTTGACATTTATTACAGAGCATTTTTTTGTGGCAACTGGTTACATGAAAAAACAAAATGGAAGGACCGGAATCACTACTGCTGCAATAAATTATTTTATCGAGGGTCACGCACATCACAGCAAGCATCTTGTGGGAGGCAGGAACAATCTCTGGACGGGACACCCGCTCATCGCTGCTGTTGCGCCACCCCATGTTTAATACTGTACATGTTTTAATGCATTTCATCATGAAAATGATATCATAGTATTGTAAAATGTTCAGAGAGCTGTAATATCATGAATGTAATGTATCCTGCTTGCTGCTGTCTACAAAGGAGAAATCCAGTTTAAGAGGAAAGTTGTGATGCACACAGCATTTAACATGCTACTTTAGTTACAATGGGATTTGAGAAATTCTAGTAAATTTTAAGATGAAATTTATGACGTTCTACTTTAATGACAAAATAAACTATGGAATTAAAGTGGAAATTTCGAGATTGAAGTCGACATTTCAACCTTTCTTTCTTTACTGTGTCCCTATTTTTTCTCTTTTCTCTGTACCTTAATACGCTTCCGTATGACATTCAGAGGGTGGGCTATGACTTGCCTTTTCACTGCAACTTTGATTTCTTAACAGTTCTTTTTTTATTTCCGGCACTGTGCACCTTTCTGAACTTGAACTTTCGAGTGTCTCCACCACTCTGTATCACTCAATCAACTTTCTTGTGTTGCTTATACCACTGCTTAAGCCAACAAATAATATGTTTTTCCTCGCCTCCACTTCGCATTTGCTGAAATTCTTATTTTTCCCGTGCTTTTGCCATTGTCTTTTCACAAAATGATAAACTTAAAGGGCTATTTATAATAATTTGCATATTCAAAGGGGCATAACTCTTTTGGAGTGGGTTGACAGGCGCATGCAAATGCTCTACTTTTCATGCTGACCGGGATTTATGGAGTGCGTGGAAGTTGCACGGTTTTGAGCGTCTGATTTTTGTGCATATGCACATTTCCACTTTTGTCACTATGCAATGTTTTAGTGTGAATTCTATGCAAGGCATTACACATAAGGTCCCAGATCTCAATCTGATTATTTACGGCTAGAATTGATAAGGACTTGTCACTCTCGATCACCCTGAGACCTGACAGAGATTGAACATTCCTGCAAAGAAGGATGGAGAAAAATAACAGTCTTGGGTATGTGCAATGCTGATAGAGACTTGAACAAAGACTGAAGGCTGTCAAAACGCCAAAAGTGCATCAACTGAATACAGACTTGAATTTGGTGAATACTTATGCAGTCAATTATTTTTGTGTTTTGTTATATTTGTAATTCCTTTACACCACTGTGCCGTGATCTGTTTTTACTTTGATACTAAAATCTTTTTTGTTGATCAGTTTCAAAATGTCAAATTAAATCCACTATGATTCAATGTTGTGTAACAATATTGTGCAACAATAAAATGTGAAAATGTTGAAGTTAGTGATTACTTTTTATAGGCATTGCCTTATTCATGTGTGACATCCTATTCTATAAAATACTGTAAATTAAACATATATAAATGTTTCAACCATAATCAGTTAAAATCTTTCTTTAAAATGTAATACACTATTGCAGGATTATTCTTTTTATCACTAGGTCTCAGTCAATGCATTTCCCTTTATCTCTTCCATCGCCTTTTCCTCAAACATACAATATTCCTCAAATATATGTTTTATGAATGAGTGAATTAGTTTTATTTACGCACAACAAAATTCTAAGGAATTTATCTAGGTGTTACAACTATAAATACTAAAACCCAAACATTTGACAGACAGCATCAAATACAGCATCTTGTAACTCTAACACATTACAGTATATGTTCAACAAGAAGACATGACAATATAACAAACCGCATTGTAAGAGAATAAACAGAAACAAATCATGAAGCTCAGCACCAAAGTGATCCCCATATTTTGTAGAAGACTGACAAAGAGAAATTAAGAAATGGTCATCTGATGAAAGGGGAGAGCCGGGAGACCAGAGACCAGATGTGACCCCATCAGAGGCCATTGTATCAATCGTCTTTTCTGCAGTGGGAGGAAGAGAAGAGGCATTAGTTGAAACCCCTGGTTTGTAGTGTTGTTTCAGAAACACACATGTGTGACAACATATATAATTAATGAATCAATATGGCCTCTTAGCACTACTGCCAAATGGTTCCAGTGCCCTATGTCAAAATTCTGTGCCCAGATGACGAATATGTGTTGAGCTTTTGTCATTCTTCCCACATCTGCGTTGGCTTTTCTTTGAGTATTCCATTTGTTTTTTTTCACATCTCCATGGCACACTTATTAGTTTAATGAGTGATTATATATTGGCCCCATGTGAGAATATTCTGCTGTTAGGTTTAATGGAATGAGGGAGTTGAAACTCTTAGGGATCCAGAAATGAATCAAAAAATGCAGTTGAGTGTAATAGAAAAGAAACTATTGACGTATCAAGTGCTTCTTATTTTAAGTGACCTGCAACATCTTCTGACAGACGTGGCTACCCAAGTGAGTGTGTCCTTTGATTATCTTGCCTGTTCATTTTCTGAGTTAAAGATGCTTTAGATTCTGTAGAGAGCACGGTTTCAGACATGCAATCACCTCCGCTGTCCAAACAACACGTTGCAGTTTATGTTATGAGTGAGCAGATGGGCTGCTAGAGTGTTTTATTAAACTGAACCAGCCATTGTTTTTATTGATTTGTTGACCACTTTTCAAGTCTATTTTTTTAGTTTTCTTCTGATAGTACAACTTTACAGCTTAACTAAAGATCAGCACCACATTTTTCTGATATACTATTTGATGCTGAAGTTACACAAGACAGACAAAGTAGAAACTGGAGCCACAGCGCATTAATTTAATGATGTAATAAACTAGAACAAATTTTAAAAAACACTTGTTTTAATTAAGCAAATCAAAATAATAACTTTCTTTCAAATTTGTTTAATCCAATACAGGACTGATCCATGTCATATGGATTTATGGTTCTTTTTGGGGGACATTTAGCGAATCCATTCATTTTCATACCTGCATAATCCAACTAGATGATCACAGCTACCCAAAGGGACATACCTGTATATTTGATATGTATGGTATGTCCTTACATAACACTATCTCTGTTTCTCAGTCCTTCATTATACATCTTTACATTTTCACAAAAAAAAACCAAACTAATAACGCTTGATTAGATGTACAGGCAGGGCATATCACTTAGCATATCAATTTTAGCCCATCTATTTTATGAAATTGCTTTTTCAATCACATGGTCATAGAGCGCTGAAGTCTGTACTGGCTTCACCATGTACAAGGGAAGATCCCATTGTGGGTGGAACACAGCGACCTCACCATAACCCACTTATGTCAGGCCAGTTCAGAATCACCAAACATCTATGCAATGTGAAAGGAAATACAGGAAGCGTGCAAACACCACAAAGACTGCAGGTGAGCATGGAATTGAACCTGGCAACCTCTAGTAGTGAGATTGTAACACAAATCCTTGGATTCACTTCAGCTTAGTTTTGCATTGAGCTCTTCATTCTTTCGTGCAATAGCAGATAGTTGTGAAAAGTTCACAGCTAGATACAAATACAAGCATTACAAATTACAAATTACATAATGAATACACATTAAGACACAGATTCATTTAAACATGAAAACAAAGTGCTTTGAAACTGATTAACACAAATTAACAGTACTATCTGTTCATTAATGAATTGTTAAAATATGAAATATGGGCAGTTCACAAGAGAGAAGAGGAAAACAAAAATTAAAGTCTGTATCATCACTGGAGATAATAAACCTTTGGGGGGTGGGTCCATGATCACTTAAAAGAAAGTCAAAGTCAGACACATTCAGAGTCCTGGAGACCTCAGCCAACTGGCCACTCACCACCTTCTGGGATTTCTACAGTAGAATCTAATGACAGATTTTTTCTTCTGCTGGTTCCAAGACTGCCAGTATCTTGGATATCTTTCCATTGACTGGAAAACAACTTAGACCAAGTGCCACAATAGGATACAGAGAAGATGGATGTATCAGGGGAGAGTTAGTAAAGGTTCATAGCAATTGTATTACTTATGTTTTAGTATAAATGACTAACAAGCAAAGCTGCCATTATACACAGATAATCATCAGGTCTAGTCAGGAGATACTAGACTACAGTAGCACATCTTCACCCTGGATTTTTTGAGAATACTTTTTTCTCTTTAATTCATGATTGAGACTTTTGACATTCCAGCTCACAAAGTTCACTATTTGGTCATAGAGACATTGCTTCTGAACTTTTCGTGACATTTCGTAGTCTTAAGTTAATTTGTTACATTGTTACATATGATAGCTTTGACCTAGATTTTATATTATTTCTAGGTATTATTGGGGTAGAAAGTATACGTAAGAAATAGCATTGCACTCTTTTTCTCCCTCCCCAATTGTTTTTGCCTCCCCAAGTAAGGGTAGGCCACACAAGTAAGTCCTAGTCCTCTGACATGCCAAGAGACAGAGTAAAACCAGAACAAAACAAACTCCTGAGCAGCAGTGTAAAAAAGGTTAAAATAGAGATATCTTATGTTAGTATAGTCCATATGTCCATTCGATGTTAATTAATGTTGATTTATTTTGTTTTATAATTGTGTCTTTCATTTTTCTATTCTTTAATATGTAAAGCACTTTGAGCTACTGTTTGTATGAAAATGTGCTATATAAATAAATGTTGTTGTTGTTGTTGTTAAATACAATAAACCTAAGGAATGATGTTAAACAGTTCCCATGGAGACCGAGATAACTTATGATAGTACATAATAAATCAAAGGTATATTTGATATAATAAATCAAAGGTATGATGTGGAAGAAAAAAAAACACACTGTAAATAGCTAGTTACTTTGTGGTTGCCAAAATGTACATATATTCAATGAAATACATTTCAATATAGTAATTGAAGTTTAACAAAAAAAAAAAAAGTTGCCAAAAAGAAAATACATGTAGAATGTAAAGTTATGGCAAATGTCACATTACAAACGGACCAAGTTACAAGTTGCAAGCAGAACCTTTGTTGCCTTACCAGAACACAGTATGACTCATGATCGTGTTTCAAAATGATGTTGGGATCAGTCTTTTTAGCTCTTTTTCTGCTTCAACTAGAGAGCTAAAAATGTAAAATGACCTTCAATAATCACTTTCTATTTAGCAGGAAACAAGAGACTATATCTGATTTCAGCTCTGCGTAGGCGCTATTTAATGCTGTAGAATGTGACGCGTTTAGCAGCTGTACCAGGAGAGAAATCTTGGAAAATACAAATGCGGTTATTTTCAAATATTTCCTTTTTCAGTCTGAGAAAAGACATTAAATTTTCTTTAACCTGAGGTTTGTCAAAATGGACAACCAGGCTTCTTGGTTTGAGGCATTTGATCTTTGTATATGGTAGGCTGCTGAGATCTTGGTGTCCGATTTGTTTGAAGTTCTCTCCAGTTATTTTAGAGAATAGTTCACCAATGAATTTCACTGGGTTTGGACCGTCATGGCTTTCAGGGAGAGCTTTGATTCTGATATTGTTCCTTCTATATCTGTCTTCCAATGCAGCCAGTTTGTCACTGAACACTTTTCATTCTGATTTTGCAGCCATTGCTCTTTTGTCAGCAACGTATGTCAATTGTTCAAGTGTTTCAATACGGATCGCAAACTTTTGCTTAACATCTGCAAGCTGAGCAGCGAGTGTTCTAATTTTACTCTCTAACCTTTGTGATAGACACCCGGGTCCCATGCCGGGCGGGACGCCCCTGCTGCATCTGTTCCGGGGGAGCAACCATGGGCAGCTCAATACCTCCCCTGGGACGCTTAGTTGCAGCCTCCCTGGCCGACGGTAATCCCCCAACCGGTCGTGTGGCTCCATGGGAGATGGAGTCTTCCACAGCCTGGTTGGGAGCTTGGATGGTCGCTAGGGGGTGCTCCATGGAGTCAACAGCCCGGCTGGACGAGTCTTCAGCCCCACCCGGAACTGCAATTAGGACCAGGTGGTCAAGCACCTGAAACGCTTCCCGGTGGGATATAAAAGGTACCAGCCACCACCACTCAGGGGTCAGAGTCGGGTGGAGGAGGACTAAGCTTGAGGAGGAGGAGGAGGAGGAGGAGGAGGAGGAGGAGTGGGGGGGGGCGGCGGCGGCGGGCGGCAAAGGACAAAGAGAGTGTTGTGTTGCAATTGTGCTTTGGGACTGTGTTGGACTGTGTAGCACAGGGAAGACGTGTCCCACAGCTGAAGATCAATAAAAGTTTGTTATTATTTTGTATGTGCCTCTGCGTCAGTCTGTGCCGGGTCGGGCGCTATAAAGCGCTTTATTACACCTTACTCATATTTTCCTGTATTTTTTCATCAATTTATTCTGGAATTTCTGTAAATGTTTCAGGAAACTTTAGCACTTAAACATTTCTACAATTCTTTTATATCCTGAAGCTGTTTCTCATTTTTCTTGTTTAGATCCTTTATTTCTTTCTTTACATCCCTTATATCCTTCTTTATATCACTCCTTACATCATTTATTTCAACCGAGTGCAGCAATCATTGCCTTTAGCTTAGATAGTGCGTTTCGGTCTTTGGTTGATGATGCTGACTCATGGGGATATTAGCTGCAGTTGACAGTGAGGATTAAATGGCCATGCTCAGTCCTCCTTGCCTGCCTTGGTCCCAATTTCCCTTTTAGCTGTAGCTGATGGTCCTGACAGATCTGTTCCTTCATCTGTCTATTCCAGGTCAGTCTCTGGCAGGCTGTACTATGAATTTAAGGCCGGTTTAGACTGTGATGGAACTTTAGCTGCCTTATCCTTTTCCTTTTCATTCTGAACCCTTTGTTTACTGCTCATGCTTATTTATACTTGCATATAATGTAATTATATCTCCTCCAGAGTTGAGTAAATACAGGATACCTCAGGATGATAGTAAAAAAAAAGGGGTAAAATAACAGGTAACGGATCTCAGCCCTAGAGGTCCATCTCTCACAATGGATGAGACCAACTGACCCTGGTTTTAAAGCTTGGAACTAAAAGCTCAACTCACCACTGTTATTTTATTAATCTTTGGAATCTTAACACTTTGAACGCAGGATACGAGTTAACTCTTACCTCATTCAGCCTGTGAATGTGCAACGTACAATATATCTCAGAATACCGCCACTATAGACGCAACCAGCATGCTGGCAATCTCTGCTGCTGTTTCTCAGTTACCTAGTGCTGCCATCTAGTGGATAGACATACATTTTTTTTTGGATGCAACAACTTGCTATAAATAGTGTTATAAACAGACAGTCCGTAGCTATGTCTTCATTAAAAAGGTATAATGATGATTTTTTCAAACAACTAGATTTGTTCCAGGATGAATATTTTCATGCTAATAACAGTAATCAAGATAGTGGCAATCAATTGGATGATGTGGAACCTGTAAGCACTGGTTCTGATGCGGATAGCTGCCCGAGGGAGTTTTTTTCAGTACAACTTCTCACAACAGCCAGCACTACATAGACATTCTGCTACCCACTGATTACAAACAGTCACAAACTACCCAACAAGCGTGGACAGCGCAAAGAAACATGTTATTTTTATGGCATATGTTCTTCCAAATGCTTCAAATTTTCTGATTTAAATGCAGACATTTACACATGTTCCTAGTGAAAATAAAGTCATTTACAGTTTCTTTACATTTTTCATTGGTTTATTTACTGTACATTTTTGAAAGAGTTACTGTTGATAATAAAACCACTGCTTTCTAATACTTTCCTTGACATATCTTTAGGAGTTTTGTTAGAGTGCATTATTTATCATATATGCACAGACCTGTACCGCAGTGTCCTGGTAATAAACAGTCCGTCAGTCAATTTAATAAGTAGACTGTAATCTTGAGATCATAAAGCACACCCATTTGTACATAATGACAACTTAAGGGAAGTAAGCATTACTTTGATCATTTAAGGTAGAGATGGAGGATTTTGAAATAACCGGAAGCCAGTGTAAAAACTTGAGAACTTGAATTAGGTGGTCTTACTTTCTAGTTCTTGTAATGATTAATTCAGCTGCATTTTGAACTAACTTAAATCTGCATGATTAATGATTTGAACAATCATACTGCATTGCAGTAATCAATGGTACTAGAATTAAATGCATGAATTAATTTCTCAGTATCCTCCATCCTCAGTATTCTCCACATTTTCTAATATTCTTAGATGGAATAAGCAGGTTTTGTAATGTACGTTTTTCAAAAGACACACTGGTGTCAGAGGTAATGCCAAAGTTTCATCCTGATTTAGGAAAGCTAATGGTTAGTTCGACTGACTTCAAAAGTGACTAGAATATTGTTGTGGTATGCATTATTCCTCCCAATAAGTAACATCTCTGATATTTCTGTATTCAGAGACAATCAATATTTTTCTGTTGCCAATAATCATTAGGCTACTCGCATCATAAAGGGGATAGGGGAAAGACCTTGGGATCCCCATCTCCCCATCTGTTGGGGATCAGAGCTGGAATGGGATCAGGTCTGTTGGGGATCAGAGCTGGTGTGGTGCTGAGGTGCCAATTTGAGGTGGCCCATCCGCGTAGGCGCATGGAACGTCTTGTCACTCCGGCAAGATGATCATCTTCCTCTGCTGTCGGAGGAGCTGCGTAAACTCCGTGGCGGCACTCTCTGAGGTGTGCAGACCTGGGATTGGCCAGATCTCTGTAGGTGGGTACACCTTTTATTGGTCTGGTTGCTCTGATGGCTGTCATACTCGGGGAGTAGCTATTGCTGTAGCAGATTGGCTTCTTCCGATGGTGTCTGATGTCACTCCTTTCAACGAACGTATTATGAGACTCTGATTATGGCACTCTCTGGGTGCCTTGTCTGTTGTCTCAGTGTATGCTACAACCGCAGTGAGTGATGTCTTGGTAAGGGAGACATTTTATTCGCAACTTCGCTTGTTGGTTGATGGATGCTCACGAGGTAACACACCTCAGGTCATGGGTGACTTCAATAATCATTAAACTGGTTAAGTCTGCACTTGATTCCAAACTAAGTTAAAGAGCAGATAAAGCAGAATTAGCTAAACTGTTACAGAGGGACTTGAGCAGCATATAAATTTGGGCAGTTGTGTGGCAGATGAAACATAATATAAGTAGATGTAAAGCATTACATGTAGGAAATAGAAATATTAGATTTGAATACAGAATGGTAGGTCTCCAACTTTAAAATCTTACGAGAAGGACCTGGGAGTCATGGTGAGCTCATCACTGTCTACATCCACGATCAAGAAAGCTAACAGTATGTTAGGGTTTACATCACGAGATGTGGAGTACAAGTCAAGGAAGGCTAGGCTTAAGTTATATAACACACTAGTGAGGCCTAACCTGGAGTACTGTGTGCAGGATTATGTCTCCTTGTTATAAAAAAAGACATAGCAGCGCTACAGAATGTCAAGAGGAGAGCAACTAGGCTGATTTTGGAACTAAGAGGCATGAGCTATGTAAAGAGATGTTAACCTTTTCAGTTTATACAAGCTGAGATTAAGAGGGGACACGATTAAATGGTTTAAAATTATGAAAGGAATTAGTGGAGTCGATCCTAGTTGTCACTTTAAAATAAACTGCATAAAGAACAGGAGAAAACAGTTGAAAACTTTGTTAAGGGTAGATATTGCACAAATATTAGAAAGTTTTTGTTTGTGCAATGAACCACAAATATATGGAATAAATGACCAAGTACTGTGGTAGAGAATAGAACTTTAGGGACCTTGAAATCTCGACTTGATGTCATTTTAGACAATCTTGGTGAACAGGATGGATGAGCTTCTGGGGTTCAATGGCCTGTTCACAATTTTTCTAATTATTATAATACTTTCTAAATCCACAACTCTTTTTCATCCATCCATTCTTTTATTCTCACCTCTGTCATTAATTAAGGACACTGTCAGAGAAACATCATTTGGTCAGGCAGAAACAAATCATTTCAAGGGTAAGGCAATGTTCAACCACCAATCCGAACACTGTTGACATCATGGTATCAGCAATCTCTGTCACTTTCTGCTATCCACCAACACTCTTTTTAGTAGCACTGAAACTAGGGCTGACATTATATTTGTGTGATGTTCCTATTTACACCTTTCTTTAAAAGTCTCTGCCCTCTTTAATAAATCCTATACAGGCTTCTCAAAAGATGGACTTCCTTACCTTGCAGGATGGACTGCGTCAAAGGATCCTGCCCGTTAGGCTCAACACAAAGAGGAAATGGCGCGTAACATAAAGAACAAGTAAACGTACTATAAACATGTCATGTCATTTTCTAACCTGCTTGATGCAGTCCGTGGTTGCAGAGGCCTGAAGCCTATCCCAGCTAAAATAAGGCATGATGCAGGAACAAACCCTGGTCATGGAGCCAGTCCATTACAGGGCAAACGCACACACACAATAAATACACACTGGGGCCAGTTTAGTGTCACCAATTCACCTAACCTGCATGTTTTTGGACATTGGGAGAAAACCCATCCAGTCATGCAGGTGGGACGCAGGATGCAAACTCTGTGCCACCTTGCTACCCAATTATAAACATAACACAATAAAATAAATCTAATGAGCAAATTACATTTCAAAATAACATAATCAATATCAAAGTTCATAAAATACAACAAAGAATAAAAATAAAAGGTGAAGAAACCCAAGTCAGGAATGGCACCCTGGCTATTCTATAACACCCAGATCCCCCAGACCCATCCTGTATTTTGCACTTTACTCTGGACTCAAATATGCTCCAATATTCTGTTATATTACTCTTTAAAGACAACTGAACTTTTGTTTTTTTTTTTTCCAAGAAAATCTGATATCAAATTTAGAAAAATAAAAAACTATATTTTTTGGTGTCTACATAATCCCATAACGCTCCAGTCACTTAAGGTGAACCTAATATCACTACAACTGCGCAGGCAATTTGATACCTGTCTGTACTCTCATGCTATATTTAGAACTTATTGAAATAATTGAACTGAACTCGAGCTTGTCTAAAATGACAGAAATGATAGAAGCTTCTTCCCATGGCCATAATTTGAACTGTTTGAAAAGATATATTGGTTACACATAAGTGATACTTAGAAAGCGACTAAGAAATGTTCATCACTCACCAGTGCATTAGTATCCATTCTTTCCTAGCTTCAATTCAGAAAATCAACTCTTGACAGCACTCTAAATTTTCTATTTTAAAAACACTAAGACCGGGTTTTCAGTTGTAGAAACTGGAGTGCTATTTATGTTTTCAATAGACACAATCAAGGTAAAGGTTTTCAGTAATAGCATAATAGCAGACTTTTTCATTATAATCAGAAACTCTGTGCTGCCAATTATTAAGTGCCAGTGATTAAATTGTTTTCTGTAGCCACCTACTGAGTTTCAATAGCAGCGCTTTAACAGATCTAATGGACCACAATGAGGATTGATCTGTCTGTACGGTAAAAAAAGGATCTCTGTTTGGAGAACTTCAAACAGTCAGATCAAAAGAATCACATAAGAAGATCAAGCAAATATCTATTTTCTCAGATGACAGCCTACACTGGCTTTTCTTTATCTGTCCATCCATTTTCAAAACTGCTTAATCCCGAGCAGGGTTGCAGGGAAGTTGGAGCCCAATCCAAGCAAGCATCAGGCACAAGGTAGGAACAACCCCTGAATGGGGCGCCATTCTATATTATAGAGTAATATGAGGAGTGAAGCATGGAAAACGTATGAGGTGGAGCAAGGATCATTACAGCAGGCCTGGGATTGAGGTGGCTAGCAGTGCTGTCTGACATCTTCAAGAGTCAAATCCTGACTCTGTCTCAGTCACTGTCTCCATGCATAACATTCTCATATTCACTTAATCCAGTGCAGGGTGTTGGGAGCCAAAACATACACTAGCAGGAGTGGGCACAAGACAGGAACAGGCCTGGATGAATTTGAGTCCATCACATACAGTACACACAACAACAATACCAGCATTTATTTATGCAGCTCATTTGCATACAGGTAAAGCAGCTCAATGTACATAACAAGACATTAAAAACAAATCTATCTCTCTATTATAAAAAAAAAAAACTTAGGACGAGACTGTGACAAGAAGTGATCTTTTGAAGAGAGATCTTAGAGAGACAGAAAAAAACACTTTCACTTTCTGCGAGACGGGCAAGTCACATCATATTCACAACCTTTGATACACACACAGAGCAGGTTAGAGATAATAGATGTAGGAAAATTTGAAAGTCTCAAGAAAATGAGAGTAAAGCTCACATGAGCGCAAAAAAATGGAAAATATTACTCTGTGAAATAACGGAACAATGAAAAGAGATCGAATAGTGTTTGAGGATGTCTGGGGAAGAAGAGAGACAAGGCAGTGACTTTAAAATGTTCGAAGCGCCACACAAAATGCAGATCATGACGCACAAGAGCAGCGGCAAGCCAGCAGCTGTTATTTGATTCCCATTGTATCACTGTTCAAGAGGGGTTTCAGAGGAGCGAGGAGGAGAGGAGCATCTCCTTGGAGTGTGTTCAGCCCCCTTCTTCACAACAGCTCATGGCGCTGGCAGTTTTGAAGAGGTAGGTGAGCGAAGTTCAGATCATACAACACGGCAGAAGCAGGAAGCCAGCAGCTGATCGAGCAAAGAGGAGGTAAAAAAAAGAAAAGGAATTTGTTTCCCATTGTATCACTGTTTAACAGGGGTTTTGGAGGTGCGGCCGTGTCTCCTTGGTTTGCGTTTGGCAAGTAAGAGGTTGCCGAGTGAAGCAAGCAGGGGGTAAAGCCCCTAGTAAGAAATGAGTAACAATGGCATAAGGTAAGGTCAGATGGCAGTGAGGACAGAAAAAACAACAACAAAAAAAAACCCTACAGTTTGGCTAGTCAAAAAAAAAAAAAAATCTGCAAGGGTTCCAAGGCCAAAAAGACCACCCAGACCCCACTGGGCATTCCACCTAACATAAAAGGTCGTAAAACAGTGCTCTTTGTTTTCAGGCTTGACATGATTGTATTTGATGGTGTTGGTCTTGTGGAGAGCTGGGACGCCTGCCTTCAATCCATCGATACAGGGGGCTGCATGATGCATTGATCAGGTGGTGGTGGTCACACAAGAAATAGAAAAAACAGCAGAGAATAGTAGAGATTAGTACAGATTTCGGATCCCTGAAGAATATAATTCTATACCCTCATAGTCTATCAGGAAATATTGCTAAAATGTAGCTATGAAAAAAACACTTTAAAATACCAGGTTTTTAGCAGTTTTTTTTTTAATAATCCACAGTAATAGCCTGGTGAATTTCTCTTGATAAAGTATTCCAGATTTTAAGTGCACAACAACAGAAGGTCACCTAACCACTTCTTTTAAGTTTGCCTCTTGGAATTATAAGCAGACCTCCATTCAAAGATCTAAGGTTACGACTTGGCATGTAGGGGGATAGACATTCCAAAATATAAAATGGGGTGAGATTATTTAAGGCTTGCTAAGCCATTAGTAGTTGTTTAAAGTCAATTCTGAATGACACTGGTAACCAATGTAACAAAGCCAAAACTGGTGAGATGTGCTCAGATTTTCTTTTTCTTTTTAAGATTCTGGCTGCTGCATTCTGCACTAATTGTAACCAATTGGTATCTTTCTTAGGTAAACTCATACGGGGCAGTTTAGAATCACCAGTTAACCTCCCACTCATGTCTTTTAGATATAAGAGAAACTTTGAAAATTGGAGTACATGGAAGTAAACTCATGCGGTATGGAGAAAAAAAAAATACTTTCATCCTATGTGGGGTTTTTCTCCACAAGAGCAAATTTTGAGCTTTAAATTCTGTCCCTGGTCACTTTCCTGTGTGGAGTTTGTATGTTCTTCCTGCATCTATATTAATTTATCACATGGTATTCTTTTTTTTTCATCATTCTAATAAAGTGTTAGGTTTACTGCAGACTCTAAATTGACCAGACTTAATTAAAAGTGCATGTGTATTTGACTGTGAAATACCCAAATGTTCAAAGCTGATACTTTTCTTTCACATAGTGCTAACAGGATTCACTTCAGCTTCACATGCTTCTGAAAAGTGGATGTGTGTTTGAATATGAATGGAAGTCTCAGCACCCCCTCCTGACCTGCAATGCTTTCTGTGCTCCAGTTAAGTGCGATGAGATGTGTTCAGATTTATTTGGAAAAGCACCTACTGCAATAGCCAAGTTGGTCTGCCTGTCCATCCACATAAATAACTGAATAATTTCAATGAAATCTATTAAAATCTGGAACACTTATTCTAAAAATAAAATGTGTCTTCCATGTGGATTCCAATACTTTCCCTATACTGTGTATACAACAAAGTCAGGGAGATCTAAAATTTCGAGATTAATCAAAATCTCGACATTGAATATTTGGATGATTCCAATACTTTCCCTATATGAGAATGTAAAAAGCTCTTATGGAGCCACAAAACCGCTGCAGATCAGTGCAGGCAGGTGTGGCAAGAAAACTTTCAACCAGGATTTCTACTAACGTTTGAGGTTTAAAAGTTTCTTTTGATTTTAATAAACATGCAGTGAATGTTTTATTCAGAATTATGCAGTGATTATTATTATCTTTCTGTGCAGGAGGTACCATTAAAATCACAATAAAGAAAAGCAGGAGTACTATAAGCAAACCTGAAAAAACACACACTCATGCAACATTAAAAGTAGAGTTATGGAAGAGAGTTGTACTAAAAAGGAATTTTTCCAGAGCAGTTTATATGGTGCTGGATTTTTTCTGTCTTGGTTATTTGTGTAACACAGAAATTATGCGGAAATACTTCACCCAACCATCTGTTTCCTAAACTGGTGTTGTTCATCACTGAGATGCAGAGAGTCATAATCTATCCAGTAAGCATGAAGTGTAAGGCTGAAACCAAAACTGAATGAGATAGCAGTTCATCAGAGGACATATTCATTAGCTCGCCCACACACACACCCACACACTTGACTATAATCAATCAGTTTAGAGTCGTATTGAAATGTTAAATTATAATAATATAAATGCATTCATCCTTTTATTTTGAACCCAATTTGTCCAGTATATGACCATAAAGACCAGAAACCTAGCTGGGTACAAGGCAGGGCCTAACCAATCACGATACTGTAATCTTTAAGATCACACGCTCATTCACACACCCAAAACTCTCAAATTAATAACGTATTTTTTCAAACCCACTTAATCCAGTTCAGGGTTGCCAGGAGCCAGAGCCAATTCTGGCAGCACTGGGAGGAAGCTAGGAAGAAACTCTTTTGAACTGCTTACATAGAGCGACAGCAGTTTTCACAAAGAGAACAGATTTGGGAGATGACCCAAAGAGAACAGAATTTAAGCAGGGGTCATACACAGGAAGATTGCATTTTCCCTGAAATCTGCTCAGTTAGATCTTTCAATTCCTCATACCAGACTAAAGACTATGACATTACAGTCTGGCTCCATGCTACCAGTTGCATCCCACCACCGCCAATAAGCGTACCCGAGTGATGAACCAAAGGATGAGGACACTCGCACACATAAAGCAAATGGTTGGTGCAAAAATGATTAATGCTTTTATTAAAACAAACTATCAAAAGAAACAAATCATGTTTCCAAAAGCAGTGCAGTACTCCATCAGTCGATAAATAAATAGTCCATAAAAGCAAGGTTAGAAACTTAGGCAGAAAACTGTTCTTAAAAATCAAGTCCCCTGTGCATTCCTTTGAAAATGAATGTTTCTTCAGCTAACCCCAAGCAGGTGATTGCAGCCGAGGAGATGACTAACTGGCAATTCGGCCCACCTTCTGCACCTGCTCCTAGGCTCGAACCCCTTCAACCTTGTGTGGCTCCAGCAGGGCACTGTGACAAGCCTCTGAGTTCCATTGCCAGGTTTGTGTCCCTACGGTCCATGGCTCCCCGGAAGGATGCCTCACTGAACCTTCCATTCCCCCTGCAGCCACACTGCCCCTCTCCAGCCTTATGCAGAGAGTCGCTCCATCCGAGCAGTGCTTCACTCTCCAGCTCCCAGATTGCTTAACTGGAGTGATCTCCTTCAGCCTCTGAGCATCGGTTGCAGTCTTGCCAAAGGACTTTCACCCAGCTGCCTGCCTTGTCTCTCTTTCGTCCACCCTCACCGGCTTCCTCTGCCTCCTGCCTCCTTCTCTCCTTCCGTTAAGCTCTTTTCTGCTGATTTGTCTTACTTTCTATTTCCTCCCTTATATACCTTTGTGGGCACAGCGCCTCAATCACCCACCACAGAAAGCGGATGAAGCAATTGAGACAGACTGCACCATCACGTGCAGGTGCATCTCACCACAGTTACCTCACCAACCTCCTGCAGCTGCTCGAGCACGCACACCCATGGAGATCGAACAGGCGTATCAATTATTTATTTAAAAAAGGGCAACTAAAATGTTAAGCTGTGGACCCACTATACCACAAGTACACGTGGGGATCATGTACTGCGGTCCAAAGTTATGGAACAGTCTTCCATTGACATTGACATCAATCTATTGAACTATTTAAGAGTCAAGACGGATTCAAACAGGCATTTCGGTAGCTTTGCAGTCTGTGGATGACTTTTATATTGTCTTTGTATTTTATGTTTTGATATTTCATTTTATTCTGTGTTTAGTTGTTCACCGCTTTGTGACTTTTGTCTACAATCAGCTGTGTATAAATAAGTTTTTACTTTACTTACTTACATTTAAAATAACAAAGATTAAGCTGTTTAGCCATAATAGTGGTTAAAGGACAGAGTGACAACCTAAACAAAAAAACAAACAGAAAAACACAAGGACAGAGGGCAAAGAAACATCATAACTAGTAACTCAGAAAGTAACAATACGAAGGAACTTAAAGGTTATTCCTTTGTGAACAGAAACCTTGAACAGCAAGGAAATGTAAGACACTGACTGTAATGTCGTTGCAGCAATAACATCACACATTGCGCACTCCAGGTCATCACGTCTAGCACAAGCCAAGCAACAAAACCACTTCAGAATGACGGCACCCATAAGTAAAGAAATTCAGTACTACAGGAGATGGAAAACCAAATTTAACACTTGTACATCAGAACAAAAAATAAATATTGTTGATATATCCCTTGGCTTTCAAAACACAAAGAACTATGCATAAATAATTCTTAAAGGCCAAGGAACAGCTGAAAAATAAATAAATAAAAAAAGCATACTGTAAAAGCCTGATCATGACACCTAACTGTGCTGACAACCTATACAGACCCAGTGCCAGTTTAGAGTCATCAGTTCAATTAACCTGCGCATATCTTTGGAGATGTTGGAGGAAAACCCACACAGCTCTGCATGGACAATGACAAGAATGAGGATTTGTTCAAATTATATGAAAATAAATCCATTCATTCATCCACTTGGTTTGTGCACTACAAAGATATGGGGGAACCAGAGAGTATTAAGACAGCAACATAGGAATCAATGTGAGTGTACAGTTACTTATAATGGATCAATTTAGACTTGCTATTGTAATATCTAATTACATTAAATAAACCCAATCATCCACTCATGCTTTGTCCATTGCAGAAAATGAGTTGTTAAAGAATATCCTCACAGAATCAGAGGCAAAGCAGAAAGCAGGCACAGATGAAATAGAAGTCCATACTCATTCACATATGTATGCAAACATAATGGTGAGATGCAAAATTTTAAACTTCTATTAATTTAAATAAAATCAGCCTAATAACCCAAATCTGAATCTTGTTTACCTTTAGATTTATAGAAGGGGGCTGTAGGCCATCTCAGAGTTTTTGGCAGAAAGAAGAAACCCAACCTGAATAGGACGCTAGTCCGTGAAAAAAACAAAATCAAGTCATAATGAGCTAATAATAAAATTATTTTAAAGTGACTGAGTCTTCATATATTACCATGATATCTTTCTGGAAAAGAAAATATAACCATTGATATTTATATGGGCGGCACGGTGGCACAGTGGTAAAGCTGCTGCCTTGCAGTTAGGAGACCTGGGTTTGCTTCCCAGGTCCTCCCTGAGTAGAGTTTGCATGTTCTCCGCATGGCTGCATGGGTTTCCTCCCATAGTCCAAAGACATGCAGGTTAGGTGCATTGGTGATTCTTTATTGTCCCTAGTGTGTGCTTGGCGTGTGTGTGTCTGCGTGCCCTGCGGTAGGCTGGCACCCTGCCCGGGGTTTGTTTCGTGCCTTGCTTCTTGTGTTGGCTGGAATTGGTTCCAGCAGACCCCTGTGACCCTGTAGTTGGGATATAGCGGGTTGGATGATGGATGAATGATATTTAAATTTTTCCACAATATAGTAAAAGCTGACCTGGTGGAATTTTTAAAATGTAAATGTAATAAATTAAATACGACAGAATGGTAATAGTAGAAGATGTTTGACTTCTATTAATGTGGAGGTTTTATTCATTTTTTGTATCATCTGCCAGCGGCATTATTATAGTATTTAACATACTGTAAAAATACAGCTTGTCTCTTATCTTTAAGCAAAAGTACCGTCTTAAATGCACTGTTTAGATTAATGTAATTGGATTTCAGATAATCCGTGAATTCTACTGTAGGCAGTAATGGCTAAGTGGCACCAGGTCTAAATCATTTTACTTGGGGTAATATATCACAGTGTAATTTTGTATCCTTGGCAATTGGGCAACAATACACATGTCACTGCCATACTGCATCATCCATAAAGATTCTCCAAAGTCACTTAGTGCAGAAATGGTTCCTCATTCTTCATGCCAACAAAGGTAGTAATTTAAAGATGATATTATAGTAAAGGTTTGTAGGTCTGTTGCAGCTGCAGTAGATACATTGGAATGAATCCCTTTTGGAACTTGTAGAGTGTTACCTCCAGTAGTTCAGAGGACAACTTAACCTCAATTAACCTCCTCGGTGTTAAACCTGAGTGTGCCTCACGCTCAGAAATCTATGCAATCACGGTTCACCATGAGTCTTAAGTTTAATGATCCGCTTTACATTTTTAAGAATAAAAAACGCTCAGGACAGTATTCTGCTGATATCTAGTGGATGAAATAACAGCATGCTGCTAAAAGTCATGAATATCTCTATGCATTTTGTCACTCTAACATAACTCATCAATATTTATGAATATGGTGAAGCCTCTGACAAAGAACACAGTGGCAAACGTAAAGCTGTGAAGGCAGTTTTAGAACAAACTACAACTGAACCACTGCTTGACTCGAATGATAGTGATCGTGATGTGAACTGGACATCAGATATTGACATGGAAAGTGAAACTGATGCATGAAGCTGCATAATCGCAATCAAGTACAAGAACAAGCAAGACACCTAAGCACTGCTCACAATGCAGTAACTGTCAATGTTCATGTCAAGGGAAATGTGGAAATCACTAAGGCTTGCGCTGTGGTAGCCTGCAATAACACATGGAGTGTGCTGATCGTACAGGCCTAGGAACTGACATCTCGTGTGCAAGCCTAAGAAAGAAATATAAAGAAAGTGTGCAAAGAAACAAGAGTCTACTGTCCAAGTTGGAACATCGAACTGTGAGTTGGTGACTGTCTCAAAGTATATCACATGAAGTACGTGTACTAAATCTGCATCAATACAGTAGTTGATATTAGACTTATCTATTCTACTGCATTTATGTTGTTTTGGTATTTGCATGTTTTATTGTTGATAAAATGTAACATTTTTGGTTTGTTTTTTCTGGGGTAAACATAACACTTTACTTCATAGTCTTGAGAAGATGAAACGCACAATATCAACACTGGACACAAGGCAGGAACCAGGCCTGGGTAAGCGCAAGTCTATCAGATGGCGACTCAGGTATGTCCTGTTGGCAGCAGAGAGGATTGAGAACCAGTGTGTCATCGATGACTGTGTATTTAAAGTAATAAGCTAATATAAATAGCCTGCTTATGAAACATCCTTCTTTCACTTACAGTATACAGCAGAGCCCCTTAATTACATCCTGGAGGTCCACAGCAGTTATAGGTTTGCGCTTTAACAAATTTCTTAATTAGAACCTGTTTATGTCCTATAAAAGCAATACATTTTTGTGGGATTAGTATTAGTTAACTCACTTGTTACTATTAGAACCCATAATTGCCTATTTTAGTTATAAACAGCTGTTTTAAGCTTTTAATTGTTGTTTTCTTAAACCAGCCACAAGTTAATAATTAGGTGTAAATGACAAAGGAGCCACCACCACTCCAGTTAATGGGCTTCCATTTAAACTTTTGTACATGCATCATGAAGTATCTGTGCTAATAAAATGTTTTGAAATAAATGAGAGAGAAGGGAAAGACCAAGAGGTACATATCTTTTCAAGACCACAAAACATAAGGGTAATGATCCCAACAAATGAAAAATCTACAATATGACAAAAGTTTGTCTTGGAAGAATGAAACGACTAACAAGAGATATAATTGAATGCCAAGTTTCATTATCTGAAAAAAAAAAACCCTGCAGCCACTGCGGCTCCCCAGGACTGTAACTGAGGACCCCTGATGTACAATAGGTATATATATATATATATATATATTTAATCCAGCTTATCATTAATATTGCTATTTTAGATTGCTCTAATGGTTTTGTTTTCGTTATTGTGCTAAATTAGTCTGTGGGAAAGTATTTTTTATACTTTGCCAGGAGAAATGTCAAGAAAGTTCTTTGTATTCCTGAGATTTCTAGAAAAGGCAGTGTTGTATAACATACTCAATAGCCATACTTGAGTAAAAGTAGAGATACCTTTCTCAAAAGTGACTCAAATAAAACTAAATTTAGCCATAAGAAAACTATTTAAGTAGAAGTTTTACAGTAAGTAGGAAAAGTACAAATAAATGTAGTTTCTGTCTGTTTTATATAGTCTAAAAAGTTCTTACAGTCAAATAATTCAGTCTACCTTCTTTTTGCATCTGAGTCATATTAAAACTAATAAAGTATGATCCAAATAACTTGCACATTGAATGTGTGACATTCAGCATGAGCAGACACCTTCATGATTGTATTTTAATTTTCTGGTTAGGCACCAATCTGAGAAGCACACAGGCTTCTTCCCCGTTTAAGAAGGAGCTCATCTTCTCCTGATGAATTGTAGTCATCAAAACAATATTTAATAAAGAGCTTTACCTAGACTTTACCACTTTTAGTTTCACTTGCATAAGAATTACCTTTTGATTTTTTTGGGCTTTTCCAATGAGTTCATGATCTGCTTTCTGGATAATGTGAGAAAGTATGTGAGCAACACACATCGCAAGGTGAGTAAACCTAAGCAAGCGAGCGCATTATTATTAATTCTTGTTACTTTGTGTCAGCAAGAGACAGTAAAAAAAATATTAAATACAGTAGACCAGGAGATGAAATGTGGTCAGAAAAAACGCATTTGAGAATTTGATTTTTTTGCGTTCCAGTCTTTGATTTTTGTTTAACACACTTGGCCCTGTAACAGTTCGGTTTGATTCTTGGGTAACAACTCCTGCTTTTTTTCTGACCACGTTTCATCTCCTGATCCTTTTAATAAAAAGTTGTCATTGACTCCTGCTGAGACGAGCAACGTCTTTTTGTTTAAATAGAGAGAGGTTTGGAGCGCGCGCTGATACAGCTCATTGCCATACCCACCACATGACAAACCAACTCAGGATCCCAGATTAGGACCCAAGTGCAGCCATACAACAGGCAACACCTCAGCACCACACTAGTTCAGATGAAATGGAGCCAGCGTGAGGTGTTTTTTTTTATGGTGGCTGGAGTGGCCTACAAGCAAGACTGGATGCAGTTTAATGTCATACCCAGGACGAAGCAATTGCAGGTTAAAGGCCTTGCTCAAGGGCCTAATGAAGTTGAGTCACTTTTGGTATTTACAGGATTCGAACCGGCAACCTTCCGATTACCAGTGCAGATTCCTAGCCTCAGAGCCACCACTCCACCATTTTGTTTAAAGTGATGTCCAAATTAATTGAGCCAAACACATTTCCATACTGTTGCTCATTGCATGCCCTGTCCTTTTTGCGAACAAGTGTATGTACAAATGTAGCAGAAAGGCAAACAAAATACCGATAAATGCCGTATGCTACCTCCTAGTCAGTAGGAGATGATGTTCACAGTTTAGTCTCCCCCAAGCTGCCATCCATTAGTCCATTTTATGAACGTTCCATAATATAAATTATCCTTCCTGCTATGCTACTATAGCAGGTTGGTACCATCATGACTGCATTTTAGCTAATTTCTAAGAGTTATTAATCTGCTTATAATTTAAACTGTTTTGGTTCATTTAAGACATTCTAAAAGAAAAACTGGCTGTAAATGTTAAATAAACAATAAAATAAATTTGGGGAAAAAACAACATATACAGTATATAATTGTCAAAAGAATCAAAAAAAGTTTCTAAATTCTATTTATCATTAAATGTGTACGTTTGGTATTTGTGATTGCTAAATCTAATTAAGTACAATGGAAACATTAATGGCACCAAATAATTTGTTTCTTAGAATAATCACATTTACAACTGTTAATTTAAATCTTACCAGCATCTTCTCAATCTTACAGTGTCCTTTTTATAATCATTGTTCAGTACTGTATATTTAAACTGTATGGTAAATTAATAAATATTTAGTACAATTCCCAGTATTAATTTAGATTCGGCGATCCCAAGACACTTTTTACAAATATATGGGAACCTTACAAAGTTGGTCTGACTGACTTTCTAATTAAATGTCAGCTAACCTGCCACCAAAGTCAACCTGCTGCACGGGTTACAATTAATATTGAATGAAATAAAATAAACCCCATGGGTACGGCTTCACTGCAGTCAGTAATCTATACTTTGAATGCAAATGGTGTCCTTTACACTCTCTTTAATGTGTGGAGTGCCAGGACTTAATTATGAAATAATACACACCAAGTCTGCTGTCGTACTTCATATAATCATTTAATTAAAATATAATTAAATTCATTACTTCAGACGACAGCGATGTTATGATGAAATAGAGCATATGAACTAATTCTACCCTAAGTGCCTTTATTTGGGAGGTGGCTATGATGGGAGATTTACATTGGGTTTGTTTAGTAAAATGTATGGCTTTCGGTAGTTTCTGTTTTCGACTAAATTGTAAAATTTATATTTCACTTCAAAACTTTACTGTTCAGCATTTTATAATACATTTCAAGGACACAAACTTCAGAAAGCCTTCTCCACACCAAATGATTTAATGGAAATGGCACTAGTGTCTGAACTGTAGGAAACTGGGGCACATGGCGTAAGGAAATGACATTTACATCAGCAATAAACTGTTGTTTGTCTCCAGAAATGATAGACTCCCTTTCATCTCTCGAGAAGGTTTTAGTCCAAGAACACAGCTGTTGAAAGTCTTCCATTGCTCTGCCAAACAGGCAGCCAGCTAGCTTTATGATTTCATAATTTAAATTAATTTAAGAATTTCTATGGAATGTGTAATGTCTTTACAGGCACGGCTAGTCTTAAATTAATGCTAACATTATGGTGAACCTTTCAGGGTTATTTTCAAAAAGGTATGTTTGTGGTTTTGTCTCTGAAATATCTTCTATAATTAGGCATAGTAATAAAGCAGACCCCAAGTATGTTTTTTCAGGAGTAAAAGTGTGTGCTTTATGACATTTGAAATGTCAACCTGTTCCCTCCAAGTTTGTATTCCTCAGCAGCAAATGGAGCTGTTGTTAATTCTTTTATAAAAGATTTTAAAGCCACACGTCAACCCATTTGGATACACTTTGATCTCTAACTATTTTTAGCTTCTCAGTGTACAAAAACTATAAATTTGGAAGTATAAAAAGATGGTAAGTAATTCTGTCTTCCAGATTGCATGCCCAAGCCTTCCTGTTCTTTATTCTGCCATTTTTATAATCTAATTCTTTTTGTTGCTATATATAATTTTGAATTTGCCTGCTACTGTTGAAAAGAATTTTACAGTGAACAGACACTGAAACATAGCCTCTGTAGTTCGCAGTCACAATATTTGGTATTATTAAATAGGTAGATTTTGAATTAAATGTAACAGCTGTTAAGTTAGCTGCTTTGTCTCTGGGGTCTTATTTTGAAGCACAAGCTAAGAAATAGCGCATAGCCTCTGAGGTTACATATAAAATATCATTTATACCACACAAACTAATAAGTTACTTAGCTTCTGGGGTTTTATTATAAAGCATACACTAGTTACATAACACTTAACCTCTGAGGTCACGTTTGAAAAGTGACTATTAGCCATAGCTGTATTGCCTTTTAAGAACATATAACCTAAAGCTTTGTTAACAATAGTAAATTAAGCTAAGTCATATATTGCAGAAGCTTATAGTTCATCTCATAAAGACAAAACTGATCTTTTATTCCAAAAACTATATTTTGGATTCAGGAACATGGTCCACTCTCCTATTATGTCATTGGTTAGGAGATTTGAGACTGTAGTGAAACAGGGTGAGTTGAAACTTAACATCTGTCCAAACTCACGACCAGGTAAAGACACCTACAAAATGATAAACATTAAATAGCACTGTTCGTTTTGTGAACAGAAAGAGAGATGGGGAAACACATTTCTTCTACACTCTGTAAGATTAAAACATATCCTGGTTCACACTCCTTTATGTATCATTCCTCCAACCCTCCACAATGCTTTTCTGATTATTATCCTTATAGGAAGAAAATACTGATACTGGTCCAATTTCAGTTCATCTTATTCTCATTATACTTTTCAGTGTAATAAAATATATTTTTGCTGTCTCACTGGTGTAGTAACAGTATAAGAAAGAGCGTGAGGCCTTTAGAAAGCCACCAGAGCAGGCTAGGATTTCCACCGACCTGCCCAAAATATCTTCACACCAAACCAGCCTGCCTCCAACACTACCATCAGCAGGATATGGCCTAACCAGGCCCAAAAATGAGGAAACTATCTTTTAAAGTTCAAAATGCCTAAGTTCAAAAATATCTTGGAAAGCTCTCAAGAGAAAATGAATCTGGAACTATCCTTGCTTTGAAGAGATAGTCTGAACTAAAGAATCTTAATTAATAAGAATATGTATTAAAAAATAGAAAAGAATATGAATAAATCTGCGGTGGTCTGGCACCCTGCCCAGGGTTTGTTTGGCTGGGATTGGCTCCAGCAGACCCCTGTGACCCTGTATTTAGGATATAGTAGGTTGGATAATGGATGGTTGGATGGATATGAATAAATGCTCAAAAGAGAGAAAAAATGAGTGGCCTAACAAGTCCCAATGTGCAATCCATAATCAGAAACCAGAAAATCCAAATGAAATAAAAATACGCACAACGGCTCCTTCAAAGCAACCCAATGCACAAGAGTTTAAAACCTGTATAGCTAGACTCAAGGCTACAGGTAAATTTTCTTTCTCCTTACAAAAGTTCTACTTTGCATTCCCCCAACTAAATTCCTTTCTATTATTTGTTACATGTGGATAAACAGCTGTGTGTTTGCACTGTTTTCTTGTTTGTGGTTGCAAAAAGAGATGCCAGTTATCACATTAACAAGAGCCTCGGCTCAAAGTAGCACTATGTAGAGTTTAAAATGTCAATCAGGCAAGGTTTGAGGGCTAAATAAGACAAAAGAATAGGATAACGGGTTTGGGACCTCCATGTTAACCCCGTTTAATGTCGAAAACAAAAAGTGCTTCAAGATAACATCTCTTCTCCTCAAAACTTTCAAGGGTAAAACAGTCACAAATCCTACCTCTCTTATTTTTTAGACAACTCTTACTTCTTTTTATGGTGTACTACACATATTTTTAGTGTTTTTTATGATCTATTTTCTTCAATAGATAATTGTTATAGAGTTATACAGTATTTATATAGAGATATCATAGGACAAAAACTTTTGAGCGACTGTGATGTCTGCCTTAGTCAAGAATTTAACTATTATGATATTTGGATATTATTGGTATTTTGGATGTAAATTAAAATGTCATTTTTATCTTTATGGTAATTGGTAACATTATCCATACATGTATAAGGTTATCTTCTTCTTCTTTCGGCTGCTCACATTAGGGGTTGCCACAGCGGATCATCTTCTTCCATATCTTTCTGTCCTCTGCATCTTGTTCTGTTACACCCATCATCTGCATGTCCTCTCTCACCACATCCATAAACCTCCTTTTAGGCCTTCCTCTTTTCCTCTTCCCTGGCAGCTCTATCCTTAGCATCCTTCTCCCAATATAACCAGCATCTATCCTCTGCACATGTCCAAACCTACACAATCTCGCTTCTCTGACTTTGTCTCCCAAACGTCCAACTTGAACTGACCCTAATGTCCTCATTTCTAATCCTATCCATCCTCGTCACATCCAATGCAAATCTTAGCATCTTTAACTCTGCCACCTCCAGCTCTGTCTCCTGGTTTCTGGTCAGTGCCACCGTCTCCAACCCATATAACATAGCTGGTCACACTACCGTCCTGTAGGCCGTCCCTTTCACTCTTGCTGATTCCCGTCTGTCACAAATCACTCCTGACACTCTTCTCCGCCCATTCCACCCTGCCTGCACTCTCTTTTTCACCTCTCTTCCACAATCCCATTACTCTGTACTGTTGATCCCAAGTATTTAAATTCATCCACGTTCGTCTACTCTACTCCCTGCATCCTCACCGTTCCAGTGACCTCCCTCTCATTTACACACATGTATTCTGTCTTGTTCCTACTGACCTTCATTCCTCTCCTCTCTAGAGCATATCTCCACCTCTCCAGGGTCTCCTCAACCTGCTCCATACTATCGCTACAGATCACAATGTCATCAGCAAACATCATAGTCCATGGGGACTCCTGTCTAATGTCGTCTGTCAACCTGTCCATCACCATTGCAAATAAGAAAGGGCTCAGAGCCGATCCCTGATGTAATCCCACTTCCACATACTGCAGACCTCACCATTGTTACACTTCCCTCGTACATATCCTGTACAACTCTTACATACTTCTAAGCCACTCCCAACTTCCTCATACAATACCACAGCTCCTCTCAAGGCACCCTGTCATATGCTTTCTCCAGGTCCACAAAGACGCAATGCAACTCCTTCTGGCCTTCTCTAAACTCCATCAACATCCTCAGAGCAAACATTGCATCTGTGATGCCCTTTCTTGGCATGAAACCATACTGCTGCTCACTAATCATCACCTCAGTTCTTAACCTAGCTTCCACTACTCTTTCCCATAACATCAGGCTGTGGCTCATCAATTTTATTCCCCTGTAGTTACTGCAGTCCTGTACATCCCCCTTCTTCTTAAATATCGGCACCAGTACAGTTCTGCTCCACTCCTCATTTCATCCTTTCACTTTCCCAGATTCCATTAAACAATCTGGTTAAGAACTCCACTGCTATCTCTCCTAAACACCTCCATGCTTCCATAAGTAGGTCTTCTGGACCAACGGCCTTTCCATTCTTCATTCTTTTCATAGCTGTCTTTACTTCTTCCTTGCTAATCCATTGTACTTCCTGATTCACCATCTCCACATCATCCAGCCACTTCTCTCTCTTGTTCTCTTCATTCATCAGCCTCTCAAAGTACTCTTTACATCTGCTCAACACACTCTCCTCGCTTGTGCGTACATTTCGATCTTTACTTTATCACCCTAACCTGCTGCACATCTTTCTCAGCTCGGTCCCTCTGTCCAGCCAATTGGTACAGGTCCTTTATTCCATCCTTAGTGTCCAACCTCTCATACAACTCATCATCATCATCATCAAATCAATATGCAGACAACATGTATAAGGTTATCATCACTAGAAAAGAAAATAGATTTGTATTTGAGTTTATGTTAGCCATGCTTGCAGAATAACGCCTTGCTTTTGTAAAGAAGAGCAAGGACTTAAAAAAACACACACGAGTTTCACTTATGGTGAAATGTCTCTCAAGAGTAGAAAACATAATGCTTACTAAAGTATATCAAGCATTCTTTCCAAGCAAAATTATATTTAAAACAGCACAGAATGCCTCTAAAATTAGTCATTAAATTGATATTTGTATCATCTCTCAAAAATAGCTGTTTCTGAGACACATTCACAGATTCAAAAGATTAAATTACTGAAAAGATGTGTTAGGTTTCTTGTAGAAAGAATAACACTGCATCTGTGTGAAGTTACAGTTAGCATTTAGCGGCACAGCCTTCTAAATATACTGTGATATTTAAAACACTTTCAAAAACTGATTGCCTTCTTGAAATTGACTCCGCTGCTATTGCTGCATCACAAACATATTTTGCATACTAAGCAACTGTTTTTGGTGAAAATGCCATCAAATTTAAGATGACATAGAATTTGCAATGTTTTAGCGGTATTATTTGCTTTTAAACATTTTAGATGAGTGACTCAGTTTTTTGTGATCCTGCCTAACAGCTCCAAGTATCTGGGTTAAGTTCCTATGTGGGTCTTGCATGTTTTTCTCGTGAGATTGTGAATTTTTTTAGGAAACTCCAGTAGGCCATGTTCCAAAGGTTGGTTGGCTCAGTATCAGTTGATGTAAGTATGTGAGTGGTTGTACCCTGTGATGAAATGGCTCATAGTGTGTAAGAGTCGCCTCCCCTTTGTTCCATCACTCAAAACTGAGCTCCAAACTGCCTCTGGAAGCAGCAACAGCACAACAAGTGTGCACCGGGACCTTCATCAAAGGGGTGTCCATGGCCAAGAAGCTGCACACAAGTCTAAAATCACTAAGTGCAGTGCGTAGTATTTGCTATGTGATATTTTGAGTTGAGTATGTTGGCCTAGGTCAGCCCTCTTTGAAATCACCACTGTGGTTTATTTTCTCCAAGAAAGTTGCTATTAAGAGTTTATTTTTCCTCTTCACTGATTTGGCTGGAGTAGTGTAAAGCCCACCACCATTGGACCTTGGAGTAGTGGAAACCTGTTCTGTGGAGTGATGAATAACTCTTGACTATCTGTCACTCTGACTGACAAATCTGGGTTTGACAGATTCCAGGAGAACCTCTGGACCACATAGTGCCTAATGTAAGATTTGGTGGAGGACAGATAACAATCTGGGGCAGTTTTTTTTCAGCATACCGCATACAAAGGCATTTTAAACAATTGTGTCCTTCTAACGTTGTGACAATAGTCTTTGGAAGGCCCTTTCCTGCTCCAGCTTGACTGTACCCCTGTGCACCAAGCCAGGCCCATAAAGACATGGAGTGACCTGCACAAACCCTAACCTGAACCCTATTGAACACCTTTGGGATGAAATCACATGCTGATTATGAGGCCAGGCCTTCTCATGTTACATCAGTCCCTAACTTACAAATGCTGTTTTGTCTGAATGAGCACACATTCCCACAGATAAACTCCATGGTGAAAAACCTACCCAAAAGAGTAGAGGCTGTTGTAGATGCTGGAAGTTTAGTGTTGTTGGAGAGGTGGATGGGGTGGGTTAGGAATTCATACTAATGCCCCTTGTTTTGGAATGGGATGTACAGCAAGCTCTGATAGGTGAGATGGACAGGTGTCCACAAACTTTTGGCCATAGAGTGTAACCTCATTGTCCTGAAACACACTTGAAAGCTCAGCATGTATTTATCTAATTTTTTTTTACCCCACAATTATGAAATAGATTAGATCTCTCCTCCATTTACTCCCCTCTCCCAACATTGAGCCCAACAAGAACACGGAGACACAGTTGGAAATTTGTTAAGGGTAAATTTTGCACAAATATTATGAAGTTTATCTTCAGATAGAGAACCAAAGACACATGGAAGGAGTTTCCAAGTAGTGTGGTAGGCCGCGGGACTTTAAGGACCTTCAAAACTAGACGTGACATTATTTTAGAGGAATTGACTGGATAGGACTCAGAAGCTTTGTTGGGCTGAATCGCCTGTTCTCATCTAAATCTTTCTAATGATTAAATGTTTGAAATGCCACTTTTCACATTTCCAGAATGCTAAATAAATTTTTAAGAGATTAAATTATTTGTGTCTCCTAATTTAGTCATCTTTGAAGATGTGCATTATGGGTATGTATTCTCCACTGGCCTTTTCTAAAGAAGCAGAAAATCCTCCAACAAGATGAAATCTGCCAGGCATTAAAATACTCCTTAGCAGATTCATCAACCTCTTTAGGTAGAGCGAAATGGCTTAAAAAAAGTTTTATTTCGAATTTTCACCTTTAAGCCTACTGTAGGTAAAAGACCCATTTATTAAAATATTTTCCTACTTTTGGGTTAAGCATTGTCTCTTCTTCCTTCAGTTCTTCATGCTCAATATATTTCATGGCCCCGGCTAAGTCAGATATCATTTCACTTTGCAAGAGAACTCATTTATGGCTTCATTCTTTTCTTGAAACCAATTAAAAACACACTTTGTTCAATTTAAAAGAATGGTATTAATCGATAAGTACTGTGTTTAAGATGCTTGCTTGGCACAGTGACAGGTTTGGTAGTTCTAATATATTGTCTCCAAGACAATGAATAATTGATTTTAGTTTGCTAGGCCATAAAGGGTGATGTGAAAATAAAATGATTATTAAAATGAATTATAAAAATAAATGTTACTTTAGACTAGGCATTAAACCACATTGATTAGAACTGACAAACCTTCCCCTGATACTACTTTAGTGAAACTAGAGAGTTTAAATGTATTTAGTTGAGCTAATTCTTAATGTTTGAAATAACCTTACAGCTTACCTGTCAGTAGATCCACTATGAAGAACCGTGGGCTTTATTAAATGTAATTTTCTTGTACAATTAGCATCAACTGCTAATAGTTATGTGACAAAACTATTTACTGTATTATGTTAAACCAGAATTTCTTCTTTATTATAATAATCCTTTATTTATTGAAAGCACAGATAAAAATATTAGGAAGTTGCTTTGGCATTAATAGTTTATATTTCTGGAAAAATTGATCATAGTGATATTAAGTGTTGATTTTTAATCATTAACTTTAAAGGTACAGTGTGTAGAGCTTATTTTAATTAAAAATTAGAGCAAATACAATAAAAAATACATAACAATACATTATATTTAAAGCAAACATTTAAATAAAGTTCATTAGGCAGAGCAACGTAAGAAGCTTCACAATGAGGTCCATCCAGTCCATTATGCTGGTTTGTTAGTTATTACCTAAGGTACTCTAGCTCATGTAAATATGCTTTAAAAGCTACTACATGACTAGATAGTAGTACTGTGTTAACCCTCTTAATTTACACCGGTATCCTCGAGGAAGTGATTCACCTTTTACTTTAGAGGTTTCTGATTGATCAGTGACCTTGAAAACTGTGAAAGCCATGATTTTGGTGCTCACACTGCCTTTGCTGCTCTAAACTAGAGATTTCATTTGAGTAAGTCATGCATTTGATTGGTCTTCTCTGCACACTTCTAGTCATGTTAGGTCTTTTTGTAGCATTGTGACTAGAAATTTATAATGAAGCTGCTATTATAACAATAAAAGAAAAAGAACACTTAGAATAAGAATAAGAAATAAGAATAATTTTTACTTTTGCAGGCAACAAGATCATGAAAGTAATCTATTAGGCTGGGATATTTAATGTTGTATAAAGTTTATTTCACTCAGCTGAGGAAGATGCCAAAAATTATGCTAGCTATTCAAATGCCATCATGTAGGTATTAAAAGTTGAGAGTTGCATATTAGCAGTCTTGGGGCCTCATGCATAACGCCATGCATAGAACTCGCACTATAACATGACGTAAGCACAAAAGCCGAAATGTGCTTATGCACAGAAAAATCCAGATGCAGGAATCTGTGCGTACTCCAACTTCCACGTTCTTCCGCTCCATAAATCCCAGTCAGCGTGAAAAATAATGCATGTGCACGCGCCTGCTGTCCCGCCCCAATTCCTCCCAGAATTACACCTATTTAAATACGCAAATCAATATAAATAGCCCTTAAGCTCAGCGTACTGTGAAAAGACAATGGGAAAAGCACGGGGGAAATTAAAGAATTTCAGTGAATACCAAGTGGAGGCAAAGGAAAAACATACAATTTGTTGATTTAAACAGTGGTATAATCAACAAAAGGAAGCTGATCAAGTGAAATAGCGTGTTGGAGAAACATGAGAGCTCAAGTTCACAAAGTCGCCGTGAAAATGTGAGTCGTAGCCCACCGTCTGACTGTCATATGAAAGTTTATTAGGGCACAGACAAAAAAAAAATAGGCACACAGTGTGAAAAAAGCACGAAATGTCAACTTTAATCTCTAAATTTCCACTTTAATCACATAGTTTATTTTGTCATTAAAGTAGAACATCATAAACTTCATCTTAAAATCATTTAATATACTAGTTTCTCAAATCCCATTGTAACTAAAGTAGCATGTTAAATGTTTTGTTTTGTATTTGATCTTCTATGTGCTCTATCTATGTGAATCACTACATGCTTCCGTTCTTTCTCTTTCTCTGACAGGGCACAGAATCCATTACTTTCGTGATATTACAGCTCTCAGAATAATTAAAATACTGAGATGTATACATGATATCATTTTCATGATGATTGGAATGAAAGCATGTTATTAAACATGGGAACAAGGTGGCGCAGTGATTGTCCATGTCTCACACAAGATGCTGCTGAGCCATGTGCGACTTTCGATGAAATAATTTATTGTAGCAGTACTGTCTCTTTCAAACATACTAACCTCCAACTCCTGTCCTTACTTTTCTTTCCCCAAATACCCAATCACCACACAATCAGGTCTGTAATGGACGTTAAGCCATCTGTAAGCTTACAACGACGATTCTTCAAAACTTTTAAGGAACATTGAAATATCTTTGTAGTACATTTAATTATTCTATCCTTCCAGTGTCGCGCCAGCCTCAGCAAATATACAGCACGAGGCAGGAACAATAGGTGATCTTGCTAGCGCTGCAGCACCGTGTCCTCACATGTTTAATTATTAACAATACAGATTATTTAAATGAAGTTAATGTTTCATCTGTATAATATAATCAACATATTTTACTGCATTTCATCGTAAAAATGATATCGTCATCATACAGTATGTAAATACGTGCTTTATAAAGTGGTGCAGGTTGTGCAATATTATAACTGTAGTGCAAGTTTACAGTGGGGTAATTGTACTTATAAGTACAAACAGTTCTACAAGGAGCAATTGATTGCGTGCGTTTATAGTTCTTGGGATTTAAACTGTTTCTGAACCGCGAGGTCCGTACAGGAAAGGCTTTGAAACATTTTGCCATGGCTGAGGCAGCGTGTGCTTGATGCTGTATGCCGATCGTTTTCTTTCCGATCAGCTGCTGCTGTGATTCCCCATTCAGATACAGTGATATAAATACTGGTGTGCAGTGGTGCAGTGAGAGTCATATGGAAAATGATAATCCACTGTGGCAACTCCTAACGGAAGCAGCTGAAAGAAGAAGGTGCAGTGAGAGTAACAACGCTAAAGCAGCTATGGTATTTGGAATAGTTTGGCCATTCCGTGGGCCGTTATATTGTTACTGGTTAATTACAATCAGATGCATTACACTAATAAACAATATGCAATTAGTTTCAGTGTAAGCTGCAGCAGGAATGTGGATCGAAGAAAGAAAGGGTAACCACACAGGAGCAGTAGCATTGCTTTGACGCTGGGTCCTGCCAGTTTGCAAAACCGAGCAGAGAACTTGCGTACGACAGGGTATGAGGTACCGTGGAAATGTGCGTGACTTTACACAAAGTGTAGATTTTATACATCATGATTTGAACGTGGAAATGTTCTTATGCAACATTCCTGTGCATACGCACCGTTTATACATGAGGCCCCAGGTCTTTAGAAACAGTACTTAACAAAAGTTCTAAGGTGTTCATATTAAAGAAGATGTGGTGACATGGTTTTCTATGATATCCTATAGTACTAGGGTGTTGTACCATGTTAGCCATTATGGATATAATGAGAAGTTAAGCAAAATTACACTTTTTATTGGCTAACTAGAAAGATTACAATATGCAAGCTTCTGAAGGAATTAAAGACAATCACCTACAAAGAAAGTAATAATTTCAAACATAGCTCTGGAAGCTATCAAACGAAAGTGACCCTGCAAATGAATGAATTATCAGCAGCAAATGCAAGTACGCCATTGTCACTCAGAAGCTACCCTATAACTCTTAAATTGAAAAAAAAACACACAAAGACAATTATGTTATATCAAAGTTATATAGTGTAGTTAGTGCATAAAAGAACCACTCTGTTCAGTAATGTGGCAGACCACCAGGGTGGTTACCAACTCCTGATAATCAATGTACTTGACAAAGTTCTACTTTTGTACGACCAATTTAAAACATAAAATCATAGACTTAGACTATCATAGAAACCTGGAAAATAATTGGAAAGGATGTGTTCATTTGTTGTTTAGACTTCCATTACCTTACATCATCTGAGAAGTAGCAAAAGTGGTGACTGAATGAGTAGAATATCTGGACAAAGAGTCTCAACAGATCCTGTTGAAGATCTCAGTAGCAGAGGAAGCTGCAAGTTAGCTGAGTCTGAAAGCTTGTTAATGCCTGTCATAGTATAAACCCCAAGGTATGCTGGTGGACACCTGTGGTGGACAGCTGTTAAGTTATTGGAGGAAGATTTCCATATGGTGGCTAAGAGGAAATCAGCTGAAGTAGTAGACAAAGCAAATGAAAGTATTTAGATGGACTTTGGTAAGGTAATGGATAAAGGTGTTTGGATAGCCTCAAAGAGGAATCGGAAAACCATTCAGTGCCTCAGGAAGGGTAGGAGGGACGTCACCCAGGTTGCTCTGAGCTTGAGTGGAGAAACATTAAGCTTGACTGGGAATAACTTTGAGAGATTAGAACATTAAAAAAACTCTATTGATGTTGTTGTCTGCACGTTGATCTGGCAAAATTTTACAGAGGATGCCCTTCATGACGTAACTCTCCCCATTTATCTGGCTTGGAACCGGCACAAAGAAACACACTGGTTTGTGCATCCCCTGTGGCTGGGTTGGTTGGCAGGACAGGTTGACAGCTGAAATTAGATAGGAGTCTTCTTGGACTATGATGTTTGCTGATGACATTGTGATCTGTAGCGAGAGTAGGGAGCAGGTTGAGGAGACCCTGGAGAGCTGGAGATATGCTCTGGAGAGGAGAGGAATGAAGGTCAGTAGCAACAAGACAGAATACATGTGTGTAAATGAGAGGGAGGTCAGTGTAATGGTGAGGATGCAAGGAGTAGAGATTGTGAAGGTGGATTAGTTTAAATACTTGGGATCAACAGTACAGAGTAATGGGGATTGTGGAAGAGAGGTGAAGAAGAGAGTGCAGTCAGGTGGAATCGGTGGAGAAGAGTGTCAGGAGTGATTTGTGACAGATGGGTAACAGAAAGATGAAAGGAAGGTCTACAGGGTGGTAGTGAGACCAGCTATGTTGTATAGGTTGGAGATGGTGGCACCGACCAGAAAGCAGGAGACAGAGCTGGAGGTGGCAGAGTTAAAGATGCTAAAATTTGCATTGGGTGTGATGAAGATGGATAGGATTAGAAATGAGGACATTAGAGGATCAGCTCAAGTTGGACAGTTGGGAGACAAAGTCAGAGAGGCGAGATTGTGTTGGTTTGAACATGTGCAGATGAGAGATGCTGGGTATATTGGGGAAAAGATGTTAAATATGGAGCTGCCAGGCAAGAGGAAAAGAGGAAGGCCTAAGAGAAAGTTTATGGATGTGGTAAGAGAGGACATGCAGGTGATAAGGTGACAGAGCAAGATGTAGAGGACAGGAAGATATGGAAAAAGATGATCCGCTGTGGCAACCCCTAATGGGAGCATCTGAAAGAGGAAGGCAAAGAAGATTTAAAAAAAATGACGAGAAGAGACAATTTAGCCCAACAAGCTTGTCCACTCTGTTTGCTAGACTGTCCAAAATTACATCAAGTCAAAGGTCCTAAAGTGCTATTCTTCACCACATTACTTGGTAATTTATTGAATTTGTTGATGGTTCTCTCTTTGAAGAATAAAGAAATAAAGGTAAACTCTTAAAACCAGTGAATAGGTGTGAATAGGTTCAGCATCGGGCAAGAGGGTTTATCCCACTTATTGAGGAATAACTATTCTTAGCTTTCATGGAAAACCATGTACCAAAGAACTGGAATGCAGAATTTGTCCATTAGCAAACATGAAAAGTACAGCTTCTTTGAAGAACTGTTGAATTTTTCAATCTCGAACGACAAAGGGATCCAAAGTAATGTGGATCTAACATTAATTGTCCAACGAGTCTTGAGTGATGTGTTTTTATGTGTGCATGCAGGTGTGTGTTTGTGTGTGTTGTTAAAAATAAGTAATTCTGCTTCAGTGTGTACAGTAGAGGGTGCTTCAATGTAATGTTTATTTAAACTACTACTAGTAGTATTATTACAAATCTAAAAGTCTAAAAGACCACACCTCTAATTATGTCTTGACCTTGTCTGAAAAATAGTTAAAATCAAAAGTATAGACTGTACAGTTTTTCTGAAAGACTAATTAGGTTCTGATTGGTTTGAAACATAAATGAAAAAAGATTACGAGTTGCTATGTAATGTGATAACTGAAAAGTGTGGATAAAAGTTGCATTTTTCCAGCCCCATAACCATACAGTTTTAATACTCTTGAAATTTTTTGAAGTAAATTTCCCTGGAGTTTAACAGTAAAATGCAATATCTGGGTTATAGCCATAGACGTTTATATTTAAGGGAGCTGAGAGTAGCAAGCAATCATTTCCACTGTACAAAAATGTTATGGAAACCTATGGATTTTTGACCGTTGCCCCTATGGTATAAAAGGCATATACAGTATATCATTACGTTTGTTTGTTGGGTGTGTGATCCATAACTTTATTGCTTGTATTGTGAGTGCTAGTTTATACTTAAATGAGGAGACTTTTATTAAAAGTTTTTTTATTATTATTATTTATTATTTTTTGTTTAAAATATTTACATGAATATCTTTTTTATATCTAGAGAAGAGTCAAGATGCTTTGTAGACAAGAACTCTAACCTACAGTGGTGTTTAGCGAATGTGTCTTTACAGAGGCGACTGTAGATTGTAAATCATGACAAACACAGTTTGATATTGGTGGATATTCCCGGACCCCATTGTATGTTATATGCAGCCATCAAACCTTCCAAAGTGAATTTAGTGTGCATGTACTTGAAAGTACACAGTTCATATTTAACTTGTCAGTAATATGTAATATGTCGGCTAGGTGTGGAATATGGGGATCCTAGGGGATCCCTTGATTGACGCTCTGGATCCTTTGAAAGCTTCAGAATTGTGTGTGTCAGACATTTTAAACACCTGTTATAACATTATTAATTAATCAGTGCCTATTATTGGGTTTGTGAGACAGTATTGTAACAGCCGGCAGACAGCTCTTGGTAAACTTCTGCGAATATTTCACAGACTGTGCAGGTCCACATGCATTCAGCTGATGTCATATTACGTGACTTTTTGGGGCATGTCAGATTTGATGATGTTGAAGAATTGAAGCATTAATCTTAATTTTAGTATACATCAATATATATCTTAAAATTATTAATCCATTATAAATTGTACTCATTGGCTGATTCTGTAAAAGCAGGGCCAGCAACTGCAGGCACTGCACACGTTGCACTGACCTTTGAAATGGTAATTGATAAAGAATTGTACAGACAAGTAATATGAGAAATGGGAATTTAACAGATCCTGCAAACCTGTAACGAACTTTGGTAAAGCAGTGCCACTTTGGTAAAAGCACATAAAAAGGGAAATGCTCTAATGAGAAGTTAGACACTTGGCGCTACACCAGAACATTGGCCAGTGTGTCCTGCATGGAGAATTATAAATAACACTTTGATTCTGTGAGTCAAATTATTAAGCCTGTTGTCTTTCTTCCAAATCACAGTCAATGTTCTCGTCGCTGGACCATGTCACCTTTATTGACAGAACGCTGATCTTCCTGTGGGAAATGCTTCCCCCTTTTCTGACAGCCAATAGTGTGTTGTCTGACAGAGAGGTGCTTTATGAAGGGTTAACAGCTCCAGTGAGTTCAGCAGAAATCTCTGCCCTTTAATTCTTTTTTTCATTCTATTATGGTATGTAAAATATGAGGTATCAGATAGATGAGCTTCTCTTCTGTTTATGAGGTTCAAAGCATGCATGTTCCTTATTCCAATCGCTAAGTTCTATGCAGTGCACTTCTGGGTGAGTATCCATTTGTTCATTTGGCCATTAGCTCTCCTGCATACATGACCAGCACCTCTGACTAATCGAAAATTCCAACCTGCGTGATTTTATCCTAGCCAGTCACAGACTAGTTGGTCTTAATCGTTAGGCTTGTCACATTAAATAATCTGATTGAACCCAGAGCCTCCAGGATAGACTCTGACACCTAATGACTTTGATAAAATTTAAATGGATTTGAGAATGCATTTATGTATACAGTATATCTGTCACTTATGGTGCCATTACTACAACACATTAGGCTTACACAAAGAAGACTGTTACAGGATTCAGTGTAATTTAGGAAAAAAGGAGGTATTCATTAATAATGTGTGCAACTAGTAAATGTGACTGAAATACAGTTAAGCCACAACACAGAAAAAATTTACATCTGACTGGAAGCTCCTCACCATGGAAAAAAGGTGCTTTTGGTACAGAAGTGCTTATTAAAAATATCAGTGCAGCAGGTGAAGTGTGTTATTTCAGCTCAAGTACAACTGATCTGCAATCAACTGAAAACCTGACAGCTTCCATTTATGTATTCTAACAATGTTTTCAATAACATATTTCAAATATTTCCTAGGTTAACTTTTCTGTATTTTGTATTTTTCTGAAAAGCACACATGTCAGCATTGAATATGTTTTTCTTCAAATTGCAGAGAATCAGGGTGATCCTGGCTAAGCACTTGATGGTCCACAATTTAACTTTCAGTTAGCTGTCAGACAATTTCCACTGATGCATTCTGAGAGCCCATCTTTGACAGCAGAAAATAAATAAATAAAATATGCTGTCCTCCTGTTATGAGATATAATAGCTATAGAGTGGCCTAAAATTGTAACGTGGCCCACAGCCTGGGCTATTGTTGTAAAGCGATGAGTTTATTTGTAAGACATACTACAGCTGGTCATCATTTTTCTTTTATATTTTAGACAGTTTTTTTTTTTTCTTTCAATATGAAAGTGAACCGCTAGATCATAAGCAGCACTGAGGCACTTCAGGATATATTAGATTTACTTTATGCCAATTGTTTCCGGCTGCAAACACGGAAGTAATTTAGCAGCCCACTGATCCTTTATGTCTATTTGTCTCTGCCATTTTTTTCACCAAAAGCTCATTGCCTTTGTTGATTGAATTTAACTTGCTGTTACTTTTTTTTTTTATAAACTACATTATTTTCTATAAATATTCAATGTATTATTTTCAATTCAGTTTTTTTTTACAGAGCCTTTCACTGAGTGCAGGCACAAGTTCACAGCCAAATGCAAATACTAACTTTAGAAGTAAATCATTACATTATGAATACAAGCAAAGACACAGATTTGTTTAACTCTTAAAACATCTGCATATGCTGACGCAATGCTTTGCATTATAGCCCTTTTCTTGACCCGATTCTGAGACCCTCTTTTAAGCGTCCTGGACATCAAATTTTCAGCCCCGACTCTATTTCATATTGATTGACCATTTTAATCTGTACTACTGATGCTCCTAACTTTTTATTTTGTTCCTATGATGTGGGTACTGATATCCTTTACATATTCTTAAACTCTGTGATACTCAGTGTGGTGTGCTGGGCCAGTAACTTTACTACAAGAGAGACCCACCGAAATCAACAAAGCTACACCCGGTCATTATGCAGGTAGTGGATGTGGAGGTAGTGCACTGCAACATGTACTTGATGGTCCACAATAATGACATGTTGGGCTCGTCTTGTAACACAGAGGAACTATATACTGAAAGAAAGGGTAGAGCAGAGTCTTTTTCTAGAAGACTGCACTCCTTTAATACAGGTAGTGACATCCATTACATGTTCTACTACTCTGTGAGAGTCCATGTGGTGTGTTGTGCCAGAAACATCACTTCAAGTAAGGCCGACCAAATCAACAAGCTACGCCTGTTCACTATTCAGAAGAAGTTGAAGTGGTGCACTGCAACAGATACTTGGAGGTCCACGTTAATGACTGGCTGGACTAGTCTACTAACACAAGGAACTGTATTAGAAAGGGTAGAGTGGAGTCTTTTTCTAGAACACTGCACTCCTTTAATACGTGTAGTGACATCCATTACATGCTCGACAACTCTGTGAGAGTCCGTGTGGTGTGTTGGGCCAGAAACATCACTTCAAGTAAGGCCGACCAAATCAACAAGCTATGCCTGTTCACTACTCAGAGTGAAGAAGTTGAGGTGGTGCACTGCAACAACTGCTTGAAGGTCCACATCAGTGACAGGCTAGACTGGTCTACTAACACAAGGAACTGTATAAGAAAGGGTAGAGCAGAGTCTTTTTCTAGAACACTGTACTCCTTTAATACGTGTAGTGACATCCATTACATTCTCGACAACTCTGTGAGAGTCCGTGTGGTGTGTTGGGCCAGAAACATCACTTCAAGTAAGGCCGACCAAATCAACAAGCTACGCCTATTCACTATTCAGAAGAAGTTGAAGTGGTGCACTACAACAGATACTTGGAGGTCCACGTTAATGACTGGCTGGACTAGTCTACTAACACAAGGAACTGTATAAGAAAGAGCAGAGCGGAGTCTTTTTCTTAAGAGACTGCATTCCTTAAGTGTGGATAAATGACATGTTTTAGATGTTCTACAACTCTGAGATAGTCAGTGTGGTAACATCGCTTCAAGAGAGGCTCACCGATTTGACATGCTAACTAAGATGGTAGGTTCAGTTTTTGGATGCCCTCCAAAGATAATAGTGGAGGAAAGAATGAAGACAAAACTGACAGCCATTATGACCAATGCTGCACATCCTCTCTGAGACACTAACACTAAGTACTTTCAGCCAATCAATCATTTAGCACTAGTTGATTCCCTTTCTTCTGATAGGGTGGCTGAGATTTAAGAATTTTTGTTTTAAACCATTCAACCAAAAGACCAGTAGAGAATTTCACAAAGTCAAGAATGACTTCAAGCGAGCCACAAATTCAATCATGGTGTGTCTGTTATAGTAGTAATACGTAAAAGGGAATACATAAGGAAGAACAAACAAAAAGCAGAAAATGAAACACTGCTGTCTCTTTGGGCCAGCCATCAAAGATATTTGAACCCCTTCCTCTTACATGCAGTAGACTGTGTAAGAACATAAGAAATCTGACAAACAAGAGAAAACCATTCAGTCCATCAGGCTTGCTTTATTAGCCGATAACTAAGCTCTCCCAATATCTCACTTCCAGATCCTTCTTTAAAGCTGTCTAGGTTTCTGCCTCCACTACACACCTTACTAGTTTGCTCCAGATTACCACGACTCTTTGAGTAAAGAAATGCTTCATAGCTTCAGTCCAGAATGCACTTCTCCTTAATTACCTCTGGTGTCTTCAAGTAAGTGATTCACTCTTCGAATTCTGCTGGATCTACTTTATCAATGCCTTTGAGGGTTTTGGAGAGACTTGGATTTGGTCCCCACACACTCTTCTCCGCTCGAGCCTAAACAGGTTTGATGCTCTGAGTCTGTCACAGTAGGACACGTCCTTAAGCCCTGGGGTGCACTTGGTTGCTCTCCTCTGCACAGCTTCAAGTGCTGCTGTGTCTTTCTTAGTACACAATACTCCAGATGCAGTCTCGCTGCAGCATCATATCATTTAAACATAATTTCTGTTAATTTATATTTAACAGTTTTTACTGTTGAAAAACAACATAAAAATATCTTCAGTGAGTTTTACATTTCACAATTGCAAAATCACCTACAAAATAAATTTTAGTTTTTGTCACTTTTCTACTAAGTGCACCCTGAGCCTAAGGACATGTGATGCAAATATGAAGCAGAACAGTCATAAAAATGAAATTATTTTTTATGGTTTGTTTTGTCTGTCCCCTCTCCTCCAAACCCCCCCAATGCCTACATATCACACTCAGGCCATGTGGCACATTTATCATTTATAAACAAAACCAAACAAACAAAAAAAAAATCATCCGTACAAGTTTGATAATTGGATCTGCTGTCAAGATGTCTGAAACCCTACATAAGGAAAAAGTAAGGTCATAAAAGGATTAATTAAAGTTAGTAAAAAAGAGTATTGAATTTGAAAAATGTTAATGTTAAGAAAGACTATTTTGATCATTTTTGATCCTTTTTTCGGGTGAGTATCTATAATCTGATTGTCTTTAACTGAGTTTTACAGGTCAGAGAGTCAGTTTTTCATATTGGAATTAAGTTTCTTTGCCTTATTTAGATTTTATCATTTATACAGCCATTTTTGATGTTGGCATTTTTGTCTTTCTGTCTCTAAGGGATGCCTTAAATTAGGTAGGAGTGGGATTTTGGAGGTCGCAACCCAAAGACAAATTTTTGCTGGGTTAAAAGATTGGCTTATGCGACACTTAACTATACTAATTCACGGATAAACTCTTATTTGCCTTCATGCTTTAATACTTACTCTTTTTGAGTAGCTTTAGTTACAACGTTGTTATTGAATTTTTTGACTTTGATTTTTGCCAGACATCCTGATTTTGTAATTATTTTTTGGTACAGCTGCCTTATCTCTGGATCGGTCATAGTAATCCGAGTTTCTAAACTGCTTTTAGTGAGCAGAGTGAGTTAAAAGTGGCTGATCAGGAAAAATGATGAGGTCAGGATATAGCAAACATTCAAAAACTGGGACTTCATTAGTATAGGTGACAAAGCCAAGATAGTAGGCAATATTAAAACTCAAAATATTTAAGAACAGGGTCATAACCAAAAGTACACAAGAAGAATATGTATTATAGGATAAAGACTCAAAAGAGTGAATTGGAATAGCAAAGCATTGCATCAGGCGATCTTTCAACCTGGCAAGAATTCGTTTTGGGGTCGTGACCTCTGCAATCCCACCCCCTCCAACCACAAGATGTGCTTCGCAACAGGAAGACAAAATAGTGAAACGGTTCAAAATAAAATTATAAAATCTAAACAAGGCACTAAAACCTAATTGGAATACAAAAAACAGATTTTCTAACCTCAAAAACCCAGGTAGCAAGTGTCTAGTTATAGATATTCAGATTATCAAAACACATCTTTCATAAAAGAAAGAAAGAAATGGCTGCTTTAATTCTTATCTGTGACTGTCAGAGAACACCAGGCAAAGAAGTCCCCAGCAGTACAGGGCTGCTGCAATGGTGACCAAGCTCTCGTGACCATCTGTTTAAAATGCCATTAGGCCACAGTTGCATACACTGTTAATGCTTTGGTTTGGCGCGAGTTTGGAGTTGTCATCTCTGCACTGCAGACATCCCTGAAAAGTCTCAACATTATTCTAAGAAATCAGTGCAAGCTCTGCCAGTTTAAGAAGGCTACAGTTATTAACAAATCCTGAACTGCTGTACTTAGTTAGAAATAAAATAAGCAGGCTCATTAAAAAGAGAGCTTGCAATCATTATCTGCATTGAGTACTTGATTGTATATTATAAAAAATATTTCTCAAATTTCAGGAGCTATCAAGGGATATTTCATTTTAATATGGGAGAAAGTGTTAAAGACATGTCTTGCTTTTCTTATAATTGATTACATGAATGCATTGAAGGCATTTCAGCAAATAATACCATTTACAGGAAAACACTGATGTAGTTCTGATGAACAATAGGTGGAAAAATTTAGAAATACTAGAATATGTTTCAGTTATATATATGATTTGATTTTACTATCCCCCAGAGAACAATAAAATAAAGACCCCAGTCACTTATGCAGTACATACTCCTTTGGAAGCGCTGGACTGAATGATATTCGAGGGAATTCTTTGAAAGTTTTGGGTTGAAATTCTTATCGGTAATAACCATCAATGAAGAAGACTGATTTACCTGTACATTACTTATTTGACTGATGCCTTTATCCAAGATGACTAACAATATTTGAGATACAGTTTTCCTTTTGGAGCACATGTAGGCATAGCAACATGCTCAATGGTGTCAGAAGTGGGATTTCAATCCACAACCTCAGGGTATGGAGTCCAAACCCTTAACCACTATGCCACACTGCCTACCTGATTTATGTGGTGGGCACAAATAACATCTGTCATTATTAGGACCCTTGTTCATTTAGGTACAGGAGCTTGTCACATGCATGCAGTGTGGAGAAGTGGAAAAGGTAATGGACCATAAACCATAAGATTTCCAGTTCATTTCCTGCCATTGTATGACTATAAATAGTTCAATTAACCTCCTTGTGCTCCCAAAGTAATGACTGCACAGGACGGCAGCAGTTTTAAGTGGGATGGAATCAAGAGACGGAACATAATAATAATTCAATTCAATTCAATTTTATTGACCCAAGTGGGAAATTTGATGTGTCAGGAGGTTTTACAGAGTGACCATGACATAATGTTAAATACATATAACCAAGTACACAGCCATCGGCTTAGTACAAATTCAAAAAATAAAAGATAGCTGTGAGTATAATACTTCTGGTAAAACATTAGATCAAACATATTAGACACAATAATTAAACCAACATTTGGAGCTGAGTGATGTTAGATGCAAATGCTAACTGTCCATCCTGTGGGTTAAGCCTGTGGATGTTTATTAAAACTGAAATTATTTAAAAGATTAATAGCAGTTGGAATATAAGAGTATTTGAACCAGCAATGTTTTAATCTTGAACCTGTGCCCTGTTGGCAAAAGCTGATATTGAGAATGTAGTGGTGAGTCCTGTCTGAGAGAATCCACTCCGCTTTTCATAGTACTTGTTTGGTAAACAGGTCAATGAGATTGGACTGTAGAGATCTGGTTATTTTACTGCTCCATTTTACAATTTGATTTATTCTATGTTTGTTGCAGACATTAAAATTCTAAAGCCAGGCCAGCAGAACACAAGTAAAGACAGACTCATTACAAAATGTATAAAAGATTATATAAAGGAGACATAATGTGAATATATGGGGGTGGCATGGTGGCGCAGTGGTAGCGCTGCAGCCTCACAGTTTGGAGACCTGGGTTTGCTTCCCGAGTCCTCCCTGCTTGGAGTTTGCATGTTCTTCCCGTGTCTGTGTGGGTTATGGTTTCCTCCCACAGTCCAAAGACATGCAGTTTAGGTGCATTGGCGATCCTAAATTGTCCCTGGTGTGTGTGTGTGTGTGCCCTGCGATGGGCTGGCACCCTGCCCGGGGTTTGTTTCCTTCCTTGCGCCCTGTGTTGGCTGGGATTGGCTCCAGCAGACCCCCGTGACCCTGTAGGTTAGGATATAGCGGGTTGGATAATGGATGGATGGATAATGGAATTATAAAAGAGACGTAATAGAAGGATGCATATCAAAAATATTAAACAGTAGAGGTGCTGCTGTCCCTATTTACTGATGGCTTCAGCGTTTTCATAAGAAGTCAGTTTTGAGTCTGTAATTGTCCCCAGATATTTATAACTGTCAACATAATCTGCACTGCCTGGTCTTTCATGATTGTTTCTTGTGGGTAAATGCTATTTTGTCTGAAATCAATTATAAGTTTTTGTAATTTTTAGACATAGAAAAGACCCTTCTCACCACTTAACAAAATATTCTACTACTCGACCAGGACTGTTTTTATTCTCATTTTAGTAGGCTAATCATCAGCAAATTTCAAGATGAACCTTATTTTCAAATTTACTGCGACAACCATTTGTGTAGAGGATATACAAAAAATGTGAATGAACACATCAGGGCAAAAGTCAAAGCTAGGAGGCTGAGATTTAAATAAACGATTGTTAGGATGTGAGGCAAAATCGTAAGTCGATAACTGTAGCGAGACAGTTTCACATGGCCTAAGCCAAAACACCAAACATAACTCAAAGTAGAGGAACAGAAAAAATCTGTAGCCAGAGAAATCTTTAACAATCTCGCTTGATTTTCAAGTGACGAATTAGTCATAAACTCATACAGTAAAGAAGTCAAAGGTGCTGACTTTAATATCGTTGGTGTAATTATGTCATGCGTTGCTGAATCCCAGTCTGAAAAATACGGACTAATTATAGTCAGACCTATCTTTATTCAAAGCATTGGCTGTGGAGTCGAACTGTCTGGTCAAGTGTGGTCTATCTTCTAATCTCTGGAGTTGCCATCTGGAAAGACCCCAAGCAGGTGTGGGGGTATTCCCAATCTTCAAGCTGGGTGCCAAATGGTTGGAGTTTCTTCTAATGGCAGAGAGAGAAACTTTGAGGTGCAGGGAGGAAAACTTGTACTGTTGCACCAAAAAACTAAATAGATTTTTCAGCCTTTTTAGAGGTCTTAGATTTGTTGCTCAAAAGGGAGCCATCTATTGACTCTTTAGTCCTCCTCAGGGACTACAAAACCCACAAGGAGACAGCTGAAAGGATGTGATAAGCAGAAACTGTCTTCTGGATAGAAATCCGAGTGATGAATTGTTACTGTATTTCAGTATTAACTTGACCCTCACACTTCACCATTACAGCGTTGAGCCCACCTAGAAACACTAAACAGTGTGCTATGTGGGTTACCCCTCCACCAGGCACTAGCCATCAAACAGCAATCCCAGGCCCTGATCCAGCAGTTAGCTCTGTATCCCTGTTCTGGGCGAGGTTCTGTATGATTGAATTAAAGCATTCATCCAGGTCAAACTATTAAAATATAGTAAATAGTAAAATATTTCAAACAAACATGTACAGTATGTTACCAGTCTTGATATATGGATTTAAATCAGGTACGAAATGAATCTTCAGTTCATGTACCAGTTCATTCTTTTTAGAGATGCAAAGTAGACAAGAGTACAAGGAGATAAGGTGCAAGGTGAAGAGTGGGGTGGCAAAGGCTAAATAAAAGGCGTATGATGAGTTGTATGATTGGTTGGACACTAAGGAGGGAGAAAAGGACCTGTACCGATTGGCTAGACAATGGGACTGAGCTGGGAAAGATGTGCAGCAGATTAGAGTGATGATGGATAAAGATGGAAACTACTCACAAGCGAGGAGAGTGTGTTGAGCAGATGGAAAGAGTACTTTGAGAGGCTGATGAATTAGCAGAATGGGAAAGAGAGAAGGTTGGATGATGTGAATCAGGAAGAGTAGTGGATTAGCAAGGAAGAAGCAAGGACAGCTATGAAGAGGATGAAGAATGGAAAGGCTGTTGGTCCAGATGACATACCTGTGGAAGCATGGACGTGTTTAGGAAAGATGGTAGTGGAGTTTTTAACCAGATTGTTTAATTGAATCTTGGAAAGTAAGAGGATGCCTGACGAGTGAAGAAGAAGTGTACTGGTGCCGATATTTAAGAATAAGTGGGATGTGCAGAGCTGTAGTAACTCCAAGGGGATAAAATTGATGAGCCACAGCATGAAGTTTTGGGAAAGAGTAGTGGATACTAGGTTAAGAAGGGAGGTGATGATTAGTGAGCAGCAGTATGGTTTCCTGCCAGGAAACAACATCACAGATTGCAAAGTTTGCTCTGGGGATGTTGATGGAGAAGTTTAGAGAAGACCAGAAGAAGTTACATTGCGTCTTTGTGAAGCTGGAGAAAGCATATGACAGGGTGCCTCGAGAGGAGCTGTGGTACTATATGAGGAAGTCGGGAGTGGCAGAGAAGTACGTAAGAGTTGGACAGGATATGTACGAGGGAAGTGTGACAGTGGTGAAGTCTGCAGTAGGAGTGACAGATGCATTCAGGGTGGAGGTGGGATTACATCATGGATCAGCTCTGAGCCCTTTCTTATTTGCAATGGTGATGGACAGGTTGACAGATGAGTTTAGACAGGAGTCCCTATGGATATGATGTTTGCTGATGACATTGTGATCTGTAGCGATAGTAGGGAGCAGGTTGAGGAGACCATGGAGAGGTGGAGATATGCTCTAGACAGGAGAGGAATGAAGGGTAGTATGAACAAGGCAGAATACATGTGTGTAAATGAGAGGGAGGTCAGAGGAATGGTGAGGATGCAAGGAGTAGAGGTGGTGAAGGTGGATGAGTTTAAATACTTGGTATCAACAGTACAGAGTAATGGGGATTGTGGAATAGAGGTGAAAACGAGAGTGCAGGCAGGGTGGAATGGGTGGAGAAGAGCATCAGGAGTGATTTGTGACAGACGGGAATCAGCAAGAGTGAAAGGGAAGGTCTACAGGATGGTAGTGAGGCCAGCTATGTTATATGGGTTGGAGACGGTGGTACTGACAAAAAGACAGGAGACAGAGCTGGAGGGGGCAAAGTTAATGATGCTAAGATTTGTATTGGGTGTGATGAGGATGGATAGGATTAGAAATGAGGACATTAGAGGGTAAGCTCAAGTTGGACAGTTTGGAAACAAAGTCAGAGAGGCGAGATTATGTTGGTTTGGAAATGTGCAGAGGAGAGATGCTGAGTATATTGAGAAAAGGGTGTTAAGGATAGAGCTGCCAGGCAAGAGGAAAAGAGGAAGGCCTAAGCGAAGGTTTATGGATGTGGTGAGAGAGGACATGCAGGTGATGGGTGAAACAGAACAAGACACAGAGGACAGAAAAATATGGAAGAAAAGAAGAAAGAAGAAGAAGTGATTTGTCATTATTTTTCAAGAGGAGAATGTTATTAATGCATTAGGCTTGTTGGTGCATCGGGATGGCTGGAGCCCATGCAACTTTTATAAAAACATTATCTTCCCAAACACAATTCTCTATTTATTTAGGCCATAATTTCAGCCGGCACTGTTGAAATTTGACTGTTTTAGCTCAGTTGGAACTCGTATATTAACCTAATGTCTACTACACCTGCAAGTCTCCGCTTCTTGGTCCTGGAGGAATTCAGGACTTCCAATGACTCTTTAAAACAGTGTTCAACCAAAAGCATTACTCTGGTCTGACTGTCTCCAATAAATATCCCTAAAGAGAAGGTTGAAAAGTGCTTTATAATCCATTTCCATGCGTGATTTGTTCCACACAATCCCAACAGAAACACTTTAAACTTGTAAAGGTCAAAACCTACATACACAATCAGGTATTCTGGGCTTTGAGCTAAATGTGAAAATCCTTTAGTCAAGGACAGAACTGCAAAGCATTGATACATAGAGAGCAGCTGAACCAGAGAAAACCTGCTTGTGTTACAATGTGTTGATTTCTTTTTTTATTTTTTTTTTATTTTTATTGATTTTATTATAATCATTCCATACAGATAGATCAATTTTGACAAAAAATAGGGTTGAAAACAAAACAACCCAACCCCTACCCCTTCAATGTGTTGATTTCTATCCATCTTCTTGTCTGATTAATATCACGGAAATTCTGAGTTTAACCCAAGAGCACCTGGTGTAAGGCATATGGAGTCCCAGTCCAAAGCATGTGGAGAGAACATTCAAACCCATGATTCTGGAGCTCTAAGGCAGCAGGGTTAACCACTGCACCACTGTGCTGCATAGTGAAGTACTTACCATCAATTATTACCAAAGCCAACATTTTATCACCTTTAAATCATGAATGAAAAGTGCTATATATACGATCTATTTCCACAGGAAACCTCATTCCCTGGCAGGAAAGATAAGAGTCAGGTAGGCAGTCTTAAATCATTATATTTTATTTCAGGTCTGAAGTCAAATAACAATAATAACTATAGCTGCAATCAGCAACACAGGTGGGCAAGTGCCCCTAGATGTGATAAGAACAGTAATTGCCTGAGACATGGTGCCGCCTGACCGCTTTACGTCCCTGCTTTTGACTTGCCAGCTCCTTTCAGAGAGAGTGCTATCCAAAAGCGCTTTATATCCTGTAGCAACGTGGCATTGTTTGATTACTGCTAAATCCGTTTTAGCCTTACAATGCAGGTGGCACAGCGGCCAGTGTAAAATATAAGTAAAGAGATTAGAGTGAAACCTAGATTGCTTAAAAGAAAATTAATCCAAGTGTCGATTATTATTTAGGGAAAAAAAATCTGATTTCTCTTGAGATGATTTTCATGGCAACTGTCAGCTAGAATGGCTAAAAAAAGTATTCAACACACTAGAATTTTCAGATTTTTATTTTATTACAATGTAGAATAATTCTATATTTGATCTGTACTTTTTCCATTACTCAACATAAAAAATATGCATGTAAACATAATGTTCTTAGAGCCATCCATTCTCTGATAAGCCCTTTTTTATTATAGGGCTGCAGATAGCTAAAGCATATCCGGGTAGCATTAGGCCAAGATCGCAACTAAACAACACATTTACTCAAACTCAGAGCTGCCCTTTTCTTGCACTGCACTTGCCATCAGAGGTTATAGGCATCTGCCCAAGGCGCCATTTATGAATGTTAAGGAGAACATGGTCCAGACACTGAGGGCCACCGTTTGTGAAACTCTGGAATCCAACCAAGCCCCCTTCCCCGCTTTGTTGTGCTATGGACACCAAGGGTCACTGCTTTGGTAACTCCAAGGGTGCCCGGTCTGGACACCATGGGGAACCCACCTGTTCTTGAAATTTAATAGTATTGAATGTGTGCTATGGACGTGGAGGTGTGCCGTTTATGCAACTCAAATGGAGAATGCCTAGGGTTCCATATGGACTACAATGGAGTAGGGTACCACCTAATAGTGTTATTGATGGCTCATGAATTAATGTCACAAATTAACATTGTTGACAGTCACCGGTTGTGATCATTTTCCATTAACGAGCAAAGAGATGGCTTCAGATTAACAGTCATGACCACACAGCACAGAAAAGAGAAAAAAACCAAAAGCATGAAGAAGCAGCAGGTGTGTTTAGAGATCTAAATTTGTTTAACGTTTATCTAACTTTACATCAGTAGCCACTACATTAAGGCTAGCACTTTACTGGAGTAACAATGGAGTAACAATAGCATTATGTATAATAGTTTGTGAATTCCACACGAGTTGGATAGGCATCCCGACCAGAGAAGGGGATGGTTCCTTACCCGGACAGGAAGTTCTGAACAGGCAGATGGGCATCCCGACCAAGAGAAAGGAAGGAGCCAGACCCAGAAGTGACGGTTGGAGGAGATGGATGTACAGCCCACCGGAAGTGGAAGATATTGCTGGGGACTTTTTATTCCCTCAGAACATGAGATGGCAGACGCCCTCCATATCGGCACCTATTTGGGAACCAGTAGGTAATGCTGTGAGATGTAGTCCAGCAATACAGCCCTGCTGGGGACCATGAGTGCCACAAAGAGGTGCTGTTGGGAGAGATCTTCCCAAAAATGGGACTTGTGTATGACCCGGAAGTACTTCCATCAGGCAGTGGCTTTGGCACCAGAAGTACTCCCGGGTCTTTAATAAAAGGAACCGCACTAACTTGTCCAGTGAGTCGGATCTGGGAGGAAGGAAGGCAACAGGAGGTCAATGCGATTGTGAGAGGAGAGGGATTGTGGAAGAAAGAGAACCTGTTTTGTATTTTTGCAAATGTGTGCGAGGTATTTGGATGAATAAACCTGGGACTCTTGGTGTGTTCATGTTGGGTTTGGGGCTGGCTGACGCCCTGATTTCCATCACAACTTTTAAAAAGGAGTGTTTAACAGATATCATCCGACGTTACAATACCTAGCGATTACATGGCTGAAGAATATTTATTACCACCATATAGCCCTCAGGACCTCAACAGGTTGTTAAAGCCTGCTAACGGCAGTCGACATCTTAAGTGTGCTGAGTGTTGTTGTTTTCGAGGACACTTTTGTAAATGTCAGAAACACACAGGCGGCTCTCTTACTTACTAGTTAGTTACTGGCAGAATTGTGTAAAAGCACCAGGCAAGCAACTTTGGCAGACAAAAAGAGCAATCAGCTTAGATTAACTTCAGCTGCTGGTTAATTTTATTGGCAGCTAATATTACTGGTTTAGTTTCTGCCTTATCTCTTTCTATCTGTTTTCATTGGTAGGACAAAATGAAACTTAGATAAATTCATAAATGTAGGTAATATATTAATGTTTCCAGCTTCATCTGGACCCTGTATTTAATGCATTAAGTAAGTTTATTATGGATGTTCAGTAGTGGTATTAGACGTTTTTATTTTATTATTACTATTAGTAGTATTGTATATAATATTATTGTTGTTTTTAATAGTACTAGTAGTAAAGGTTATAAAAAGTTATAGTTAAGTTTAAGATATGTGCTTCTTTTTTATTTCACTGCACAACAAAGTTTTTGCTTCTTGAACGCTGTTGGGTGTTTTTTTTAGATTTTTGGGTGCTGATCACGAATATCACATCAACATTTACCCATCACGTACCGTTTCAGTTTTGTCATGATTTTTCCTTATATTTGTATCCAAACATTTTTGCTCCCGTAAGTGACTTATCAACAACGGTTTGTGGAACCTGGGCATGTTCCGGCATGGAATCAGGCCAGGTTGGGAGCTGTTCTGTGGAAGTTGACATCCTGTGCATGCCTGGGCAGGTGTGAACGAGCTTGACGCTGTCTCAGCATGCTATAAAGGTGGCTTGCATACATCGATCCTGCTTATTTGGTTAATATAGATAGTCAGTGTGTATGTATAGTATCAGTATAGTAAAGTACAGTATCTGTAGCAATATAACAGTAAGTAAGCTTGATGCTAGTTTTGGTATTGGGCGATATGTCTTGTCAATGTCGTAACAGCCGCGATACATTCTGCTATATCTGTGGTGAATATACACTTGCACCTCAGAGACGTTAGATAACTGCTCCTGTGAAGAAATCTTATCATCTGTATTTCGGCTGCAAAATTGGTGATCAAGACAAGGAATGGGCGCCTCACATTTGCTGTGCGACATGTGCTATCAGTCTGAGCCTGGCTCAGAGGCACCCAAAAGACGATGCCGTTTGCTGTTCCAATAATATGGTAAGAACAGAAAGACCATGTAATGGACTGTTACTTCTGATTGACTAATGTGTCTAGTTTCTCTGCCAAAAACAAGAAGTCAATTGAAAATCCTAATCTGCCTTCAGCAATAAGACCCGACCCGTGCCACATGACAACAGTCTTCCAATTCCGAAACCACCAGAGGATTGGACCTTTGAAGAACCAGATGAAGAAACTGCAATGCAGGGAACTGACAGTGACATTGCCCCGGATTTTGAACTGTGCTCATCAGGCGATCCACATCTGTTTGAATTGAATGATTTGGTCAGAGATTTGGATCTGTCAAAAGCAAAAGCCAAGCTTCTTAGTTCAAGACTGCAGGAATGGAGTTTGCTGTCACCAGGTTTCGAGGCCAACATCATGATATAACCAATTTTTTGCACAAGTCGACATTCTCTGTTTCTGTTGTGACATTGAAGGATTGCTCTTGGCCTTGGATTGTGATCACAACCCGGAAGAGTGGCATCTCCTCATTGATTCGTCAATGTTAAGCCTGAAAGCTGTTCTGCTACACAATTGCAACGTTTATCCAGTACCTGTTGGCTATGCAGCACACATAAAAGAAACGTATGAGAACATTGAACTGTTGCTGAAGCACAGCCAGTATAGCAGGTAAAATTGGAATATCCGTGGAGATCTTAAAGTCATTGCTCTGTTAATAGGACTGCAGCTCGGCTATATAGTACAAAGTACTGTTGTTTCATCTGTGAATTAGACAGCCATGTCAAAGAGTCGCACTATTCTCAACATAACTGGCCACTCCGTAAAAAGTTAGTTCCAGGACAGAAAAATGTGGCACATGAATCGCTTGTTGACTCAGCAAAGATATTTTTGCCTCCTCTTCACATAAAACTGGGACTCATGAAGAATTTCATGAAAGTACTGAACAAGGAAGGTAAAGGTTTTCATTATTTAAGACAGATGTTCCCAAGAATAACTGACACCAAGATCAAAGAGGGCATTTTTGTTGGCCCCCAGATCAGACATGTCATGAGTGACAAGCGGTTTGAAGATCTGTTAGTTGGGCCAGAAAAAATTGCCTGGAAAGCCTTCAAAGACATTGTTGACAAGTTTCTGGGCAATTACAGAGCCCCAAACTACATTCAGCTGGTAGACAAACTTCTCAAAGCATACAAGACAATGAAGTGCAACATGCCACTCAAGATTCATTTCCTCCACTCACACTTGGACTTCTTCCCCACAAATCTCGGCACTGTCAGTGACGAACACGGTGAAAGGTTTCACCAAGACATTGGTACAATGGAGAAATGATACCAGGGCAACTGGAATCCATCAATGCTTGCTGCCTACTGTTGGACACTACAACGCGATGCAACAGACATTGAATACAAACGAAAATCAGGAGCAAAACACTTTTAATTCTGTTGAATTTAATAGCTTATGCAAAACATACAGTAAACATGACTAAATACGTTATTGTCAGTAAACATATAAATATCTATTGCTCAGAGTTCCTATGTGATGCATTAAAACCAAAACTATATTTGTGCATACCCTGTAGGTACCTGTCACAATTAGCAAAAACTTTTCAAAAAAATTGTTGTGCAGTGTTATTTATGTACAGTATGTATATATTTATTGCTGATTCAGGGAGGGGCAGGTTGGGGTGTTTGGATGTTAGAGGGTCAAGAAGAAGATTCTGCTTAGAGCCCCAGGGGGCTTGAGGCAGCACCACTCATACTACATACATTTAGTGGTGCAATTAACCATAAATGTGCAACTTTGCTTAATAAAGGAAACCTGGAGTTACATGCAGACTCAGACTCGTGGAGAATGTTCAAACTCCAAACCCCAAACAGACAGTGCAGATGTTCATTGATGAGCAGTGCCATCTTTGCCAGACAGTGCTTAGAGTTCTGACTAAACAGTTCAGTTTTCTCCCCTTTTTCCTCATGCTCTCAGAGTCCTTAAAGTACCAGCATATGCCTATTATTCAAGAGTGACTTCTGTGGAGCCCCTCCACCATAAATGCTGGATTGATGGAGTGCTGTTGAGATGGTTGTCCTTCCAACAGGTTCACCCATCTCAGCAGAGGACTTCTGAAGTTCTGTTTGAGTGACCATTGAAATCAGTCATCTTCTTGCCCAGTTACACAGTTTTGCTGGATGGCCAACTCTAGGAAGAATCCTAGTAGTTCCAAATTTCTTCCGTTTCACAATAATTGAGGCCACTGTGCACCTGGGAACATGTAAAGCTTTGGAAATGGCTTTATACCCGTGCCCTGATCTAAGCCTCACCACAGCTTTATCATGGAGGTCTACAGAGAGTTCCTTGGACGTCATGGCTTCTTTTTTGTCCTGACATGCAGTATGAATTGTGGGACCTTCTATACACAGCGGTGTACCTTCCTAAACAAAATCCAATCCATTCAGTTTGCCTCAGGTGTACTCCAGTCAAGTTCTAGAAACATCTTAAGGAGAATGAAAGCAAAGAGGAGGCACCTGACCACAATTTGGAGTGCCACAGCACAGCGTCTGAAAACTTACATAAAAAAGAGATTTCGGGTTTTGATTTTTAATAAGTTTGCAGACCTTGCTGAAAATATATTTTCACTTTGTCATTGTGCAGATGCTTAAATAATGCAACTTACAACTCAGCCCATTAGTTCACATAAATAATACAAACATGGAATATTTGGATTCTCTAACGTGCCATAAGAGTGCTGCCAAGCTCCAGTCCCCCATTATGCTGTATTTAATTAGGAAGTTTGTTGGGAGTTATGTTTTTTTGCCAAAGTTGCCACCAAGTGTTAACTATACTTATAAAATGATTTTTTTTAAATTTACTAATATATATGGAATTGTGTTTCCACTTTGCCAATAGTCTTTGTTGTTCCTTTATTGTTCATCACATTACAAACTCACATTTTACAATGATATAATATAAAACAAGTTTTGTTTAATAGCCACTGCAAGGCCACTGTGTTGTGTGGTGGTTTTAAATATTTTTAAAAGATATCAAACTTTGTCACAAATAATTATAAGGGAATTTATTGTTGCCCCCATCTTTGAGCGCCTCCTGGCCTTATAAACTACTGACAGAACTGAACACAGAAACTGACATTTCTAATCAAAAATCTAAAGATGGAGGTAAGGTTAGGTTTGTTTTTCAGTTTCTCTCACACTAATGTTGCAGCCGCGAGCTCCACCTGAAAAATGTTTTCTTTTAAGTGTTTGCTTAATGCAATACAACAGAGGATGAGCTGCAATATGACATATGAAGATTTTATTTCCACTTGTGAGTACTCTTGTGACCCAAGCTTCAGCTTCCTAACACAGTTTGAATCACTTAAATCATTTTATTCTCAAAGCCAATATCCTGTTCCAACATTCTGTGTTTGTTTGGAATCAAATTCAGCCTAATTTAACGCATTGATGGTCACCAAGTGACGTCACTTCCAGTGCGAGTGATGTTTCTGTGCCAGTTAATAAAAACAAATCAGCTTGTGCAGCAGATAGATAAAAGGGTGTGTTTTAGCGTGATAATGCAAAATGTCCTGTCATCAAAACGTTGCCCGGGGTCCAGAAAATAGCACGGTTTAAAGCTTGAAACAAAAGAACTCCTAAAGGGAAGCTGTTTATTTACATTCCTCTGAGTCCCAATGCAAACTGTTTTTCTTATCACATTCAAAATTGTATGGTTTTGCAAAACTGTACTGAGAGTAGCCATAATGTTCTCTGCAGAAAACCCACCTGATTGTGATTCTGAGGTTTACATTTTGCCAAAATGTCTAAAATCTTTTTTTAGCAAAAGATTCTACAAAGATCAGTAAAGAAATAACAGACATTTTATGTGTAGTCTCTTTATTATATTATATCCTCTGCATATTGTCTTAAGCTTCCCATTACAGGGTCTCGAATAACCAAAGTCTGTTTTAGCAGAACTGGGCAGGAACCAAATCTGGGCAGGATACAGGGAAAACTCATGCCCACCTTCATACCAGACCTTTCCTTGACACATCCTGTGGTGAAAACCTGGACATTTCTTCAGTGATGTTCCTGGGGTCATTGGGAGCTTCAGGTCATTCAACATCAGACATCCTCACCCAGGTGACACAGCCAGGGTTGATCAAGCACTCTCCCTCATGACTCTCATTTCTTAATCCACTTCAACAGCCTTTGTGGCTATCTTTTTGTAACTCTTATAACCAGCACCATAGATGCTAAGGATGGTAAGCATCTTGCAGAAGGATTATCCTGCAAACCCTCTGCAGGCTAATTCAATCAGCTCACACCTCGTTTGCCACCCATTCTCCTTGCACTGCTTCTCAAGCTCTTGCATATCTTGCTCTCTTCCTTTCATCTTCCTCTTGGATTTGATCTCCCCATAGAAGAGTAAGCTTGGAGAATATGGAAAGCAAGACAATGTCTGGTATAAGAGATGGTGTTGTGACCTCTTCAGGGAAGTTGACATGTCTGTCTGGATCAACTCTTAATTCCCAGTCAAGATCTGTGGCATTAAACCTGTGGAGGTGGAATTGAGGGTATCAGTTGGTATTGGTGGCTTCTCCCCTGCTCTAAAAAGGATGATGGTATTCACTTGTGTTGGGCAGTGGTGCTTATTCTGGATGACATCACTGTGGATAGTGTCTTCTATGGTCCTAAAAAACCTGATTGTGATGGTATCTCTATTTTCCCTCAAAACCATCTTGCAGCAGCTGAAAAAGTACTCCAGTGCTGGGGTCTGCATCATATCTCAGCAGGACAGATTGGAAAGACTGGGTAGAACATCATAGACAGTCTGGATCAAGAACCTCAAGGGTTGCGGGTCAGCCTTCAAAGCTCAGGTCATAAGAATTTGTACTCCACTGAAGAAAGACCTGCATGTCCCACAAAGAAATGCTGGAGTGCCAACCCAGTCATCCCAGTTTAAACAAAGTGAAAAGGTAGCCTCTCTGTGCACAAAACAGCACACAACAGTCCAAAGACTAAGTAAAGAAGCTGTTAGCTGGCATTATAGTGTGTTCTCTCAGTCACCAGGTAGGAGCTCTGTCCAGCAATGCTCTCTATTTACAATGTGACGCCTCCTTCCAGTGGCCTCAGGATTTATAGGTGGTTAGGTACGGTTAGGATTGGGGAGGAGACAATTGCCTTCACTTGGCATCTACTAAGTACTGCAGAGGGAACACATACTTAGCTCCAGCGCCCCTCTTGACCTGGGGTGGTAGTGCATACTTCAGATGAGCCCAGAGAGTGATCCACTGACGTACATGTGTGACAAAAAGACACAGACACTTGTCCTTTTGCTAAGGTGGATAGCTGTATTGATCTCCATTCCTACAGTATAATTTAGCGTATTGTATTTCTTCCAGTGAACACCACATAGAGAAAAGTTTAGCAATCTAAAAGTGTTAAGATTAATTAGCAAGGCACAAATTCAGCATGTGAGTGGGAAAGCTTTGAATTTACATATGGTAGCCTTGACTGAGGCTGAGATGTATTATCCATAATTCACAGTACGCTCGCTCTGCCTCCAGAGCATCGTCTCATCATGTGTTACCAAATAGGAATTAATGGCTACCCTGTACCATGGTAGGCTATGACAATTCCATTATTTATTCTTTTATAAAAAAGACTAATGAATTGTGATGGAAAACTAAACTAAATATGAATTGTTCATCCAATAAACAGTTGTGAAATCACACGTAATATTGAAATTTTGTATAAACTGTCAAAACAGAAAAAAATACTGGGAAAAATAGAAAACCAAAACAGCACAGTAGTAGACTTCTACCTGAAGTTGACTCACTGTATATTCAAGTTAATAAAGGCAGTTTTCAGGATTAATTTAAACTTTAAAAAAATCACATTCTTTTTATATTACTTTCTACTATGCAAAATCTATGTTTTGATCTTGTCAATATCTATTATTTTGTAACGTCAGTTAAATTTCTGCAACTAGATACATAGAACAATTGGTCCATCAGAACATTATGAAAAGATGCTGATTGTTGAGACTCCTACAACACCAACAACAATTTATTTCTTATATAGCCCAAAATCACACAATCACACTGTTTTTTGACAGCCACTTGCCTTGACTCTCTAAGAAGACAAGAAAGAACTCAAGGAGGGGGGACTCTTGTACCGGAAGAAATCTTGAGAAAAGCAAATCTGAGAGAGACCACCTTCCAGGTAAGTTGGGTGTGCAATGGGTGTCAAAAAAATTAGGGAAATGCAACACAGAAAACACAATACAAGTAATCATCTTCACAGAGTTAGATGGCCAGTTTATCATGGCCACCTCAAAAATACAATACAACGGTAGAAACTACTTTGTTCTTGCACAGCACTCCTCACCAAGTGCAGACAAGGAGCATTAGGACAACTCTGAGGGTAAAATGGAAGAAAAGATCATACCACTTAGTAAATAGAGAACTATCAAAAATAAGTATGCAGAGTTACACAGATGATGTGCTCAGCTGAAGGTTGAGAGCCACAGCACTACAGTTCCCATAGCACGGCGTGATGGCACTACTCAGCACACTCTCTGGAACACCTCTGCTGGGGTGGGGGAATGGGGGGCAGGGGTCAGCCTTGCTGTTTTTCAGCCGTGGCAGGAAGTATAGCTGTTGTTGAGTGGTTGAGGCTCCAGGCAAGGTAATATAAATGTAGAGGAACTTGATATTTGCAACCTTCTCAGCAGTGCAGCTATTTATATGGAGTGGCCTATGAACCTTATTTGGAATTTTTTAAAATCAACAGCCATATCTTTCATTGTTGAGATGTTGAGAGAGAGAGGTTGTTGTCAGTGCACAAGGCTATTAGATGTTTGTTCCAATTTCAGTATGCTGACTCATTATTGTTACTGATTAGGCCTACCACAGCTGTGTCATCAGTAAATTTGATGATATAATTGGAGCTAAACTGGGCAGTGCAGTCACGGATCAACAGGGTAAAATGCAAAGGAGGTGCTGGAGATGTTGATGCCAACCCGATGATTCCAGTGCTCTTTCATTTGAGATGACTCTTCCTTGGCAGGCAAACAACTTGGCAGTAAAGTAGTGGTGCCAAATGGCACTTGAAGAAACCAAATATGGGAGGGTTAGTAACAGTTTATAAATATTGTATTACTTATATTTTAGTACTAATGACTAACAACAGTATACACAGCTAATCAGCAACTCTAGTCAAGGTATGCTAAACTGAAGTAGTGAATCTTCACCGGGCAGGTAAAGCTGAGACTGAAGCAGGCAGATCATTCCCCAGCTTTGGGGGTCTGTAATTAAAAGCTCTTACCATTACTTTTTTAATCCTGTGAATTATAATCACTCCCCCATCTTGAGATGTTAATGTACACTCAGGTTTGTAGGTAATGATAAATTCAGATAAGTAAGCAGGGCCTTGGCCAGGTAAGGCTTTATGTTTTAAAGGATATACTTTATGACTCCTCAAGCTGTACCATCCTGATTTGTAAGTTGCGTTAGTTAGGAGTCTGCAAACTAACTCATGTCAATGGAATGTATTTTGTATTGCTATTATGAGTGATCCAGTCCACAATACGTTATAAATAAACAACGAACAAACATGTTTTACCATAATATAAACTCAGAACATTAAAGAGTGTGGAAACAAAATTAGACTTAGGGGTTATATAGTCATTTAGGATAAAGGGATTTGATAAGCTTTCCATATTAAAATATAGCATTCATCTTAAAGAAGTAACGTAAAGGGTTAATTAATGTCAGAAACCAGTTAAGGCATATCAGAAAACATGATAAAGGTCAAGTGAACAACAAAGATAAGAATGTACCAGGAGCAGGTTGATGTAATATACCAAAGGTATGATTAAGAGATCAGTAGATGTCCTGTAAACAATAAAATTGAACAGTTGTCACATACACAGAGATTTCAAGGGTAATATCTAAACTAAGAGATATTGAAGAACAAGGACATAATAGACAAAGACTTTTATTTAGGCTGGTAATGCTCTATGCTAAACACCTCATGTATTTTAACCAATCAGAATATGACATGTAAGCATTAATCAAAACTGTTATGTAAATTCATTTATCAATAAGTGCGAGCATCTTTTTTTATTCTGTGACCATTCTCTTTATGCTGTAACAGACTGTTGTAAAGAATGCTCTCTCCTCAGCTTCCTGCTGCAGGTAAAATAAATGATTCAGATGCACAAGCTTTTCTCCAGTCTGATTACTTACTAAAAGGTTTTATGAGATTTGTCCTGTTAGAGGATAAGTTTCTTCATTTATTTAATATGTTTGAATTCCACCACAACAGGAGTTGCAGTCAACATTAACAAATATCATCCAGACCAAATTCTCCAAAATACTGCATTGATTCAGTACAGTGATTTATATAAATACAATGCAGGGAGAAGGACAAGCTGAAAACTAAACATGCACCTTCTCACTTGACACATTAGCATTGGTGTACTGGAAAAAAAAAACATTTGAAAAACACCCTCTTTTATATTTACAAAAATATTAATTAAAAACTGGGGGTGGCAAATGCACCCTTCAGAAGCCTTAAAATTTAATTCTGTTTCATATCGGTTACATATCATCAGTTTTTCTGGGCTTTACAATTTCCAGCCAATGTAGTAGATGAACATTTTAATACAGTCTGTCACAAAGGCAAATAACACTTTATTTGTAATCATTTCAGTCCTGTTTTTGGTAAGTGAGTGACTATTGCAAAACACTTTACAAATTTAATAATTCTTTCAAAGTACAGACTATTTTTTAATAAACTTTTAAGGTGTAAATAAAAGACATTTGACAAGATATTTTTGGCTATTACTTTTATGTTTGATCTGATTTAGTAAACATTTACAACTATAAATATGTTTTTGTTGCTATCTGTGTGCAGCTTCTATGAATATACACTGCAGAATTTCTACATAAAGAATTAAAAATATAAGATGTATGAAGGATGTCCAAAAAATGTATGAGTCTTTGTATGTTAAAGTCCAAATTAACAGGACATGTCTTCAGCTCAGTGTTGAATGTCCTAAATACATCTAGTTATCCTATGTGTTCAAATAATCCATCCATCCATTATCCAACCCGCCATATCCTATCTACAGGGTCATGGTGGTCTGCTGGAGCCAATCCCAGCCAACACAGGGCGCAAGGCAGGAGTCAAACCCCGGGCAGGGCGCCAGCCCACTGCAGTGTTCAAATAATTCTATAAATTACAATATAATAAAAATGTAATGTAAAATTGAATTGTAATTGAATAACATGATGAATATGACCAACCCTAAATTAGTTGCAAAGATTATGTAATGAAATGATACTCTTCACCATTTGCTGCTTGACATTCTAATAATTTGCTGCTCCTCCATCAGCTTTTTAAATGAAAGACTGGAGTCCATCCAAAAATATTAGGCATAGGAGAGGAAAATCTACTGCATCCCATGGTAAACCAATATAGACATCCACACACAGAAAGTTTAGGTTTGCCAATTGATCTATGGACCACAGAACAAAGTTAAAATATGTGGAAAAACCTGCAGAGGCTTAAGGAAAATATGCAGATTTAACACAGACAGCATGCCAGTGAATAAATGTATGAGAAGTACGTTTCAGCTGTCGCATTTCAGATGATTGGCCTTAAACCTGAAAGCCTTCTCCAGCTGAGTAGTGCAATTCTAAAAAAAGCTGAAAGACAAAACAGGATTCATAATATTTTCCTTTTTTAGGAAGTGTAGCTTCTGGTTCCCATGGGAAAATAACCTTGAGTTTTGTTAAAATGATTCAGTAACATTTTTGTGTGTTCCAAAAAACTGCAAAAACTCTCAAGTAGCAGAGATGAAAACAAGTAAGCCGTGCATGTAAATCTTTGTGTACGCCAACTTCCACATTCTTCTACTCCATAAATCCTGGTCAGCGTGAAAAGTAATGCACATGCACATGCCTGCCGTCCCACCCCGTCTCCTCCCAGGATTATGCCTCTTTCAAGTTGCATATCAATATAAATAGCTCTTAAGTTCAGCGTTCTGTAAAAAAGACGATGGTAAAATCACAGGGAAACTAGAAGAATTTTAGCGAATACCAAGTGGACACAAGGAAAAATGTACTATTTTATATAAACTACAAAAGGTAGTTGAACGAGTGACATAGAGTGTTGGAGAAACTCGAAAGCTCAAGTTCACAAAGTCACACATTGCCCAAAGTAAAGAAGTAGTCAGATGTCAAAGTCGCCATGAAAAGACGAGTCGTAGCCCACCATCTGAGTGTCATATGGAAGCTTATTAGGGTACAGAGAAAAGAAAAAAAATAGGGGCACAGTGGGGAAAAAAGATCAAAAATGTCAACTTTAATCTGGAAATTTCCACTTCAATCAGGTAGTTGATTTTGTCATTAAACTAGAACGTCATAAATTTCATCTTAAAATCGTTTAATTTACTAGTATCTCAAATTCCATTGTAACTAAATTAGCATATTAAATGCTTTGTTTTATATTTGTTCTTCTATGTGCTCTGTGTGTGAATCACTATGGTGCTTTTTAAACGGGCTTTCTCTTCCTCCGACAGGATACAGAATACATTACATTCATGATATCACAGCTTGCTGAATAATTTAAATACTAAGATGTATACTTGATATAATTTTCATGATGATAGGAGTTAAAGCATGTTAATAAACATGGGAACAAGGTGGTGCAGTGATAGTAACGAACTGGCACCCCGTCCAGAGACAGCTGCAGCCTCCCGGAAGATGCTTGCTGCACCGTGCACGACCTTTGATGAAATAATGTATTGCAGCAGTACTGTCTCTTTCAAACGTACCAACCCCTAATTCCTGTCCTTACTTTTCTTTCTCCAAGTAACTAATAGCCACACAATCAGTTCTGTAATAGATGTAAAGCCATCTGTAAGCTGAGAACGCCGATTCTTCAAAACTTTTAAGGAACATTGAAATATCTTTGTAGTACATGTTTAATTATTCTGTCCATCTGGGGTTGCACTACAGGAACAAACCCTGAACTGGGTGCCAGATCGTTGCTAGGGCTGCGACACAGTGTCATCACGTCATTAATTATTAACAATATAGATTATTTAAATGATGCTGAATTTTATCTGTATAATGTAATACACATACTTTGCTGCATTTCATCTTTAAAATGACATGAAGAGCTCCAAGAAGATAGTGCTTGGAAATCTAAATCAACTTAGAAGCCAGTCGTCATTATATGTAAATACGCACTTTATAAAGTGGCTCAGGTTGTGCAATATTATACCTGTATCGCAAGTTTACAATGAGGTTATTGTACTGTTAAGTATAAACAGTTCTACCAGGAACACTTGGACTATTTGAGTGCATTTAAATTTCTTGGGAGGAAACTGTTTCTAAACCGCAAGGTCCCTACAGGAAAGGCTCTGAGGCTTTTTCTGTATGGAAGCAGTTCAAATAGACTGCGTGTACTTGATCCTGTATACCGATAATTCTCTTTCCAATCAGCTGCTGTAGAGCAATGATTCCACACTCAGATACAGTGGGATGAATACTCCGAGTGGTGGTGAGAGCAACAACACTAAATCAGCTATAGTATTTGGAATACTTTGGCCATACCATCATTATACTGTTACATGTTAATTACAATCAGATGCCTTAAACTAATAAATGATATGCAGTTAATTTTAGTGTATTTGATAAAGCTGCATCAGGGATGTGGTTCTAAAAAAGAAACGGAAACCACACTGGAACAAAAGCACTGCTTTGATGCTGGGTGCCGCCAGTTTCCAAAATTGGGCAGAGAACTTGCGTACACCAGGGATTGAGCTGGTATGAAAATGTGCGTGGTTTTAAGCCAAGTTTAGTTTTTATATAGTGTGATGTGAGCATGAAAACAAGCGTACGCAACATTTTTGTACGTATACACCGTTTATATATGAGGCCCAAGGTGTTTTGTACGTGCAAGAAAGGATGGGGAGATTGGCAAGCTTTTTATTAGACAAATTCAAAAAAAATTGGTACTTTGGTTGCTTTGGTTGTTACTGATTTTCTGACATCTTTATGAAAAACTTAGCTCAGTTGCAAAAATGGACACTTGCAAAGTGTTAAGTAATAGTTTGTATTAATGTGTATTTTATGTTTTATTGTAATCTTTTGATCTTTACTTTTATATTGTAAAGAGGAAATAAATAACATCAAAGAGTTCGGGCATCACCCTGGTGACCCTGTATAAGTGTAAAAAAAAAAAAAAATCACATTAGTTGTGGATGCATCTTTTCAAATGAGAGCTCAAGATAGAACTGATTCAAAATGGCAGAACTTCCTGTCATATGGGTTCCAGACAGGAAGGGGCATAATGGAAGTGTTATCAGTAGTGGAACAGCTGTAGATCTTTAGAGTGTAGAACAAAATACATGACTACAGAGAGAATATGCAAATATAACACAGACTGCAACCAGGGTGGGATTACAACCAAATGTCTGCAACTCTCTATGATGTAGACATGCTAACCACTGTGTCACCCATAATACAAATTTTATTGTACATTAATCATGACAGTGTATTCTTATGCTGACTCAATTTTGTGCATTATGAGTCTTTTTTGACTTATTTCTGACACCCCATTTTAGGTGCCATGGGTACTGAACATTTCACCTCTGACCTATTTTATACTGATTGACCATCCTGACTATTCGAACAGATGACATTTAGTTTTATTTTTCTGAATTGTGAACAAATAAAGCACCTTATATGCAGCGGATAATTCATTAAAGCAAGTTGTGGGTCAAAACTGACCCAAAAGACATGGCAGTTTTCAAAATGTTCAAAAATGTGGCTTTGCAAACTTTTTTTCAAGTTAGGGTTAGGTTACATTACCAAAAGCCTTCACATTTTTGTGGGCTGAAAAGATGACGTTTACTTCTTACTATTTTCCTTATTCCTTTATTCAAGGTGACTTACAACATTTGACACACAATTGGTTATATTTGCTTTGTTGTTTTCCTCCCAATTGAAGCACTGGCAAGTGAAATGACTTGCTCATGGTCACACAGTGTCAGAAGCAGGTTTGAACCCTCAGCCCCAGGGTCTAAAGTCCAAAGCCTTCACCACTAAGCCACACTGTCTGCCTTTAAGATACTTTCTATGGGTTGCGAACCAACTACCTCAAAGGCAGTAGAAACATCCATTAACATCAATGGTGGGTTAAAATGCATGGCAAAGTAAAATTCTTTTTTGTAGCTATATTAAATTATGGGATATTTACATTTTTATTCACTGGTCATTAATTGCGAGGAATGTTGGAAAAGTCAAAGTTTTATCTTGAACAGAGACATTTAGGGTGGTTTTAATGATTTCAAAGACAACAACAGGCTAACACAGGGGTCGTCAATCACAGTCCTGGAGGGCTGCAGTGGCTGCAGGTTTTTGTTCTAACCCGGTTACTTAATTAGAAAACAATTCTTGCCAATAATTTAATTTTATGGCTTGTTAGTGCTTTAACTCTGCTATGTCAGGTCATTTCCATACCCTGGATTTTCTTCCCCTTTCTAAGGATATCCAAATGATTTGAATGCAAAAATGGATGAGTAATTCTCAGTCCTTCACTTTTTTCTCTCCAGTTTCCTTCCAAATATTTAATTAAACCCAATAGTGAACAGGAATAAATGGTAACAAGCTAAATGGTGGTCTCTTTTGTCATTTGCTTCTTATTGCTAATTAGGAGCAATTAAAAACCAAGAATACAGATGTTTAAGATTAAATTAAGTAGTAAGGGCTTAAAATCTTAATGAGCAAGACAACTACAGTGAAGCAGAAGTTTTACTTGAGCAATAAGTGCTTCTTATTAAGCAACTGGGTTGGAGCAAAAACCTGCAGCCACTGCGGCCCTCCAGGACCGTGACTGAGGACCCCTGGGCTAACATTTGACCCAAAGATATTGCGTAGGTTCAATAATAATGTAATTATTGTTTATTGTTATTTGTAAATATATTGTTACTGCTCATAGAGTGCAGCTATTACACTACTGAATTTCAGAAACAATCATTAGCATTTTAGAACTTTTTAGAACTTTTACTATTCAGACTTAGGTGTCATTAAAAATAAATGCTTACAAATTTACAAAATAAGAAGTATTTGATATGATCATGCCTCCAGTGTTATCATGTATTAATTATGTTGTGATTTTTTTCTCTTGGTGAATGAGGCTAAGTATAGAGAAAACAGACAGGCCCACAATATAGAGAAAATAAATCTTTTTCCTAATGTCAGCTTTTAATTAAGAAAACATGCAGACATACTCATTATGGATAAAGTTCTTGGCAAATTAACTTCAAATGAGAAGCGCGTTGCATGTAAACAGTAATTCATTTCAATTGTACAAAACAGGCTACGGAAAACCTCTTTTGTGTGCGACTTGGCTTTTACGTTTTTTCCTATTTTTTGATAACAATTCACATCTCTAAAATTAGGGGAAAAAAACTCAAAACAATTGGTTACTATACACAATGATGAATGCAACATCAGAGGTAGTTAATACAATTACAATACTGTGAAACAATAGAAAATACAGAAATTGCACTCAGTTCTTCAGTATGTGGTGCATGAATTGTGGTCCTCTCTGTTGTAAGAAATACAAAGTCATAATCTGTACACACAATGGCTTTGAATACACCCTTTAGCAAGCAGCTAGTCAGTATACAGTAGAAAAGTTCCCTTCGCCATTTTTAGGGTAAAGCTAAGTCAGACACCATCAAGGTGAATAAAACTGCATGAATGAAACAGAAGAAAGAAGAAGTTAATGATATATGCTTTAAATTCTGCTATGTTTGTGGGTGTCTGATACCACAATTTAACCATAAATTCATAAAACACATAGACATACACTCACCTAAAGGATTATTAGGAACACCATACTAATACGGTGTTTGACCCCCTTTCGCCTTTAGAACTGCCTTAATTCTACGTGGCATTGATTCAACAAGGTGCTGAAAGCATTCTTTAGAAATGTTGGCTCATATTGATAGGATAGCATCTTGCAGTTGATGGAGATCACAGGCACGAAGCTCCCATTCCACCACATCCCAAAGATGCTCTATTGGGTTGAGATCTGGTGACTGTGGGGGCCATTTTAGTACAGTGAACTCATTGTGATGTTCAAGAAACCAATTTGAAATGATTCGAGCTTTGTGACATGGTGCATTATCCTGCTGGAAGTAGCCATCAGAGGATGGGTACATGGTGGTCATGAAGGGATGGACATGGTCAGAAACAATGCTCAGGTAGCCCGTGGCATTTAAACGATGCCCAATTGGCACTAAAGGGCCTAAAGTGTGCCAAGAAAACATCCCCCACACCATTACACCACCAGCCTGCACAGTGGTAACAAGGCATGATGGATCCATGTTCTCATTCTGTTTATGCCAAATTCTGACTCTACCATTTGAATGTCTCAACAGAAATTGAGACTCATCAGACCAGGCAAGATTTTTCCAGTCTTCAACTGTCCAATTTTGGTGAGCTTGTGCAAATTGTAGCCTCTTTTTCCTATTTGTAGTGGAGATGAGTGGTACCCGGTGGGGTCTTCTGCTGTTGTAGCCCATCCGCCTCAAGGTGGTGCGTGTTGTGGCTTCACAAATGCTTTGCTGCATACCTCAGGTTGTAACGAGTGGTTATTTCAGTCAAAGTTGCTCTTCTATCAGCTTCAATCAGTCGGCCCATTCTCCTCTGACCTCTAGCATCAACAAAGTATTTTCGTCCCCACAGGACTGCCACATACTGGATGTTTTTCCCTTTTCACACCATTCTTTGTAAACCCTAGAAATGGTTGTGCGTGAAAATCCCAGTAACTAAGCAGATTGTGAAATACTCAGACCGCCTGTCTGGCACCAACAACCATGCCACGCTCAAAATTGCTTAAATCACCTTTCTTTCCCATTCTGACATTCAGTTTGGAGTTCAGGAGATTGTCTTGACCAGGACCACACCCCTAAATGCATTGAAGCAACTGCCATGTGATTGGTTGATTAGATAATTGCATTAATGAGAAATTGAACAGGTGTTCCTAATAATCCTTTAGGTGAGTGTATAATGGCATATAATGGTAAATGTTTATCTGATTTCTTTGATGTTGATTAAACTAGAATGCATAAGGTTAGACTGGACTGCTGGGATTACCTTTCTCTTCTAAATTTTGAGAGCCTGACTCCAAAAGAATACATGAAACTCTGAAGTAAGAATCCTAAGTACTAGCAGGGGTAGCCTGCAATGCCCTGGGTGGGGGCACTGACTAAATTTTGGAATGCAGATACTGTATATCCAACCATACAAATGGAGAATCTGGTCACAATCTGGCTAAGATACATTCAACATTGTGGATATGCAAACACACATTCAGCTTCATATTCTGCAGGGGAGTCACAACCCCCAGGTGGGGTGGGTTTTTTTTCTAGAAAAATTCGCTCAACATTTTGTTCATTTTCAATACATTTGACATATTTATCAGGCCTAAGGGTTTCTTGTGAAAAGGTTAGATAAAAGATAGACCAGGAGAGAACAACATCCATCCTGGAGGGCTGACTTGGCTGCACGTTTTTGTCCCAAACCATCTGCTTAATGAGAAGGCAATTATTGCTGTTGAAGCACTTACTACTCATTTTCGTTTTCTCGCTTATTAACATTTACCACCCTTAATTGCTTATTTTAGTTATAACAAGCTGCATTCACTGTTTTTAGTTGCTCCTTATTAGCAATAAGATGAAAATGACAAAGGAACCAGCAGTTCTCCATCCACCTTGTCTCCATGTCCACCTGTGTGGACTCATCAAGAACTATCTGGTTTAATAAAGTATTTTGAAAGAAACTAAAGAGATTAAGAACTACTCATCCATTTAAGACTTCAAATCATTGGGATGAGATATTTGGAAAGGAAGAACTTATAATATAAGAATGACCTGACATGGCAGAGTTAAAACACTAACAAGCCATAATATTAAATAAGATCTGTGACTGGCAAGGATTGGCTTCTAACTAATCAACTGAGTTGGAACAAAGACCTGCAGCCAGTGCGGCCCACCAGGACCAACGTTGCTCACCACAATGACATTTATTATTCACACAATAGCTTTCTCTCTCATTCTAATTCATAAAAGAACATCACATTAGCGTTAATTTCAACAAAATGTTTCCAATATTTTTGTTTATAAATTTACTACATAAATAAATAAATCTTGTAAAATAACTGTAAAAAGCACAATATGTGATAATATCAAACACTAATACTAGTCATTATGAAATGTTATATCAGTATTTTATTCAGTTTCAATAATGTAATTTTGCATTTGACTTTTGCAAATTTTATGTAAAAGTTGCCTTATTTTTATGGCTGGACATTTCCAGATGGCACACTTTACAATAGCTTGTTATTTTTTTGAAAAGGTCATTTAGAATTGACTACTGCTTACGGCTTATGGTTTACAAAGCCTTAAATAATCTCGCTTCATCTTATATTTCAGAATGTCTTTTACCTTACACTCCAAATCGAAACCTTAGATCTTCAAATGAGTGCCTGCTTAGAATTCCAAGAGCTACTGTAAACTTAAAAGAAGTGGTGAGGCGGCCTTCTGCTGTTATGCACCTAAAATCTGGAATGGCTTGCCAATAGGAATTCACCAGGCTAATACGGTGGAGCACTTTAAAAAACTGCTGAAAACACATTACTTTAACATGGCTTTCTCATCTTAATTGAATATACAGAGCATCAGGATTAAACTAATTATCATTATTATTCACGGTGGCTCCAAAATCCGTACTAACCCCTACTTTCTCCTCTGTTCTTTTTCCAGTTTTCTGTGGTGGAGATCTGCACCACCACCACCTGATCAAAGCACTGTGACGTCCCTACATTGATGGATTGAAGGCCAGAAGTCCACATGACCGTCATCATCAAGTTCTTCCATGAGAACCCTGAATACAATGAGGACTGATTGAGGTCATTTATGTTAGGTAGAATGCCTAGAGAGGGCTGGGTGGTCTCGTGGCCTCTGAACCCCTGCAGATTTTATTTGTTTCTCTAGCTGACTGGAGTTTTTGTTTAGTTTTTTCTGCCCTCCCAGGCCATCGGACCTTACTTTTGTTCCATGTTAATTAGTGTTCTCTTATTTTAATTCTAATTTATGTTGTCTTTTTTTTCTTTCTTCATCATGTTAAGCACTTTGTGCTACATTGTTTGTATGAAAATTTGCTATATAAATAAATGTTGTTGTTTAAAGCTGGTTTGGTCACCTATCAATCAGTCAATCTTTTATGTACATTGTTGTAGTTTTTCAAAATTTTAAGACTGTTTTATATACTGTATATCATTATTCTTTTTCATACGATTATTTCATAATTACCTTTTTATCACATTTTGGCACAAATATCATTCTATACGCTCCTCCCATCCTAATTTTAATACATCCGACTCTAGTATTCTAATGTTCCTTATGAAATGCAAGTGGCACACAACCAAAATTTTAACTGACAAAGTCATAACAGTAGCAACCTCACCTTAACTAGTAAAATATTAGCAGACGTTAGATCACACACTCCTCAACTCTTTGCAACAGAATCGAGCCGACTAATTGGATGACATTTTTGCTACAGTAATAAAGTATTGCAGTTTAGTTGAAAGCCCAACCTTGTGTTCTAGATTTTCGCAGTAGCTGTTCTGTTTCTGGTACTATCGTTTTCCTTTTGCTCTATTTTGAAAATGTACCGGTTTTTAACAAAGGCACCATTGTTGGTAAAGTAGCTAATTCTTGCTGGGTATGCATTTTTTCAGCATGCGTGCATAGTGGTTTTAATTTATGTACAAACACTATGAGCTGACTATGTTATACATTTTTGGACCATCAGCAGTTTGGTGTAATTCGAATGACCTGCCCAAATGGCAACACTCCTGTACTATATTAAATGAAAGATGCAATTTTTACTTCTCCTTTCCTAAAGTACTCAACTTAGTTTCCACTACCTGTTTGTTTCTAGCAAAAGCAAGCAGACGTTGACTGGAGTCACTCTAGTCCTTCATGGTTGAATAGCCAGACATTTTCTGATGTCAGTTTTTGACAGGTACAGAAAAGGTGTTTCAATAAATATGTGCTGGGAAGACATACATGTGCTTTCTATCTGTCACAGGCAAGGGAGGCTGAATTAGTGCAATGACTTTGAAAAAAGTCCCTAATTATCAACTGAAAAATCACGATACCAGAAGGTTAACATCCCCTGCTCTACCAGCTCTGTCTTATGATGAATTATGCAGCCTTTTATCCAGTAATTCATAAAAAACTGTAGAGCCAAGCAAAATCTTTCAGCATAAGCTAGCTGTTTTGTAATGGACAGACACCAGGGGGCTTGGTTGTAAATGGATATTTGAAAGAAAAAAAACAAAAACAAAGGCACATATTATTGAAAAGTTTACTTTTTGAAATAAAGGGAAGCCATCTACATTCTTTAAGTGCTTCATTAGGTGAAGTAATACACAATGGTATAAAGAAATTAATCAGAAAATACTGAAAATTAAGCTTGGTCTTTTACTTAATATCTAAAATTGTGATCATTTCAATAACTGCAAAATCAGCAGCGAAACAAATATTAGTCTCAGTTTCATGAAACTGTATTCAGATCGAAATGTGACTGTTTCATTAATCGCTAACATTAACCTAAGCATTAAATTTGCTTCTTCTCTATGCTGTAAGTTAGAATCACTCATTTTCTTCCAGGTAAAGATTTCTCTGTCTTTTTATCCAATAGGAAATCCTTAGATTAAGCTTCACTGGTTTAATTATATATGAACTGATAATTCTGTTTAATAGATAGATAGATAGATAGATAGATAGATAGATAGATAGATAGATAGATAGTTAAATATTCTACAAAAGTAAATGGGACAAAGATAAAGATTTGGGGAGTCTACTCTGTATAATGTAGTAACAGCCAAAAAAAAAAAGAACTTCAAGAGAGGAGTCACAAAGGACTGAGTCAAACATCAGCTGACTTATGGAGTGAAGGCTTGGGGTTTTGAAGGTGAAGGATGGGAAGGGGTAGGATCTCGGATGGAAGTGATGTCTGTAGGAAGACGTGGTGTAGCAGCAGAAGTGGGCAGAGTCTTAGCTGGGTTTTTTTTTCTGGTGGTCTGTGGAAGAGGGAGAAAAGGCATTAGAACCGTTCATCAACCCCTGGCTCTGCATCCAGTTCAGCCCTTAGACTGCTTCCCATGTGCATGTGTGTGACAAGATACATATGAAGAACATACATAATAAGTTAAGAAATCTGACAAACAAAAGGTGACCATTCACTCCATCAAATCTGTTTCTTTAGCGGATAGCTAAGCTGTCCCATCGTCTCATCCAGATTCTTCTTGAAGATTGTCTGGGCAGTTTGTTAAAGATTCTCACAATTCTTTGAGTAAAAAAGTGCTTCCTGGCTTCAGACCTATATGGACTTCCCATCTAATTTCCACCGATGTCCTTGAGTATGAGATTCACCATTTAGATGAAAGACTGCTGATGGATCTACTTTATCAATGCCGTTGAGAATTTTGAAGACCTGGATTAGGTTCTCACACAGTCTCCTCTGCTCATCACTAAACATGTTTAATTCTCCAAGTCTCTCAGAGTACAGCATATCTTTAAGTCCTGGGACTTGTTCATTATATAAGGACCGTCTGTATTTATCTTCTAAATTTGTGGCCTTAAAAAGTAGATAATGGGAAAATGTACAGGTGTTAATTCTATATTCAGGACTCAAGTAAATCTAAATTTGTCCAGGAACATTTCAACCCAAATACTCTATTAAAACAATAAACTGAAACTATCATTTAAGTTTCATAAAATTAGACTAAGATATTGCATCTACCTGATTGGAATTATTCAAAGACTATGTTTGGCCTGATCTTAGATGTTCACATAAATGTAGATTTTTGCCATTTTCATTTTATGCTATTGGTTGTATTTATTATCAGACTTGTCATACTGTTGTCACTAGTTATGCCACTTGCAGAAATTCTCAGATGAATTTGGACTTATGAGGAGTATTGATGATTGGGAGTTAGACAGAGGAGAGGAGTCAGGTGCAGAACTTTGTTTTTAAATGCAAAAAGAATTATTTTCAGCTTAATATCAGCAAAACCAAGGAAAGGGTTATTGACTTTCACTGCATCCAAGAGCCTTAATGTCAGGTCAGTATTCAGATGTGGTCCATTCCTATAAGTACTTGGGGGTCCACATTAATGACAGGTTTGACTGGTCTCAGAACACAGAGGAACTATATAAGAAAGGACAGGCTCTTTACTTTAACAGACTGCGTTCCTTTAATGTGGGAAGTGACATCCTTCACATCTTCTACATCTTTGTGATGGCCAGTGCATGCCACCAATTATTTGGTGCACTGGGCTGGTGACGTCACGTCAAGTGAAGCCCACCAAATTAACAAGCTAATTAAAAGGACAAACTCAGTTACAGAAGGCTCTCTGGATCTTCTGGAGGTCATAACAAAGGAAATAATTGAAACAAAACTGAGTGCCATTACGAACAACACTACACATCCTTTCTCTGACACACTAACACTGAAGACTTTCAGCCAACAAATCATTCAGCAGAAGTGTGTCAAGAAACACTACTCGGCACCTTTATACCAACAGAAATATGCCTGTATAATACCTCACTGGGAGAGTCAGAGGTTTTGGTTTTTAGTCATTCTGGTGCATGTTCAGACCATAGTGTGTGTGTGTGTAAATATATATAATATATATTTAGCTATCTATTTTTGTATTTATTTATATAAAGAGCTTCTATAAAAGCCAAATTTTCCCCTGGGGACAAATAAAGATCTATCTATTTATCTAGTTTAAGTAGACATGGCAAGAATTCAATTTTACTTTTGTACACATGACAGTAAAGATGAGCTTGATTTACTATTCTGTATTTCAGTTGTGATTATTCTGCAACTCATTTTTGGAGAAGTGGAATATTTTGAAAATTACTTGTATTCGTATGTTTTAATCACAAACAATTTTTTGCTCATATTGATCCTGTTCAATTTGATATTTATAACAGCCATACTTGAGTACAAGTTAAATGTTTTTATTTTATCTCACAATAGGAATATTTTGTGTTGTATATTTTTTCTTACTACTAAAGCAAAGAAGGCCACATTTGTGTAAAAACTTAACCACTGAGTTCTCTTTCCCCCCTTTGGTTCTGGAATTTTTTAATATTTGTTTTGAAGCTTCTGCTTGTGTATGTATGTGTGCTAGTGCCTGCGGCTGCCAACTGCCTAATAATACGTTTTTTTTTCCTCAGATAAATATGCTTCAGTGCCGATTGTCTGCATGCAATGCACGTCTCTGAAAATATGTTACTGGTACTTGCCGTTACAGAAACAGAAGTGCTGCTGCTACAAAACAGAAAAAAAGCTAATATGTTGTCAGTATAAATTGCACTATATGAAACATGGTAATCCTTAAGTCAACCTGAGCTGTAGTAGAGTGATGCCAACAGGTGTAATGGTGCCAGATAATTAAACCAATCCGTTCCCCTATTTAGATTTATTAATTCATTTTGTGGTATTGGTACACATTATCTGTGGATACAATTTGTTAAGAAGTCAATCATGTTTGCATTTAGATACACTTAATTGAAAGCATCTGCACACACCCCCACACAGTAATATGTTTGTACATGATTAAATTAAAGATCTGTGACCAGAACCTGGTTGTCTGATGCCTAAATGTCAATCAGTGGTCAGATCTGATATCTAATTATGGTTAAATGACAGATATGAATCTCAGATTGAAGACTGTATGTGTATTACACCGACTACACGGCTTAGTAAGTTCTTTCTCATTTTACTTTCTAGAGTTTACTCTAAATCTACTTGTCCATCTGTACTCACACAATCTGCTTGCAAAAATTAATAGAAAGCAAAAACCTGATTTCTTTTCCAAACATGTACATATTTTGCTTTCTTCTAATACAATGTAGTTCTGAACTTTAGGCTGAATTTGTCTCAGTTAGTGCTGTCATTTTACCTGGTCAGTATCACACTTAGAAGGTCACACTATAGATTCCTCTCTCAGATAGGCCAGTTGAGAAATTCAATCCCTACAGCATGACCTAGGCGTTCTCATATTAGGCCCTGCACTGTATACCTTTCACACAGTGCCAAATTAGATGACCAAATCAATTTTTCAGGCATGTATTTTAAAGCTTAATCTTGGATATGAAAGAAATGTGTGTGCTGACCTAAATATTTTGCATCTATGATGTCACATGTGTTATACTTCTCAGAGAATTTTTGGAGGCACCTACCATGGGAACACCTGAACCTGGAACTCCAGAATGGTATAGCTCAAAAAACAACAACAAATAATATATATATAATATTATATTATATATATTGTCACACTCGCGCGCATAGGGAGCTGCGTAAAGACCCGAACTGCAGCGTGAAAACTCATGCCAAAAGGGAAGAGCAGGGTACTAATCTCTCTCTCTTTGTTCCTACAGAAAGAAAGAAGCAGCACCGCCATGAATCTAATCAGACTCCCTGACCACATACTGCCACTTCCATGTTTTTTCCCTTCCTTCTGTCTACCTCTGATGATGTCATAATTCCCATCATCCACCTCGGTTCCTTCCCAGCATTCCTCTCTGTCAATTCCGGTCCCACGCCATAAATATTCCCCACTTCGCCATCTTGACTGTCTGATGTATATGGAAAATTTTCTGCCGCAAATTTTTAAACTGTACAGTATACGGGGCCGGAAAACCCCAAACCTTTACGCTGTTTTGTGCTTTATTTCTAAAATATAATGATATATATATCATTGCGCCAAAAAAGTAATAAATTCAACTGTTTATATCATCCTTAAACAGGAAACAAATGTTATTTATAGAATTCTTCACCCTAAAAACACCCAGACAGATGTATACTTTGTCCATATATGTTGAAAGGGAACACACAAAAAAAGTATTAAAAATTTGGACGTGAGCGTCAGTAGGCTTTGCGCCTTAGGAACCAAGTTACCCAAACTATTCTAACATTTCAGCAATTATTATCTGCTCTGATTCATTACGATAGCTATTGACATGAAGAATTCATAATTAATTGCAGAATTACGGTATTTGAAGGCACCTCTAAATTGCCTCTTTCTATTGCACAATTTGGCTCAAAAACTAATCAGCACATCGTCACCTCATAACAGGCTTAAGTTTCGAGTTTGGTGTTTTTCTGTCGAGCCATTTTAGCTCTAGACCATCCGTAAGAAACTGTGACACACAGACAAACACATACAGACAGACACACACCTATCATCAAGATATCAATATTTTTGGTATCAGGGGACACTAAAGCGATGAGATCCATCAAAAACTAGTGATCGAAACTTTTGACAAATCTAAAGCTTTCGCTCCTCCCACACAGATGACAGTTACAGTGGGGGAGGGCGCATAGCAAAAATCACAGATCATAACAGAGAAGGCTGATCATTTGGTAACTGGACCACCCTGCTCTTATCTTCTATAATAAAAACAGAGAATAACACATTGCCATTATAAAGGTACTTACTGAAGAGACATATTGGGAAATTCAGACCAGCAATATCTAGTGTCTTATGTGTTTTGATCAGACCTTCATAACCTTCACACTGTGAAGCTTCTCGTGCATGGGAGTAACCTCAGCCGCAGAAATGCATCCTCTGCCAAGGATGTGTCAATAATCACTCAAAATGCACAGCTTGGGAACATACAAAATCTTAAAAGGATTTTCTTAACCCACTGCATGGCTTTCTGCAACCTCTTACATGACAATTGTGTTATGATAGCAACATCAAAATAGCAAAAAAAAGTGAGTGTGTTCAGGATTGAATAGATCATAGCCTGACCAGGGGGGTATTTTTCGTACGTGGATTACTCGTTTAGCCGGATGTAATAGTTGACGATTTGGCATGATCCTGGATCTGTCGGTTTTTTGAAACTCTTGCTGGATGTGTTGTCATAGCAGCACATCCAAATCCTCAAACCTGCTCGGAGCAGATTTGTTCTATGTAAACAAGGATTAGCTCACACACTTAATTAGTGTCTGTGCATGGAATTCATTCAGTCATGGCTTCACCGTTCATGAATGAGTGACCAATTGATATCGGTACGCAAATTATAAGAAGAGAATTTCATATAGAGAGGGTTTTGCGCGATCGGCAAGATCCTTTATTGCTCCTGGAGGAAATTCTTTTCGAAAGATACCGCTTTAGCCGAGGGGGAATATTGTATCTCAAAGATTTATTAGCACCTTATATTCGAAGTCAAACTAGGCGAAGTCGGGCTCTCACAACCACACAGACAGTATGCATTGCTTTGAGGTTTTTTGCAAGAGGCACTTTTTATATACTGTAGGCGATGCGGAAAATATCTAAAAGTGCAGTTTGTCAGGCAATTTGTAAAGTCTGTTTGGCTCTGAAATATTTCCTTCGGGTTTCCATAGTGTTTCCTGGACACCTGCGTTTGCAGACAATAAGAGAGGCGTTTCATGTCATTGCAGGAAGGTAATACACAGGCAAAAACACCCACAGTTCCATAAAGAATCTCACAATCAGCCTAACATTCTCATTACCCAGGATTTCCAAATGTGATTGGGGCACATGGGACTGATCAGAGTGGAGTTTGATCAAACATTATTTGGAAAATGTACCTCTCCTCCTGATGAATAATCAGACACAGTGTCTTTATCAAATATTTGACCTTCATCAATATCTCGTTGGTCAGACACAAGTTCTAGGGATATGACATTCCCTGCAACTGACCCAACAAAAAAGAGGGCTATATGGAACATACCTATGGCACACATTGAGGACAAATATATGCAATGACCATCCTTTACCTGAAATGAAGTGACCACTGCATCCTGCCACTGGTTCTGAGGAGGAGCTTCCCCCCGGAATGCCCTCAGAAACAGGGCGATGGGCATTTTGCTGGAGAGCCAACTCTTCTGCAGGGGTTAGGTCTGGACCGCGTGGACCTCCACCTGTTTTTTGCTTGTCTGCCTTCTTATTAGCTTTAAAATTAATGTTTTTTATATTATATATGATTCTTTATGTCAACAATTCTTTAAATAGTTATATACCAATATTTACCAGTTTGAAGTATATTCTTGTCCTTCACTTTAACCTGTTCCTATGTTCTCCTTGTGCTCATGTCTGATCTGGAATTATGACATATTAAATATTAATTAATCTGACACATAGGAAATGAAACGCTGCATTCAGTAAGTACAATGCACACTACTTAGCGTTTAATTTGTCAGCCACTTTTTGCCAGCTGTCTTTTCTGGTTTGGGCTGCTTTTGCAGTGTTATCCCTTGTGCATATTAAATCTTGAAATTCTTCATATCCTTCGAGTAAAAGGTCCTGCTCCACTTGTATGAAAAAATGCGCCTGTTCTTTTGTCATTTTGTTACAGCCTATGAAAGACTTGCTGATCACATTTTCTAGACTCAATATATATGGGCTTTTCAATCAGCGCGGGCGCACGCATTGATCTCGGATGATTAGATCCAGCTAGACTAATCTACTACATGGCTGCGTTTGAAAAACTGACTTATCCCAGATGAGTTTCGCCAGCATTAATCCATCCAAGATGAGGCATCTGATCTCAGAAGATTTAAGCAACATACGGAAAATACCACCCAGGACTTCCCTATGTCTGAACCTCAGAAACAGGCCTTACTCCAGGTAGCCTGGTTTCAAACTTAAAAGGCAGATATTAAGGCTGACATTCTTATGGTCAAGTTTTAGAAGTTCAAAAAAGAAAAACATCTATAGAAAACTTTTCAGCAAGAGAGAGAAAAACTACTAACCTCATGTGTTAACACAACACAAAATAAAGTTTTGTTATACTTTAAAAATTTATTAAAGAAATAGCAACTTTGTTTTCTTTTTTCACATCTTGGCGCCCTATCGGGGCCCGTCCCACAGGTTGAGAACCACTGTTTTATTAGATTGGTGAATTATTAGTTGTTGTATTCTGTCCCTTTTAAATGTGAATCGATTACCTGTACTTTGTTGTGTTGAACCCCAGGAGGTGGGGCCACCCTGTTGTTATGCTGCTGGGTGCTTCTTCTAGCTTTACATCCCCAGCCTGATATGAATGAATTTTTAGTTAAATATTTCCTGGGATTTCATTGTAATATAAAATTACCTAAGTGTCGTTGCTGGAGTTTTTATACTCAAGGACTTCAATGCTTTAGTTATTTTCTTGGTTGAAGCCCTTGTGTAAAAGTTTAATTTAATTTAACGTTTTTCAAATGCCATTTTGTTTTAACAATGGCTGCTACTATTTTGAGGATTCCCCTTGTTTAAATGTTTAATTATATTTAATGTCTTTTAACGATGGGTACCACTATTTTGTGGATTCTTTCATGATGATATAGGTCCTGAATACCAGGGGCATGGCCTCTAGGGCAACAATGTTGAAGGATCATCGGTGAATGATGAAAAAGTCATCTCAAAGGCCATTATATATTTGACATTTTTGGTAAAATACTATGATTTTCTATTTTCTTTTTAACTATTTTGTTAATTTACTTTAATTTTTTGCTTGTGGTTTAGTTTTGAGCAGATTCCTTTCTGACTTCAGGTTTTGATGTTCACTTTGCTCTGTTCTTTCTCCTGCTCCTCACTCAAACCTTTTTGTTGACTACTTGGTTCATTCATGACACAGCCAGAAGCGAGACTTGGCACTGGTGCATTGAGTTTGTGTTAGGATATAATAAGTATTGTGTTTTCTTTAATTTATTACTATTTTTTTTGGATTTGCATTTGGATTGTGTATTAGGACTTGTCTGCTCTGGATTGCCTTCTAGCCAAATTTGTTTTGCTTTATTTGTGCTGTTTTACCTTGTTTTTTCTCTTCCTTGTAAGACATTTCGCTATATTTTGAACATTTCTTGCATTTAAAACTTTAAAAAGCCAGTCCCCTATTTTTGGGACTGCTTTTGGTAGTTGGAGACAGGCTGATTTGGTTGAACCTCTTCTGGGCTTGCCAGTGAAGGTCCTGGCCTGCTTTTCTATCATTGTGGAAGGAATAATCCACTTTTTGTCATTTTTAATACTTCTAACAACAGCAACAACAAAGAAAACACACCAAAAGTTGGCAAAAAAGGTTTGTCTAAAAACATAGCCCAAAAGTAACCAAAGTTAGTCTGAAATCCAAATAACCAAAATCCAAAAGCAAAAGAAATTATCTAAGCTCCACATTAAATCCAATAAATACTTTTTAAATCCAATAAATAGATTTTACATTTACATTTACACAGCGGTGGTACTGGGGATTGAAACTTCAACTCCCAGCAGTCCCTGAAGTGGCTCTGATTCGTCATCTACTGGGGGTGCATGGGGCTGTTGGGTACAAGGAGGCCGGCATGACATTTAAAAAGGGCTAGTAATACAAAAAGAAAAGGAGGCTTTTGTGTTTCATGTCTGGAGTTTCCTGTCTGCCTGCCTTCCATTTTGATACCTGTGGATTCTTATGTTGTCCTGGATTGTCTCTTGTTTTGGGCTATGGCCTGTCTGGTGTCTACCTACACTTGGGGACTGTCCAAGGATTTGTTGTCATCCTGTGAAGAAAGGAGCGCTCCTGTCCCCCTTCACCCGTCTTCATCTCATCAGGAATTACTGGTAGGACTATCTTTACATTCCAATTCAACGTGCTGATCTATGGACTATCTCACTCCATCATTGCATTTCATCAGTTGCCGTTTTCCATGGACTTGTGGCATGGTTGTTGTTTGTGATTTATTTGTGCATATTGTATAATCGCCAAAAGGGAACAGGGCTGGGATTGTTTATCATGTAGTTATATTTTGTTTATTAGTGTTCAATACATTCTTTAACTGTTATTTTATTACCAATTGCTTTTTTGTCTCTGCTTGTGAGTGTGCGCGGGTCAGGCCAAGGCTGGGTGCGTTCCTGGAATCTCCACCAAAAAAATAAATAAAGTGAATCTTAGCGGCACCGGACCACTATAACTCAATTAGCAGACAGAAAAGGTCAACATAATGGAGTAAACATCAGTCTGGGGGACTGTTGGGAAGTGCTACAGGACAAGGATACGAACATTGAAGATCACAAATGAAGAGCCAGGAACAAAATACAAGCGAGTCACAATTCCTATTTTACAAAGCCTAACAACTAATATCAGTTAGAGAGAAATTCACGCAAACTGAATCTTCACACTTCTTAAACATATTGAGAGAATCAAAGTTTCAAAAGGATCTGGACAGCTCATTCCACCACCTAGGATCTACATATTACAAACGTCTGGATTGAGATTTGATGCCATGCATAGGATCTCATAAGTGTCTGCATATATACAGTATATAGGTGCTACCCCTTAGACTACTCTGTAGACAAGCATCAAGAGTTTGAACTTAATATGTGCCTCTACAAAGAGCCAATGTATTGATCAGAAAAGAGGAGGGACATGTGCCCATCATGTCTGGTTGAATCATCTCCAGTAGCTTGGTGGTGCCTGCCGGCATTCATGCCAGTAGGGAGCTGCAGTAGTCCAAACATGACAAGAACAATCTTGGACCAAGTGTTGTGCTGCTTACTCTGTCAGATACAGTCTGATCTTGAAGATATTGCTCTCTACAACAGATGATGATGATCTGAAAAATCAAACTCTTTCAAACCTGAATTTAAAGACTGTGGATGATGACAGGGTAGTCCCATCCCTTGGATTTCCAGCCACAGAACACAAGGAATATATTAAAAGAACATAAAAACACAATGTAAACTAAATAATAAAAAAATAAAATACTAAAGAAAAACATAATTTTATATAGAGGCATTTGAAACAAAAGATGAAAAATGTTAAATAAACAAGAGAGCAACTTAAGTTTGGACAATAACCCTGTCGGGACAATAACAAATGACAGCTGTCAGTCAAAATGATTTCACTTAATGACTTCCCTCTGTGTTGGTGTTTACCAGCGTCCACCTTAGTTGTTCTCAACTACTTTGCAGTCATGGCCAGTAGTGAGGAAGTGGAGATAGAAGCTTATGCTAGGAAAACCTGCTCCAAGGCTGAAACTACTACTGGATGGGCTACAAGTCTTTGCTGGGCACACTTACTCAAATATTGCTACATTAGAATTGCAAGCTGAACCACATGTGTATGTCTATTGTGTAAATACAATTTTTAAAATATTGTAAATGATATTTGAGTTGCTTGTAGGGTAAGTAAGCCTAATGTCTTGAAAATAAAATTGCATTTTGCTTTCACTATAACTGAAAAGTGCACCAGACATGACATCAAAATGTGGTGCCTGCTGGGAGATTTCCAGAAAGTATCAATCAGAGCCATCCTGAGACAGAGCAACTGCAGACAAAAAGACTAAATCCAGATCCAAGTCTATAATGCATTCTGCACTGTCAATTGCCATTGATTAACCACTGCAGGGTTTCTTAGAATTGAAACAGGGATGGGTCAGTAAGCAGCAAAGCCACCCTGATCCAGCACTGAGATCATTAAGGGAAACAACGCAACAGTCAGTTTTCTAGCAAGAACTTGAAAGCAATATTCACAGTTGCTGTCACATATTTAAATTAACTGTCACTGTCTATTAATTTCACTATGGGTGGCATTTTTTTTCAGTAGATGCCAGAATGATTTTCTCAGTGAAGAAGTAGCTTGGAATTGAAATTTTCTATTTTCACTGCTATCCTTTTGTGCATTGCATAAAAATGGAAGATAAAATATCTCTTTGTGACTTAATTAAATCAGATCAAAATTATTCATCCATCTGATTTCAGCAGCCACATTTACAAGGCAACAGCAACTCTTAGAGATTGTCACCAATGTGTTACTGGGCATACGCCAACATTCCTGTTAATACTTGTCCCGAGGCTATATACAGGCACCAGTGAAGCATAACACTAATATTATTATTATTAGTAGTAGTAGTGGTTTTGTCCCATGTACAGTAGAGATGTTTTCAGTATATGTGAGAACCCTAGCAAAGACACAGAAAAAGAAAATTAGCAGGAAAGCTCTGCAAAGCTGGCAGTCCAAACCTACATTCAAGCCTGGAGGCAATGTTGCATAAAGTACCTAACAGCCATATTTGAGTAAAAGCAGAGATACCTTTCTAGGAAATGCCTCAAGTACAAGTCAAGTTTGTCTATAAGTAATTGACTCAGGTAGAAGTTTTAAAGTATGATATTAAGTTTATTAAAATATCAAAAGAACAAGTAAATGCAGGGTCTCTCTCTGTTTTAAAATAAGTTCTTACAAACGTAATATAATTCAGGATCCCGTGTTTTTCCGTGTGAGTCATATTGCAATGACTAAAGTATCAGCCAAGTAACTGCAACATGAAGCAGTGACATTCGGCGTGATTTTGTGATGTTGTCTTTTTTTAAACATATTTCATTTTCTCTCTTATAATTGACTGTGGATCCCCAGAGGTTTATCTTCTCCAGGGATGCTGCTGAGTGAGTTTTTGTTTTCTTCTCCTCCACTGCCTCCAGTGTAGTTCAGCAGTTAATTAATGGTCAGGTATTGTACAGTAATCAGCTTCTACTTTATTGTCTGTGTGTTTATGTGTACTAATTCTGTTTTTAATGATTCATAAAATGTATACTTGCATTTTACCTGAGAACATCTCACAACACTCTATATCTGCACTTATTGAAGAGCAATATATATAAATAAACTGAACTGAATAATGTAGAATGCAATTTTTTTCTATGTAAGTGTGTAATTCATGTATATTGCAATTGCATTGCTTATTTTTATAAAGTAATAAATATGAGGGTAAATTAAAGAGTAAACGTAATTTGAAAATTACACAGTAACCAGAATGGACAGAAGCTGACACAATACAATATGTTTGTGATGGCTTATGGGTATTCTGAACACTCACAGCACAGCGCTATGGTGTTTTTTTAGTTGAAGCCAAGGTCAAATGAACATGGACGCTCTGCTGCTGGATTGGACCATTGTTGAACAACGTGCCATTGTGAGATTATTTTGGGCAGAGGGAATGATGGTTTATTAAAGTTTATACGTGAGAAGAACTCAATAATCTTCCACCAGTACTAAGGAGATACATAGTGACTTGAAAATTATACAGGGAAAAGAACTGCTTAGAAAAATGAAATGAAATCTAACAAATCACCAGGACCAGATAATATTTATCTTAGTTAGTGAGTAGACAAATATAAACCCTTGGAACACATTTTTAGAAAATCTCTGTATACTGTGGAGATTCCTAAAATTTATCCCATTGTGTAAAAAGAATAATCAGCCAGATCTAAGTAACTATAGGCCAGTAAGCTTAATGTGTGTCACAGGTAAATGAATGGAAGCAATTGTTAAGGAAAGGATCCAGCATTGGGTGCCTAGAACCATAGTTTTAGTAAATAGACAACATGGGTTCAGACTGATATGCTGGAACTGTATGAGGAAGAAGCAAAAGCATAAAATATGAGAGGCACATATAATATTATTTATCTAGATTTTCAAAAGGGTTCTGATGAGGTAGCACATGAAAGACTAGTGTTCAACCTAAAAGGAGCTGAAATTCATGGCATGGTGTGTAGATGGTGTAAAAGGAACAGACTAGACACACGTAGAAAAAGGTCTGGGGCAGCCATCCGTATAATATTCCTAGCTGCAAAGGATTCTTTTAGGTTCAAATAGAGTTGTTGATAGTATGGAGTCCAAAACAGAACTGATCAAGGATGGAAAAGATGGCGGTTTTAAGTAGTCAGACAGAAAGTGATGTAGGGTCATCGGAACTGATGTAGAGTGACCGGAAGTGATGTTCTCCTGGCATTAGTCTGGGCGCTGGAACCAGGAGTGACGTTCTTCTGGGCACTGGAACCAGAAGTGTCGTTCTTGGTTCAGATAGGTTTTCCCGCGGCTGGTCTGAAGAGATAACAGGAGAAGGTTTAGTGCACTCTGCCCCCGCTTGGCCTGGTGTGGAATTACCTTTACTTGATGCACACAACGTCCCCCTACTCGCACGTGTGTGACAGTGGGTACAAAATTGAATTAAGCACAGTAAAAAAAAGGGTTATGGTAAGGGGAAATTTTTTTCAGAATTAGGCGATGTTAAAAGTGGTGTCCCTCAAGGGTCGGATGCTGCTGCTCTTTTCAGTTTACATAAATTATATTAAAAACATTATGCTCAATAAGCTGGTTAAGTTGGCAAAGTAGGTGGATGTGCAGATAATGTTGAATCTGCTCAACTATTACATAGGAACTTGGGCAGATTTGTGTCAGTTGCAATTTAATAAAAGTAAATGTAAAGTGTTAAAAGTGTTAGGTTTGAATACGCAGTGGGAGGTCTGAAACTTGAAAGTACCCCTTTTGAGAAGGAGTTGGGAGTCATAGTGGACTCATCACTATCTACATCCAGACAGTGTATAGAAGGGGTCCATAAGGCTAAAAGGATATGCCGTATAGTGGATTACAAGTCAAGGGAGGTTCTGCTTAGGTGATATATAACACTCACCTAGAGTACTTGGACAGTTATATTCTCCATATCAGTATTGGAAAAAGTCCACAGAAGCGCGACTAGACTGACTCTGATACTAACAGGCATAAGCTATAAGGAAATTTTAAAAGAGTTGAAACTTCTGAGTTTAAGTAAGTGAAGATTAACAGGTGACATGATCAAAGTGTTTAAGTGGTTATGAACGAAAGTAGTACAGTAAATTCTTGCGGTTACTCTTAAAATAAAATGTGTAAGAAGAACGTGTGGAACACAGTGGGAAACAAATATTACAAAGTTTTTCTTCATGCAAAGAACAATAGAGACATAGAATAAATTACCAGGTAAAGTGTGGTGGAGAGTAGGACTTTAGGGAACTTCAAATCTCAACTTGATGTTATTTTAGACAGTCTCTGTGAATAGAATAGCTGTGCATGTTGGGATAAATGACTTGTTCTCGTCACAGTTTTTCTAATGTTCTAATATCACCTAAGCAAATGCCCTTGACATGTTGGAAGAAACCTTGAATACCTGGACAAAATTTCCACAGAAATAGAAGGCAGATAGTGACGGATGCAATCTGAGCACACATTATAGGAGGTGACAGAATGTGCACAGTTAGTGACTGGGGTGAGATCTGAAGTGAGAGTCTGCAGGACTCAGTAAAGTACCACTTCTACACCTTTTGAAATATACTTATAGCAATATTGTCAGACCTGCTAAATCCATTTCAGGGCTGTAGGTTGCTTGTGCGTAGCCCAGCATCACTTGTACTTGGTCTCTCGTCACAGTTTTTATAAAGTTATGAGCCCCACACTCATGAAAATAAAAGCAGACCCAAAATGTACCAAGTACTACATGCAAAGGCTGGGGCTGGGCGAGTGCTAGCCCTATTTCAATATGTATAAATAATTTGGACTACCTTGCCAGTAGTCTTCAGAGCAAGTTCTTTAATTGTGAGTTCATTATGATTCCTGACAAGGTGCAATCACAGTGCAACATCTCACATCATATCAGGGAGTGAATTTAGCTCAATCCCAGAGCAGTTAGATCTGTTTTCCTTCCCCTTATCTTTCAGATCACTTGCTTGTTTCCCTAAAAACATTTTTAAATTAGAAACTTATTACTACAATTATGTTGCTAATGCTGAGCATCATTTAATCAATATTTTCTATGATTTAAATGCTATTTTTATTGTAATTTTATTATGCTGTATTAACTGCCTTAAGGAGGAAATTAGCGTGAAGTGTTTTTTATTATTTAGATGTATTTGATTGATTAATTCACTGCTTGGCACTGCTTTGGTGGTTTAATGATACTGAAGCAGTTTTAATTGGGAAGCTTATGCATTTATTCTTGAGCTCACACAATTTTCTGTTTAGACAATTTCTATTGCAGCTCAGGCTTTGACTCTCCTGTAATCAAGAGGGCACATCACGTGTTGAAGTGTGTAGGAAAGTTTCACCAAAATACTCTGATTATGTGGTTGATTTTTCACCAAGTATATTGTATTAAAGCATAAAAATGCAGATTGCTGCTGATGAGCTTTACTTTAAATACAAAATAGATTAAGGAAAGCCTTACAACAAAAGGCATTATTAATGTGACTTACTAACCGTGAATTAGACTAAATAATGCTTGACCCAGTTTCATATTAACAGCACTACATTTTTACAGTATTTCCATTATTCTTTAAGATTCAATGAAAGGACTAGATGTTACAATCCCTGATATTTGAATCGCTACTAATGGGGAAAGTCTTGAGGGATGGCTGCTATGAGGAAAGGCAGCCAGGAAGCTTTACCAGCAGGACACATCATCAGTTGTGTGCCTCAACTTCACAGGGTGTTTTATCCCAAGACACCCTCTGTTGAGGCAGGCCCACCACAGGTTGATCAAGCCTGGGTGTGTGTCTCTCGGTTAGCTGATCGCCTTAGCTGCCCAAGTGATGTCAGCCCTCTTCAGCCATAGCCAGTGACTGGTCCTTTCAGCAGTGTTAGCCAATTCTCTGATAGCCTGTTGTTGGGCCTGTCCCCTGACTCCAACCTCTCTAAGTAGTTTTGCTGTTGTACTGGTAACAAAGCCCCTACACCCCACCTCCACCGGGCGCACCTTGAGCTTCCAGCCTCTATCATTTGCCTCAGCTGCCAAGTTGGCATACTGCAGCTTCTTACGTTCAAATGCTTCCTCAATTGCATCCTCCCATGGGTACCGTCAGCTCAATGACGTAAGCAAGGGAGTTAGACCAAAGGATCAGGTCTGGTCGCAGAGTAGTTGTTACGGTCTCTGTGGGGAAGATGAGCCTCTGATCCAAGTCAACTTGCATCTGCCAATCCCTGTTAACCTTCAGTGGTCCCAGATTCAGGGTTGAAGGGCTAATCCTCGGCCTAGCGCTCCTCCTGGTTCGTGAAAGGCTGGGCGTTGATGAATTCCCTCTTGCACTCAACTTTCTCAGCTAGACATTTGTGTCTCCATGTGTATCTGCCTTGAGTAAGGCTAGTCCTACAACCAACCAGGATGTGCTTGAGTGTTGCTGGGACTGTACACAGGGGGCAAGATGGGTCCTTTCCAAACCACAGCTGCAGATTTATGGGGGAAGGCAGCACATCATATGTGGCTCAGATGATGAAACTCAGTCTGTTGGACTCCATTCCCCAGATTTCACTCCATGTGAGTTACCTCTTTTCAACACACTCCCATTTCATCCAGCGGCCCTGCTTCCTCCTGTCGTAGCACCTCCTTCACCACCATGTTTCGACGTTCGGTTGCAGATGCCTGTTGCCAGAGAGGTGTTAACGCTCCAAGACCAAAGCCTCCTCTGCCCTGTTGGGCGTGCCCCACCACGTCACGATGGAGAAGAGCAAATTTGGCCTGTAGCACAGCTGTGGCTGGGGTCCACTTCCTCCCTGTTGCTAGGGTGGGAACAGCGCCTCTCACTATGGGATCCCAGGAGTCTGTGAGTGACATCTCCAGCCTCACTTTTGCACATTTGAACTCCTCAACCAGGATAGGAATGGGCAGTGACAGTATCCCATCGCTGTAGAGTCCAACGCTGCTAAGGCATTTCGGAAGTCCAAGCCACTTCTTCACATAAGAGCTCACTAGCCTCTCCAGTCGATTAGCATGATTAAGCGAGACCTCGTACATGGTCAATGGCCACAGTAGTCTGGGTAACAACCCAAACTGGAAGCACCAGAGCTTCAATTTCCCTGGGAGTGCGGTGTTGTTAATCTGCCTGAGGTCATTAGCCATGTCATGCAATAGTTGTTCAAGTTGCTAGGTGTCATTGAGGTCTGCATTATACCACCGCCCAAGGATCTTGATGGGCTTCTCTAAGACTGTTGGAATTGGTTCTCCATTGATATAGAACTGCTCAGCTGTCAGTTTTCCTTTTATGATGGAGATGCTGTGTTATTTGTTTGGCTTAAACTCCATTCTTGCCCATTGGATGTTTTCCTGGAGCTTCTGTAGCAATCGCTTAGTACATGGTTTTGTTGTTGCAATGATGGTCATGTCGTCCATGTAGGCTGTAATGGAAGGAAGATGGAGGCCCCTCTTAAGTCTCTCACCTCCCACTACCCAACAAGATGCCCGCATGACCATCTCCATTGCCATGATAAATGCCAAAGGGGAAATCGTACAGCCTGCCATAACTCCAATTCAAAGGTGCTGCCAGGTGGTGGTGTTGTTCTCAGCTGTTACACAAAACTGTTGATCCTGAAAGTAGCTCTTGACCAGCCCTGTGATGTGGTTTGGTTCACTGAAATAGTTGAAGGCCATCCACAAGATCTAATGAGGGACTGACCCAAAGGCATTGGCAAGGTCTAAAAAGACCACATGAAGGTCTCTCCGTTCTTTCTTGGCAGTTTGAATCTGGTGCCAGACGACACTGGCATGCTCCAGACATCCCAAGAAGCCCTGGATACCGGCCTTCTGCACTGATGTGTCAACATAGTCATTTCTTTGCAAGAAAGCAGATAGCCTTTGGGTCAAGACACTGAAGAAGATCTTTCCCTCTACATTCAGCAGGTTGATCTGGCGAAACTGGCTAATGGATGAGGAGTTCTTCTCCTTAGGGATCAGAATACCTCCTGCTCTTCGCCAAGCTTTTGGAATCACTCCTTTCTGCAGTGCTACCTTCATCAGCTTCCACAGGTATTTGAGGACTCCAGGGGTGTTTTTATAGAGTCTATATGGAAAGCCATTGTGTCAAGGGGCCGATGCTGATCTTGCCTGCTTCACTATCTTCTCCACCTCATTCCATGTAGGTGGCCTTATGTCCATTTGGTGTTCAGGTGCCTGAATACGTGGCATGTCACTCAGAATGGTAACTGGCTCATGCCACCGACCCTCAGAGTAAGTTTTCCTCAGATGTTCTTCCAGGTCTTTTATGGGCACTTTGAGGCCCCCACTCTTATCTTGGACGAAAAGGCCCTTAACAAAGCTGTATGGGTTGCTATAGAAAAAGGTCCTTGTCTGTTCTTTCCTCTTGCATTGTCATCTGAGGTACTCTGCTCTTCACAACTTAGTAAGCTGCAGCTTTATTTCCTCCTGCAGATCAGCAAGTCCCTCCCTTTCTGTCTCATAGGCCCTCCTCCACTGTTTCCTCAGTTGTCTTCTCTCTTTCACCAACCTGTCAATTTCCTGCTGTCTCCAGGACTTTAGCTTGTTTAAAGGGCCTTTCTGCTGCCTCTGTGTCTTGCTCTTTACCCCAAACCTCTCGGCACCATAGCTGTAGATGATGGTTTCCACGTTCTCCAGCTTCCTTTCAACTGGACCATTTTGTTGTTTTAGTATAAGAACCAGTTCCGAGTAAATGGTTTCCCATTCTCTCTTCACACTGGAACTGGGCCACAGAATCCGAGATTTCCTACCTTCCTTCTTCCATTCTGTTGCTGTCAGCGGCTGGCTGGGCTCAATATTGGACGTAATGTAATTATTAAACCATTTCATATGCCGACTCTGCCTTTCCATCAGAGGTTCACACAATGCTCCAGCCTATCCCTACATCACTTGTCCATACTTTTCCTGTTTAAAGTGGTCAAACCATAACCATTGACCCCTTCTAAACATGATTTTAGTGTTTTCAATCCTAATCTTAATAGTCTAGTTGTAAATGCCTAATCGTAAAACTCAGATTAGAATCCCTAATCTTAATATACCCTTTTTTATTATGTTTTAGAATGTCTATCCCTACCCAAACCCTTAACTTAACCCCAAATGACAGGGGCTGTAGTGTTAAAATGACTCTAAACCTAACATTTACATTAGCAGCCCTAATGTTAAGTTTTCCTTTTTTAGTTCAGATTTTAACACTAATCTTAAATAGTTTCAGTTCCTCAGGCTAAAATATGTATTCTGTGGGGACACATATATATGAACCTGTTTTATAATTATTTATTTATTGAAATACCTTTTAAACAACAATTATTCCCTTTTATTTTATTCCAATTATAAGAACATTTTAAAGTTTTTATAGGTGTATAGCTAGGTCTATTTAAGGGGTGGATATTTTAAATATTTATTACAGCCTTCTTTTAGACCTGTATATTTACCTTTTTAAAACTTTGTTAGAAACCCTATTTATTGTTTTAGTACAGGGATAATTTTAATGGGGAGCATTTATTTATATTGGGGGGTATGATTTTAATAATAGTGTGGCATGCCCAATAATTTAAAAAATGTTCGTGAGGAGTGTGCCAGTGCCCCAGTCCTACGGGACTTTCATCCTCCACTAACCCTAACATTTACAACTAAAACAATCACATTTAATTTTAGAAGGGCAAATTTTCAGCAGAAAAGTCTAAGTAACATAAAGTGAGATAAGTGTTTAAGTGTGGAGACAGTTGAGATGTGGGTTAAGAGCAGTAAGAAATTAAAGAGAACTCTGCTGAATAAATAAGAAGCTATAAAGGAAAGTACAAAAAAAAAAAAACAACTGTATAAGGCATAAAAGACTAATAACTTCACCGCTAACCATAGAGTAGGGGTTATTAAATCATACTAGGACCCAAGAAGAGGATTATTATCAAAGGGGCAATGGAGTCATAAAGAGACATATAAGAAAAACCATTTAATTAAAACATTGTGGTGGGGTGTAGGAAAACAGAACGGACAGCAGGAATAATTTAGTACACCAACTGGGTTGACCCATTTAGTTATTGTTAGTCAAACACAAAGTCTCAGAAATCAACAAAACAAATCGCCATTTGGATGTTAACAACAGGCTATGGTCTGGTAGATTTTATAATGAAAGGGTCAGTCATTCAGGAGCTCCATCCAGCGGTTTGCTCTCAGGTGAATGCAGACTCTTTTCGGGCAGCTAGGCTTCTTATGGCAGCGCGTTCTAGAAAGGGGAGGTAATAAATGCCCACACTCTGGTTTCTCTGAGCTCTGGGAAGAAAAGGAGAAGAGGACATCAGCGACAATGACTTCTCTTGTCCGAACAAGTTCTTACATACTTTGTTTGAGCCAGTGAGGAGGTCCTCCAACACACATGTGTGACAATGAAAATGACATATTGTTAAAACAATACTCTGTATATCAGGGCAGGACTGGGAAGCTTATTTAGGCTGGGAATCCCAAGTCTAACCCAAGCCACACAACATACATCAGTTTTCTTGTACGGGCACAGACTCAAAAAACCAACAAACACTGTTTTGTCTTGGAAGTTTTTATGAATGAGGAGACAGTAGATTCAGCTTTTACACATACATTTCACTCTTAAATATTAGTCTCAAGACAACCTCTGATAAAGTGTGGAACAATACTTCATAAATATAAACACTTCATAAATAAATAAACCATGTACAGTAGTTCTATAATATAATCAATACAAAATGTGCAAAAAGTACTGAACCACAAAAAAGTAGTTGTCAGTTGAATCCACAGTGCATAGATTATGTTTGCAGTTTCAACTGTGAGTCTGGAATCTACACAGCCAAGCCGCTGCCAGTGTCTGGATGGTAATGCTGAATACTCTTCCACAAAGTTTGAAGTGCTGGTCAAAAAAGACCACTATGAATTTCTTCAATAGACAAAAGACTCAAAAAATGTCTCGGTGTCACAGAATTCTGTCAAGCATTTTTTAAAGAATGCACTTAGTAAACAAAAACTATGAAACATTTTGTGTAGCCTATGCAGTCACTCTCTCATCATAGCGCTAAGGTTTAATTGTCAGAGTGCGAGAGATGCACTTTAAAAATATTTAAAATAAACTAAAAACAAGGCACGTTCATTAATAGACTTATCTTGAAATAAAGAACAATAGGTACATTTAAAAACACAAATCATTCCACTCACGTATGTGTGTCATTAATAAAAGAATAAAATAAAACATTTTTGTGCAGCCTATTCAGTCACTCTGATGGAAAAAAGAAAAAAAAAACGTTAAAAATGTGACCATATGTTACACTTCATTAAAATTTGAAACAAAAATAAAACTAAATAAATACACAGTAACAAATACCAAAAACCATACACATTTCAAATGTAATTCAAATTATATTATAAATATTCAAGATATATTATAAATAATGTTCACATATAACTTTAATCACAAAAGCACCAGACGTATGAACCTCTCATCATAGCGCTTCAGTTTAACAATAGAATTACCAAAGCCTACAGAAAAACTTGTAATCCTGGCCCACCTTAAATCCATTTACACCTCTCCATCAGCGTCTTTTGTGTTGTAAATGCAAACGCAAATCAAATTTATGTTTTATTGTATAATATTGACAATAAAAGCAGCTCACTACTCAAGACAGTAAATTTGGGAAGCAGCTGGTATAGAAACCCGTCGCCTCTTGATTGTGAGTCAGCAGTTCTTACCATTGCACCATGCAAGATGTCGTATCAGGAGCCTACCGTAACCTACTTTCTTTTTCTTCAGTTATATTCTTGAATAAAAGTTCACTTGTGTTGTTATACTTGTACCTTTTGTGAAAGTGTTCATATGATATTTGGACTTCAGGCTTCACACATTATACACTTCATGTCTACATTTTGTCAATTATTACTAAGATATGAAAAACGTTTCTGTTTTAACAATGTGTTTACATAGATTGTTGTAGACACGGAACGCACATGAAATTTATGTATTCCAAATGACAATGTATTATTTACCCTCTACAACTCCAAGTACTTCATTCACTGAGCAATGAGAACCTTCTTTGTGAATTAAACTGTGGCAGTGTGCGGGAGGATGGGATACCAGGTTGCTTGCTGTTTCTGCTGATCGACTCATTTACAACTAAAAAGTCGCGATGGAGAGGTGTGAATGGATTTAAGGTGGGCTGGGATTAAAAGTTTTTTTCCTAGGCTTTGGCAATTCTAGTTTTAACTGTCAGAGTGCAAGATGCACGTGAATCAAAACTTGACTTGAACAAAAACAAGAAACCATCCAACCAGAAAAGAAACCCCCCATCATGAAACCAAAGGGATTTGTGCCCACTTACAGAGCAATAACACCTGCTAGTTTTCCAGTATAATAACATCATATTATTTCATTAGTTAATTTCATTGGTTGCTCTGAAAACCAGGCCAAGGCCAAGCAGCAGGTCACCGGGAGAGTTCCCGCGGATTGTAAATATCAGTCCGGCTCTTCTGTATATCCATGAACTGTTTACATGTCCTTTCATGTAAAATATCAACAAACATTAAGGAAAAATTCTATCATGAATCTTTAAAAATCCTTAATGACCTCAGCATTCCTGATCTGGGCCAATAACATTTATGATTAGATAATGTCAGTGACTTAAGTGAAAATATAAGAAGAGGCCCAGCTATGACTACTCAGACGGCTGGTATTCAGGGAAAAAACTCCAGCACTCCAAAAAGCAAGACCTAGCATTTCAAGCACTGGATATAATTAGACGTCCCCTGGACCGAACGACTTTCTGCCTTAATTACTTGCTATTTTTCGATATTAACTCTACCAAACAATTTCAATTGCTCTCCATTGCAATCTTTGATGCGTTAATCGTTTTCTTGTTAATGTGAACAAAAAGCTCACCTGAAATTACCTCATACATGCCAGTTACCCTAAAGAGACCATTTATCAGTAAAGCTATTTATAAAAATACAAGAGATCAAAATCTTAACAAGTAATTCCTGAAAAAGAGACAGATTACAAAGTATAAAATATGCATCTTCCCTAATTCTCTCAGAGAAAAATGTGTAATGTTGGGGATTTTTTTAATTGAAAGACTGAATGTAGGAAAAGAAAAGGAGCTTGTTTAATTAATCAAAGATTGTGAGGCTTCACTTTTGATATCACAAGCAATCAGGAGCCACAGGAAAATTATCAACACTATACTGTATATTCTTTGGTTTCCATGCTTTATTTCAGATTTAATTTTATGTTGCCAACATTTTTTGGTCTATCAGTGAAGTGTGTAACACTACAGAATAATGTTTAAAGGAGATGTTAAGTATTTTTGACATGGGGGCCATCATGATACCACTTAAAAGAGTCTTCTGTTTTGATAACCCAGGTTATTGCTTGGAATTTTAATAATACTCATTTTACCACTCATGCTGGAAGGATAAAGTCATAATTATGATATATTAAAAAATAACTATATTAAAAAAAAATGATCTGGAATGTTCCTCACTCACAAGTTTTTGTTCATGCAGACTGTGATAAACTTTAAATGACCTTTTGATCTCAATTTAGCGAACTACTTCTGCATTCTTTATTCTCTGTTTATCTAACTACTGGACATCTGTATATTCTTTCTTTATTGCTACTTTTAGCTTAAAATGATCAAACAATTTACAACTTAATAGTAAAAGAATTAGAGAAAGTGAGAGATTGCTCAGATAAAGTACAAGGATGAAAGCTTTTAGGTGCAGCCATCCATCACCAGGATAACCAGCCAATCATGTGTGTGTATTAGGACAAGGCCTGGAGCCTCATATGAATGTTTCACAGAAATAATGGCCATCTGAGAGACCTCAGAGAAAGAGATACTGTTTCATTAGGCCACTGGAGAACACAACTCCTGTATCAGCCCAACTGCTAAATCTAAAAGCCACACAAGACAGCATCCTTTTGTGACAGTGCGGATAATCTTCATTAAGCTATTAATAACTATTACACATCCCTGCTATCTATTTATATTTTCTATTATATTTTCTTCTACTGGTTTTATTTTATTTTAATTATTACCATGTTGCTTTTAAATTTCTATGCTTTGTCTTTATGTTGAGAATGGTTGAAGTAATAAAGTAATAGAGGGCACCTGGTAGAGGAGAGATTGCTGCTACTTTTTTCTTACAGGGCTATCAGGGATGAGAAAATAGAAGAACAGTGTGGAAGAAGTTAAAAAATCGTTGGTTAGTAAGTGGCATATAACTAAAGGGTGTATCAGCCTTTGTGGGCCTAGGATATTGTTGGAAAACAAAGTAGCTCTTAGGTTTGGGTTAAATCCAGGGACACCTGAATGCTGTTCATGCCAATCATAGCAAGTCACAATGTGGAGTACAGGGGAGTGACAGGCATTGTAGGCATCATCCGTAAACTGCTTAATTAGGCAGAGTCTTTGCGTTTTAAGCTTAGGGTGCAAGACCTATAAAACTTGTAAAATTGCATTAATTTCAGCAGTGAATTTCCAATATTGTATTTTAAGTACCTGCAGTATATAAAAGCCTTAATTTTAACTAGTGGAACCTTATCATATCTTTCTTATCTGTTTTCCTTCTTCCTTGCAGGAGTCAGGATAGCACAGCAACTTTTACTGTTGATATAAAAGGCAGGAAACAAGAAGCTGATTGCTTAGAAAATACACTCCTATTTACAATTATGCATTGATATTTGCTTATTTCCTACATTTCCAAAAGTAAAGAATTGAAATCTCCCTGTTATAATTTACAGTATCATGCTGATATTGATACTTATGGATTACTGCAGCGGCAAGAAGGAGTAGAATGTGTTGATGAGGTGTGTAAATTGGGTATTAATATGGAACAGGCTTCATTTGTGAGTAGAATGGCATAGCTCAAGGTTATTCTTTATATTGTTTTTTGAAACTAACAGTTATAAAACAGTTTTAGTCAATTTAGAAGAATCAATTTTGCAATTAATTTAATGTAAGCAACACTATAAGGCTAAACTAATAATAAATTATAATTCTCATAATGAATGATTAATTACAAATAAACTTTTATGGGCAATGCCATTATCAGATTTAGATAATAAAGTTAAATTGTGAGCATTAACAAATGAAGAAAAGGATTATAATTGTAATAATTGCACTCCAGGAAATATGGTACCTCATCTGATGGAATGGAAAATTTCTTGTCACAACTATATATGGATCTGTTTATAGTGAATGCCATCATAAACTGAAATAATTATACATATTAAGCATATTTGCTTAATTCCTGAGTTTCTGCAGCAAGTTGTGACATCCTGTGATGGTCCAGATTGGCTCCACACTCTTTGGCATCTTCTGGGAATCGCTTAAACCTGGAGCCACCAATAACGTACCTGAGGATGAGCCAGGAAGCACTTCTTTACTCAACAACTGGTAGGACTCTGGAACAAACCAACAAGACATGTACGGTAGTTGAAGCAGAAACCATGACAATGCATAAGAAGAATCTGAAGGAGGTGTTGGGACAGCTTAGCCATTGGCTAAACAAATGGTCTTCATGGAGTGAATGGTCTCCTCTCATTTATCACGTTTCTTATGGTTGGGGCTTTCCGGTCAATGTCTGTAAAATTAAAATCCCCCATAATTACTGCATCCTCTTGACTGCATATATGCCTATTTTGACTAAATAATATGCTAATGCCCGAAATATCCAAATCTGATAGCCTGTATCAAATTCTAATAACCAAATCTCTGCCTTTTTCCTTACTAGCTTAACCCATAAGGGTTCAGATGTATTCTCTTCTTCCATCTTGAATTCATAGGCCTGAATACTATTTTTCATATATATGTTTTATGACCATTTGTTGTATTTTGTTTGTAAGCTATCATTCCATCTGTATCTGTTGTTTGAGAAATGGTGGCACAATAATTAGCACTGCTGCTTCACACCTCATGTCACATTTTTGGTCACAATAATCAGTCCAGCATAGTTGGCACATGAACCACGCCTCCTCTTTTCCTTCCATTTTTATTTCTCCTGAAGCATGTATAAACAAGTGTATCAGCAAGTTTAATAATAAAATCAGACTCTGAAAATATAATTAAACTAAACATATGTATAGGCAAATAAACAAAACTCTTGGACAACAAATAAAAAACATATCATATGGGAAATTTCAAAAGTTAAACAGTGCACTAGAGTCAGAAATAATTGACAACCTGCAGTCCCAAATCAATAATCAATAAATTGATTAAAGCATACTGTATTTAGACAGAGCTTTGCTTTTAGCACATTTTTGTCTGTCAGCACTTTAGAGGATTTTCTGGGACTTGAATGAGACTCTGTTGCAGGTGAGCAGGCTTTCTCTGCTTGTTTCTGAATTTTCTAGTCCATTAACTAGGGCTTTACCCTGGATGACCTTATCTTTCCTGAGTTTTTTCTAAATGATGGGTGATGCTGATAATTGCTATTAGCTGACAGTTAAGGTCATTTAGGTCATTTTTGTGTTCTTTTTGAGTAAACATGCAACATTTATGTGTAGCATGCTTACAGTATATACTTATATGATATTTTTATACAAAGGGAACCTGCAATCCTGTAGGAAAATAATTAAGACGAAATACAATTAAAATACCCCAACTTGTTTGTGCAGTCTTGAGCCTGCTCATTTGTTAATGTTCATGGATGGTGGTGAGTGAACCCTACGGAGTTTGCTTTGCGGTGGGTTTGGTGAAATGTTTGGGAACTTCAACAAACTCCACAAAATGCCTTGATGTCAATGAGTCATGAAACTGAACTCATTTTGATTGGATTATAACGGTGCAATGGTCTTCTAAATGTCCCTGGGGGATAGCAAAGCATCTGCCAACTATGCTGGACTGATTATTGTGGCCATAAATGTAACCTGAGCTGTGAGGCGGCAGTGCTAACTATTGTGTCACCATGTCTGAGACAAGAAAGGTTGCAGATGGAACAATAGCTAGAAACATACATCATTGTGCTCACAGAGTTCCAATCTTCGGATACACATTGGCCTTGCCACAAAGTGGTAGCATGAGCCTGGCTCGTTCCATTGTCAGATGTCTACACAGCTGGAGTGTCTTTTTTGTTTCTGATCTATCTGTGAAGATGCTTCACAGTTTTTTCTTCTATGAAGAAGACAGAAAATTATTGTAAATATTAAATACTAGTAGTAAATAGTGTTGCTCTTATTATTAATTCACAGGGTCATGTGTTTTCTGATTTGGGGAGGTGGAAGGAAGAGGCTCATTTAATCCTTGTTTTGACTCAAAGCTGTTGGCCGGCATATGAAACTAGCCATATGGTGCAAGGTGAGTCAAACAGCGCAAGAGGGTCAGTGTTATATATTTGGAGGTATTACTCATAATATTCTCAATACAGTCAGTTAAGGTACTTCTCAAATAAAAATACTGCAAGTGTTTAAGTGTTTTGTTTTTTGTGTTTTAATTTTTTTTAAATCCATGTGGAGTGCAAATCCAGTTGGTGTGCAGATTGGGTAGTGACATCATGCATGCGTGATGCAGATCAGGTAGTGACTTAAAATGTGACATGGCAAATGCTTACAGTACGCATGCTTGAAAATTCTGCACATGGCCGCAACAGCTCTGTAATGTCACACTGTCCATGCAAAGCATCATGGGACATTGGGAAAAAAACTGTCTAAGCTAGCCACACAGTACATTTCCAGGAAAATATATGGTAAACAAGATCACTGGTGAACCCAGCATATACATTGTGAAAAACACTTTGGCGAATTTCACTGACCAATCTTATTCATGGACAGCTTATCAGTTGATAGTTCTGAAAATCACATAGATTCTGTTATTAATTATCTCACAAAGTGGCCAAAATAGTGTGAGAACTTCAAAAGCAGCCAGGGAAGCGGGCCTGAATCCCCACCAACTTACCCAAAGGAGGAGCACCAGAAGATAGCCTAACTTTCACTAGAGTATCTGACTTTGGTGTACAGCAGGCCAACATGTGCTTCAAAATCAATGTTAAATAAACATAGCATGAAATGTCTTGAAAACACTCAAAATGCCTCACAAGAGATGAGATCACCATCCACCTCTGGCTTGTACAGGGCAAGGCATTGAAGAAACTTTATAAAAGAAAGACTGATTGAAGGAATAAGAATAATAAAAACTAATATTTCACAGGAGCAAAAAATAAGCAAAATGAACTTGCCTAACAGGCATCCAAAACAAATGACTCCCAATTGAAAATCCACAAGAAAATCTAAGAAACAGAAGCACAAAATAGATGAGAGACAGAGATAAAAATATACAAGTACATTACAATCCACCAGATCTAATTGAAATATCCCAGGCTTCCTTTAGAGGATGGGGGTGTCCCTTAACAATGACGGACAGGTGTCCTAGCCTCATGGGATCCCTCTACAAAATACTAGTAATAAAAGAGAACCACAAAACACACATAGATAATATGTAATAACTCAGTAGAATAAAATTAATAAATAATACATGATTAGACATACAATAAACATTACAAAATTATAAAAAAATAATGGAAAACAATGAACAATAATGAAAAGTGAATTAAAAAGACAACAAGATGCAATTTGAACATAAGTCCATCCTGGCTTGACCATAGCAGATTCATGAAGAAATGCCGAAGGAACGCTCAGTTAGAAAATATTTCAACAATATTCCTAATTCAGACATAAAAGCTGCAGTCCTAGCCCTAGCCTCTTTCCCCTGCAAAAGGTAGAGGAGAAAATTATAATTATAAATTACACCTATACAGTTTGCAGGCTTAAACATAATCCACAAACCAGAACTTCCTGATTTCTGGTGCGATCTTTTTTCTTCATAGGTTTACCAGTCTTATGATACACGTGGGTTTTTTTCTAGATACCCCAATATCTGGAGATGATATGTCTTTACCATGTGCAATCTCTTAATTCTGCTAAAATGCACTGTTATTAAAAACCTCAACAAATCAAACCCACACCATCATGGTTGCACTTTCCTAGGGAAACTCTTGGGTGATCAATTGATATTCAACCAAAAGTGATCACCCAAGAGTTTCTCTAGGAAATGAGTCACATACACACACATACACACATGTATGTTCTTTCTCGCTAGCAGTGGTTTCCACCTTGCTCCTCTCCAATGAAGTCTGTTTTTGCTCAAAGTCCTTCTGACTGGGAACTCAAGTTGTTAGATCTCGTGAGGCAAGATGAGCCTACAATTCACTGGTTTTGTTTCTAAGATGCTTTATGACTTCCTCATGTTTGTATGCTACACCCCATGAAGTAAGTTTAGCAGACCAATCACTACTTGGATGATTCATTGCCATTGAACTGTTTTAAGTTTGTTGATTATGGCTTTTGCTGTGGTTAAGTAATATACCGGAGCATTAGAAATAGCTTTGTAGCCATTTCCACATTGACAAATGTCAACAACCTTTATTCTGATGATATTCTGATAATTTCCTTTGACTGTAGCATTTTGTATTTATTCAAAAAATAACCAAACAAAGCCTGGGCCGTGAGTTCTCTGATCTTATTGATGTTATAAAGTGAACCTGGAAGACTGTGAGACTGCTGCAGCATGGTCAGTGAAGGACAGCTGGTCATCAGTCACCACTCCAAGGTTGTGTACTGACTTGGAGGACGTTTGAAATAATGAGTTGAGCTGAACAGGTGAACTAGCTGGGATAACAAGAAGGTTTGTCTTTGCCACGCTGAGCTTGAGATTGTATTCCTTCACCCAAGTTGCATTATCAGTGAGACAAGCAAAGATTCCAGCTGATACCACATGGTCCTCTGGAGAGAACAACAATTGCAACTGTGTGTTTTTCAGCATAGCCCTGATATGAGACACCATGCGTCTGGATGATGGGGCCAAGAAGGTATATGGAGAAAAGAGGAGAGGACCCAGCACTGATCCTTGGGTCACCCCAGTGCTTGCCTAGTGCCCCCTCACCACAACACACAGTGGGATCTGACAAAGAGGTAGGAACCAGACCACCTATGAGCAGTCCCAGTGATGCAAAGGTCAGAGGAAATGGCAAGGAGGATCTGAGGATTTACTGTGTTGAAGGCAGAGGAGAGATCCAATCAGATTAATAAATTAGTTAAATAAATAAGAGGTTTTGTGTTGGTTCAGGTATCCTTTATCTGATAATAGTGATGTTAAATTTTGGCTAAACATCCCCAAATACTGGGCGAAAAAAAAAAATACAATAATAAAGGAAATGAAGAAGGGTCAAATAGTTTTTCACAGCACTGTCGATCACTGGTAGGTGACCCAGGCAGAAATACAGGACAAAGTGCAGACATTATAGGAGCACAGGAATTTTCTAGGGAACCTAATCACTTGCTATAAACAGAAGAAGTGTGGTCTTACCAGTTCAAATTTAAAGTGATTTCCTACCAAGCAGCCTTAAAATATAAGAAAACTTTGGGTTTTTTTTTTTTCTTCTTTTATGAGGGACTTGCAAATGCTAATCTGGATCACAGGCAGTAAATGTCATAGATGCACGGAACACCCTTTCGATCCAATGTTTCCAAAGTGAATTTGTTTTGGTTTTGATGCCCTCCCGTCTGCTCAGCAGTTTCCTTCGCACGTTCAAGGCCTGACATGCAAGCAGCATATTGATTATTCAGGTTATAAAAAGCGTTCAGATCTTGATTGTCAATGACTGGAGAATTATAAGGATGGAAAATCAACTGCTGCCACAGTGAGTTCAAAGATTAAAGCATCCCAGTCAGAGACAGCTGATTATCATTCATGAGCCGTTCAGTAATACTTACTTGGTCACCATACTGAGTTGAAAATAGAAACCAATGACTCGTGTAATACAGTGCTGCAAGACACAATTTGCCAATTGTTCCAAGCGCTTTGTGCAGTTGATGAGTTTTACAGATTTCTTACAGCTATGTATTGTGTTGCTATATTATATCTGTAATGAAAGCTCAACAATCCCCCCTTATCTTGCCATTAATTAACTTGATTTCTTCTATAAATATTTCTATTTCCCATTGTTCAATTCTCAGGTTTTGAACTTCTTAACCATAGACCCAAATTGTTTTAAAAATACTGTTGAATGGTTAAAAATAGCAGAGTGCATCCTTTGGGAATAAAAAGGTAGCTCTAGAGGAAGGACGCCCGAGTCGTTCGTTATGTGTATTTCCTGGATTACTTTTAACCAACAGCGGAGCCGCAGCCTCATAAGGTGTTAAGCGTGTGACTCCTGTGTCCAGGCTATCCAAAGCATCAGTAAAGCCAAGTAGGTCTGAAACTTTCAAATTAACCCTTTGGATACCCCGAAAGCCTGCAAATCAAATAGTGGGTGGTCTCTGAAAGTAAACTTTAAACTATAAAAAATCACACATCACTGGGTTTGTGAGAAGGTATTGTAGCAGCCGGAAGAGAGCTGTTTGATTATTTCGGGGCGGAAAGGCATCGATCTCGGAGTGCTTCACAAGCAGGACATGTCTAGATGCTTGACAGGAAGAACCTATTCGGTGAAGACTTTCATTGGAAACATGGAATGTCTTAGTGCTTGCCTTGGTGTCCGCGACACAGAAAAGGTGTGCCAGTGAATTGCAGAAAGTGAGGGTGCTGTTACCATAATTGTTAGAGTGTTCACATTTTATTGCAGCACTACCTTATCCTTGAAATGATCTGCTCTTAACTAAGTAGAGCTGTGCTGGTCTGTTGCAGGGTTGCAAATTAGTTTACAGAATGCATCTGTCTTAATCCACAAGATGAAATAGCCATTCTGGCATTGCATGCACAGAGTCTAAGTATTGTGATTCCTACTACCACAAGATCAAAAACAGAGTACAGGTCTCAAAAAAAAAAAAAAATCAAAAGCAATACCTTCCTTCCTTTTACATTAGGACTCACTGAAAAGGACTAACCTTAGGCAGCCTAGCCCCAACTTAAATGACAGGCTTGTGGCCTACATAGGCATAAAATGGGGTTAAGCTAAAATGTAAAAAAATAAAAATAAACACTTTTAGGATGAAATGGAAACCATATACAAAAAATGTGTTAATGTATTAAACTGAGTTTATGTATTTTTAATTGTAACTTGTCATATGTTTATGTATTTTCTATAATGTTTGTAATTATTTAATGTCTTTTTAACTATATCTCCTGGGTGTGGGGCAACCTGACCTCACTGCTGTTGGGTCCTTTCCCTTCCTTTATCTGGAGGCCATAGTAATTATTATTAGTAAGTACAGTATTATTAGTAATATTTCTTGTTTTGTTGATTACTGGATTTTCTTGCCTGCTTATTTGGATTTGCCTTTGGTATTTGTGTATTGGGACTTGGTTCCTATATCTATATCATTCATTTATAAAGATTTCTGTTGGCCTTCTGTTTACCAGCCAGGGGTTTATGATTACCCCCAACCTTATAGAGAATTGTGATATATTGAGGACTTTTCTTTATTTTTGGAATGGTTAAGCCAGTTTTTCCCCATTTTGGGTCTAGTCTGACTGAAGCTGGGCAGGTATTTGTCTGGGGCAAGTTGGACTGAGTGTGCCTCTTCAGGAATGGCTATTGAAAGCATTGGCCTGCCTTTATGGGTATTTTTAGAAACATTGACCCCTTTTTGTAATGTTTGTGATGATTTACTACTCTCTGGTCCAAAGGACGAATACAAAAACAAAGTTTCTTAATATTTAAGGAGTTTATTTTCAGTCACATCAGAAATACCAGGGAGGATATTAAAGAACAAAATCTCAAAAAAAAAACAAAAGAAATTCAAACTAACAAATGCAATGCCATTGCTTCCCATTCTATCAGCAGTGTCAACTGTTATACAACTTGGGCAGTCCTTCAGCTGCATCATCACTTAGCTTCACCTCAAGGAGACAGGACAGACAACTAAAACACCATGCATATTATTAACATAGCACAAAATCTTACATATAAAGCAGACTGTACCCATCTTGCAGTCTTGTATGTATGTTATCATCCAGTTGACGCTCTGGACCTTTACTGAAGCACCATCTGTTGGCTGATTAGGGAGCTGACACGTAACTATCTCTGTATATATAAAATCAAACGTCTGTATGTCTGTCTGTCTGCTTTTTACGCGAGAACTACTTTTCTATAATTTGCTTGAACATTCCTGTTGATTTTGTGACTTCTCTCATCAAACTAAGAATCATAGTTCACTTGCAGGAGCGATATATTCGTACTAATCTGAGACAGAGACTGCGGGCCAAGGGGAGGGGGGAGCATGACATCAGGAGTGGGGAGCCGGGCAGGGACCCTCCTAACTCATGTGCCAGCCTCCATTTGTGTCGGTCTGACCTCTGCGGTTTGGAGTGTTCCTTGCCTCTGCTTAATTAGCAATACCTGTTTGTTTATTGATTTTTAAAGTTTGTCTTGTTTCACTACTACAAACCGCAGGGGATGGCTAGTAGCTATAACTAAGAAAATTCAAAATCTAAATTAAAAACATAACACACAGAATATAATGATTAAATATAACAAAAAGATTAAATAAATAAACAAACAAAAAAAAAACACTTGTGCCAGGATAACAACCCTAACTGGAACATAACCCTAAGTACAGATATATCATGAAAAGTGGCTGCTCTGCATCATGGTGGTCAGAAGTCCAAGGTGCTGTAGCTCTAATAACCGATAGCTTTCTACAAAGCCCATTTATTGAATATTCCATAGTACCAGAGTAAGACTGCAGTATTCAGCCACCCACTGATTACCACAGTGTATTTCGCACACTGATTAATGTTATATATTTACCAGGGTTCCTTTCCTGGCTGGTATTCAAAATCCTTTTTTATGTCATTTTTGCTAATGCTTGATTAATTTGTTAACATTGTTGTTAATTTTAACTATTTATATTATTTTGTGTTTTAATTAGTGCTATGTATTATTTAACTTTTATGTATCTCTGTTTGTTCTGTTATGCTCCTTCTATTTTGTGGGTGGTAGGAGTCACCTGTCCATATCCATCAAGGAACTGCCCGCAACCCTATAAAGGCTGAAGGACAGATGCGTTCACATTAAAGTTAGATACAGCTCACTTGTACAGTGTGGGAAGTAAGTATTTGATCCCCTGCCGAATTTGTAAGTTTACTCACTTACAAAGAAATGAACACTCTAATATTTATGGTAGTTTCATTTTAATGGAGAGAGATAGAATACCAACCAAAAATCCAGAAAAAACACATCACGTAAAAGTTATACATTGATTTGCATGTCATTGAGTGAAATAAGCATTTGATCCCCAACAACCCTGCCAGAATTCTGGCTTCCACAGACTGGCTCTGTGCCCATGTGGCACAGAGATTACAATCAATTTATCAATCAATCAATTACAGATACTCCTGATCTCAACTCATTATATGTATAAAGCACACCTGTCCACAGAATCAATTTCTTCCATTCCAATCTCTCCACCACTGTGGGCAAGACCAAAGAGCTGTCAAAGGACATCAGGGACAAGACTGCAGACCTGCACGAGACTGAAATGGGCTACAAGACCTTTAGCAAGAAGCTTGGTGAAAAGGTGACAACTGTTGGTGCGATTATTTGAAAATGGAAGAAATATACTGTATTTATGAATGTGAACTATCAAGATAGGCAAATCCAATCTGCACAAAAAATGTGAATTGAGCAGTGAGGCTTGTAATGTGAATGTAGCGTATGACACCATCCTTCTCCATTACTCATGCAAAGCCTAAATCAGGTCGAAATATATTTATACAGCCAGTTTGTATCCCACTTATCTAGTTTAGGGTTGTAGAGGGCAGAGGTCTACCCCGCAGCACTTGATGTGAGGTGATAAACATTTTTGGATGGAGTGCCACCCCACTGCACTTTAGAGCTGCCAATTTATTGGCTGAGATCAATGTAAATAGAAATTTGTAAGTGATGGTAGATAAGAGCACTGGGTACACAACAGGAACCCACCCGGGATGGGTGACAATTAATTATTAGGCACACACATTCACTCACATTAGGTCAATTTTGAAGTTACATTTAATTGCTAAAGATCAATGTGAAATATATAAAAATTGGTCATTGGTGATCATTGTGTAATATTTCAAAATGAGACATACAAAGTTTGTAACACACTTAAAACTGAACTGCCACTTACAGTCAATCATTTTCTAACTCACTTATCCCTGAACAGGATTGTGGATGCCGGAACCTATCCCAGATAGAATAGGGCACAAGGCAGAAATAAAACCTGGACATGGTGCCAATCCATCGCAGGTGAACACACACATAGACTATGGCCAATTTAGTGTTGCCAGTTCACCTAGCCTGCATATCTTTAGACTGTGGGAGGAAACCCAGGCAGACATGGGGAGAGCATGCAAACTCCACGGTAGGACCCGGGATGCAAACCCTAGCCAACCATACTATGTGGCAGCAGTGCTACCACTGCGCTACCATGCTGCGTCTTACTTAAAAATAAAAATAATGACTAGCAAAAAAAAGCCATCTTCAACCTTTAGGCAGTAGCACTGTTATTAAAAATCACTTGTCGCCATTATGGAAATAGATTTTTGAAAACAGTTAACGTGAGCTGTTAAAAAGCAATGAAGCAATTAAAAACGTGAGTAATTTCTCTATTTAGATGTTTTAAATTAGAATCACAGAGTGTTAGTGCCTTCTATATTTATTCTGAACAGATGGAGTAATTACACACCTAAAATTAACCTCTGCTGGCTGTATTGTCTAATTAAATCATTGGAGTTCTGTGTTCCAAGGTCCATGTTTACTTTTCACCTGCTGTCTTCTACATGAATCCTAGCACCCATGCAGCACACCGTGAACACACAGACGGCGAAGGAGAGATTGTATCTATACCTTGAAAAGGACGTATCTGTCTCTGGAGTGACTGAGTGGCATAAAGGAGAGCATAAAGATGAAGGATCTGTGTAGAATTTTAATGGGAATGAGCAAAACTGAATATGCACTTCCATTTTCAGTTACATTTCAACAAGATGGCATAGCACAGCTACCATATTGACATACAGTGCCCTCAGAAGGTATCCAGACCCCTTCACTTTTTTCACAGTTTGCTATGTTGTGCTAAAATCATTTAAATTCATTTTTCCCTCATCAAACAAAACTTAATACCCTAAAAATGACAAAGTGAAATTAGGATTTCTTGCAAATGTGTTACAAAATAAACTAAAATATCACAGTGACACAAATGTGTCAGATCCTAAATTTCCACTTGAAATTAGCTCAGGTGCCTGCCATTCTAATGCTCATCATCAAGATGTTTCTACACATTTACTGAATTTGGAGTTCATCTGTGGTCAATTCAATGGATTGGGCATGATTAGGAAAGGCAGACATCTGTCCATCAGAGGTTCCACAGATGACAATGTGTTTCAGAGCAAAAACCAAGCCATGAAGTCAAAGGAATTACCTATCAAGCTTAAAGACAGGATTGTTTCAAGGCTCAGATCTTGAAGAAGGCTACAGAAAATTCCTGCAGAATTAAAGGTTCCCGAGAGCACAGTAGCCTCCATACTTCTTAAATGGAAGAAGCCAAACTGAGGTCACCAAGAACCTGATGGTCACTCTGGCTGAGCTCCATTCAACTACCCAGTAATTTGGGCTTTATGGCAGAGTGGCTAGACAACTCATGAAAGCTAGTTTGAAGTTTGCAAAATGGCACCTAAAGGACTCTCAGACTATGAGAAATAAGATTCTCTAATCTGATGAATGCAGTATTGATCTGCTTGGTCTCAATTCTGCGCAATACCATTTTAGTGATGAAGAATAGTGGTGGTTGCATTTTGCTGTAGGATTGTTTTTCATTGAATGGAACCGGGAGAATAGTTAGGGTTGAGGGAACGCTGAATGGAGCAAAATACAGAGATATGAAATCATGTTCATATGGATTTGGACAGTGACACAACTTTCATAATTATGGCTTTGTACACCGCCGCAATAGATTTGAAACAAAGCAATCAGGATGTGATTGTAGCATAGACTTTTTCAGGGGCTCAAAAGTATTTGGACAAACTAATAATCATAAATATAATGATCATTTTCCAATATTTGGTTGAAAATCGTTTACACTCAATGACTGTCCATCTTCAAATGCTGGGTTCCACCCTAGTGATACTTTGCCAGGCCTTTACTGCAGTTTTTCTTTAGTTGCTGCTTGTTTGTTGGATTTCTGCCATCAGTTTTCTCTTTAGCAAGTGAAATGGGTGTCCAGTTTGTTTGAGGTCAGTTGACTGACTTGGCCTTTAAAGAATATTCTGTTACTTTGTGCTGAAAAGCACTTGGTTATGTTTTCGCAGGATGTTATGGCTCATTGACCATCTATATTGTGAAGTGTCGCCCTATCAGTTTTTCAGCATTTGGCTGAATCAGAGCAGATAGTATAATCCTGTACACCTCAGAATTCATCCTGCGACTGCTGCCAGCAGTCATATCATCAGTAAACACCAGTGACTGACTTTGATTCGCTGCCATGCATGATCTTACCATAACACTGCCTCCATCACATTTATTCTCTTGTCTATGCTCTTCTCTTTCTAGCATTCTGGTATATATTGGTCTTAGTTTCCTTTGTGCAAAGAAAATTGTTCCAGAGCTGAATAGGATTTAAAAAAAGGTTTTCTGGCAAGTTCTAATGTGTCCTTCCTGTGCTTGAGATGTACCAGTGATTTGCAGTTTGTGGTAAACCCTCTGTCTTCATGGAGACTTCTTTTGATTGTAGACTTTGGCAATGATAGGCCCACCTCCTATACAGTGTTCTTGGTTTGGCTAAATGTTGTGAATTAGTTCTTCTTCATCAAGGACGGAATTCTGCAATAATTACCATAAGAGGTCTCATATATACCATGACCAGCCTCTCAAAGTTGCTGAGCTCACCAGTATGTTCCTTCTTTCCAAGAATGTACCAAATGGTTTATTCGGCCACTCCTAGTGTTTCTGCTATTTCTTAAGGGTTTGTTTTGCTTTCTCTACCTAATGATGGATTGTTTTTACTTGCATGGATAACTCTTTAGACCTCATATTGAGAGTTCACAGTGACAACTTCCAAATGCAAATTCCACACTTGAAATCAATTCCAGACCTTTTACCTTCTAAATAGATAATGAAATAACAAGGGTTATAATGCTCCCACAAGGCTATGGAACAGCTTGTCAGTCAAATGACCAAATTCTTTTAAGCTCCTGGAAATAGTGTGACCATGCATGAAAATGTCTGTATTTTCTAAACAGGGCATACAATATTTTTGTTAACCCCCCTGAATTAAAGCTGAAAGTCTATACTTCAATCACATCTTGCTTGCTTTGTTTCAAATCTATTGTGGTAGTGTACATTATGAAAATGGTGTCACTGTCCAAATACTTAATGGATCTGACAGTATCCTTCCACCTCCAAAAGTACAATGACCCTAAACCAGTGGTTCTCAACCAGAGGGGGGCGCAAAGTAACAAAAAGGGGGGCGCGAAAATGTGAAAAAAAAGAAAACATGAATCAAAATTATGAAAAAAAAATCTGTTGAAACCAAAACAAATTAACTTAAACTACATTCTGATACTAGAACAATAAATATAGAGTTAGATAAATGTCGATAAAAGTTTAGTAGGTGTAATAAAATATGCATCTACATTTCAAAAAAAATGTTAAGGGGGGTGCGATTAAAACTGTTATGAAAACTCGGGTCACAAATTCTTAAAGGTTGAGAAACTCTGCCCTAAACACAAAGCAAAGACAACACAGGAATTGTCTAGGAAGAAGAATGGGCATTTCCTTTAATTACCCACCCAGTGCCTAGACTTGAACCAGATTTAATATTTTTGGAGAGACCTGAAAATAGCTGTCCACCAACAGTCTTCATCCAGCCTGACAGAGCTTGAGAGGATCTGCAGAGAAGTATAACAGGAAATCTCCAAATTCAGATATGAGAGGCTTGTTACGTCAAACCCAAGAAGTCTCCAGGCTGTAGTTTCTGTAAAAAGAGCTTTAACAAATTTGAATTCTTGGATCAGTTTGATGTTTCCTTTTTCAAATTTTCATATATTTGCAAGAATTTCTAAACATATATTTCTGCTTTATCATTCTGGGGTATTGAGTGTTGTTTGATGAAGGAAAAATTAATTGTAGGTGTTTTATTATAAGGCTGAAGCAAATCAAAATGTGTAAAAAGTGAAGGAGACAGAATACTTTCTGAAGGCACTGTGTTTATACATTGATGTATCTTAAATGTTTATACACATATAAAAGTATTTTATTAGATGCCTACTTCCAACGTAAACATCCAATACAAATAGGACAAACTTTAAAACAAAGTGGAACTGAAGGTCAAACCCATCTTTTATACAATGAAGAACCAGCCAGAATGTTCTGGTTACAGAGAATAGACAGAAGAAGCAGTGTCTAGGGCTGGGGTGCCCACACTTTTTCGGCTTGTGAGCAACCTTTAAAATGACCAGGTCGAAATGATCTACCTACATTAAAAATTATATATATATATATATATATAATTCAAAGTCTGAACCATAATCTGATTGTATAGGTGGTTACCTACCAGGTAACGTGTGTGGTTGGTCTGCAAGTCAGCAAACATCCGCCATGGGTGCCCTCTCAGTTGCGAGAAGCAGATCATAGGATTTACATAGTTAACTGTCAAATAATGCAAAGAGTATGCGACATGTGTTTCACCCTATTTTGGGCTCATCAGGCGTACACACTCCACTGCACCCCTCATCGGGGATTGAACCTCGGATGTCAGAAAAACGCATTTTGATTGTGACATTGTGAGAAAAAAAATCCTCTTCCAATTCCACATCCAGCCCATACCCTCCCTAAACAATATTTTTTTAAATCCCTTCTTTAGTTGATATAAATTGGAAGGCTAACTAGATCACATCCGAAGTTTTGCAGTAGCTCGCGTATTTGAACGTGCGTGCGGGATGACCAGCATGTTAGAAGAAGAGAGATCTCAGACTGGCCTGTATGTCAATCAAGTGGCAATTGGCATATGGAGGATATTTGATAAACTAACTTTAAAAAAAAAATATTTTTGAACTCAATCTACCTGCACTACCTTTGCGATCTACTGGTCGATCGCGATCGACGCATTGGGCACTCATGGTCTAGGGTATTGTATCATTTATTGAATTAATTCCTGTAAAAAATATTGCAATAAGATGATGAACAGAGAAGCTAACACTTTTAACACTGTAACATGATGGCCACACTTTACAAACCGTTAATAACGTTCTAAACATCAGCCAACATGATAATATACCATCTGCCAGTCCATGTCATCCTGTGTTGTTATTGAATCTCCTAACAATGTCTTCTACTGTGTAGTGAAAGAGTGAAGGATGTGTTTGTTGGACCACTGAGAGCTGTGAGAACACCAGAAAATATCAATAAGGTGAGACGGGTTGTAAGAGTGCAGAACCTTTGGCATTCAGCACAATGTCAGTTCATAGCATTAAACATTTCAAACTATTTGGACTATTTACTGAATTCTTCATAAAGATTTATCCTGTCACTAATATACAATACAAATAGCACATACATTTTTTAGGAAAAATTTTGCTACACAACTTAAATTTTTACTAAATTTATTAAATTGTTTAAATGAAAACCAGGATATGCTGAACAATTTGTGAACTCATTTAGAAGAATGTATTGTTAATGGTGGAGCTCATTTGAAAAACATTATAAAAAAAATGTTATTTGCGGAAAGGTAAAAAAAAAAACAGCATTGATGAATTATTTTTTATCCACTGCAATAAATTAAGTGACTAAGTTAAGTGACCTTTTGAACTGTTCTTTCAAAATCAGCATATCCTCGCGTCACACTTGTTACAAAGAAAACTTACACTAAACGTTTAAGTTTTAGTTTCTGGAATTGTCTTCCTGTTTTGAATGATATTGTTTTATTAACACTATGTTTGATATTCACTTTTCTCTTATAGTAATATTCATTGGAGAAAAATGCTTGCATGGAAACATGTTTTTTATTACACTGCGTGGCCGAAGAGAAACTCACATAGTTTAGTATTTCATTGAGCCACTTTTATCTTTGATTGCAAAGTCATGGAACTGTTTTGAGGAGCTTATGCAATGTCTCAACATTATTATTCTTCAGATTTGCATTCATTTTTCACAGAGATCTTATATTGATGACAGGAGAGTCAGACCACTCTGTTAATTTTTCTTCACCACATCCCCAACACATTCAATGTGGTTAAGATCAGGACTGCATGGTGGCCAATTAATTTGTGAAAATGATTCTACGAGCTCCCTGAGCCATTCTTTCAATATTTTGAGCCTGAGAATCTTGGCATTGTTGTTGTAGAATATGCTCATGCCTTTAGGGAAGGAAAAATCCATTGATATGATAACCTGGTCATTCAGTAGATTCAGGGGCTCAGGTGACTTCATTTAATTGCTGCTGAGTCTGGACCTGACCAACTGAAGCAGACCCAGATCATAACATTGCCACCAGAGGCTTGTGCTTCACTTCTTACTCTGATGCATTAATTGTTCTGGAATAGTGTAAATCTGGACTCTTCAGACCATATGACCTTTTCCCATTTCTCCACAGTTCAATTCTTTATGCTCCCTAGCAAATTGAAGTTGCTTTTTTCGATTAGCCTCACTAACAAGTGGCTTCCCTGTGGCTACACAGATGAATAGCCTAAATCCTGTAAGCTTTCGTCACAGTGTGCGTGTGAAAATGTTCTTACTTTCATAGTTACACATATCCAGAAATTCTGCAGCTGATTTTCTACAATTTAACCTCACCAAGCATTTTAGTGATCTCTAGTTGTAATCATTCAAGATTTTTTTTCCAACAACATTTCTTCCACTGAATCGATGGTCCATCATTATACTTCCAGATTTTAACAATGTATTGGAGAGTTCCTAAACCAATTCAGTAATCTTTTTAGTTGGTTTCTTTGCCTGAAGCAGGCTAAAAATCAGCAACTTCTGAAAAGCATTAGTTTTTATGGGAAACTCTTCAGACATAATTGTTTAAGAAATAAGAAGTTACGTATTGCATCATTTGAAGTTGAAGAAATTCTTTTAAGCTAAAACATATAAATCACTGCAATAATGATCTGAACATTGGCTCTTAAGTATATGTTTATTTAAATTCAAACAACTCATTTTTTTGTCCAGTGTGGTAAATAACCAAGCCTTGACACAACAAAGAGGTTTGGGGCAGCCTCCCGTATACTTGAGAATTGGTTGAAAATATAAAAAGGTTGAGAAAAATGGTCTTTATTGACAAGAGTCCAAAACTGAACTGAGTAGGTTAGGAAACATGGCGGATATAAAGTTGAAAAGCAGGAAGAGGAGGGATCTTGGAACCGGAACTGGAAATGAGGTCATTAGGAGGTGGGCTCTTTGGTTGGTATGGAAGTGATGTCTTCTGGGTGGGACCGGAAGTGAGGTCATGGGAACCAGGTGGAATTTCCCACATTTGGTCAGCAGGGAGAAAAGAGAAAGGATTAATGCACTCTGCCACCCCCTGGTCTGATTGAGACTCTTTTGGACCATTTAGCTGCCTCCCACGCACATGTGTGTGACACCAGGCAGTGTATATGGCCATTGTTATTTGCCTATGTATGGGTTTGCTGTCATTACGGTAATAATCCTCTTCTTGGGCCCCAGTCGTATTTGGCCTTCGGATTCAAAAGTTAAGAACCCCAGTAAATACCACCGACAAATGTGTTGTCATGACATCAATTGTTTTTTCTGGCCAAGCTAATTTGCCATGTTAATTTTTGTCACAATTGAGCAGTCTTCAAATGCAACTTTATTTTTGTCACATAATTAATATATGTATACACTATACAGCTCCTGCTTCACCGGCATTCATGTCATAATTTAAATATAACAGCACATCAACTTGGTTTATGCATATGTATCAAGGGCCATAACTTATCCTCTAAGCAGCAACAGCCCAACATGTGAATAGTGCTAAATATTACTGGGAACAATTGAATGGATACTCCACAAACATATATTTAGAATTGTGTATTTTTGATGATATAAAGGTAGAACTTTATTTGTTCCCAGAGGAAATTTTGACTTTTTACAGAGACTCAATAAATAAATAAATACATTAACAGATAGATAGATAGATAGATTATCTCCAGGTGGCCCAGATTATGTCCTGTAACTGAGCTTGACATTTTAATTAGCTTGTTAATTCTTTGGGCCTCTCTTGAAGTGATGTTACCAGCCCAGCCCACCATAGCATAGAAAATTGCATTGCCCATCACAGAGTTATAGAAAATCTTAAGGATATCACTTGCCACATTAAAGTAGTGCAGTCTTCTAAGGAACAATAGCCTGCTCTGCCCTGTCATTAATGTGAACTAGTGCACCACCACTACATCCACTCCCAGAATAGTGACTGGACATAGAGGCTCTTTGGTGCTGTGAAAGCATATAACCAGTTCCTTGATTTTGCTGATGTTTTGTTACAGACAACTCTCTCTGCACAAAGAAACAATGTTCTCCTGTTGAATCCTCTCCTCTGTCTCATCCCATCGATACACCCCATAAGTGCCGAATCATGTGAGAGTTTCTGGAAGTGATATGACCTGGTGTTGTATTTATAGTTGGAGGTGTACAGAGTGAAGAGAAAATGGAGACAAGCCTGTTCCTTGTGGTGCTCCAGTGTTACTCACATCTATATCAGAGACACAGTCCTTGAGTCTCACAAACTGCGGTCTGCCTGACAGATAGTCCATTATCCAGGACACCATAGACTTTAACAGAGATGACTGGATGGTACTGAAGAAATTGAAAAACATAATCCTCACAGTACTGCCAGCTTTGTCCAGGTGAGAGTAAGCCTTGGGGACCAGATATAAAATTGCATCCTGGAATCTTCTCTTGATTGTAGACTTTTGCAATGATAGGTCCACCTCCTAGAGAGTGTTCTTGGTTTGGGTAAATGTTGCAAATTATTTCTTCTTCACCAAGGACAGAATTCTGCAATCATTTATTATAATTTATTCTGAGGGCCAGATAAATAATTGCATCCTCTGTTCCAATCTTTGTCCAATTGTCAAACTGCAGTGGGACTAGGTGGTCTACATATAGGCCTCATAAAGTCCATGACAAATCTCTTGAAGTTTTTCATGATGTTACAACAACAGCAACAACAACATTTATTTATATAGCACATTTTCATAAAAAAGTAGCTCAAAGTGCTTTACATAATGAAGAAAAGAAAAATAAGACAAAATAAGAAATTAAAATAAGACAACATTAGTTAACATAGAAAAGGGGTAAGGTCCGATGGCCAGGGTGGACAGAAAAAACAAAAAACTACTCTAGACGGCTGGAGAAAAAAATAAAATCTGCAGGGGTTCCAGGCCACAGGACCGCCAAGCCCCCTCTTGGCATTCTACCTAACATAAATGAAATAGTCCTCTTTGTAGTTAGGGTTCTCACGGAGTTACTTGATGTTGATGGTCATACAGACTTCTGGCTTTTAATCCATCATTGTTGGAACACCAAAAGGATACCGGAAAAGGAAACTGAAGAAAAAGTAGGGGTTAGTACAGATTTTAGAGCCACCATGAATAGTAATTATAATGAGTTGGATATACAGAGTATCAGGATTTTAATTACAGTGAAGTTATGAGAAGGCCATGTTAAAGTATTGTGTTTTCAGCAGTGTTTTAAAGTGCTCCACTGTATTAGCCTGGCGAATTCCTATTGGCAGGCTATTCCAGATTTTAGGTGCATAACAGCAGAAGACCGTCTCACCACTTTTAACTTTTGTTCTTGGAATTCTAAGGAGACACTCATTTGAGGATCTGAGGTTACGATTTGGAATATAAGGTGTCAGACATTCCGATATATAAGATGGTGCGAGATTATTTAAGGCTTTATAAACCATAAGCAGAATTTTAAAGTCAATCCTGAATGACACAGGTAACCAGTGTAGTGACATCAAAACTGGAGAAATGTGCTCGGATTTTCTTTTCCTAGTTAGGATTCTAGCAGCTGCATTCTGCACTCGTTGCAAGTGATTTATGTCTTTTTTGGGTAGTCCTGAGAGGAATGCGTTAAAGTTATCTAGTCGACTGAAAACAAACGTGTGAACTAATTTCTCAGCATCTTTCAATGATATAAGAGGTCTAGCTTTAGCTATGTTTCTTAAGTGAAAAAATGCTGTCCTAGTGATCTGATTAATATGCGATTTAAAATTTAGAGTACAGTCAACAGTTACCACTAAGCTTTTTACCTCTGTCTTGACTTTTAATCCTAATGTTTCCAGTTTATTTGTAATAGCCTCATTGTATCCATTATTGCCAATCACTAAGATTTCAGTTTTCTCTTTATTTAGCTTGAGAACGTTACTATTCATCCATTCTGAGATACAAGTCAGACATTGTGTTAGTGAATCAAGAGAATCGGGGTCATCAGGTGCTATTGATAAGTACAGCTGTGTGTCATCAGCATAGCTATGGTAGCTCACGTTGTGCCCCGAGATAATCTGACCTAACGGAAGTATGTAGATTGTAGATCAGTTCCTTATTTCACCAGAACAGCAATGGATTGGAAGTCAGAAGGGATTCATCCCGGTGATAGGCCACTGAGCATATGGATTGAACTTGTTATCAAGTAATTCAGTTATTGTTTATGAAAATGACTTAATGAAGTTGGATATTCAGAGTTAATGGCACAGAAACCCAACCACAGGTATTTAGTGAGTTTCAGAAAAGGGCTGAAAATGAAGAAATAGACTAAATATTTGGCTGATTGCCTATTTTCTTATTTCAGAGAATGTGATAAGCATACGACAGGTGGAGCGGTGCATACCCAAGAGGCTATGAAGAGCCGCCAGACTATATGTTGGCAAGAGGCCTGCTCATCACATTAAATGGTACTCGGTGACTCTGATTTTGTTATTTTATTCATTAGCGGAGGGCAATGCTTGCTACAGCTCTTTCTCCATTCCCCTTTTCCCTGCCTAAATGATTTTGTTTATTATCACACAATTTCAATTAGTACAGTATGCTGCAGTCGTTCTGCTTTTGTATCATCTATTCCCTTCCTGCATTCAGTTCATAGCAGAAGAGTACTCATTAGAACAATGCCAAGCCATTTCACTTTGTTTTAGCTCTGCATTACATTACAAACCTATTGTGCCTGCACCTGCTAAAATGTCACCTAACCTGGACAACCAGATTAGGTGACATTTTTAAATTTATTTCAATGACTTTGTAAATTCTCAGTTGAGACTCTGAATTATTTGTCATTAGAAAGTCATTATGAGTCTATTATAAAACTGTGCTAATAGGCTCTGGGCAAAGAGAGGTTGTTCATAAAAGATATGACTATTTTATATTGTAGCAACTTTATCTAAGCTAGGCCAATAATTATCTAAAGCTACTTTTACATACTGTGGTTTTGAAGTTACTGGTCATGAATAAACCTTGCAGTGCAAAAAATGAATCCAATAAATGAAACGATAACCTAGGAATACCTTCTTGTTTCTTTTCCATAATCAGAACATTCTGGTGTGGTTTCTCTCCCTCACTTTGGGTTTTCTCTCACAACCCCAAAGACTTATAATGTTTTCAGAAAGATCATTTTCTGCACACTTTATTGTGTTGCACATTTAATTTTAAATGGACAAATTTGACCCATCGTTCTAAACTCAACAGCCCATAATGACAAAGTGAAACCATATTTTTAAGTTATATAAAAAAGTTTATAAACGTATAAAAATCAAAAACTGAAGTCTCTAATTTATATTTGTATTCAGAATCTTCACTGTGGCACTCCGATTTGTGGTCAAGTGTCTCCTATTTGCTTTAATTCTCCTTGAGATGTTTCTAGAAGTTGATTGGAGTCCATCTGTGGAAAAATCAATTGATTGGACATCACGTACAAAGGAACACACCAGGGTATATGAGGTCCCACAACTCACACTGCATGGGAGGTCAATAACAAAGCCTTGAAGTTCAAGGAAATTTCTGTAGAAATCTGTGATCAAATTGTTATAAGGCACAGATCAGGGCAAGGGGATGAAAGCATCTCTAAACCTTTAAGTGTTCCAAGAGTGTAGTGGCCTCAATAATTGTGAAATTGAAGAAGTCTGGAACCACCAGGACTCTACCTACAATTTTTCATTTGTCCAAGTTGATTACCTGTTGAGATGTGCAAGCACATGGGAGACAGCCTAAGAGCGGGAATGGTGGTAATTACTCACCAGACCAGGGGTTGGGGCTGTTTTATAATGTCTTTTGTCCTCTTTCCTCTGCAGAATGGAAGATTGACTACCTCACCATCTCTGATGTCTCTTCGGTTGCCCATCGTTTCTTGTCTATGCTCTTTAAGACCACATACACAACTATCTTAAGCCGGTCTACTTCTGGACTCCTGCCTGAAAAATTGTTCTTGCATTTTTTGGCTTTTTTGATTCATTCAATTATATGAGGTTAACAGTTTCCTCAGCTCTTCTTCCAACTTCTTTGTGTTTTCTTACACTGTGTTAGAAGGGCCCTGGTCAGGGAGGTAATCAAAAACCCAATGGTCACATTAAGAGAGCTTCAGAAATCCTTTACTAAGATGAGGAGAACCTCTACGAAGGATGACTATCTTAGCAGCACTCCATAAATCAGGAGTTTAAGGTAGTGTGGCTAGATGGAAATCACCCTACAGTAAATAAGCCATATGACGGTCTACTTGGACTTTGCTCAGGTCTGATGAAATAAAAATTGAACTCTTTGGGAAGAATTCCAATCACAATGTCTGGTAAACTGGACACTGCTCATCACCTACCTAATATCCCCATAGTGAAGCATGGCAGTTGCAGCATCACTTTTGAGGTGCTTCTCTGCCAAAGCTCTGTGGAGTGATCTGAAGATATCTGCTTAGCCAGTTCAGTTTACCCTGAAGATGTCAGCTTCCCATACAATCTAATGGATTGGGAGAAGACATGTCAGGTAGAATGGAATAAATTGCCCAAATTCTGGTATATAAAACTACCAAAAAGACCTGTAGCTATAATTGCTGAAAAAGTGGCTTCTCCAAAGTATTTAATACTTCTATGAATGAGATATTTCAGTTGATTTTTAATAAATTTGTGAACTTTTCTGAAAACCTGTTTTTACTTTGTCATGAGTTAGATTGATAGGCAAAGATGGCAAATTTAAAGTGTTCAGAAAGTGAAGAGGGTCTGAATATTTTCAGAATCCACTGTATGTGTTAAGTTTATTGTTGATTGCAAACTTCACCTATGTGAGTGGAGATCTGTGTGTGAGAAGGCCAGCCTTGACCAAGGGTTGGCTCCTACCTTGTCCCCAACACTACCAGGAGAGGCTGTGGACCCCTGTGACCTGGTCTGAATTGGATTAAGAATGGTTTATTGTGTATTTTAAGATATTCCATCCCATTCATAAATGGCAGAGCTATGGAAGGAGGGTAACATTGTTGCTTTCTTTTATGGACAGTTCATTGAGCCCCTTCTTTTCCTTCTTTTGAAAGCCCTTTTGTGTGGGTTAGAATTAATTGAACTTGCCACTTGAGTCTTCAAACTCTCAGTGTTCTATTTATGGGTATGGAATTTTATGGTTAATTGGAATGCAGTAGCTTTGGCCAGTTCTACCAAGCTGAAAAATAAGGAAACACTTCAGAGAAGACTGTGATGCTCCTGGAACAATTAACAAAAGTACATATAATATATACCTTTAAAATTCCTCAGAGAAGGAAAACAACATTTAATAAAAACAGATAGGGTGTTATTTAGAGCACTGTATGTCATTAGACAACTTCTTACTGTGCAGAAAAGGAAAACAGGTCCCCCACCTGTGACATTATCTTTTCTGAAGCTAGCAAGAACTTTAATGGTCTTTGGTCTTCATGCCTTTTGAACATCAGACAATTTGTGAATTAAGTCAATGTCACATTACATGACTTTTAGTTGAACGGGATGTCAAACTTGATGTCTGACTTCCTGATGTCATTGACTAGGCATGTCACGGTACACAACTGGGAATCAAAGGGCAGCTCAAATTAGATGACTGTGTGACAACTTTCCAGAAGAGCAGAGTTAGTGAAGCCAATTTATCGTGAGTGCGCCCATTTTTTTTGGGCAGCCAATAGAAGTGCTGTCCATCGGAGAGTTTACATGGTAAGTTAAGCTACAGTTTCTTCCCTTTTTTATCATTCTATTGTGATACATAAAATGTGCAACATCAGACAGACGAGTGCAATTATCCTGTAGGTCAGGCATAAAACACCTGTGTTCCGTATTAATTGTAGCTGCATTACAGTACAGTAATCCCTCGCTATATAGCGCTTCGACTTTCGCGGCTTCACTCTATCGCGGATTTTAAATGTAAGCACATCTAAATATATATCACGGATTTTTCGCTGGTTCGCCGCTTTCTTCGGACAATGGGTCTTTTAATTTACGGTACATGCTTCCTCAGTTTGTTTGCCCAGTTGATTTCATACAAGGAAAGCTATTGGTGGATGGCTTAGAAGTTACCCAATCAGAGCATGTATTACATATTAACTAAAACTCCTCAATGATATACGATATGCTTCCCGCGCGGTGCTTGAGATTGTTTGCTTCTCTCTATCTTTCTCACTCTCTCTGCCTAACGGAGGGGGTGTGAGCAGAGGGGCTATTTGCACAGAGGACACGGACGCGCCTCTACAAAAGGCCGCTTTATCGCGGTGCTTCTGTATACTTAAAAGCACGTATTGATTTTTTGATTGTTTGCTTTTCTTAGCGAGCGCTCTCTGACATTATCTGCTCTTCACGGTGCTCCTTTGAAGATAAGATATGTTTGCATTCTTTTAATTGTGAGAAAGAACTGTCATCTCTGTCTTGTAATGGAGCACAGTTTAAACGTTTGACTAAAGGGTGTTATTTCATGTCTAGAGGGCTCTAATAATGTTAACAGGGTGGGAGAGTTTATAAGGGCTTAAAATATCTAAAAATAACCGTACAAACATATGGTTTCTACTTCGCGGATTTTCACCTATCGCGGGGGTTGCATTCCAGAGGAGGGATAACTGTATATGCCTTGTCCACCTCATTGGTTCTAAATCCACACTTGCTAAGGTTAACCAGTCTTCTATTTTAATTAACAATGTTAACACAAACATCTCTACCCAGGTGAAGAGCCTGGGTGTCATTTTTGACAGTACTCTCTCTTTTTCTTCCCATAAAAGTAATGTTTCTCAGACTGTCTTCTTCCATCTTCGAAACATTTCTATACTTTGTCCTGTTCTTACCCAACACAGTAATGAAGTATTGGTTAATGCCCTAGTCACCTCACGTATAGATTACTGTAATGCTATTCTATCTGCCATCCCACAAAAATGTATCCATCACTTACAACTTATTCAAAATTCTGCTGCCAGGATAATAACCTGTTCTAAATCCACTGAACATATTACACCTGTTCTCTCTCGACTTCACTGGCTCCCTGTTAACTATAGAATACAATATCAGACACCGCTCTTAACATTTAAAGCTCTCCACAACCTTGCTCCCCCTACCTCACTGATCTCCTACTGACTTACACTCCTTCTCGCTCACTCAGATCCTCATCTTCAGATCTACTTTCTGTACCACACATCAAACTCAGTTCTATGGGAGCTCGAGTGTCTCTCCTAGTGCTCCTCACCTCTGGAATTCTCTTCCCTGTCATGTTCGTCAGCTTTATTCAATATCACATTTTAAAACTGTCCTCAAAAGTTATCTTTTCAAAATCTTTGCATACCAATTGTGAATTTTTCACTGTTACTGCCTGTTATCTTTGTTTGTTTGCTAATAATTTCTTTTTAATGTATCATTCTCTGTTTATGTTTTACTAATGTTGTTTAATTTCATTGTAAGGTGACCTCGAGTGCTAAGAAAGGTGCCTCGTCCATCCATCCATCCTTTTCCGCTTATCCGAGATCGGGTTGCGGGGGCAGCAGCTTGAGTAGAAATGCCCAGAGTTCCCTCTCCCCAGCCACTTCTACTAGCTCTTCCGGGGGAATCCCGCGGTGTTCCCTCCAGCGTGTCCTGGATCTTACCTGGGGCCTCCTCCCAGTTAGACATGCCCGGAACACCTCACCAGGGAGGCGTCCAGGAGGCATCCTGATCAAATGCCCAAGCAACCCCATCTGACTCCTCTCATTGAGGAGGAGCAGTAGCTGTACTCTTAGCCCCTCCCAGGTGACTGAGCTTCTCACCCTATCTTTAAGGGAAAGCTCAGATGCCCTGCGGAGGAAACTCATTTCAGCCGCTTGAATTCGCAATCTCGTTTTTTCAGTCACTACCCACAGCTCATGACCATAGGTGAGGGTAGGAATGTAGATCGACTGGTAAATTGAGAGCTTTGCCCTATGGCTCAGCTCTTTTTTTGCCACGACAGACCGATGCAGAGTCCGCATCACTGTGGATGCTGCACCGATCTGCCTGTCGATCGTGAACAAGACTCCGAGTTACTTGAACTCCCCCACTTGGGGCAGGATCTCACTCCCAACCCTGAGAGGGCACTCCAACCTTTTCCAGCTGAGGACCATGGTCTCGGATTTGGAGGTGCTGATTCCCATCCCAGCCGCTTCACACTCGGCTGCGAACTGATCCAGAGAAATCTGAAGATCACGGCCTGATGAAGCAAACAAGACAACATTATCTGCAAAAAGCAGTGACCCAATCCTGAGTCCACCAAACCGGACCCCCTCAATGCCCTGGATGAGCCTAGAAATTCTGTCCATAAAAGTTATGAACAGACTCGGTGACAAAGGGCAGCCCTGGTGGAGTCCAACTCTCACCAGAAACAGGTTCAACTTACTGTCAGCACTGTGGACCAAACTCTGACACCGGTTGCATGGGAAGGAACAGTCCTCATCAGGGGGTCCGGTACCCCATACTCTCGGAGCACCCCCCACAGGATTCCCCGAGGGACACGGTCAAATGCCTTTTCTAAGTCCACAAAACACATGTAGACTGGTTGGGCAAACTCCCATGCACCCTCCAGGACCCTGCCAAGGGTGTAGATCTGGTCCACTGTTCCATGACTAGGACGAAAACCACACTCCTGAATCCGAGGTTCGACTATCTGATGGACCCTCCTCTCTAGGGCCCCCGAATAGATTTTTCCAGGGAGGCTGAGGAGTGTGATCCCTCTGTAGTTGGAAAACATCCTCCGGTCCCCCTTCTTAAAGAGGGGGACCACCACCCCGGTCTGCCAATCCAGAGGCACTGTCCCCGATGTCCATGCGATCTTGCAGAGGCGAGTCAACAAAGACAGTCCTACCAAGACATCCAGAGCTTTGAGGAACTCCGGGCATATCTCATCCAGCCCCGGGGCCCTGCCACCAAGGAGTTTTTTGACCACCTCTGTGACCTCAGTCTCAGAGATGGGAAGGCACACCTCCGAGTCCCTAGGCTCTGCTTCCTCATTGGAAGGCATGTTAATGGGATTGAGGAGGTCTTTGAAGTACTCCCCCCACCGACCCACAATATCTCGAGTCGAGGTCACCAGCGCATCATCCCCACCATAGACAGTGGATCAGAATCTCCTCGAAGCCATCCGGAAGTCGACCGCCATGGCCTCCCCAAACTCCTCCCACGCCCGAGTTTTTGCCTCAGCAACCACCAAGGCCGCATTCTGCTTGGCCTGCCGGTACCAAAGGGTCCTGTAGGATTCTTTCTTCAGCTTGCTGGCATCCCTCACCACCAGTGTCCACCAACGGGTTCGGGGATTGCGGCCACAATAGGCATTGACCACCTTACGGCCACAGCTCCAGTCAGCCACCTCAACAACAGAGGCATGGAATAACCCTAGATACATGGCAGCATAGCTCGATCGAACCATGTATGCACACCATGCAAGAACACTTCAATTGGGAAGCCACGTAATATAAGTTAAATGAAGGAAATTTGAAAATTTTTATTTCTCTATTATAAAAAAAAAATCTTGGAAGGAGACGAGACGTGATTTTCTCGGAGAAACACTTATGTGTCCCTCGAGTCGAGTCTTTGTGCCAAGAGATTTAACCACACGCAGGGCTGGAAATAAAAGACGAAGAGTAGATGACAAATTAGAAAGTAAAAAATTCAAAAATGTTGGCACGGTACACATGCACAGCAGGTTAGAGATAATGAAAGTACAAAAATTCAAGAGTCTCAAAAAAAGGATAGGAAAGATCGCATTAGTGCAAACAAACGGAAATTATTACTTGGTGAAATAACAGTACAGCAAAAAGAGATCGAATATATTGTTCGGATTTAAACTTTAAGTCGGAGAATTGTAGATCATCTAATTCGTGTTGCCAGCAAGAATTTAAAGATTCCAAAAACACTGGCGCGGTATGAAGTCCCATGAGACGGAGACTTTTAACATGAGATTATTTCAAGTCATGCCATACTTTGAAAGCAAGTCCCGTGAAATGGTGACTTTTGCCATTAGATTCTTTCAAGTCACGCCCTACTTACAACTATTTTCAAACAAGACCACGGTCATCTAACCTGAGTTGTGTGCATGCTTTTGGCAGACACACATCCTGCGCTCTCAGCTTTTATAAATTTTATTAGAATTTTTAACAATTCCCATGAAAATAATAATCTCTTTAAATTGTATATTTGGTTAACCAATCCCAGAGGTGGGCGAGCAAAGCGAGTAGGGGGCAGAGCCCCCTAGTTTTATAAAATATTGCCTGGCTCTCAATGGCTCTTTCATTAGCACTACAATCTGTCTTTGAAATGAAATGTTAAAAGACATGTTTAGAGATTTGCATGCTTTGAGGTGGTCTGCTGGGTTGATGTGCACTAATAATATTAACTAATTTACAGAAGTGCTGTATAGGAGGTCCTTCTAATTCTGTGAAGTCATTTTATGTGCAAGGTGTGTTAAATGTGGGTGAGAGGACACAGACACAGGCATCACACCCTCCACCTCTACTCCATCCTGTACTGGTTAAAGTAGAATTTAAGTTTGAAATCTACTACGTATTTCCTAGTCCTATCTTGAGGATTATGTATACACCAACATCCCAAAATGAGCATCTATAAAACTGAATGCTTTCCTCACATCCTTTAAAAGCCACACTCCTCCTCCTGCTGTTGCAAGAAAATTGCACTCTCTCTAATTATATGGTATTGATCTTTGAGTTTTATTTCCTTTCTCTGGTCCCAATTATTATCCGCCTCTGTCAGTTCCATTTGCTATATTCATATAATGTTAACTCTCAAGTGCTGGAAGACTATGTCAGGGTACATTAGTGACCATTTTTAAAATACTTACTCAAAAACTGAAAAGTTTCCAAATGTTTAAGTGTCTTCTTTAAGGAAACAGCATGAATAAATTGAAATTAATCTTTATGAAAAAGGTATCATTTCAGGAACGAAATGCAAAGTTGTCAAGTATTTTGACTCAGGTGTTTTATGTTTCAAGTCCTCCTTTAATTAATTAATACTCAAAAATAAAAGGATAAGTGTCTGTGTGTCAGTATGTGTGCCTGTTTGCATGTCTCTATTATTCCAACAGATGGCGTATCACAAACATTAACACTTCTTTTATGAATCCCATACCAAATAGCACATAACAGAGACACATGCATTGTATGGTGTACTGCAAACGCTAATGCTGAGATCTGCATTGATTACTCAGAGTTCAACCTGTCTTAAACGGGTAGCACAATTAGTAAATTTAACAAAATAAATACACCTATATAATTTTTTAAAAATTTTATTACAGCGAATTCAGGAAATATTCAGGCACCTTTCACTAGGTGTACACTTTATCGTACTGTACATTTAATTTTAAATGGATACATCTGACATTTTTGCATATCAATCCACACTCAATGACCCATAATGACAAAATTAAAGGATGTTAGAAACATTAGAAACATTGGAACAATTTAGACAAGAACAGCCCAAAAAAAGCACACCAGTCCTGTCCACTTAATTCTTCCAAAATGACATCAGGTCAAGTTTTGAAAGTCTCTAAAGTTTTACTGTCTACCACGCTACTTTGTACCATATCTTTGTTTTTCCGAAAGGTTTGCAAATTTCATAAAAATCAAAACCAAAAACCTGGCATAAGCCATGGTATAAGCACTCAGACCCTTTGCTGTGGCACTCCAAATTGTGCTCAAGTGCATCTTGTTTGCTTTAATTCTCCTTAAGGTGTATGTTGAATGTGATTGATGTCCTCAGGTGGCAAATTGAATTCAACAGGCATTGTTTAGAAAAGCACACACCAGGGGCCTCATGTATAACGCCGTGCGTAGAACTCGCACTATAACATGGCGTAAGCACAAAAGCCGAAATGTGCTTACGCACAGAAAAATCCAGATGCAGGAATCTGTGCGTACTCCAACTTCCATGTTCTTCCGCTACATAAATCCCGATCAGCGTGAAAACTAACGCTCGTGCACGCGCATTATGTAACGCCCAAATCCTCCCAGAATTACGCCTCTTTGAATATGCAAATCAATATAAATCGCCCTTAAGCGCAGCCTTCTGTGAAAAGACAATGGGAAAAGCATGGGGAAAATATAAGAATTTTAGCGAATACCAAGTGGAGGCAAAGGAAAAAACAACTATTTGTTCAAATAAACCGTGGTATAATCAACAAAATGAAGTTGATCGAGTGTCATAGCGTGTTGGAGAAACTTGAAAGCTCACATTCACAAAATCGCACAGTGCCGGAAATAAAAAAGAAGTCACATATCAAAGTCGCCGTGGAAAGAAGAGTTGTAAGCCCACTGTCTGAGTGTCATATGAAAGTTTATTAGGGTACAGAGAAAAAAGCACACGGTGGGGAAAAAGCACGAAATGTCAACTTCAATCTCGACATTTCCACTTTAATCACGTAGTTTATTTTGTCATTTAGTAGAACATTATAAACTTCATCTTAAAATCGTTTAATTAACCAGTTTCTCAAAATTACATCGTAATTAAAGTAGCACGTTAAATGCTTTGTTTTGTATTTGATCTTCTACTCGTATGTGATCTATGTGTGTGAATCACTACTTGCTTCTTAAACTGGCTCTCTTCCTCCAACTGGACACAGAGTCCATTACATTTGTGATATTACAGCTCTCTGAATAACTAAAATACTGAGATGTATACGTGATGTCATTTTCATGATGATAGGAGCTAAAGCACGTTATTAAACATGTGTTTCATGAGCCTCGTGCTCATGACAAGCATTTATCTTTTGTCGAAATTTGTCGCTGCGTTTTTAGCTGTGTTGTTATTTTCTCTTTCTGTTTTATATTCAATATATATTGGCCTGCCCCAAGAGTCCTTGCTTTTCTTTCCCCAAGTAACCGATCGCCACACAATCAGCTCTGTAATAGAAGTTAAGCCATCTGTAAGCTTAGCGCCGATTCTTCAAAACGTTTAAAGAACATTGAAATATCTTCGTAGTACATGTTTAATTATTCTATCCTTCACGACACTCCCAGTGAAGAATATAGATTATTTAAATGAAGTTAAAGTTTTATGTGTATAATTTAACAAACATATTTTGCTGCATTTCACCTTAAAAATGATATCGTCATCATATGTAAATACGCTTTATAAAGTGGCTCAGGTTGTGAGATATTATAACTGTAGTGCAAGTTTACAGTGGGGTGATTGTACTTATAAGTACAAACAGTTCTACAAGGAGCAATTGATTGAGTGCATTTAAAGTTCTTGGGATTAAACTGTTTCTGAACCGCGAGGTCCGTACAGGAAAGGCTTTAAAACGTTTTGCAGTGGCAGAGACAGCGTGTGCTTAAAGCTGTATACCGATAATTCTCTTTCCGATCAGCTGCTGCTGTGATTCACACTCAGATACAGTGATATAAATACTCTGAGTCATGCAGTGAGAGAAATATGGAAAAAGATGATCCGCTGTGGCAACTCCTAACGGGAGGAGCTGAAAGAAGAAGAAGAAATAGAAGTGAGAGTAACAACGCTAAAGCAGTTATGGTATTTGGAATACTATGGCTGTTCCCTGGACCATTATATTGTTACGAGTTAATTACAATCAGATGCGTTACACTAATAAACAATATGCGGTTAGTTTCTGTGTATTTATAAAGCGCGTCATGAAAATAATGAGTAATCACACAAGAACAGTACCATTGCTTTGACGCTGGGTGCCGCCAGTTTGCAAAACCGAGCGGAGAACTTGCGTATGACAAGGCATGAGGTACCGTGGAAAAGTGCGTGGCTTTACGCCAAGTGTAGGTTTTATACATCGCGATTTGAACGTGGAAAAGTTCTTACGCAACATTTCTGTGTGTACGCACCGTTTATACATGAGGCCCCTGCTGTTCATAACGTACTTAAATTCACACTTCATGTTAGGACAACAAACAAGCCCATGAAGACAAGAAACTCCCTGTAAACCTAAGAGATCAAACTGTGGTGAAGCATAGATCAGGGCAAGGGAATAAAACCATTTCTAAAGCTTTGAGTGTTGCTAGGAGAACATTGACCCCAGTAATGATGAAATGGAAGACGTTTGGAACCACCAGGACTTATCCTAGAGTTAGCCGTCCTGCTAATCTAAGTAAGAAGGGCGTTGGTAAGGAAGGTGACCAAGAATCCAAATGTCACTCTAACAGGGATTTAAAAAACTTCTGCTGAGATGAGAGAACCTACCAGAGGAACGACAAACTCGGCAGCGCTCCATCAATCAGGCATTTATGATATAGTGACTAAACAGAAGCCCTTCTTAAATAAAAGGTATTTAGCAGCGAGCCTAAACACTAAAAGTATGAAGAAAAAGATTTCCTGGTCTGATGAGGCAAACATTAAACTTTATAGGCAGAACTTTAAGCATGGCGTCTGGTGAAGGCTAGGCACTTTTCATCATCTGCCTAATACCATCCCTACAGTGAAGCATGGTAGTGGTAGCATTATGCTCTGGGGGGTGCTTCTCAGTGGCAGGGACAGAGAGACTGCTCAGAATTTAGGGAAGGATGAGTGGAGCCAAATACAGAGAGGTACCTGAAGAAAACCTGCTCTGGAATACGCTCAACCTCATACTGGGCAATGGTTCACCTTTCAGCACAACAATGACCCAAAAGCATACAGCCAAGATAATGCTGGATTAGCTGCAGGACAACTCTCTGAGTGTCCTTGAGTGGCCCAGTTAAAGCAAGACTTAAACCTTGTTGATCATCTGTTGAGAGACCTGCAGATGGCAGTTTACAGATGCCTCCCATCCAAGCAAACAGAGCTGGAGAGGATCTGCTCATAAGAACGGAATAAACTATCCATGCCCAGGTGTACAAAGCTTGTAGAAACTTACCCAAGAAGACTTGAAGCTTAATTGCTGCCAAGGGGCTTCCACAAAGTACTGAACTAAGGGTCTGAATACTTACATGAATGAGAGATTTCAGTTTTTTATTTTTAATAAATTTGCAAACCTTTCTGAAAGCATGTCTTCACTTTGTCACTGTGTATTACTGAGTGTAGCTTGATGGGCAAAAATGGAAAATATTACCATTACAGATTAAATTTACAGCACAATAAAGTGTACAGAAAGTGTACGAATATTTTTCAATCCAACTGGATTTTCTCTTTGTAAACAGCACAGAATTGTAAACTAGAATTCTCCAATAGCGCTACTAGGTGCCAGGGATGATCCAATACTGGGCATCAATCCATCACAGGACTCACGTGTGCAAACTCTCAAAGAAGGAACTTACTGTCACCTATCTGTCAAATCTGCAGATTTTTGTGTTGTGCTACAGAACATCTGAAAATTAACAAAACACGTGCAATTGTTTTATGCTGTGATCAGATCACCTAACATGAAAGGTAACGACTAACCTCTTAGGATCATTTTATAAGGAGGAGTTGGAAGAAATGTCAGAACCAAGTATGGAGCTGTTACCTGTAGCCTCTCACCTATTTCACTGTCCATATCGTACCCCACATATTCAACCCTGTGGACCTCTATGGTGCGCTGCATGCTGACTGGGACTATACTGTCAACCCTTTACCTCTCATGTCTATAAGAGATTGCAGTTAGAGAAGAAATGACAATCAGAAAGAGACACTGCCTCTAATATATTTCTTTACTTCAAAACCAATAGCAGTAAACATAAAGTAACACAAATAATCATACAACCTGGCTGGGTTTATGCCTTTATGCAGTCCCAATATTAACAAACAAATGACACTCCGGTTGGTCCAAATTAAACACTCAGGTTGGTCTGGTTAATTACAAATTATATACCGTTAATCAAAAAATGAATACAGTGGAACCTCGGTTTACGAGTAACTTGGTTTACGAGTGTTTTGCAGGACGAGCAAAATTTTTTAATAAATTTTGACTTGATAAACGAGTGATGTCTTGCAATACAAGTCGAATGGATACACTTTGTCTGCTGAGCGTCATGTGATCACAACTGAGCTGATGGTTCTTCTCTCTCTCTCTCTCCTTATCTCTCGCTCACTCACAGTGCGTCTGTCTCCTTATCTCGCTCGCGCGCACCTCTCTCTCTCTCTCTCTCTCTCTCTCTCCTTATCTCTCTTGCTCGCTCAACCGCGTCTCTCTCTCTCTCTCTCTTCTCTTGAGGGCAATCATCTCCTATTCTCCGTGTGAGTCTGTGTGCCTCACTCATATAGTCAACATCCGTACGAGCGTATACTGTTTACTACAGCATTGTGACTGTGTGTGTGTGTGTGCGCGCGCACGTGTGTGCTGTGAAGTGTGAGTCCCCATCTAGCGCCCCAAAACACAAAGCTGAGTCTCAGTACTTTAACAACACCAGCTTTATTCAGCTTGAAACAGCAACAGCGCTGTTATTTATTGTAGCGGGATCTTTATAATGTTCCTTGTATTACCCATTGACGGCAGGCGCTTATAGCATGTCTGCGATCTTTTTGGATGCGCTTATACAGTATGGCGAACTGCTACAGTGCTGGGAGACTGCGATTGCTTTGGGACACTCTTCCGCGTGTTGTCCCGTTGGGTGAAATCCCACATGAGTTTAGAAACTCACTCACACTAGCCATGATTCTTTTTAAAGATAAAGTGAAGGTTAATTTTTTTATGTATTTTTACTTTATATTTTGTATTAATCATTTTTATATGAATAGTTTTGGGTTGTGGAACGAATCATCTGAGTTTCCATTATTTCTTATGGGGAAATTTGCTTTGATATACGAGTGCATTTGAGGTTCCACTGTATATAAAAAAAAAAATCTTGTCAGAAAGGAAGCTTTTTGCAATTTATCCATAAAATCTGAGAGAGAACTCCAGGAAGACATAATTTCCTTTTTTTTCAGCTAGGGAGCAAATGAGCTGCGCTCTTTGCAAAGTATTAGAAAAGTAGCCACTGGCAGAGAAAAAGCATCCATTTTCAAGGAGCAGCTGAGACAGAACCGAAAAGTGTCTAATAAAAGGCTTCCTGCTCTCCTCCTCTCTTCTCACACATACAAAATACGTTGCTTACTTGTTTTCGTCTCCATTAGCAGAGTTTCTCAGTACATGTTGAGAAAAATGTTACTGAATCATTATCACAAAGTTAAGGTTATTTTACCATGGAAGTTAAAAGGCATTTTCACACTCATAGTCCATTTGCTTTGTTCAGAATCAAGGGGAAGTTTCATTACTTTCTTTCAATTTCCAGTTAGTTGTGTTCCATTTCAAACATCAAACTTTCAAAGCAAATTAAAGATATCAAAAAAAAAATTCTATGGGAGTGTCGTGGACTTCTTTCATTGGGCAGAAACAGCCGTCCCTGTTAAGAGGTAAACTCACGCAGATATGCAAGGAAATGAGCTTATGGTGTCCTGGATAATGGACTATCTGTTGGGCAACCTCAGATTGTTAGACTCAAGGACTGTGATTCTGATATGGATTTGAGCAACACTGGAGCACCACAAGGAACAGGCCTGTCTCCCTTTTCTCTTCATTCTGTACATCTCAGACTACAACTATAACAGCCAATCATGTCACTTGTAGAAATTCTCAGATGACTCTGCACTTATGGGGTGTATTGATAAGAGAATGAGATAGAGTTTATCAGTCAGGTGGAGAAGTTTGTTTCTTGGGCAAAGACAATTCTCTGTATCTTAACATCAGCAAAACCAAGAAACTGGTTATTGGCTTTTGTCGCACCAAAGAGCCTCAGTGTCTGGTCATTATTCAAGGAGTGGATGTAGAGGTTGTCCATTTTTACAAGTACTTGGGGATCCATATTAATGACAGGTTAGATTGGTCTCGGAACACAGAGTGACTAAAAAAGAAATGGCAGAGCAGCCTCTTTTGCTTTAGGAGACTGCGTTTCTTTAATGTCAGAAGTGGCATCCATCAAATCTTAAAAAATTCTGTGATGACCAATGCAACTTTCTATGCTGTGGTGTGGTAGGCAGGTAACTTCACTTTAAGAGAGGCTCACTGAATCAACAAGCTAATAAAAAGGGTTTGATTTCTCAGGTACAGGACCCACTCTGGAACCCCTGGAGGGAGCAGCAAAGGAAAGAATAAAATCAAAACTGCACCATCATGAACAATGCTGTGCATCCTCTGTCTCACACAAGTCAAGTCAAGCTGGGGAGCATGCACTGGGACAGTGCATTGCCATACCCACTACACAACAAAACAATTTGGGATCCCGGTTGGCAACCTCCCAGGCAGAAATGTGGTCCAGTCCTACCCTCCAGAAATGACCCTCTATCTGCCGCAGCCAGGTGTTACGTGGGTGACCCCTTGGCCTGGTCCAGCCACTCGTGTCCCCAACAATGAGGATCTTACAAGCTGGATCACCCTCAGGGAAACGTGTCACATGGCCATAGTGCCATATCTGACGCTCCCTCACAATGCAGGTAATGTGCTTCATTCGAGATTCCATGAGCAACCGCTCATTCGACACAAAGTCAAACCAACGGTACCCAAGGATTCTCCAGAGAGACACAGTACCAAAGGAGTCCAGTCTTTGTCTCAGGTCACTGGATAGCGTCCATTTCTCGCAACCATATAGCAAGACAGGAAGCACCAGAACTCTAAAGACTTGGACCTTCATCCTTTTGCATAGATATCGGGAGGGCCACACACCCCATTCCAGCAACCTCATGACTTCCCATGTTCGCCCAATCCATCTACTGACTTCACAGGAAGAGTCACCAGAGACATGAATGTCACTGCCAAGTAAACCTCTTGACAAGGTCGACACTCTCTCTGCAAACAGGCACACTGCTGATGGCTGTGCCCAAGAGGTCATTAAAGGCCTGGATCTTGGTTTTTATTCAGGACACTTGCAAGTCCAGACACTCAGGCTCCTTACTCAGGCTCTCGAGCTTCCCGATTAGAGGCTCCATTGACTCCGTAAAGGTCACAGCATCATCAGCAAAGTCAAGATCAGTGAATCTTTCTTCACCAACAGATGCCCCACAGCTGCTGGACCCCACAACCTTGCCCAACACCCAGTCCATACAAGCATTGAACAGAGTAGAAGCAAAAACACACCCCTGATGAACCCCAGAATCAACTGCGAAAAAAACACAAAGGTTCTGCCTCCACTCTGCACAGCACTCACAGTACCAGTGTAGAGGCCGGCCATGATATCCAGCAACCTCGAGGGGATCCTGCGAACCCTCAGAATGTCCCACAAGGCAGCTCGATCAACTGAGGTGAACTCTTCATGACAACTGACAACGGCTGCAAAGAAACTCTGCCGATATTCGCTTTTGCGCTCCATGAGAACCCTCACACACTACATTTATTTATTTGGCTGACACCATTATCAAAGACAACTTACAGCATTTATGATACAATTGGCTACATTTCTTTTGGTTTTCCAACTGGAGCACAGGCATGTCAAGTGACTTGGTCATAGCCACACAGTGCAAGTTGGAGGTTTTGAAACTGCAACCTCAGGGTTTGAAGTTCAAAGCTTTAACCACTACACCATACTGCCCTTATACTAACACAGAGGACGACAGAAGTGTGTTAAAAAAAACTATGGGGGCTCATTTATACCAACAGCAATATGCCTGTATAATGCCTCACTGGGACTGGCACTGCCAAGTCAGAAGTTTTCTTTCTTTTTATATTTTCTTCCTGTTCAGTCATTTTGGTGTGTGTTCAGAGAGTAGTATGAGTTTATATAGATTTATTAAGCTATTTAAATATTTATTTGCTTCTGTAAAAAGATCAATTTTCCACTGGGAACATATAAAGTTCTATCTATCTATCTATCTATCTATCTATCTATCTATCTATCTATCTATCTATCTATCTATCTATCTATCTATCTATCATATAGTGTGTTTCCACCTAACCTGCATGTTTTTGTGAAAAAGATTTCATTTAAAAATTTCTGTAGAAGCATTAAATGACACACACAAACATCCAAATAATACCTTGTTAAAACTTCCAAAAGCAATGAAATAAATACTGAAATAAGATGATGTTACTTTGGATCAACCGAGGAGTGCAGGATTTAAAACTAGGACCCTGGGTCAGTTAGCCACTGTTCCACACTGTCACGCCTTACATGATGAAGAGAAAATATTAAGTGACTATGTGAAGATCTTGCAAATATTCTGCTTTCCATTCTGAAGTCAATTGGTTGTACTGAATGTGTTAAGTAGAGTTTTG